>NC_135717.1:152854598-153454598 GCF_964656455.1 Halichoerus grypus | reverse complement strand
TACAGATCCTAATTTAAGAAAATATGACTGAAATGCAAAAGAGCTGCATCCCTTATGTACAAAACCTGCCAAATCTCAATTTTTGAAAGTACTGCAAATGTTGCAAGACAGCAGGACATACACATATGAAATAAGAGAAGAGCATAACAGGACTGAAAATAAGCGAGTGCCAAAATATGTCTCCGGATAAAAATAGGTTTCTGGCAGATCAGAAAGGGCAAGTCCACTGTTGTCCCCACAACGGTGATGACACCTGAATGGTGCTGCCTCTGCCCATCCGCCCATTTAGGGATGCTTTCACTCCACACCAGCACTTGTATCTCCCTGAATGAGCTCCTCCTGTCCATGGCTTCAACAGCCCCCTTTGGCTGCAGCCTAACCTCTCTCTGGGACTCGAGACCCTCATTTCCGTCTGTCTGCTGTATCTTCAAGATACCATGAATGCCTCTGAACCTGAACTCACAAACTGATCCTTCATGTTCCTATTTCAGTGCAACAGAACCATTATCAAGCCAGGCGCCCAAACTCTTCACTCTCTTTCATCCCCAAATCCAAGCACTGGCTCTATCTGATTGACCCTTCCCCCTAAATATTTCACAAATTCTGCATGTTCCCACGGTCCTGTTTCACTGTCTTGTCAGGATCCACCAGAACCACTGCAGTGGCTTGTATGCTGGTCTCCTGGCATTGAGCCTCACCAGCACTGACCCTCCCTCCACCGATCTTGCCGCTGTCTCTCGCACGTATGTGTGTGTGCGCGTCTGCTGATCAGCAGTGGCTTCAGAAAAGGGCTGCTGGGGTCTCCAGTGGGCGGGAGGCTCACTTTTTAGTATGTGTCTCTTTATGGTGTTAGGCTGCCTTACCATAAGTATGTGTTTTTCATTTTGGAATACAGTAATTATAAAAAGAAACATTAGGAGAATTGGTGGCTGGTCCTTATGATCCACTGGAAACAGAGAATGAAGAAGGAAGAATCAGATGATTTTGAAATGTGAAGCCTGAATTATTGGGAGGTGGTGGTGTTTTTGGAGCTAACCAGTATATTGATATTCTGTAGTTACAAATCATCTTCCAGCTCATGGGCCCCAAGCTTTACCAGGCAACATAGGGCTGCTCGGATTCTGAAATCCCACGGCTTCTCCTGAGCAGCCCGTAGTTGCATCCAGCATAATCAATAAAAGCTGGCGCGGTAGAGCGTTAATAGAGCTGGTGCACCAGGCTTTGGCATCATGAATCCTGACTAACACATACTTACTTTGTAAATTTGAGCAAGTCACTGGACTTCTTGGAACTCTACTTCTCTTCTTTGTGAAATGAGAAGTATTCTCAGTGCCCCCCTCCATGACAGTATTTGGGGGTTGAATGAGATATTTCATGTAAAGTTCTTACTATAGTGTCTAGTTCATATTATACTCTTCATAAATGCTGCAATTTTAGTCACCAAGCTGTGTCCAAGAAGTTGTTTTCCTCTTTTTATTTGAAAATCTCCATTGCACAGGAGGCCAAGTTTTTGGTGGCTGCGTCACGATGGCAAGTCATACCAAGAGTCAACTATAATTAATCCCTCTGAGTCTTCCTTACGTATTACATTGTTCCTATTTTTCTCACCCTATCCCCTCACTCTACCTCTGCCCTGTCCCCCGCCCCCCCCCGCCAAATATTTTGTAACCTTTACAGTTGTCTTTATTACATTTTTTTCTTGTTTAGTCTTATCCTGAGAACTGATCTAGGGTGAACCATGTTGATGAGTTTACATAAACCTATGGATTATAAAACCCGAATGGGTTATAAAGGTATGTTATGGGGAAACCACTACCATTTCAAAGTCATATAATTCATTCCATTCAACAAATACTAAGTTGCTACATGTGTCAGTCACTGTTCTAGGTGGTACAGTGAGCAAGACAGACAAGGAATCTCCTCCCAGAATTTGTTTATAAGGAGAATGTAAGTCAATGAGATGATCTCGGATGACATTTGAGCTCTCAAGAATTGGGGAAGAATGCTCCAGGTGGAGGTAAGAAGAGGGTGAAGACCCGAGATGAGAGCAGGTGTAGCATTTGAAGAGACAGACCATAGACAAGTATAGAAGGAGAATGGAAGAGAGGGGAGAGGGAGATGGGAGGCAGGAGGAGAGAGCTGGGCAAGGCTGGCTCCTGTAGGGAGGGGAGGCCATGGTAAGGAGCTGTTCTTTGTGTTGTGTTTTGATTTTGATTTTGTCGTAGGCTGAATAAAGATGCCCTCAAAATGGCTGTGCCCTGTTCTTAGAACCGGTAAATATGTTACCTTCCATGGTAAAAGGGACTTGGCAGATGTGATTAAGATCTTGAAATGGGGCAGTTATCCTGGATTGCCCAGTGCCCAGTGTCATCACAAAGGTCCTTGTAAAAGGAAGGCAGGAGGCTTAGAGTCAGAGAAATGAAGAAGGGACCACAAGCCAAGGAATGCAAGCAGCCTCGAGAAGCTAAAAAAATGAAGGAAACAGATTCTTCTCTGAAGCCTCCAGAAGGAGCACAGCCCTACCAACACCTTGATTTTAAGACTTCTGATCTTGGGGCACCTGGGTGGCTCAGTCGTTTGGGTGTCTGTCTTCGGCTCAGGTCATGATCCTGGAGTCCTGGGATTGAGCCTCACACTGGGCTCCCTGCTCAGCACAGAGTCTGCTTCTCCTTCTCCCTCTGCCTCTCCCCCGCACCTGCTTGTTCTCTCTCTCAAATAAAAAATAAAATCTTCCAGGGGCGCCTGGGTGGCTCAGTTGTTAAGTGTCTGCCTTCGGCTCAGGTCATGATCCTGGGGTCCTGGGATCGAGCCCCGCGTCGGGCTCCCTGCTCTGCGGGAAGCCTGCTTCTCCCTCTCTCACTTCCCCTGCTTGTGTTCCCAATCTCACTGTGTCTCTCTCTGTCAAATAAATAAATAAAATCTTAAAAAAAAAAAAAAAAAAAAAAAATCTTCCAAAAAAAAAAAAAAAAGACTTCTGATCTCCAGAACTGTAAGAGATTACGTGTGTATTGTTTAAACTCACTGAATGGTGGTAATTTGTCATAGCAGTGGTAGAAAACTAGTACAGGTTTCTAATTCCAAAATGCAGTGGGAAGCTATTGGAGGGTTTTAAGTGGGGAAGTGATAGAATTGTATTTAGTTTTTAAAAGAATGGGTTGTTGGGAGGCATGAGGGGCAGTAGGGAGCCCAGGTAGGAGGCGGTGGCAGAAATCTCAGGAGAGACATAACAGAGGTCTGGATTAAGGTGGTGGCTGCCAGGTGGAGAAGAATGAACAGATTTTGGGTACAGAGCCCATAGGAATTGCTGATGGCATGGTTGTGGAGACATGGAAAAAAAGAAATCAAGAATGTTGCTGAATTGGGGTGTTTGCAGTTGGATGCCATTTATTGAAATGGGGGAAGACAGGACAAGGAATAGATTTGGGGGGAAGTTGTATGTTCTATTTTGGACATGTTAAGACTTAAGATGCCTAGTAGACACGCAAGTCTGTGTGGAATAAGCAGATGAATCCAACAGTGGAGGTCTCAGAAGAGAGAGCATCTACATGTCCCCTCACCCCAGACAGTGCTTGCCCTCCCAGAGCTTCTCTCGTGCTGCTCTCCCCCACATGCTACCTGGCTGCCTGAACTTGACCCAGTGTGGCATTTCATTCCACATTTTCTATCTTTTGTCCTGGGATCATTTTTCATTGCTCATTCAGCTTACACTGAGTAGGCAATTCACAGAGGCTACTGAGGCCCTGTATGTTTGATAACTAGAGAGTAATGAAAAACAATTTAGATTAATTTGTGCCCCAAATGTGTACAGTTATTTAGTGTTTTTTCAGAGAGCTAAATGGATTTCGTGAATTTTAATTGATGTTTAACTTTTAATTGTGTTCGTGTGGGGTGGCCAGTTGGAACTCTGCCTGATAAGACTGATGAGTGTATGCACATTTGCATACAGCACGTCTTTCAGGGCCAGGCAGGAAGAGGAAGCGTAGAGTAAGAGGAGGAAAAATACAGCAAGTGGATAATCTTGAAATGTATTTATTTTCAGAAAAATGAAAAATTGTCAAATATAAGTTTTGCTGTTATTTCCTCTCATTGGTGTTGGTTTTTTTTTAATAGAAAAATGAACTTGTATTAAGAGGAGCCAGGTTGTTATTTATAGTGGAAAGAATTCTTTTTTGAGAGAGAGAGAGAGAACACATGCGTGTGGCGTGGGGAGGGGAAGAGGGAGAGAATCTCAAGCAGACTCCGCTGAGCGCAGAGCCCCACCTGAGGTTCCGTCTCACAACCCTGAGATCATGACCTGAGCCGAAATCAAGAGTCGGACATTTAATCGACTGAGCCACTCAGGTGGAATGGAAAGAATTCTGAGTTGCATATGTATGTGGTTCAGATTGTGAGCCAGACCAACAAAATATTGTTTGCTGAACATGTTTTCTCTGTGAAGTACTTTGCTAAGCACTGAAGGGGGGCATAGTAATTGGGATGCTTTTTGGCCACCTCGCTGGCTCAAGCAATAAAGAAATTTGTTGTCTTAGATAAGAGGTGGGGCGGCCTCCAGCCACAGTATGTCTAGTTTCCACTCTCCTCTGTGGTCCTCATGGCTGTGCCCTCCCGGTTTTGATGGCTTCATCTTTGGGTCGGGAGCAAGAGGCTGCAGTGGTTCACATCCAGATCCGATAACGTCCAACGGAAACGAGAAGGTTGTCTCTTCCTTATGTGTCTTCAATGTGAAACAGTCTTTCCCTAGAAGCCCCTCAGCCGACTTTTCTTACATCCCATGCGCCAGGATTGAGCCACATGTCCATTTGTAAACCAGTCACTTGCCGAGGAAATGGAATTACCAGGGTTGGCAACTACTGCTCCGTCACTCGCGTTTCAAGTCTTATTGGCACAAGCCGCACCCACTAATTTACATACGGCAGGCGGCTGACACCCACTCATTTACATACGGCAGGCGGCCGTTTCCCACTGCAGCATCCTGGTTGGGTAATCGGTCGCAAAGCAGATAGTCTTGCCTGCAAAGCAGATAGTCTTGCCTGCAAAGCAGATAGTCTTGCCTGCAAAGCCTGAAATACTTACTCCCGCCCTTTTATAGAAAAAGGGCCGATCCTTGGCTTAGACAAATCATCTGGGCAGTATGGGTGTTGGGAGAGTCGGGTACAGCAGCCACTCTAAATACAAAAGAGGTATAGGGTGTGATCCTGTTTCCTCAAAGAGCTTACTGGGGGAAATTTTAAAGCATTAAAATAGCTACAACTCCTGGTGATGGTTTAATACTCAAATGAAAGATGTCCCATAGATGCTTATAATTGGAAGCTATCATTCCTTTCATTACAAAGTTGGGAAAAACAAGAAACAGCTTCATGGCAGTTCATATGGAAAAAGAACCCGTCAGAGGGATTTAACTGATGCTGTAATTGGCCAGTCCTTGCCGCACAGCATGTGTACAGCTGGGAGTAAACTGGGTCTCACTCTGGGCCGAGTCTGGGGAGAATGATAGATTGGATTGGAGGTAGGGACAGGAGGTCAGTGGCCAGAGGGAGTTGTACCCGAAGGAGTGACCTGTGACTGGATTTTGAGGTGTCCAAGCCATAAGGGCCAGAGCTCCCTCAAGGTGAAGAAAATTGGTATCAGAGACAGTAGATGAGAAGGGCTGGTAGGAAGTAGGTAGAGGTTCAAGATTAGATTCCAATCCCCTGTGAGAGCTGAGGGGAGCCCAGCTCTCGGGGCTCTGGGAGGAAGCGCTAAGCCCTTCAACAAGGCCAAGGAGGGGGGCTACATTGAAGAAGGTACCAGGGTTAGGGATGCTGTCTTTGGACACTGCCAAAATATTCTCCATCCCCTTCTTTCTTCCTGTGTGTGCCTAGGACAGATTACTTGACATTTCTGAGGCTTGTGTTTTGGGCATCTTTTCAGTGGGGATAGTAATAAAATCTGTTTCCCACAATCATTGGGAGAATTAAATGTAGTTTGTGAAATCTTAGTGCAGTTCCTGAATTGTATGGTGGAAGTTCTGTTGGGCACCTTAGGCTCTATTTCCAGATGGGAAGCTGTTAGGGATGTCAGGCAGCAGCTCTGAATCTGCCTGTGCATCATGATCAATCACGTCGGGAGTTTTTTAAAGATTTTTTTTTTTCTTTGAGAGAGAGAGAGCACAAGCTTGGGTGGGGAGCGGGGAGGAGGGGCAGAGGGAGAGGGAGAAGCAGAAGCAGGCTCTCTGCTGAGCAGGGAGCCCGACACGGGGCTCAATCCCAGGACCCTGAGATCATGGCTTGAGCCGAAGGCAGAGGCTTAATTGACTGAACCACCCAGGTGCCCCACTTCAGGAGCTTAACAAACAAACAATGATTTCTAAAGGGATATCCAGATCAATTGAATCGAATCTCTGGAGTTAGAACAAGGCATTGACAGTTCTTAGAGGCCTCCAGATGATTCTAATGTGCAGCCATCATTGAGAGCTTTTGTCTGTATTATCAATCCTGGTTGTTGCTGGCTCAGGGCCCTCACGGAATCTGCAGGTGGTCAGCTCTCTGGAGACAGCTGGGTAGGGCTGTGCCTAGTGGAGACTGACCCTCAACTTTGAGCTTGAGATGAACCAACAGAGAAGGGAAGCTGCTGAAAAACCCACAGCTGCTTGAAAAGAAGCACTGCATTGAAGAACAGGCCACCTAAACTCTGAGCTGATCAAGGCCCATCTGAAGTTGCAGTCCACCTCAGGAGATAAACAGATGAGAGTGGACCCAGTCCTTTCCAGGCCTTTGGGCTGAGCTGGGCAGAGTGGCAGTGTCAGCCCGAGCATCATTGTCTGCTGGAGCAGATCCCAGGCACAAGATGTTTGCCAGAAATTTGCCTGAGGAGAACACAGTGTGGAGGGGAGAAGATACTTCAGGTTCAGGAGTGGAGCAAGGGATGGAGAGCTGAGTTTCCGTGAGCACTTCCTCAGGCTGCTGAGACACAAACATTGAAAGGTACTAATAGCACTGAATGACAGATAGCAAGTGCATGTGTTGTTAGAAGGCACTTGAGAAATAAATCCCACAGACACTGAGCAGTTGGCACCTGTCCCTGGGTCAAGGGCATAGTCTTTTTTTTTTTTTTTAAGATGTTTATTTATTTATTTGACAGAGAGAGAGTCCAAGCGGGGGGATTGGCAGGCAGAGGGAGCGGGAGAAGCAGGCTCCCAGCTGAGCAGGGAGCCCGATACGGGGCTCGATCCCAGGACCCTGGGATCATGACCTGAGTTGAAGGCAGATCCTTAACGTACTGAGCCACCCATGCGCCCTCAAGGGAATATTCTTAAAGCCTCAACAGAGTGCCAGGTGGAAGGGGAGACGGATGATAAAAGGAACAGAGATCATGACCAGTGAGCAATAGAGGAAGAACTGAGGACAGCTGAGCAGGATGGGAGCCCTCAGAAGATAGATGAAATACCAGCTTGTGGAAGGGTGTTTTGGACCACTGAGTAGACCTTACAGGGAATAAGACTTTTGTTCATAGTAAGAAATTATTTTAGCATCAGGAATTGAAATTAGAGTAAGATCGTATCGTGTGAGACGCTCAACTCCCTCGCTAGACGTAGCGCAGCTGACAGTGAGGAGGGGGTACTGGTGTGAGGTGGACTCTGGGCAGGATCCACGCAAGGGCCTCATGCTCCATTCTTACTTGAGCAGGCCCAGCTCAGCTTGTATTTCATACGGTGTTGGGGTGCATGGTAGGATTTTATTTTGTAAAAGGTTATTCACCCTCTTCCCCCCAAAAGTGTGAGAAACCTGGATTGTTATGATTCTTTGATTTTTGTTATAAGGAAAGAAACTGTGACAAATATTTGAACAACTGAATGCTACTTGTTTGCATAGCCAGCAAAGAAATCCAAACATTTGTATAAATAAGGACTATGCATTTTAATGCAGGTGGAGTGACTTGAGTCTGGAAGTTTACTTCTCTTGGTCTTGAACTTTGGGAAGCATCTTTGGGCATTCTGCCTTTAAACCTTTGATGCTAGTTTATATTCAACTCAACAGATGTTTTTGGTACTTACCAAATGTGAAGCATCATCTTGTACTTTGACTGTTGAAAATATCCCTCCCCAAACCTCTACCTACTAGAAATTAATCTCAGCATTGGCAGTATTTTCCACATTTAACAAGAGTCACAGGGGCGCCTGGGTGGCTCAGTTGGTTAAGCCTCTGACTTCGGTTCAAGTCATGATCTCAGGGTCCTGGGATTGAGCCCTGCATCAGGCTCCCCACTCAGTGGGGAGTCTGCTTGTCCCTTTCCCTCTGCTTCTCCCCATGCTTGTGGGCTCTCTGTCTCTCTCTCAAATAAATAAATAAAATCTTCAAAAAAAAAATAAAAACAGAGTCACAGCACAACAAATACAAACCGTGATGGCACTGGACACCTATTAGCTGCTTCCCCAACATGATTTCTCCCTTCTGTCTTCCCAATAGCCCCCATGTCCATATGGGGGTCTCCGTGTTTCTAGGGAAGCTGACTATACCTTGATCATGAAGTGGAGCATGCGTGTTGGGCTAAGTTGATTCATACATTATATCCCTCTTGCCACTTGGAGGTTAAAGGCAGTTACATGATCCAACCTGGACCAATGAGAGGGTATTTCAGGATTGTCACTGAGAAGGCTGGAACAAAGACATACTCTTTTTCTTGCTTGACTTGAGCAAGAAATTTGTGGTTCGAGAGCTGTAGGTAGTAGCTATCATGCAACTGTGATAAGGCTAGTTTCAGAATGAGCTGACACCAAGATAAACAGGGGAAGGGATAGAGAAAATCAGGTTCTGGTGACATCACCTAGCTGCTGGATTAAACTTTGCCTGGAGCCAAAACTACTCCTCTGGACTTGGCAAATATGTTAAGTTCCCCTTTATATTTAAGTCAGTTTGACTTAGGTCTTCTCTGACTTAGAACCAAAAGATTCCTTAGTGATCAATATGGTGGTTATTTTGGGGTGGTGGAGTTACAGGTTTCATTTTACCTATTAAACTGTATTTGCAATATTGTATATAGTTAGCATGGATTACTTTTGTAATGAAAAATAACAACAAAAAAGCCTATTAAGATACAATCATAGCACCTACATTGCCTGGAAGTTACTTATCTATTGTTAAAACAATACACATGTAATCTCTCACTAGGGCTAAACCAAGACACACTTACATAAACTAAGCTAATTTACGTGTTGATTCACATGGATCTCCTATGGTAGTGTTGATGACTTCTTGCATCACCATCTTTGTTACTATACTACTGATAATCCACTGGTTTTGTAAGTTTACTTTTTAAACAATCTTTGTATATTGGTATGCTCTTACCTAATTGCATTTTGGAGGACAGAGAAAGACCCGTGTAACGAAGCTGCACCTTTTACCACTGCTAACTTTTCTGTGTTTTGAGGAGTGAAGGAACTCAGTGCTGTGCTGTCAGCCATTTTTCCCCCTCTTCTGGACTTACTGAAAAAAAAACGTATTTGAGGTCAGTTTTATATTAATAGATATAGAAAACTTAAAATGTAAAAAATAAATTGCAAGAAAAAGTAAGATGGAGACTGATAGACTGAGATACTTAGAAGAGAGATATCATTCAGTCACTGTATGTGGACCTTATATGAAAACCAATTCAAACAAAATTTTTTTAAAAAACCTTAAGATTCATAAGAAATTTAAGCACTGGATATTTGTAGCGTGAGGGTGTTATTGTTGATTTTTTAGATAAAATGTATTGTTTTTATGTTTTTAAAGAAGAGTTTTTGTCTATTAGCAATACATACTGAAATATTTACAGATGAAATAGTATGGTATGTGGGATTTGCTCCAAAATAATACAGAAGAGAGGAAGTGAGGGGGGGTATTGAAACAAAATTGATCATGAATTGTTGATTACTGAGGCTGTGTAATGGGGTACATAGGGGTTTGTTAATCTGTTTTTTCTTTGATAAAAAGTTAATAGTAAAAGTCTGTACTTACTTTCCAGTGGTAATCAGTATTAGCAATTTGACATATATTTTTTTCCAGACATTTTTAATGTATAAATCACAGGACGAAAGAGGGGTAATGGAGAAGGTTTGGTTTTGGTTTTATTTAATTAAATGGGCTCATTACTTGTGTTGGTCTACAACTTTCTCTTTTGGGGCAGGAGCTTAATATAGCGTGGGTATTTTGCCATTTCACCTTATACTGGAGCAGCTGACGATGTTTCTTTCCCTGAAAGAGAACAAAATCTTCTGCTTTTGTACCAGTGCAGCTCTGCTGTGCAGAGGGGGATAATTTCAGCTTTTTCTGAGGAATGCCTGCGTCTGAAGCCTGAGGTTTCTGTGCGCTCTGACCAGAGCTTTAATTGGAACTCTTGGGCAGTTTTCACTTGCCTGATTATGAAGCTTTCCTGGCGTAGGCTCCCTGCGGGAAGCATTAGCCCTAACCTCCACAGGATTTTGCTGTCAGACAGCAACTATAGAATCCATTGGAAATCCAGTGCTCTCTGTTGCCTACTGTTTGGGGGGCCAAACCTCGGTGAAAGCTAGAAAAGGTATTGTTATCCCTATTGCTTTTCTGTGATTTTATATCATGTGAATTCTTTTTTTAAAAAAGGTTTTATTTATTTATTTGAGAGAGAGAGAGCCTGAGTAGGTGGAGGGGCAGACTCCCTGCCGAGCAGGGAGCCCGATGCGGGGCTCGATCCCAGGACCCTAGGATCATGACCTGAGCCGAAGGCAGACGCTTAACGACTGAGCCCCCCAGGTGCCCCTCATATGAATTCTTAGTAGCTCATGTACGTTGGTGAGACAGAGAATTTGAGTGAGAGAGGGGTTTGTTTTTCAAAAGAATACGGTAGATGAATAGGGGACCAGCCTTGGCTCCATGATGGAGTTTTCCGTTATTATCATGCAGGGAAATTGACACAGTTTAATTCCATTGCACTTCCAGTATCTGCTGTTGTTCATTTCCCTTTTATCCCATGGGAGAGAGACAATCTAAGCTTAGAATACCTCCTCTTTCTCCCTTACCCTTGAGGATCACAGTGAATATCATGCTTTTCATGACATATTTTCAGAATTCTTTAAAATAACTGCTATCATCATTTCATTCTCTTACCAAATATTTTCAGAGTACTCTGTGCCAGTCACAGTAGCAGACCTTTGGGAACAGGGATGGCAAGATAAATTAGTTTTCACATCATTGTTGTCTGGGTGGAAATACTGAGGTTGGGCATTGAGGAAGGAGAGATCTAAGATTAAGGCGGTGAGTATTTGTTAAATGGGCGTGCTTTGTGTATATGCACAATAATCATAGGTACCATTCACTGATGTATTGCCATGTGTTAAGTGCCTTTCTAAAAGTTTTATATCAGCTACCTTATTTAATACTCACAGTAAACCTTATGAGGCATGTGCTCTTGTTCCCCTGCCCCCCCTCTTTAAAAAAGATTTTATTTATTTATTCAACAGAGAGATAGAGATAGCCAGAGAGCACAAGCATGGGGGAATGGCAGAAGGAGAGGGAGAAGCAGGCTCCCCTCCGAGCAGGGAGCCTGAAATGGGGCTCGATCCCAGGCCCCTGGGATCATGAACTGAGCCAAAGGCAGATGCTTAACCTACTGAGCTACCTGGGTGCCCCTACCACCCCCTTTTTAAAAAAGATTTTGCTTATTTATTTGAGAGAGGGAGAGAGAGAGAGCAAGCACGGGAGGAGGGACAGAGAGAATGAGATTGAGAGAGAGAGAGAATCCTCAAGCAGACTCTGTGCTGAGCACAGAGGCCAATGCAGGGCTTGATCCCAGGACACTGAGATCATGACCTGTGCTGAAGTCAGACACTTAACCAACTGAGCCACCCAAGTGTCCCACTTGTTCCCCTTTTATAGATAGGAAACTGAAGCACAGAGAGATTAAATAATTTGCTGGAAATCACACAGTAAAAAGTGGTACAATCTGCATTTAAAACTCAGTCCAACTCCAGACTCTGTGCTCAATATGGAATTAATACTGAGGGATCCACTGGCTTATTGATACATTCTATTAGTGGCTTCTATTCTTTTTTTAAAGGATGGTTAATTATTGTTAACCAGCAATAATATCAGTATCCCTGGAGTCTGCTGAACTTTCAGGCTACGAAACGCGTCGAAGAGCTTTCAACAGCTCTGGTATCATATTGCAGTTAGGGGGGTCAGAACTAACTTGTAGGCTTAAAGAAAGTTGTTCAGATTTTTACTGTGTGTTGGTACTTTCAGGGGATGGAATTTTACCTGTAGTAGATCTAGAGTCATATCAGAATGGATCTTACTCTGTTATTTTCAGTGTTGTTTGTGGTGAAAAAGAAATCCATTGCTTTTGTGACTTTTAGTTATGTATCTTGAAGTTCCCTTTCACGTGTGAAAGCGTATGTCTCTCCATTGTGCCTAAGTGTGGACACACATGTGTGCGTGTCTGCATACGTCCTTTGTGTACGTGAAAATCTCAGTACCTGGCGACGTTCTTGTTTTATGTAGCCTGTTCTCAGTGATCCTGAACTCTTTCGGTGCAGAATCAGATCCCACACTACAGGCCACATGTGACTACGAGCTAGGCTGTGTGACCCTCAGTTCGAACTCAGTCCCAGATGACCTCTTCTCCCCTGCATGTCGCCCTCGTGATGAGAACTGTCATTCAGTGGATGTTGACTTTGTGTCAGACTTGGTATTTAAGCACTTGACCTTGGTATTTAAGCCATAGGATAACCCTTGGCGGTGAATATTGTTATTCCCATCTGACAGATGAAGAAGCCAAGCCTTAGGGGGTTCCTTGTCCAAAGTCACATAGATGTAAGTGGGGACATAGTCCCAGGTTTGCCTGCCTCCAAGGTCGGGGGATTTCCTGTGTGGGAACACTGAGGCAGCCCAGAGACAAATGAAGGAAGATGTTCAGAGCAGGGTATGCTTATTTGAGAGGATGTTTGTGTGTAGTTTAGTTTTAAAAGATAAACAGCAGTAGCTGTAGCTTCCTATGTACTGGTGAAGTAGAAAGGGCTTGTGCCCTTCTGTTTAATGTAAAGGTATTAAATGAATCACAATTTCTCTGAGCCTACTTTCCTCACTGTAAAATGATGATAAGAGTACCTGCTTAACCTACATTATAGATACGTCATCAGGGTTATATAAGGTGATGGGAATAAAAGGATGATTAAGTACCATACACATGTAAGGAATTACTAGCCATTACACCCCAGTCCCCACCCACGATGAACTTTTAAAACTCATTTCTTGAGATGAAAATTAGATGTTGCTATAGATTTGGTTGTTGAACAGATTCCTTAAAAGGATTTAGTCCTGGGGGCACCTGGCTGGCTCAGTTGGTAGAACATGCGACTCTTGATCTCCGGGTCATGAGTTCAAGCCCCACATTGGGTGTAGAGCCTACTTTAAAAAAAAAAAAAAAAAAGGATTTGGTCCTGCTTTTTATTCCATTTACTCATTCAACTAACTTTTAGTGAGTACCTACTATATTCCAAGCATTGGCATTGTTGCTGGAGGTATAATAGTGACTCAGACTTGCTCAGGCTGTTCAAGACATTTTTCAGTTAGGGTTGTTGCCCGTAGTCCAAAGTAACCCAACCACATGCTAACTGACCACATGTAAAATGAACAGGTCAAATTCTGTCTGTGGTTTCCCAGACTAATGTGTGTGAAGAAATCTCTAGACAGATGGGACATCCAGCATCTGTTGTGACTTTGCATCTTGTCCTGTGCAGTAGTGAATGAGGGATTGGGAAGGCTTAGACTGAACCAGGGGTGGAGCCATTTCTCCAGAAACCCAAGGCACGCGTAATGTGTGGCTCTCTTCGGGCTTGTGTCATAGTCTCCCCAAAATCAAGAGGCCCCTCGCCAGTTCGTTTAAACCAGAACTGCCCATGTAGTTTTTTAAACTCCCCAAAATGAAAAGAACGGCATTTTGCTCTGAGCTCACCAATAAATAATAATAAACTTGAGCCCATTTTGAAGACTTTTAGTTTATGTGCTGCCAAAGTGAGCACCATTTTGAAGACATTTAAATTGTGTGTTCTGGAAAATTTCACACTTGCACTTTTTTTTTTTTTAATGTTTAAGTTGAACACACACACAATCCTATAGGCAGCTGGAATGGGGACAAATTTGCTCAGTTCAGTGAGTGTTGGCTAAGCATTTCTGAAGATAGGCATTGTGGAAAGATCAGAACACACACACTCAAGTCAGACAGAAATAAACCAAACAACAACAACACAACTTACAGATCTGTTAGATGCTACCCCTCTTCTTTGGGTGCTTTTGGTCCAAGTAATGATTGATGGTGCAGTGTAGGAAACTCTGACATCATCTATCTAATTCCCCAGGGAGGGTGGGCAGATGAGAAGTCTGAGGCCTGGGAAGGTACAAAATGCAAAGTTTGACTGTTCATTAGAGACAGCATTTTAATGCATTCTGTGTTTTCTGATGGCAAACGTGTGCCCCCTTCCCCTCCCACTCCCCTGCTGCCCCATACATATACACAAATAAACACACACCAGTTTCGGAAGGCTACCAGCAAGTACTCTCGTAACCAGAAAAATATGTAATTTGGGGTCGTGGGTTGGGGGGCGGACAGGCTTTGCTGGGGAAAAGGAGGAGGAGAATGACTGTTTCTTTCCCAAAGTTGGGATCTGAACTGTTGTCTAAAACATCATTTAGCAGAATCAGTGCAGCAGAGGTTAATTTGCAGGTGATTTATAGCTTAATGGAAACCACAGCATCATCATGCTTGGGTTGCACATTTTAAAGCAGTAAAACAATAAGAAACTCAAATGCCAGTCCCTGAGCTTCCCCCAACAGCAGCTGTCGCTGTGGGCGGACTTGGCTGCGCGTCTCAGGTCACTGATGTGTTCTTGCATTTGTGTGTCATGGTCACTTAGCACACAGCGGTGGCTGCAGAGTGTTCCAGACAGAGACCATCTACTCCTCAGGTCATCGGGAGAGTCCGAGCTTTGGAATCGGTGCACAGACTCGCTTCTGCTTTTTGATTTTAACTGTGCGTGAAGCTTGAAATGTTTCCAGCTGGACACATGTTAGGGAAGGAAGGAAGGTCTCCAGAAATGAACGTGGCGGTGTTCTGAAGGAGGGCTCAGTACAGTTTTCTCCCGGCATCCGAAAGGTTTCCTGTGAAACCTTTCATAAGCCAAAATGTAAAGCAAAGAAGCAATTGCCATTAGTTTATATGGAAAACATTTTTTAGCATTCCCAGACCCCAAAAATAACCTCTCTAAAGCTTTTCTGTTACCTTATCTCGTTAACGGATACACAAATCAAAATAAAGCACAGATGCTCACAGACACAGCTCAAAGCTATGGTGCTTGACGCTGAGATGCTGAGTGAGTCCGCGGGGAGGGAAGTTGGAGGGGTCAGTCTCAGCGCGCAGGTGCATGCTACCTCTATAACGGCTAGCTGCAAATCAAGCACTACTATTTTCCGTTTTGGCCTTTTTTCTTAAAAGTGAAAAAAATCCTCTAGATTTCTTTTGGTTATCTAAAACAGGGACTAATGGTAGGTCTTTTGTAAAAGCAAAGTGGCGCAACATGAACTTCCAAAAAGCAGGGGATACCTGTAATGCCAAATGGCCAGTAGGACAGGCCAGTGGCCAGAGAGATTCAGGCCAGATGAGAGAAGAAATTACCAGTAGGGCAGCTTTGATGGATGGCACCTGGGAGCCTTTCCTGCCCCGCAGCATGCTAACAGCAAGGCAAGTGCTCTGAGGGCCCAGTCTTTGTACCCTTCTGCTCCCAGGGAAAATAACTCCTATTCCTCTTCCTACTCCTGCAGCTCCAGCTTTGCTGATTACATTCAGTTCTTTCGGCGGTTTTTAAAGAGTTTTTGAGATGCTATGATATGATCAGCTCCTGGACTAATTCCAGAAGAGGAGGTTGCTCATCACTTAGTCTCCGGACTTCTTGCCTTGGACATGCATCTTCATCTTCTTCAGGCCAGGAGGTCTGAAAAAGGAAGGAGGGAAAAGTTCCAGATATGTCAAGGCATTAAGTATGTAATGTATGCATATAGTAGTTACAAAATTTAAAGGATATAAAGCAGATCTGTTTCTCAATCCTGTCCCCTCTCCAGAAACAACCACAATTAAATTTCTGTCTATTCCTGTAAAGATACTCTATTCACATAGAGAGGCACCTAGCTGGCTCAGTCGGTAGAGCATGTGACTTTTGATCGTGGGGTCATGAGTTCAAGCCCCATGTTGGGGGTAGAGTTTACTTAAAAAAAATAAAGATATTCTATTCATATATAAGTGCTTATGCATATTGTGTATATATACACATATAATACACATAAATTTATTTAACTATCCTCTTTACACAAATGGTAACATACTAGACGTATTACTCCATTCCTTACTGTTTTTCATTGATCTTGGGAATTGTTCTAGGATAGGACATGTACACCTGCCATGTTCTTTCTTAATAGCTTACAGAATGTTTTATTGTTTAAATGGATCATTATTAGTCTCTTATTGCTGGACATTTTTGCCATCCCAACAATACTTAACTGAATATCCTTGAATGTATATCTTTGGCACATGTGTTAATTTATCTCTTGACTTAGTTTGCAGAAGTAAAATTACAGGCCAAATGGTATATCCTTTTAGTATTAATAAATATTGCCAAATTGCCCTCCTAGCCAGGACTTATTCATGTACACCTTCCCAGAATGCATACCCCTGACTGCCTCACCCCTGTCCCCATTCCTACCTAGACTATCAGAGTCTGTCGTAAGGGAGGAGGTTTGGGGCTCGATATGAACACAAATATTTTGAAAAGTCACCCCATGGGTGTTGGCAGTTACAAATCACAGAAAATCTACCTTGAACTATTTTAAATCAAAAATTTTCTTAAAAGGTGGAAAAATTTATTGGCACAGATAACGGAAGTCCAGAGTCCAGTTTGGATCAGGCATAGCTGCCTCCGGAAGGGGCTGCCGCGTTGTTGCACAGCTCCAGGGGGTGCATCCACATTGCGTTAGGACAGTGTGACGGTGGCCCCTGGACTTAGTGGCTACGTGCTGGGCACAGCTGAAGTCCTGAGGAGTTGGTCTCTCTCCGCTTCTGAGCACTGTGTTTGCCTGGAGTTTGCTTTATTCTCGGGCAGGCCTTATGCAAGCAGTAGTCCTGGTGGCTCTGTATCTCTGTTTTATCAACTTTATGACCTCAGAACCAAGAGCTCCCCCTTCTCTGAAGATACAGCAAAAGTCCCACAAATGGGCCTCGTTGACCTGGCTTGGGTGAGATGCTCATCCCAAACAAATGATCACTTCTGGGAATATCTTTTGATTTGCTTATCCATCATCCATTCCCTGTTCTTCTGGTAATAGCACCTTGATTGACTTTTTTCCTCAACTCTCAGTCCTCCAGGGGTGAGCATGCTACTGTCAAAAGTTCAGAAATAACAGAAGTAAAACCAGTGAATCACTGAAGTAACTGGTAAAAGTTTATTATGCCCACCCTGAAAAGACAGTTTGCAAACCAGGAGCACTCAAACCAAAACATGGAGTGAGGCTCAGGGGGATATTGTCATAAGGCAGCTTATATAGTGAGAAAGCAAGGATTTTATTCTTCACAGTGATTGGTTATAATCCTAGAATTTTCTTTTTTTAGATTTATTTATTAGAGAGAGAGCGCATGAGCATGAGTCAGAGGTAGAGGCAGAGGGAGAGGGAGAAGCAGGCTCTCCCTGAGCTGGGGCTCGATCCCAGGACCCCGAGATCGTGACCGGAGCCAAAGGCAGATGCTTAACCAACTGAGCCACCTAGGTATCCCTCTTTTTTTTTTTAAGATTTTATTTATTTATTTATTTATTGGGGGGGGGCATGGGTGCAAGGGGGGGGTGGGCAGGAGGAGCAGAGGGAGAGGGACAAGGAGACTCTGCTGAGTGTGGAGCCCGATGTGGGGCTCCATCCCACGACCCTGAGATCATGACCTGAGCCGAAATCAAGAGTCAGACTGTCAACTGACTGAGTCACCCATGTGCTCCAATGTTTTATTTTATTTTTATTTATTTGAGAGAAAGAGAGCGCGCACGAGCAGGGGAAGAGGTAGAGGGAGAGGGAAAGGGAGAAGCAGACTCCCCGCTGAGCGCAGAGCCCAACTGAAACCGGGGGCTTAATCCCAGGACACTGAGATCATGACCTGAGCCGAAGTCAGACGCTTAACTGACTGAGCCACCCACATGCGCCTAGAATTTTCTTAAATGAATTGAACAGTGGTTACCTCATATCAACTTTGGGAAATAGTTTAAGTTTTGCTTATGATTTCCAGAAACATAAGCAAGACATGTCTCAGGTCAAGTTAGCCTTGCAAAATAAGTTAAATTAAGCTTTGTTTGAATGACTGAACAGGTTTTGTCTGCTCAGGGAATTTTCAGGGCTGGTCTCCATTTGTTTTTGGTTTTAACACTACCCAGGCACCCATCCTACCAATAGCCAAAGCAATTCTGATTTTCAGATTGAAAACCACCACTAACCATCTGTAGGCTAGATGAGTGCTTCTCAAACTGAAGAAGCGGGAATGCAAGTGTACATACAAACCACCTGGGGATCCCGTATTAAAACAGATTCTAATTCATTAGATCTGAGGTGGAGCCTGTGATTCTGCATTTTAGATGATGCTCATGCTACTTGGTCCAGGCAGGGGGATATCCATGAGCAATTATCAATGCCCATCAGTGACCTCTCCAGGTTCCTTCTACTCTAATGATTTTGAGATTTCATAGTATACACAGAAGGATGTGAAACCGACAAAATCCCCACAAGCAATCAATTCCAGTTTGTCTCCATTTCGTAAAACAAAGAGAAGTCACCTTTATGCTCACATTTATAAAAAAAAAATAAGTATTATTAAAACATTCATTCAGTTTGGAAGTGCATTTCTATTGCTTGTCTTGGTGGAGTGGGGGGAGGAAGCCTTTGCTGAATTGTTCCTAAAGAATTGCACTTTTGACCAATATTGGCAGGAAAATAACTTTTCCCTCTGGGGACTACAAGCTCGCTATTGTCTTAGGAAAAAAAAAAAAAAAACCTGCTGCTGCTTTCACCATCAAGCCAGTGACTTATTGCTGCTTTGCCTGAGGAACCAATTTACCCCTGGCAGACAGTAAGGCTTTATATTTTAGTTATCCCATCATAGCTGGGTGGCCTGCTACCAAACTCTGAGGACAATATGCTCTTTTCTTGGGAATAACAAAAGCAATCTCTTGCTCTTTAGGTTTTCTTTTTAAATAAATTCTTTTTTCATCAGCTCTCAGAACCAATATCTCAGTCCAGGACTAACTTGAATAGCATTAAATATTTTCTTTGCTCTCCCTAATTCAGATCAGGTATTGAAGAGACTCCCACTCCCACCCTTCAGCACCACTTCTGAATCAGAAAAATGATTTCTTTCGCAAAGCAATTTCATGCCTTGTTATCCCCAATATGTCCCTAAAATGGCATTACCAGAAAGTCCCTGTTCATTTCAGAGATTGAAAGGGGAAGAGAAATTTCTAAAAGGGGCTCAGCAAACCCATGACACTGCCCACTTGGTGTCTCCATGCTTTGTGTACCATTGTGATGGTATTTGCTTTTAACCGTGCCTCCTGCAAGGAAAATTCTGGCCTCAAAACAGTTGTGTCATTATGCAAATAGGGGTTAATGAATCGATTGAACAAAATACACTGTGATTGAGAGTTCGGCTGCTTGTATGAGAAAATAACAAACAGCTGGCTTTTTCTTCTTTTTTTTTTTGTGCATCCTCACTTTTATTATACAGATAAGGCTTTTAACAGAATGCTAGTCTAAAGAATTCTGCAGAATTCTCATCTTGCCCTTTATTATTGCTAAACTGTTACGTAAACCAGTCCCATCTGTAAGCTTGGAAAGCAACTTTAAGACTTAAGTATTTAAAAGGTAACATCTCCTTTATAAATACTGATCCTCTATAAATAATGTGATGTCTACATTCGCCTTTTGAGATTAATATAATCCATCCCCTAAAGTGGAATTAACTTAAAATGCTCAAGAAATGGGATGTTTAGTCTTTCTCTTGGTTCTCTAAATCTACCGCTGACTGTCAGAGTTGCCCTCAGATGATGCCCAAACGGGCAAGTCAGGAATCAACACGTTCCACTTTGAAGGTGGAATAGAAGGGAGAAGGTCATTTATTGCAGCAAGGGGTCATCTTTCCATTAGCAATGCAAATAGCAAGGCAGGGAAGATTTTGGGGTTTGCTAACTGGCTGGGTGCCATTTTTCTAGCAACTCTTTATTGACCACTTGCAGTGTTCTAAGGCCTGAGGGTAGGTTCTGGGTATATAGTGATGAGTCCTGACCTCATGGATCTAACTAAAATGAACCATTTGATTTCTCTGGGCTTTACTTGAAAAACAAGGCTAGTTCTGAATCTCACAGGGTTGCTATGATAAACACACAAAGTATAAATTGTTAAACAACTGTAGAGTTCTTTAGGTCAGCATGGTAACACAGCCTCAGCAGCGTCCTTAACCTTGAACTTTGTAAGATCAGCTATTTTACTTTCATGAACTTTACTCAAATGGCCTGCCGTTGGCCCTTTATCTTTTTGTGACAGTTGCGTTTCCCTCTTCAAAGATGATCCCATTTTCCTGATTCTTGATGAGTGCCAGTTTCTTTTTTTTTTTTTTAAGATTTTATTTATTGACTTGAGAGAGAGGGAGAGAGAGCATGAGCAGGGAGGAGAGGGAGAAGCAGGTTCTCTGCAAGCAGGGAGCCCAACACGGGGCTCTGTCCCAGGACCCTGGGATCATGACCTGAGCCGAAGGCAGACGCTTAACTGACTGAGCCACCCAGGCGTCCCTGAGTGCCAGCTTCTTATCTGCTTTGCAAAATACTCTTCGAAAGGAGGGGTTTCCTAAGAAATTTCATTGGCATTTGATATGAATTCAGAAAGAGAAAAATGACTATTCATAAAAGCTTGGAAAAAAAGTAATTTTCTGTATTATATATACAATAAAAAATCAGATACTTAAAATAACACCCCAGAATACAGTTATCATGAGACATCTCTGTCATTTCCTGGAGTTAGAAGAAGAGAACAATCTTGGAGTTGGGCGAGGAGCCAGCTCTGTTGTTTGTGGATAGGAATGATGGGGGTCATTCTCTGCATGAGGGAGCAGGCTGGGAGGGGCTTTCTCTGGATCATGCTGGAGCAGCTGAGCCTTGGAAACATGAGGGGAAGGTTTCTAAGAAGCCTTTCTTTGCGGTACATGTAGGAGGAGGATCTCACTGCTTGCATTTAAAGACCGCTGTTCAGTCACATAGTCTCCTGGGGTATAACATTTTGGCTCTTTGCAGGAATTTTATGTATCATCTCTTAATTGAGGGAGTCTCTCCTCCAGTGTCCAGTTCTGATGTCCAGGATAATACATGTTTCTCTGTCTCCCTCTGGTCTGTGTCCCTATCTCGGCATCTCTGCTTTCTCCCACCCCTGACCCCTCCATCCCACTTGCATGATTTCATCACTGAGTGCAAAGGCACAGCAAACTTCAAACCTGGGCCCCTAAAGAAGCATTTTAGAGGGTCTGGTTTTACACTTTGTAAATTATGCACTTAATAGAAGGGCTGCTGCTTTTCTCCATTCTCTGACAAAAAAAGAGGCTGGGTAGTGAGCATCATGGTATCGTACAGGGTTAGCTGGAGTTTTCTGTAAAGGGCCAGATGGTAATTATTTTAAGCTTTCTGGGCCACACAATCTCTGTCACAACTACTGAACTTGGCCATTGTGTTGTGAAAGTGGCTACGGGCAATACACGAACAAGGAGCGTAATCACTGTTTGAAATTTGAATCTCACATTAGTTTTACATGTCCTAAGATATTATTCTTTTGTTTTTTTTTAACCATTTGAAAATAGAAAAACCATGCTTAGCTTGTGGGCCTTATAAAAACTGGCAGTAGGTTAGATTTGGCCCACAGACTGTGGTAGTTTGCCAGCCCTTGGCGCTGAGGAAGAAATGCCAAACCAGGAGTGAGAAGCCTTACATTCCAATTTCAGTTTTACTTTTTAGCCCTGACATAGTCATTTAACGACTGACCTCCATTTCCTCATCTGCAAAATGGGTATGGAAAGGTGGGGGGAGTAACTTTAGAATGGAGAAGACTGGCAAACGTTACCTTGGCCAGGTGATCAGGGTTAACATTGGTGGCGAGTCATGGTGGTAGCATGGACCCCTGATTCATGATGACAGTGGCACTTCATTCCTGTGGCCGTCCTCCAAAAACCCATTACCTCAGCCTGAACATGAGAAAAACATCAGACCAAACCCACATTGAGGGACATTCTCCAAAATACCTGACCAGCATTCCTCAAAATTGTGCAGGTTATCAAAAACAAGGAAAATGTGGGAAAACACATACACACACACACAGAGAAAATGTGAAGAACTGTCACAGACGTTAGGGGGATCTAGGTTGGCAGGATACAGCGACCCTGAACTATCTTCACAATTTTTCTGTAAATACAAAACTCTTCTGAGATGAAAAGCTGATATATATGTATATCCTAAGAGAAATCTCCACACTTTGGCAGTTGATAAGGTGCAGAGGGCAGGGGAGGAGAAATAAAGTTTATGTCGAAGTCTCCAGCCTGCTACCAGGGAAGATAGCCATGCTATTGGACGGAAATAATAAATAGAGGAGGCAAATCAGGAAAAGGAAAGAGTGAACTTGCAGGACCAGGGACACAACCTTGAGTATGAGATACTGTTTAACACTTAAAGTGATAAAATATTTGGAAAGGGCTTTTGGATTTCAGACGTTTTGTTTAAAAGGATCTTCATCCTGGCTGTATTTGACATTTAAGTCCCAATTTAAGAAGGAAAGATTAACTGGATTAAATAATAAAATAGTTATTGGACTCTGTAAAAAAACTGGACTCCTGCTCACATATATATGTCTGCATGTGGATATGTTTATCCTATTGTCATTAATGCATTGCTCAAGCTTGGAGTCGCTATACGCCCCTTTCATTTGCAAAAGGAATTAAAGTCATGCTGCCAAGTGGAACATTATTTATTTATTTGACTTAGCTGCTGGAAGCAGCCCTTTTTCTGTAGCAAGAAGTGTTCATTGTGCTGACCTGCACTGGAGAGCATGTTTTGTTCACTTCGGACAAGGAGTTAAGAGCTTTGTTTGAATCATTCCTTTTTCTGTCTCGCCCTGTTTATATTTTACAGCCAGAGTTGTTTCAGAAGTGCACACGGGCTTTAGAGCCCTGTGATGTTGGTGGCACGTTAACAACGTGTCTGGTAAAACCATGACCAGGACCCCATACCTGCGTAGGTCATGAATAGGCAGTTCCCAACAGAAGAAATTCAGATGGCAGGAAATCTATGAGAAAAATAAGCCTCCCAAATAATCAAAGATATGTAATTACAAATAAAAAATTAATATTTTATATATATATTAAAAATATATGCCGATAAAGGACGCCTGGCTGGCTCAGTTGGTGGCGCTTGCGACTCTTGATCTTGGGGTTGTAAGTTCGAGCCCCACACTGGTGTGGAGATTGCTTAAAAAATAAAATTTTAAAAATTATTTATATGCCAATGAGATGGTAAAGATAGTAAAGAAATGGAGATTCCTGTGCTGGCAAGGGTGTGGGGAAGAGCACTCTGGTGGAAATATAAATTGATACGATCTTTTGGGAAGAAAGTTTGAAGTCTACATTCCAAGTTTTCAAATATGTATATTCTTTGTTCCAGTATATTCCACTTCTAAGAGAGGCTATCCTAAGGAAATACTGGGACAGGCATGTAAAGATACCTGTAAATGATGATCATCTAATATAGTGAAACACTGGACATAATATCTAACCGTAGAGTTAATAATTTTAACATTGTAGATATAGCTATTATAAAGACTTGCATTGCATTATTAAATTTTTGAAAAAACATTTCAAAATGAATTTATAGTCCAGTTTATATAAAAACATGTGTGTGCATTTATGTTTCTAGAATAACATACTAACACTTAAATGCCTTTAAAATGTAGATGCAAATAAAAATATTTTAAAGTCTAAACCAAAATGTAGACTCTCGATGCCAATTCTGAGTGGCATAAACTATCTTTATCTCATAGGTTACTACTATTTGTAGAACCTAAAACATGTTCCCATCATCGCTCATACTCTCCTTCTCCTAAATAATCCTGACTTTCTTAAATAAAAGTTACAGCTCATCCTAAACTATTGAGTAAGGATTTTTATTCTCAGTGTGAAGAATCTAGTACTCTCTTAACCAACGAGAAGCCCATACATAGTTAACTTTTTAGTTTTATTTTATGCTACAATTGTTAAAATACTCAAGCCAGTGTTTGGTAAAAAGCATTCTATGTGAGGAAACCGGGTGAAAAAAAATGAGATTTCAGGAGGAAAAAAAAATCTCTTCACTTTGATTTTATTAATTTATGCCTTGCCTCTTTCCAAATGTACTTAAAGTACCTAAATGTCCCAATAAAATGTGTGCTGAGCATAAAAATGTGTTGACACACATGAGCAAACCAGCTGTACCAATTTACTGCCTCCAAGGTGGTGGTGATTTATGACAAAACATACTTCCAAAAACACTCAACATCCCTGAATGAGAGACTTCACCTTAACATGTGAGTGAAATGATTCACAATCACCTTTCTTCCCAGGTCCACAAAAAAACAGCATGGCCATGCAGTTGAGATCAGTGAGGGAGCTTGAGAAAAAGAGCTGACTGTAACAGGATTCGTACGTTAAATGAAGCTTCACGTAACCACGTAACCACGTACAGCCTGATAGAGGAAGAAGAGAGAGGAAGAGCGGTGGGGAGAGGGAAGAAGGTTTATAGCTCCCCTGCTCTTTGCCAGGCTCTCAGCTTAACTCGTATTTAGTAAGCTGCAAGCATGTGTATAATGTTCAGGTGGTAGTTCCGTCTAAATATTTCTGAATTAATCCAGCCTCTTCCCGATGTTGCTCTTAGCAGCTGCGTCCTGTGGGTTCCCTCAGTCTGCCAGTTATGCAGTTAGTTGCTATCAATTCCAGATTTCCCCTCCTACCACTGCTCAATGTTTGGTCAGCCCCGGCTTAAACCATGTACCATAGCCGGGGTGAGGAGGGCTTGGGATTATTTGAAGAGATCTACCAGATGCCTCCAACTTCAGAGACAGAGTTGTGAGCAGGACTATATTCATTTCACTAACTGTATCTGTCTCTTTCCAAAAAAGGGTTTGAAGTGCCCAAATCTTCCAGCAGGATGTGTGCCATGAGACGTTTCAAAAGAGGGAGAGAACCATAAGAATTCCACAGAGAAGGGCAATATATAAAAAAGCAAGATAAGACAGTGAGGAAAGGAGAGAAAGTTAAAGTCTCCCTCTGATTGGAAAGGAGAAAAGGGGGTGCATGGGGAAGAAAGATTTAGGACAGTTGGTTAAGGGGGTGGAGCTCCTTAAGATGTTTAGTGATTGAAATAGGTGGCGCGTGTGAAGGGTGAGCACTTGGCTTTGTGGCGAGTTTGTCTCTGAGTCTTCCCGAGAATCGGGGAAACTTCTTCCTATTTTAGGACAACTTCAAGCCAAGGTTCCTTCTGGAACCTTGGGCCCATTCCATTCTCATTATCCCTGCCATACTTAGCTACACCTAAAATGTTGACCTCTCGTGTGTTGACATCCCCTTACTGGGCTCCTGCCCCCTCCCATCTTCCCATCCCCTTTCCACTGTTCCAGACTCTCCTGCAAAGTTCCAGGTAGATGCCTGTGGGCTGAGTCTGGCCCTCTGCCATGTTTTCTTCAGCTGCCATGCCACTTTTATCCCTTTGTGGCATCTACTGGCAAGCGCCAAGAGTCTGCTTTCTCCATTAGAGGGAGCAAAGACCCTACCACTCCCTAGTGTTTTCCCAAACTTGGCTGTGGTCCATTTCTTGGTCTGGGTGGTGATCAAATGAGTGTATTCAGTTTGTGAAAATTCATAGAGTACTTACTATTTTTCTGTGCATGTTGTTCATTGGTTTTTTTAAGTTTTCTAATTGATTAAAAATTGATTTCCCCAGACAGACCTTATGCAGTAGACCTCATTATTTTCCCTTCTTTGTAGATGAGGATATGTGGACATGGAAAGGTCAAGCAGTTTGTCCATGGTCATACAGCTGGTCCATGACCAAACTCGAATCACACGCAGGCGGCCTGTGCTCGCTTCATTCCAGGAGAGTTTGTTCAGTCATGGGGCTCTCTAATTCTATTCTTGGCTTCTCTGTGCTGCCACTTCAGTATCCAGCACATGAATTTCAGAGACGTATTTACATGATTTCTTTTATGTGCTATGATAGATTAAAAATGGCCATAAATTTTTTATAACTCCTCCTATTTGGATGTGGGCTCCAATTCCCCTCCTTTTGAATTTGAGCTGACTTTGACTTTGCTTAATTGGTTGGATGCAATGAGAATAACACTGTGTGACATACAAGGTGAACTGTAATAAGATTTACAGCATCTGCCATGGCTTCCTTGACCACTGACTCTTAGAATCCACCTGCCATGATGTGAGGAAGCCCAAGGAGCCCCATCAAGAGGCCCATAGGGAAAGGAAATAAGGATGTTGGCCGACAGCCCCCGCTGAGCTCCCAGCACCAACTTTCCAGCCACGTGAGTGAGCTTTGTGGGTGGGTCCTCCAGCCTCAGTTGAGTGACCCCAGTAGGGCCACGTGGAGCGGAGATGAGCTGTCTCCACTGAGCACTGCCCAAATTGCCGATTTCACAAAGAAAAGAAATGGCTTTTACTGTTTAAGCCACTAAATTTGGGGATGCTATGTTATGCAGCAGTAGATAAGAACACGTCAGCTTTGCTGAACCAGTATAAGTTAGATTGAATGTGACCTCAAAAATTTCATTTCCTTTAACATTAGTGTATCACAGGAAGTCTCCATTAGGAAAAACGTAACTCTTAATTCAAACCATTCCCGAAAATCAGTCCCAGAAACTATTTTTGCATAGTTAAGAACGTTTTTTTCCTCTGTCCTCACTAAAGCAAATACCAAAGACCACCCACATTAGCATGCATTTACTGAGAAACTTGGAGTCTTCTAAGAAAAAACACATTTGCTAGTAGAATATCAACAAAGTGCCATCAGAATAATTGCAGAAGCTGAATCAATGTAAAATCAGACTGTATATGAATCTGTGAGTCACTGGAAATTAGGTACAAGAGCTACACAGTCTAAAGTTAGTTTCTCACATTAGCTAAAAGGGCAGAAGAATAACATCTAACATTTTGGGGGGCTGCTCCCCACTCAAGACATTTGCTTGGCAAATCTTCTCCCAACAAGACAGCACAATTACATAGGGTGTGTTCCACCAGGCCTGACAGGCCAAGTTGGAGAGTGATTGATTACTAGGGTGGTGTGTTTACTGCGAAGGGAAATCATGGGATTATCGCTCCCATTGCTTCTGAGTCCTTTCCGATTTGTATGGATGTGCTTGTACTCCCTATAAAATAAGCAAGGAGGGGAAGAAACGCCTTTGAATGTGTGGCTGTGGCAAAATGCTTTTGAGAAACTTAATAGGGTTATGGCTGGTGGGGAGATACCTATTAGAAGGTTGATGAGTTTATGAAAAACAGGAGGTATTATGTTGAATAATTTGATATATACGTGGATGGATAAAAGGTAGTGAGTTAGAAAGAGGGTTTTTCAGAAAGGCTGCCAGGATCTTCTCTGTTAGAGCCAGGTTGCTCTGTAGTCTGTGGTCTGGTGAGAACGCAGCTGGATACCGCATAAACAAATGGACATGGCCATGTGCCAATAAAACTTCATTTATGGACATTGAAAACTGAATTTCATGTAATTTTCACATGCCACAAAATATTTTTCTTTTGATTTTTTTTTTTTTCCGACCATTTAAAAATATAAAAACCATTTTTAGCTCTCAGGCTGTACAAAAACAAGCAACAGGCCAGATCTGGCCCGCAGGCCATAGTTTGCTGACCCTGTTGTCATGTGGGTGGGGGAAGAGTTGAATGGTCGGGGGTGGGGGGGGTGGGGGGAGTGGGGAGGAAATGGCTTGCTTTCCGTCCTCTACTTTCTTTCTTTTTTTTTTTTTAATTTTATTTATTTATTTAAGTAGTCTCTGTACCCAGCATAGGGCTCAAACTCAACCCCAAGATCAAGAGTCACATGCTCTTCTGATTGAGCCAGCCAGGTGCCCTGTGCCCTCTACTTTCTGGACTTACGTATTTTTGGAATTTGTTAGAACAAGTATATATATGAGTTTTACAATAAGAAAATTAAAGATATGCCCGTGTTAGAGTCCAAGGGAAAAAAAGTCTTATACAAGGGCTCTGCTGGGTTTCAGTGAGAAGGGGACATGTGATCCCTTGGGGCTCATGTTCAAATACTTCAAGATCTCATTCATTCAGACTCACCCACTCAGAATTTGAGTTGAAGGTCCTATTTGCTCACTCCAAAAAGAAGAGATTTGTTTGTTTATTTATTTAAGATTTTATTTACTTGAGAGAGAGTGCACGTGCGTGCACACGGGAGCAGGGGGGAGGGGTAGAGGCAGAGGGAGAGGGACAAACAGACTCCCTGATGAACAGGGAGCCCAATATGGGGCTCAATCCCAGGACCCTGAGATCATGACCTGAGCTGAAGGCAGACGCTTAACCAACTGAGCCACCCAGGTGCCCCAAGAAGAGATTGATTTATTAACTTGAATTATAAACAGTATGAGGCAAATGGTGTTACTAATTATAAATATTTTCATCTGCTTATTAAAGGAGGCCCATTAGAATATCTGCCTGGAGGGCGCCTGGGTGGCTCAGTTGGTTAAGCGACTGCCTTCGGCTCAGGTCATGATCCTGGCGTCCTGGGATCAAGTCCGGCATCAGGCTCCCTGCTCGGCGGGGAGTCTGCTTCTCCCTCTGACCCTCCCCCCTCTCATGTGCTCTCTCTCTCTCTCATTCTCTCTCTCAAATAAATAAAATCTTAAAAAAAAAAAATATCTGCCTGGATATAGATGCTTGAAAGCATTACCATATTTCCTTTTAAATGCTGTGTTACTCAGACCAATTCAGACTACTCACTTTTCTCATTTTACCCAGAAGGCTTTTATGGTACCTATCTTTGCATTATGTTCTTCTTTTTGTCTTTTTCCTGAAGGCGTGGCACTGGTTCTGTAGATCACAGCTTGCTTGCTTGCTTGCTCTCTCTTTCCTTCCTTTCCCTTTCCCTTTTCCTTTCCCTTCCTTCCACAAATATTTACTGAGTGCTTCCTATGTACCAGGCATTTTCCTAGGCCCTGAAGACGAGTGAACCAAGCAAAGTTCCCTATCTATGGAGCACACATTCTTTGTTAAATCCGATTTTGTCCTGTTCATCTGAAGTAATGTTTTCCTGCAGGGCTGGCAAATAAGTTTCACCTCACAAGTCTACTCCGATTGGCTGTTAGTGGCTGCTTGAGGTAGCATGTTAAGAGGCATTCTGAGAATCAACTAGAAAGAGGACTCTTCTGTCATTCAGCTGGGGAGAAGACATATGTGGTATATCTTATGTGGTTGTGAATCCTGGCCCAGGGGAGTATGACCTGGTGATGGTAGTAGAATAAATACAGATCTGGTGTCAGACGGGATTCAGATTAATTTCTTTCCCTTTTTTTTTTTTAAAGATTTTTATTTATTTATTAGAGAGCGAGCAAGAGAGTGTACATGCGAGTGGGGGGAGGAACAGAGGGAGAGGGACAAGACTCTGGGCTGAGCACAGAGCCCGACACGGGGCTCCATACCATGTCCCCGAGATCATGACCTGAGCTGCAATCAAGGGTCGGATGCTCAACCAACTGAGCCACCCAGGTGCCCCAATTCTTTCCTTTAAAAAAATTAATTTACTTTTATTTAAAGAAGGATAGCAGAAGATTCTTAAATGTTTTATTATTGGCCTTTAGTAGACATAAGGCATCTGTAAAGTGACAGGAGATTTTAAGATCCTAAATGTATATGGTGTATAATATGCAAAACAGGGAAGTAGTCAAACTTCTTTAGGGTTAATTAAATGTTGTATTGAACAATGAGAAGATGTTGATCAATTTTAAAGAATGGCATTACTTTTTACATAAGTGTTTTTTCTATCTTACATGGTCATAAAATTTTGGCTCCCTGTAATTCCCCAAGGATTATCCTCAATTAAAGATCTAAGATGTGTGGTGCCATAGCTCTTCACAGAATATTTTAAGAAGGCATCAACCAAATCTTTTTGTGCAAGTATACTCAGTAGTCGAATTCAGTAAGCATAGGGTATTTGGGTATTTTGTTAATCAAGGACTCAAAAAAACCAAGGGTAGTTAGTTAAAAGATACCATGGTTTTTATTTTGGTTTTTAGTATGTATATGATGTGTTGTGTATGCATATACATGTGTGCATTTATATTTCAGTTGACCAACAGGTTAGTTGTCTTTTGGTAATTATGGCTCATAGAAGAATTTTCACTTTCATAGAAAGCACAATCAGCAGATCACTATGGTCTTTTTTTTTTTTTTTTTTAGGAGGAAGCCTAAGTGTTTAATTTTCTCCACAGTACGTCCATGCCCAGCAATGAGCACACAACAGGTGGTACACAACAGTGATGGTTTAATTAGTAGAACCTGTGCCAAAACTCAGCTCCACAGACAAAATCCTCTCTTCAAACCATACGCTCACCTAAGGTAAAGTGTTTATGTCCTCCCAGAAGTGTAAAAAGTCATCTTTCTTTCATACACACACTTTTCCAGAGTTTTGAGCTCAAGAAACCAATTAAGATCACAAGTGGAAAGATTTAGGAAAGAGCCTACACTACACCCAGAGGAATTAAGTGGCCCAAAGGGCCAAGACTAGGACTCAGATCCCCTGGCTTCTCATTTAATGCTTTCTCACAATCCATGCAGCCTCCCTTTTGGACTACGTGACTCCTCAAAGTAAGTGGTACAGTTGTTCTACTACTTTTTTTTTTGCTCTTCTACTTTAGATTAACATGGTCAGTATCCTCATTTCCAAGATTTTTTTTAAATTTCTTTTCAAAATTTGGCTTTAATACATGAATACTAAAAGTACCAACAAGTTCAACCAAGAAAACACCATTTCCAGTTCCAATATCAAGCACTGAAGCATCCAATGGAATCTTGTGTTTTTGCATCCACCTTATTAGCCGATTCATACTCTCTTCTCCAAACTAGATTTCTCCTGTATCTCCATATTCTTGAAAAGTTTGCAGCTCTCTCTCATAGACAGCATCCCAATGCTCTCGGGTCCCCAGCGCCGACGGGGCAAAGCCATCCTCTCCGGGACTGCCCCTTCGGGACTGCTCCGCGGCCCCAGTGCCGTCCCCGTCCCCGCCGCCGCCACTGCAGCCGAGTTCATCCCCCTCCGCGCCCCGGAGGGCTGTTGGGGCCCCACTATGGTCTTTTCTTTCCCTGCTATCAAGAACTAATTTCCCTTCTGCTTCTTTGTGACACAGCTCATGAGGCCTCAGTTTTCTCATCTTTAAAATGGGGGAAATGATATCTACTTCAGAAGACTGTTATAAGGGTTAATTATTCTTTTTTTAAGGATTTATTTATTTGAGAGATCGTGCGTGCGTGCGAGTGGGGCGGGGCAGAGGGAGAGAATCTTCAAGAGACTCCCTGCTGAGTGTAGATATTACTTGCAGGGCTCGATCTCACAACCCTGAGATAGTGACCTGAGCTGAAACCAAGAGTTGGACACTTAACCGACTGAACCACCCAGGCACCCCAAGGGTTAATTAATCTTATAGCTATCACTATAATTAGTGTCATTATTATTAGTAGCTAACATTTATTCAACATATATTATGTCCTGTCTTAGGCACTTTACATGTATTATTTAATTCTCTCAATAACACAAGGTAGGTCCTATTATTCCCATTTTGCAGGTAAAGAGCTGAGATGAAGAGAGATTACGAGTCTGCTCAGGGTTTCACAACACATGATGACACCACGTAGATGAAGATCCCCACATCAGGCCTGGCACGTAACAGGTGCTCACCACATGTGAACTTTATACATGAAGTCCGTTTGCACCCCCACCCCCACCATATCCTGCAAAGCAGCAGATGTAAAGGGGACCATCAGCTCATTATAGGTAATGTCTGTGGGTTGGTAGGGAAAGCGCATTTGTTCCTTTTTCGTCTTCCAGGCCTCCTAAGATTAGGTATGTCCCTAGGATGTTTCTCATGATGCCTTTCTTTTCATTTGTTATGAGGCTTCACCTTGGTCCTTTAACAAAACTACAATATCTTTTAAAGTCCAAAGAGAAACTGCATGATACACAAAATCTGGTAATATAAAGAGAATTAATAGGGAAACTCCTTGGGACACCTGGGTGGCTCAGTTGGTTAAGCGTCTGACTCTTGATCCCAGCTCAGGTCTTGATCTCAGGGTTGTGAGTTCAAGCCCGGTGTTGGGCTCCACACTGGGCATGGAGCCTGCTTTAAAAATATATATATAAAGAAACTCCTTACAAAGGGGGAGAGAAAATGCAGGTGACAGAGCAGGGCCACTTCAGGCTGGTAGCAGAAGTGCCCCCTCCAGCCCCAGACCAGAAGAGGGAGGGAGTGGTTACGAGAACCCAGGGGTAAGAGGCAATGTGGAGGGGTTGCCTGACCAGATCTGTGACTTCTGGTTAACGGCAGCCAGCCCGCGGCAAGACATGGACAAGGAAAATGAGAAATGAATACTCAGCCTCACTCCTTTCTCCCTTCTCCCGCCAGTGCTCTCCAGGGGTGAGCCCAGCTGGAAGTCCCTAGATGCAGTGCATCTCTAAGGGTTCCCAGAGAAGGTAGAGCAATCCTGAGGGACAGGTGGAAGATAATCAGTGCTGCTGTGATCCTTGGGCATGACTAGGAAATGGCGAGACAACTGCATTGCACACCAAGATCACACTTCTTGGTGGTTGTGCAGATTCAAACATTCTTGGCTCCAGCTGTTTAACAGATGGCTAGATCCCCCAGGTAGACAGTTACATATTACTTTTTATAAATGCACACGTGGAAAAAGTCTCTGACAGTGATTTGTTGGAGGACAAAGAGTTGGAGTTGGCACTTCATGTAGCTTTTGAGGCTGATTCACTATTGCATTAGCCATACCTCTTAAAAGTCTCAGTTCACATATGTAAAATGAACATAATAATACATCCTTCTCAGAGACAGATGTGGCTTCTATTAGTCGGTCTGTACATTTTTTGAGATTTCTCATGGAGATGAAAAGTCTTACTATGATGAGTATAATATGCATTAGTAATTAGATATGAATCTCTTAAGTTACTTAGATTTGAGATAAAAGTGCCCTTAACTTTTTTAAAAAAGATTTTAAGTAATCTCTGTATCCAGCCTGGGGCTCAAACTCACCACCCCAAGATCAGGAGTCACCTACTCTGCCAACTGAGCCAGCTGGGTACCCCAAAAGTGCCCTTGACTTTAGATTGCTGACTCTGTGGCATATTGTGGACTGTCCATCTAAGGGGTTCATCTTGGAGGTAAATAGCTTGACTTGAAAGGTCATACGGATTTTTCTCTAATCTTTTTGCATGTCAGATGGTCTCAAACATGCTGACCAGGATAATTGGGACACTTTGTACTAAGAATCAACCACATGAATCAACTGTCCTCCTTTGTTACTGTACTCTGTGTACTATAGGTGAAACCCAGAATAAATTACTGAAATATAAATTGAACATGTAAAGACTCTGTCGTGACATATCTACCAAGTACCTTAAGGTTTAGACAATGTATTGGTAACTATGTAAAGTAAGTGGAACTCACACTTTACTCTTGAGAATGTAAATTAGGTTAGTGATTTTGAATAACTGGCAGTTTCCACAACGGTCATACAAATACCTATTCCACAAACAGCAGTTCTTAGGTATATATGCAAGAGAAGTGAAGGTATACATATATCTACCAAAAAGACATGCACAAGAGTATTTATAGCACTCTTATTCGTAAAAGCTCCAAACTAATAACCCAAATAAGCATCAACAGGGAAATGGATAAAATAAGTTGTGGTTCGTTCATACAGTGAAATACTTCACAGCAATAAAAACAATGAACTGATTATTAAAATAATGAGCTGGGGCGCCTGGGTGGCTTGTTTGGTCGAGTGGCCGATTCTTGGTTTCGGCTGGAATCATGATCTCCGTCCAGGTGGTGGGATTGAGCCCCACATCAGGCTCTGCCCTCGGCACAGAGTCTGCTTGTCCCTCTCTCTGCCTCTCCCCCCTACTCACGCACTCTCTCAAATAAAGATAAAATAGTGAGCTAATGACATGGGCAAAACTGTGGATGAATCTCAAAGATATTATGTTCGGTAAAAGAAGCCAGACACAAAAAGTGTACCTGTATGAAGTTCAGGGACAAGTAAAATGAACTGATGGTGATAGAAGTTTAAAAAAAAAAAAATTATATCTTTTATGCTGAGATGGGGGTGGGAGGTATTGATTTAGAAGACTCATAATGAAACCTGGGAAGTTGAAAATTTCTTTATTTTTGTTGTTTTAAAGATTTATTTATTTTAGGGAGAGCGAGAGAGAGCAAGCACGAGTGGGAGGGACAGGTAGAGGGAGAGAGAATCTCAAGTAGATTCCACGCTGCGCGCAGAGACTGATGTGGGGCTCGATCCTACAACCCTGAGATCACGACCTGAGCCGAAACCATGAGTCAGGTGCTCAACTGACTGAGACACCCAGGCGCCCTGGGAGTTGAAAATATCTTATATTTTAATATGGATGGTGTTACAGAGATACACCTATATAAAAATTGTTCAGATTGCGTACTTTAGGTTATGAACTTTACCTACTTAGCTTCCTATATATTATGCTTAACTAAAAATGTTTGTTTTAGAAAGTGTATTGAGTATTAAAGCCAAACTCTGACACACGTAGCAATGATAATACCAGGAAAACATAATGAAACATTTACCTTACTACAGAGTATGCATAGATACAATCTTTCTGGAGAGTTTGTCAATGTGGATTAAAAAACCTTGGTGGGGGGCACCTGGCTGGCTCGGTCAGTAGAGCATGCAACTCTTGATCTTGGGGTGGTGAGCTCGAGCCCCATGTTGGGGACTAGATTGTACTTAAAATTTTTTTTTAATCCTTAAAAAAAACCATCTTAGGAATAAGGTTTTGACCTTTGACACTTTTGACATAGCGTTATCCTATAGAAATCATTAAGAACATATGTACAGGTTTGTCCATAAGGGTGTTCATTTCAGTGCCCTTTTTAATACTGAGCATTTGGAAACAATTCAGTGTTCAGTTTTGAGAATGGGTAAATGTGCCGTGAAATATGCAGCCATTTAAACAACATGGTGGGAAAAAGGGCTATGTTTGTATTCACATGTCTTTCTACTGAGGAAACAAGACAGACATAGTAAATAGACTCCAGAAAACTGTGTTAGTTTAGCTCAAGTGATGATGAAGACATTTGATATATGTATATTGAATCAAATAGAAAAGTATTAATAGATACCTGATTATACATTATTCATCTCCCTGGAAGAAAAATATTATAGGTCTTCTATTTCTTCCTTTAATCTATTTATTCTCATATTCTTTGGTTTAGCCTTAGATTCAGTGTCTGTGTTTCTGACTCAGATTCAGCAAATGAAATCTCATCTGGGGCCTAAAACTGCAATTTTCCTATCTAGCCATTGCTGGTTAAAGTAACTCTAGGCCTGGGGGGGTGGGGGGGGGATTGCGGGGGCAGGGACACAAAAGTCTGGAGGTATTACATTCCCAGATTTCAAGCTATACTACAAAGCTTTAGTAATCAAAACAGTATGGTACAAGCACAAAACAGACTCACATATCAATGGAACAGAATAGAGTCCAGAAACAAACCCACACCTATATGGTCAATCAATCTAGACAAAAGAGGCAAGAATATGCAATGGGAAAAAGACAGTCTCTTCAACAAATGGTGTTGGGAAAACTGGACAGCTGTCTGCAAAAGAATGAAACTGGACCACTTTCTTACACCAGACACAAAAATAAACTAAAAATGGATTAAAGACCTAAATATGAGTCCTGAAACCATAAAATGCCTAAAAGAAATCACAAGCAGTAATTTTTCTGACATTGGCCATAGCAGCATATTTATGAATCTGTCTCCTCAGGCAAAGGAAACAAAAGCAAAAAGAAACTAAAATAAAAAGCTTTTGCACAGCAAAGGAAAGAGTCAACGAAATGAAAAGGCAACCTACCAAATGGAGAAGAAATTCACAAATGATATGTCTGATAAGGGATTAATGTCCAAAATATATAAAGAACTTTACAACTCAACACCAAAAAAAACAAATAATCTGATTTTTAAAAAGGCAGAGGATCTGAATAGACATATGGATGGCCAGCAGACACATGAAAAGATGCTCAACATCACTAACCATCATGGAAATGCAAATCAAAACCACAATGAGGTATCACCTCACACTTGTCAGAATGGGTGAAAGCAAAAAGATAAGAAATAACGGATGTTGGTGAGGATGTGGAGAAAAAGGAGCCCTCGTACACTGTTGGTGGGAATGCAAGCTGGTGCAACCACTGTGGAAAACAGTATGGAGGTTCCTCAAAAAATTAAAAATAGGAGTACCCTATGATCCAATAATCACACTACTGGGTATTTAAAGAAAATAAAAGCACTAATTGGAGAAGATAGATGCACCCTTCTGTTAATTGCAGCATTATTTACAATAGCCAAGATATGGAAGCAATTTCAGTGTCCATCAACAGAATGAATAAAGAAGATGTGGTGTGTGTGTGTATGTGTGTGTGTGTGTGTATATATTTGGAAGGAAGTAATTTTTTCATTGGGCAAAGGAAGAATCATCTTATTTTTAAGGTTGCCTTATATTCAGTCATTTTTTTTTAACTTCTCAGAGCCTCAATTTCTGCATCTGTAAAATGGAAATAACAATGCTACATCTTAGTGGTATTGGATGAATTAGTGTCTCACACACCTGAAAGTAATACAACATTGTATGTCAACTGTAGTTCAATTAAGAGTCTGACAGGAGGCAAGTAAATTGTAACTCTGTATATCTCTATGTACACATGCATAATAATTCACATAGATATAGCTCTATGTACTCATCTTTTTTTAAAGTGATCTCTCTACCTCACCTGGGGCTCGAACTCACAACCCTGAGATCAGGAGTCTCCCACTCTTCTGACTGAGCCAGCCAGGGCCCCTGTGTACTCATTATCCTGTTGGTGTTTCACCTCCTACCTAGTGCCGTATTTGGCTCACACTAGGCCTCATGATTTTTGCCTGAAGTCCCTTTTTTTGATTTGTCATATATGACAAGGAAAAAAAAAAAAAAGCTTTGGTGTCATGTTTTATTCTCCAGGCCACACCAACCTGGGGTTTCCATAGAATTACAAATATTTTCTGGTAAGATTAAACATGACAACAGCAGGTTTTAAACTTTTTCAAAACTTTCCTTTTTATTTTATTTTATTTTTTAAGATTTTGTTTATTAATTTGAGAGAGAAAGCGAGAAAGCACAAGCAGGGGGAGAGGGAGAGGGCGAAGCAGGCTCTCCCCTCCCCACCCTCCCGCTGAGCAGGAATCATGACCTGAGCTGAAGGCAGACACTGAACCATCAGAACCACCCAGGCACCCCAAAACTTTACTTTTTATTTAAGAGAATTCTTGTCATACCCTGTTTTTCTCCCTCATTCATTCATTCATTCATTCCACAAATATTTACCGAATACTAGCATAACTTGCACATGCAACTAGGTGCTGAGGACATTGTGAACAAAACGAAGAGGCGTCCTTCTTCATTCATTGAGATCATATCCTGCTGGGGGTGCCCTCCATGTGTCGCTTCTTCTGCTGTGCCAGTTTTACCCTGGAATTCTCAGCCCCCATCCTCCTGTTGCTTATGAGCTAGTCCTGGAGGTCGGCCACCTGCTTTAGCGGGCACAGCCGTTCTCCGAGCGTGGGGCTTGCCTGATTTCCAAGCAAAGGGCCCCTCTACCTCCTTAACCTTGCTGGGCTTCTAAATGGGTCAGTGGTTCTATAGCCCGTGCTGATCCAGAACCTTCTCTCCAAGAATTCCATTGAAATGAACTTTGTGTTGCATGCAATCTTGACTGAAGACTTTAAAAAAAAAATTCCTTAAACAAATACCAGGTTTGTTCATATGATTTCCCAGCATCCTTTCACATCTTTGTGATCCCAGAGATGTGAAAGGAAAACGAGGAAAATGTGTCAGCCCCCACTGGCACGAACCAGAGATATTTTCGGGGAAGGGTGAGGGATTCTAGCCCAGAATCTCTTCAGATTCTTGAAACAGCAAGGATCATGCAAAGATAAAAGCAAAAGTAAACACTAAACTGTGAACAAAGAGTGAACACAAAGGGGGGAAATCCTTCTTGGAAACAAGCTTTCCTCCGGAGGAGAAAAACAAGAACCTGTTAAAAAATTCTGTTAGTGCCTGTAGCACTAAATGGAGCCTGCAGTCTGCACGGTGCCTCTTTGCTCCCTGTCTCTGCCGACAGGCTGTGTTTTTAAATGGAAATTAGTGTTTGGCGGCTCAGGCAGGGATTGACGTCACAGGCTCCGGCTCCATTGTGGACTGGGGACACCAACAATAAATGGGAAGATGATTTGGGCAGCAGGGTAAACAGAGGTGAGAGGGTACGGTTCAGTGAGAGGAAACAAGCCAATTCTTGAAGTCTGGCACGAGGGCAGAGACAGCTCCTGAGTCACGCATTTGTTCATTAAAGTGGTATTTGCTCAGCACCCATTCTGTGTCTCACATTGTGCTGGACTCTGGGGGACGCAGTGGAGGTTGGGCTGGGGAGCAGCTAATGTCCACAAAGCCCCTACCTTTGCCCGATGGTGCTTTGGGCTTTGTGTTGAATCCCCCACAACCCTGAGAACCGCGTGCTAGAAGGGCGTGGGGCCAGCCTCAAACTGGGGTCTTTCTTATTCCAGAGCTGACTCTCTCCCTATTGTTTTGGAATCTCTATCCTGTTGCGGTTTTGCTTTTGTTGTGACTTTTAATCACTGCTAAAATCTTTATTTCTGTTGTGGATTGCCACTTTTCCTCTGATCCTTAAAAGCTGTATTGGGCCGCGATGTCCTTGTGACCTAGAGAACCATAGTCTCAGGCAATATGACTGATTCTGCCTTTTCTCTCCAGCTCCTAATTTTCCCCCTTAGCTTTTGAGTAGGTATCAAGTCTAAGCTCCAACTGTTGCCAAATACTCTTTTCTGAAGTCCTCCCAAGATTTCTGCTCCCTCCCCAGGACAGACACAAAGGCCGCCTCCCTCCAAACCAAATTTAGTATAAACCAAATTGGAAGCAAGGAAAGAGTCAGTTAGTTGCTAATGGTACTCCAGGATTTTAAATCTTTTCATTCTGAAGTCAAATTCTATTTGAAAGACAGATGTGTTTACAGTTAGAACATGATAAAACAAAGGTCCATGTTGGATTCAGAGAACCCTAATGCAAGGGTTATAGAAAAATCACAAATAAGCATAATTGTGAAAACTTTAGAATCATGAGACATTCTGCGTGTCTTTAATCATTCATTTATTGAACTGATAATTACTGAGCACCTACTATGTACCAAACACTGCAGTGCTGGGGATACATTCATCAGTAAGCAAAGCAGAAAAAAAAAGTCTTGCTTTTTACTGAACTGTGAATATTGACTGGGAGAAACAAACAATAAGCCTAACAAGTAAGTAAATTGTATGGTATGTTACAAAGTGATAAGTGCTAAGAAGTAAAATAAAGCAAGGTAGAGAAAGAGGGAGAATCAGGATGTGGTTGCAATGCAGCTTTACTCTGGGAGCCCGAGGAAAGCCTCACCGAAAAGGTGACGTTTGGTTAAAGATGTGAACAGATGGAATGAGCATTCAGATATTCTGAGGGAGAGCATTCCAGTCAGAGGGAACAGCAAGTACGAAGCCCTGAGAAAGTATGCCTGGTGTGTATTCTAGGGAAGGTCACTCCGGTTTGACTGGAGCACAGAGGGGAAGGTAGGAGGTGAGGTCTGTAGGTCCCTGTAGGAGTTTGGCCATTAAAGGGTTTTGAGCATGACTGACAAGATTTGATTTACTTGTAACAGAAGTTAACAGGGTCAAGAGAGGGATTTTTAAGGATGGGGAAAATTAATAGCACGTTGCTGTGTTACTGGAAATAATCCACGGAGAGAGAAAATGTGATGATGGAGGAAGGAGAGGGGAGAATTGCTGGCAGGAGGCACTTGAAAAAGGAAGGCTGGTTGGGATGTAGAGCAGGAAGAGAGGGGTTGGTCGGCCTCACGATCACAGGTCACCGAGAAAAGTAAACGAAAATCCGTCAAAGTTGTCATAGTAGTTGTATCATTGTGAACAGTTTTTCTTCTCTTTTTCACTATTTTCCCCTTGAAGTCCATCCAAGGACCTCATGACTAAACTCAGTTTAAAAATTCTCCCACCTTTTGGGGCATCTGCCTGGCTCAGTTGGAAGAGCACGCTGACTCTTGATCTCAGGGTTGTGAGTTTGAGTCCCATGTTGGGTGTAGAGATTACTTAAAAAAATAAAATAAAATCTTAAAAAAAATTCTACCACCTCTTTCTTGTAATTTAAATAAGACACCCAGTACTCTTTTACAGGGTTCAGCTTATTTTGTCCAGAGGAAAAACCATGTATTAAAAAAAAAACAATGACCACAAATAATATCCCTGCTGATGATATTTCCCTGGGTGTTCTTAATGTGTTTTCACAGGATTTCCCAGATAAAGCAAAGGTCTTTCTGTCCTTGAATTTGGCTAAGTACAATGCATCCTGCCCCGGACTGTGTTACATTTTGATGGCCAGATCCAAACCTCTCAGGTTCTTCCAGGAAATGTGTTTCTAAAAATTTCCAAAGCCTGTGTAGAGAGTTCTTATGTGCCCAGATACACAGATTTGTAATTAATAAGAACTAAAAAGTTCTTTATGTCTTCGCTAAACCATCCGAAGCCTCGAGGGCTGTTGGAAGTGAAATTATTCTAAATTTCCAGTTTGGTTATCAAATCTCTTTTTATTAAAGAGCACAGTTATTCCCTTAACCATCATTCATCTTATCCCTAGCAGTCCTTCTTCGTAATTAAAGCTCCTGATTCAGCAAACCGAGGTTCTTGCACAAATGTATTGAAACTCGCAAATCTGTTATTATCTACCTAACACACGAAACACCATAGAATATTTTTGAAATTCCCCATCATATGCCGCTTCAAGGAAACTATACCAACTTTCCTCTAGGTCGTAGATAGAACACTATCTTATCTAAAGAGGGACACACTGGAATTGAACACAAATATAGAGAAGACCCTTAATCACAGTGCACTTCTTGAATGAATGAGTGGATATTTGATTAGTATTTTAAAGACTCTCTTTACCTCCAACCGTTTCAAGAGATTGACCTGGACCTTGAGACTGAAATCCTGCAGGAAAAGTAAGAATTGCTGGAAACTAACAGCACAGAAGGCTGAATTGTATTTTCGAAAGTGTCTGACAAGTAAGCACCTCTGTCAAGTTGGGCCATTGGCTTAGCCTCTTTGGTCCTCAGATTTATCATGAAAAATGAGGGAATTTGACTAAATTTGTAATGTATGAAGGGATCATAGGGATTTTTTAATTTCCCTCAAAAGAAACCAGGGGTTCTAACACCTAGCTCATTCCTTTACCGTTGTACTGTGCTGCACTTTAAGCTACTTCGAAATCAATAAATTTGGTGATTCTAACTTTAAAAGTAGTTTCAAAATTGTGGTGGCTTTGGAAGCAGATTTGCACCTGCCCATCCCCACCACCATCCACATGCCAAACCTACTGAGCCATTTCTCAAGAGTTTTGGATCAAAATCCTACATTATACCGTTGGTTGCACAACTCTCTGTACTAAAAACCTTTGAATTGTACACTTTAAATGGGTGAAGTGTATGGTATATGAATTATATCTTTAAAAAGCTAGGTCAGAATTCTTTTGTTTGCGGGTGACAGAAACCAACTCAAACTGACTCAAGCATTAAAAGGGGGAGTTAGGGGCTCCTGGGTGGCTCAGTCGTTAAGCGTCTGCCTTCGGCTCAGGTCATGATCCCGGGGTCCTGGGATTGAGTCCCGCATCGGGCTCCCTGCTCTGCGGGAAGGCTGCTTCTCCCTCTCCCACTCCCCCTGCTTGTGTTCCCTCTCTCGCTGTCTATCTCTGTCAAATAAATAAAATCTTTAAAACAATAAAAAATAAAAATAAATAAAAGGGGGAGTTAATAGCCCATGTTATTGGAAAATCCCACACTAGACGTCCAAGCATGACCAGATCCCAGCCTCAAACAATAGCATGAAACCGGAGATGCTCTCTCTCCATCTCTCAGCTCTCTCTCCTCTGTGGTGACTTCACTCTCAGGAAGACTTCCTCATGGGTTGTGGCTGTGGCATTTCTCAGCTTACATTTTTACCATGTTAGCAACTCCAGCAGAAACATCTCCAGTGAAAGTTGGGGGATTACACGTCATTGGCGTGGTTTGGGTCACATAACCATTCAATAATAACACTCTTATAATATTTACTATGAACCAACTTTATTCTTACAACATCCCATTTTATAGATGAAGAAATCAAGGCACAGGGAGGTTCAGTAACTTGCTCAGGATCACGTGGTAGGGAGTATAGGAACTGGGATTTGAAACTCAGGTAGTCTGCCCCTGGAGTTTGTGATCTTACTGGTCTTAAATGCAGTGCTACTTCCAGTCTCGAGAGTGAACTGAAGACAATGTCCTGACTGGCTAGTCCTGGAGCAGATCCCATATTTGCAATTGCATTCTTTCCTGACAGCCTGTGTTCTAAGCCTTTGAAGATGTCGGACATATATCAGATGCTAAAGAATTTTAGAAGAGTCTGTAAATACCCTCCGTTTCAGGGACTGCAGCCATGTCTGTGTCTCGTTCTCCCTAATCACCAACATCACCCTGACTCTAGCCATTTGGAAATGAAGCCTTGGGCCTTCTTGCTAGAATTTGAGCTATGTCCAGATCCTGGCCTGTCTAAAGAAAATTACGCCAGGAGCGCCTGGCTGGCTCAGTCTGTGGAGCAGGTGACTCTTGGTCTCAGGGTTGTAAGTTTAAGCCCCGCGTTGGGTGGAGAGGTAACTTAAAAGTAAAAAAATTTATGCCAGTATACACCCGTTACTGTGGAATCCCAGGATTAAGCTTAAAATAGAACGTTAGTTTTTAAAAATGCAGATGTAGACTTAGAAAATTAGAAGAAGTGTTTTGGTCTTTTTCTGATTCAGGAAATAAACTTATGCAGGATCAGTATTTCTAGCATGTCTATTACTGCCCATGTTTTTCAGAGTGTGGTTCCCAGGACCACTGGTATTGGAATCACCTGGGATGTTTTTTCTTAAATCATAATTTCCTGCTGTGGGCCCAAGAATATGCATTTGTTAGACACCCTAAGTGATTCTTAAGTTGACTCAAGTTTGAGAGTCATCCTTGCAAGTGGCTGGGGAAAACTGGCTAAGGTCTTAGACGTAGGACCTTAGGGGTCTCAAGTTGAACCCAAGGCAACAGCCATAGGACAGTTGCGACGGGTAGGGAAAGGGGGAAGCTCACAACCCCAGGTCCAAGCAGCTTTAATTGTTAGTAGCTCTGTAGTTTGCATCTCCTCACCCCTTATGTTCAGAGGTGTGGGTGCCTATATTCTGGCTCTGCAGAGCGGAAAACAATAGCACAAACCAGTATCCTTCAGTAAAGAATTTTTCAGATGAAAACATCGCTCCTGTAAGCTGTACGCACTGTGACTATCAACAATAGCAATTAATATTAATAACAGTAATCGTTAAATAAGAAGAGCGAACGTTTACCAAATGCACTGTATGAAGCACTTTATATGCATTATCCCATTCTGTCCTTTCAGTCACCTTACAAATGAGTAAGTGCTGGTGTTATCTTCATTATCAGACAAGGAGAATGACACATAGACTTTAAGTAACTTACCCTACATGACAAAGGTGGAGGCAGGGTTGGAGCTGATGGGGTTCAGGACACATTACCCCCGAATATGACACCTTGGCATATTGATTATTTTAAGCTGAAGGAGTTTGAGAATATAGGAGAAGCGGGAAGGTTACTCTGAACAATAACCCCCACCCCCAAATAGGTCATAAAACCTTTCTGTGAGAGATGCCCTACCTATACCTGGAGGAAAGAAGCATCTTTATCTCTGAAGACAAGGGGACGCCTGGAAGAATCCTAACAAACAGGTCTTGCTGAGTTTCCCTCAGGTTACTACACTGACCTTCTCCTCCATAACCTATCCCGTTGCTCCATGACTGTCGTCTCTTCATCAAGCCTAGCGTTAGAAGTACTCAGATTTCGCTGCTTCGTCAGTTTACTTTTCAGATCCAGCCAGGGACCTTAAGAGGGCTGAGGAAAACTTTTCCCTTCCCTGTAGGACTCATTCTGACCAAGTCCATTTAACATCAAAGCCCATCTGCTTTTAACCTTTGAGCCATCCTGCCTTATTCTCTCAACAAGAATCATTATCCTCCAGCAGACTAAAATTCAGGGAATCTGAAGAAACACTGACTGCAACACACATAACTTTATAATAAACTTACCTAAAAAGCAAGACACCTTCCTCCCCTGCAAACTGAACTCATCATTCTGAGAGACCTGATGTGCACAGAGGCAGTTCTTTTATGTCTTAGACACCTGGGCACCAAAATTAGGAAACAATGGTGCCCGTGCTCTGTGGGCCCCTTCTGTGCTTCTAGAAAGTAGGTCAGATTTCTCCTACTTCCCTGGGTCTTGGATTCTCGGCTTTGGAAGACCAGTTATAGTTGCTGCTCTTGACCTGTTGTAAAGCCTTTTTTTCTGGATTAAGGATAGAGTAGAGAGGGATAGCAAGCCTGGAAAAATCAGCCCCAGTGATCTGTCTAGAAATGTATAAAACCACACCACATTACTTTTGCTTCAATTCAAGGACCCACTTTGAGCTAAGCCCACAGTTAATATAATGGGATTTCCAAGGATATACGACTTCAGAAATTCATTGAGCAGAGGGGCCCCGTGCACAAACCATTAGAAGAGAAGGCCACGCATGGTCTAGTGAGCTCTGGCCCCAGCCCAGCGATCCCATTGCCTTTTACAGTACTTCCCCTCTCTCCACACTGGTTTGCTCACCTACAAAAGGGAGTAACAGTAGCAAGTTTGCATGGAGGTCATCAGGAGCATTACATGAAATAAAGTTTATAAAGTGCTTCACACAATTCCCGTCCCTATGTGTTCAGTATCTTCTTACCAGCTCTTATCACTGCTGTCACCATGATATTATTTGTGGCAAGAGGAAGGAGATACTGCTTCTGGTAATTGAGGAGGACTTCTCTGAGGAGGGGCATTCGATCTGGGCCCAGAAGGGAGGAATTTCTGTGAGAGAGGAGTGGTGATTCCATCCAGCAGGAACATAAGCTGCCAAGCAGAGAGGGGGCAGGCCAGGCGTGTGTAGGGAATGGTGGGTAATGCAGCATGGCTGAGGAACAGAGGCTGGGGTGAGCTGCGGAAAGGGAGGAGGGAAAGTCTGTTCATAGAAGGTCTCCAGTGGTGATCATGATGCTCATCCACACCTCAGTCTTGGGGGCTAATACCCAGTATAAAGAACTGCGCTGTTTTTTCCATTGTTTTTGTTTTTCCATCTGTAATACGATCCTGGCCAGGGCTGACTTAGGCGGCTACAAGGATTACTCCTTTTTTTTTTCTTTTTTTTAAAGATTTTATTTATTCATCTGAGAGAGAGTGAGACAGCGTGAGCAGGGGGCAGAGGGAGGGGGAGAAGCAGACTCCCCGCTGAGCCAGAAGCCCTACGTGGGGATCCATCCCAGGACCTGGAGATGGTGATGTGAGCCAAAGGCAGATGCTTAACCATCTGAGCCACGCAGGCTGCAAGCCATGGAGGCTACAAGGATTATTCTTGAAGCCACGTGACTCTCAACCCTTTCATAGGCCATGAGAGCTCCCCTGTCCCCTCATCGACAGGGGTCTGCGCAGCCGAGGACAGTGCGCAGTGTTACTGTCATTGGGCAGCCCCGGCCCGCAGGCCCAGGGAGTCGGGGGAGGAAGGGGACCCAGTCTCGGTGTGCAGCGGTGAAAGAGGGTGCCCAGAATTGTGCTGAGGTGGTGATTTTGGTGGCTGTCTGCCTGGATGTGGGATTGATTCACTCCCACTCAGAGAGGTTCCTGGAGCCCAGAATGTTACATAAGTGAGACGCCTGATGCATTTGGTCTCTGGAACACATAATCCATCACCTCCACCCCTGTTCCAACATTTTCAATATTTGTAATATACAGTGATAGCTAAAGGGCAGGACTTGAACGTTTTAACATTAAAAAGATTAAAAGTAAAGTCCTAAAGGTTCTCTTCTTTGTCTATTTGGTTATGGCCACAGCCTTGTCTCCGTGAGAAATGAGCTCCGTTGGGGAATGGGTGCAAGGTTGGTATCATGTGTGATCTTGCCCTAAGTGAGGCCCGGCTTCTGAAGTGTTTAAGCAAGAGCCCCAGAGCTTGGCAGGTCTGTAATTAGACTGGCCGTTCAGGTTTTTCTTTGGTTAGTAAATGCACAAGCATTTACGATGTGGCAGGACTTGGGTACAGAGTTGTTACATGGTCAGATCCAGAACGAACTGAAAATAAGTCACTTTTCAGAGTAGACACTGCCCCGAGCTTAGGCGTGGCTTAACCTGATTCACAGGGAGTCTGCTTCAACAGCACCAGTTGTAGGAATGAAAAGCAAACATGCAGGTGTTTCTAAATATATGACACGTGGAATTGTTAAGCAATCGCCGAGTCTTTTTTCCCCCTTGAATCAGTTGGTGAATGTTTGTATACATATCCAAACAGATTGCGTCTTGGCTGTGTATGTTATTGGTGTCTTTGAGTGCTTCCCTTCAATCACAAGAAGTACTGGGAATACCTTAAAGCACTTTTCTTTGCTCCATCTCATCTGAGTGGCCCAGAACCAAGAGAGGCATTATAAATATTACGCTGACACTGAGCTTGGGCACAAGGCGACTTGCACAAGGTGACCAACAGTGGCGAGCCCAGACTGAGCAGCCAGCTAGCTTTTCTGCCTCCAGACTCAGTGTGGGCATCTCCCACACATTGTCACAGAATAGTGTGGCTTGATTGATTTTTCCAAAGCCCTGATTCAGCTTCCCAGGAGAACCGGAGTAGGTCATCTTTTTGTTTCTTTGTCATGTTGACCCAGTTACACATCTTCTTTTCTATAGGTTTCTCCATCCTCTGGGATGTGGAAAGCAAATTTTATGCATAACTAAGGATTTTTTTTTTAACCAAAATGATAAGCAAAATCTGAATTTTTTTGGAATAGGAAACAGGGAAAACAAATACTTTATCTATGCTGATTGCTCATATAGATATGCTAACCAAAACTCTGAAAAAGAGTTAGGTTTTAGAAATTCAAATTATTTCCTTGTCACCTAAAATAGAACGTTCTTTCCCTTGAACCGCTGGTCTAGCTCTCTGTCCATCCTCTTCTCAAGCCAACTTTGGAGAGAGCTGGCTGCCTCCCTGTCCTCATTTTCTCCCCTCCCTTCCGTATCTCACTTTTCTTCAGCCTGGACACTGCCCAGGTTTTTGTTAAGGTCACTAGTATTGAGGTCTTCCTGTGAACCAGTTCAGTGGACCGTTTTTAGGATTCCATTTAATGCCTCTCTTAGCAGCACTTAGTATATATCGTGACCTTGGGAAGGTTACTTAGCTTCTCTAAATTATTTAGAAGGTGAGGGTAGCACCTTCCTGGTAAGACTGTAGCCATGTCTAAATGAGGTATTTTGTGGGAAATGGTGAGCACAGTATCTGCCACAGTGATAAGCGCCAATAAATGCTAACCCTTACTTGTGTCAGTGTGTTCTTCCCTTGGTTTCTGTGACACTGTGTTTTCTTGTTTTCCTCCTACACCTTTGGTCTTTTTACTCTTCTGTGGTATCATGAAATGTTGGAATTTATCCCATAAATAATGTAGCAGGTGCATATTTCATACCTGGAAATTTTCTTGGCTTTAGGTATGTGTATAGCAGTGAACAAAATCAAATTGCTGTCTTCACGGAGCTACATTTTGGGGTGGGAAATATAAAAATTAATATACCAGATGATTGACGTATGTTAAATATAAATGCAGTATATAACACATTACTATATTATAAACTATATGTCAAGTGGACATATATCAGACATTAATAAGTTTCAGAGGGGCGCCTGGGTGACTCATCGGTTAAGTGTCTGCCTTCGGCTCAGGTCATGATCCCAGGGTCCTGGGATTGAGCTCCACTGACAGACAGATGGGCTCCTTGCCCAGCAGGGAGCCTGGTTTTCCCCCTCCCTCTGTCCCTTTCCCTCTGTCCCTCTCCCCACTCGTTCTCTCTCTCTCTCAAATAAATAAATAAAATCTTTAAAAAATAAGTTTCAGAAAGCAGGGAAAGGGGGATGGATGGATTCTGCAATTTTGAATAGGTGCTCAGGGAAGTCCTCACTGATTGGCTGATATTTATTTAAGTTTCTATTTAAATTCCAGTTAGTTAACATACAGTGTAACATCAGTTTCAGGTGTACAGCATTGTGATTCAGCACTTCCATTCCTCACCTGGTGCTCATCACAACAAGCGCACTCCTTCATCCCCATCACCTGTTTCACCCATCCCCCCACCCATCTCGCCTCTGGTAACCATCAGTTTGTTCTCTCTAGTTAAGAATGTGTTTCATGGTTTGTCTCTCTTTTTTTTTTCCCTTGGATCGTTTGTTTTGCTTCTTAAATTCCACATATGAGTGAGATCATATGGTATTTGTCTTTCCCTGACTGACTTCGTTTACTTAGCATAATATTCCCTAGCTCCATCCATGTTGTTGTGAGGATTTTATTTTTATTTATTTGAGAGAGAGAGTGCGAGCAGTGGGAGAAGCAGAGGGGTAGGGAGAGGGAGAGAGAATCTGAAGCAGACTCCTCGCTGAGCCTGGCTCTGGGTTCGATCTCATGACCTGAGCAGAAACCAAGAGTCAGACCCTTAACCAACTGAGCCACCCAGGCACCCCCACGTCGTTGTAAATGGCAAAATTTCATTCCTTTGTTGTAGCCGAGTAATATTCCTGTATGTGTGTGTGTATCTTCTTTATCCATTCATCAATCGATTGACCCTTGGGCTGTTTCCGTAATTTGGCTATTGTAAATAATGCTGCTGTATCAAGGTACAGGTATGTCTTTGAATTAGTATTTTTGTATTCTTTGGGTAAATACCTACTAGTGCAATTGCCGGATTGTAGGGTAGTTCTATTCTTAACTTTTTGTGAAACTCTATATTCTTTTCCAGAGTGGCTATACCAGTTTGCATTCCCACCAATAGTGCAAAAGTGTTCCCCTTTCCTCACATCCTTACCAACACCTGTTGTTTCTTGTGTTGTTGATTTTAGCCATCCTGACAGGTGTGAAGTGATATCTCATTATGGTTTTGATTTGCATTTCCCTGATGATAAGGTATGTTTATTCATATCTTCTGCTGATTGGCTGATACTCAACTAGAGACCTCAGGGAAGTGAGAGAGTAATATATGTAGAATATCTAGAAGAAGACCATTCTAGGCAAAGGAAGCAGCAAGTGCAAAGGCCCTGAGGTTTACGAGTAGTTGGTACATTTGAGGAACGGCAAAAAGCTAGTATGGCTAGAACAGAGTGAGCCCAGTGGGAAGGTAGTAGAGGTGGAGATGAGGTTAGAGAAGTAGTCTAGGGTTAGGAGAGGGGCAGGGCAGATCATGTGGCCTTTTCCAGACACAGTAAGGACTTTGCTTCACTCTAAGTGAAATTAGAGGCCATTGTAGGGTTTTGAGGAAAACAGTGACATTAGTTTTAAAATAACCCAGGGTTTCTGGATAGAGAATAGACCAATGGGAGGCAGGGGTGGAACCAGGGAGCAAGATAGGAAGCTGTTGAAATCCTCCAGTATTCCTTGCGGTCTGTCTCAGACCTTGCTCTTTCTCCCAGCCCACACTTGGTATCAGATAGTATCTTATGTGCCCACACTCCCAAACCGGCCTCTCCCGCTCCTGTATCTCCTCTGACTGCCAGCCTTATTTATCAGTCTCTCTACTTCCGTCTATATTTGGTGGCCCTTCAGTATGCACAAATGTACTGATAAAGGGATTCACAGAATGGAGGCTGCCCCAGGGACCGGTCCATGTCACAAATCTAAACCTTAACGAGCCCTGCACTAAGAAATATCCCACTATCAAGAAAATCTAGCTCCAATCACAAACCTCCTACTCAGCTTTAGCCAGCTCACCTTACCCTAAAACGTAGGACCCTGAAACAAAATCCCCAACCCCCTAGCCAGTCATGCCCAGCTTCCATGTTGCCTCTTCTAACTTTCAACAGAACTCGCTCCCGCCCCAAATCCCTCAGGAAGAGTGCCCCACTGCTTGTGCGGTGCTGAACTCCTCCAGCCCACGGACTGTTTTCCCTTCAATCAAGGCATCAAACTTGCTACTAAATTGCTTTCGTTTTGTCATTTGACGATGCCCATGCTCCTCCTTGCCCCCCTGTGGCTCCTCTGTGGTCCCGCGGCTCAGGAAATGGCACCACCACCCGACTAGTCGCTCAAGAGTCCTCATGGGCGTGTCCCTCCCCTCAGCATATCACATTTGGGGACTCCCCAGGGCCTGTTGTTTCTGTCACACCACCAGCTCTCGGGTGTCCTCGCAGCACTGCTCACCGAGCCTCCTTGACCTCCTGTGGGCACTAGAGCAGTGGCCGCTTAGCTTCTCGGTACCCACTTGCCCCTCCAGCTGCAGCTTGGCTTGTCAAATGGTATTTTCCACAAAAAAGTACAGCTCTGTGAGGAGCAGTGGAAAAATGTCTTTCTGTAAAGGTGTGCCTTTCTCACAGGGGAGCAGCCTTTCAAGTTAGTAACAGGGACACTTAACATCTGGACTGTTTGCTTTTGGATTGTAGCCCTGGGGTGCAGAGCTACCCAAGGATGGTAGGCCTCCCTCACATTTGCATGCCTGAATGCTCCTTCCCAGCATGAAGAACGCTCTTGCCCCAGCATCTTCCCTTGGCCACGGGAAGCTTACTAATGGTCTGGGTTTGAATAATAGTTTTGTCCACACATCCTACTACTCAGAGCATCCCACTACATAATAGGGACTTTTTTAATTAAAAAAGAGGGGGTAGGTGTGGTATCTATGAGTGTTTCCTTCTTAACTTATTCTTCAGTTCCACCCCAGCTGCAGCCAGAGTGACCTAAGACAACCACAAATAATAATAACAGTCTGATCATATGACCCGTCTGCTTAGAACTGATTCATGGTTTCCAGTTTTCCTGGCGATACATTCTAGATGCCCTCATCTGCCCACCAGGCCCTGCATGGCCTGGTACTGGCCTTCTCTTCAGCTTCGTCCCTTACTCTTTCCAGCTACACTAGGCTAGATCTCCATTTCTCAAGTAGATAGACTGTCCCCAACTTACGATGGTTTGACTCACGATTTTGTGACTTTACAAATGATGTGAAAACAATATGCATTCAGTAGAAACCATACTTCAAATTTTGCATTTGGTTGTTTCCCTGGCTAGTAACATGGGGTGTGACACTCTGGTGACCCTGGGCAGTGGGAGCAGCCTCAGCTCCTACTCAGCCACACATTCTCGAGCCGATACGCTTGCAACGCTTCTGTGTCTCCCTTTCAGTACAGTATTCCATACATTACATGAGATATTCAACTCTTGCTTATAAAATAGGCTTTGTGTGAGAAGATCTTGCCTAGCTGTAGGCTAATGTATGTGTTCTGAGCATGGTCAACGTAGGCGAGGCTAAGCTCTGATGTTCTGTAGGGTAGGTGTATTGAGAGCATTTTTGACTTCACGATATTTCCAAGTCACAATGGGTTTGTCAGGACATAACCCCTTTGTAGGTCCAGGAAGATCTGCACACCACTCTCCCCTCAGCTGTCCTTTCTCTGTTCCTTCTGCACCCACTTAAAAACTGTTCTTCCAGGGGTACCTGGGTGGCTCAGTCGGTTAAGCATCTGCCTTCAGCTCAGGTCACGATCGCAGGGTCCGGGATTGAGCCCCAAGTTGGGCTCCCTGCTGAGCGGGGAGTCTGCTTCTCCCTCTGCGCCCTGCCTGCCACATACTTACACACACACTCTCTATCAAATAAATAAATAAAATCTTAAAAAACAAAACAAAACAAAACAACTCTTCTTCCTTTAGGCTTCAACTTAACAGTCTCTTTATCAGGGCATCCTTCCCAACCTGCAGATCTGGTTAGGTCTCTCTGTCACCTGCACCCTGTGTTTGTTCCTCAGAGCACCTCACTTGGTTAGTGTCTGTCTTCCCTTCAGTGCTTTGCTCCATCCGGCCGGGTCCCACTGGTAGTGTCGTTCAGCTGCTGTCCCCGCACCACCTGGCCAAAGCCTGACATACGGTGGGCCCTCAGTAAATATCAACTGACTGGTTTGCTTGGGTTTTGCTTTAAGTCTTAGGGTATTTCATAAAACAAAATGTTTTCCAAGTGAGGATTGAAACTGAGTCGCCACTCATTCAGTGGATCCATTTTATTAACAGGAGAGAGGTCCAGTAGTTGTAGGAACCACACCTCTTAAAAAAACAGAAATAAATTTTTTTGGCGGGGATGGTGAACGGAGAGAGCAGAAAAGCTGAGGTAATTCTGTGACTATTTTATCAGCTTTTTTATGGCTTTCGTTTTACTTGGCCCTGCTTCATAAACTAATGCGTTCATGTGCTAAATCCAGTAGAATGGGGTACTTTACAGTGTAGACTTGAATGAATATTCACAATGTGCTCTCCCTGAGTTGAGGGTTGAGGGGAGTCAGGGATAGTGAAGATAGAAAGAATCTTCACAAACTCCCACATCCAAAATTAAGTTACTTTCGCCCCTCACCTTCTTCCCCCCTTCGAGTGAGGTTGCTATTTGGAGCTGCGAATACATTCTGTGAGGTTGGTTGCTGGGGTACCAGTATATTCTATAATTTATGTAGTAATGTCCATTAAATAAGAGACAGGTTTCCACTTTCCGCTGGTGTAGGACGCACTCAAGTCCTGCCAAAAGTTTTTTTCTCTTTTGAAAAGACTTATCTCAAGCTTAAGGACTTCAACTTCCTTTTTAAAGACATGGCTCCTTTTCTTCAGGAAATGTGTGTCTCTACCAGGGTACAAATGAGATTTAAAATACTGAAGGAAGTTGATTTGATTTGCTGAACATACTCTTGGCAACTGAGAGAAGGCTATCGAAGATTAAAACAGAGTAATAACCAGGGCTGTCAGTATGCCACTTTGGATTACAAAACTGCACAAGGTTATAAGGTTATTTTGCCTGGAACTTTTTGGTTGTTTTCTTTTAAAAACACTGCCTAATTATGGATGTGATGACATAAAAAACAAAAGCAGCTCATTCCCTTTCCAGTTTCCATTCTACTGAGAGTGACTTAAGGGCAGACTTAGATTTTCAAAGTGACCCAGAAGAAAATGGAGTAATATTAAGGAAAAACAGCTGAGATTCTAACCTCATTCATTACATGTGAGCAGAAGGACACAAAAGGTCTGCCAATGAATGTTACTTGCTGGTCTGTCGAAAACTAATATGCCCCTGGACTCCTACAGATAGTAATAGTACATGCCCTGTGAGCTGTTTTCATGGCAGTGGTGATAGGTCACACTCTAATTGCTCATGCAATTCACATTTACCATTTGGGGATCATTTAAGGATGACCTTTGTGTTTATAGAACTTTGAGGTAATAGGTATGAAGTATCAGGTTTCATTAGCTCTCTGGTTTATTGGTGTCCAGCAGCAAGTTTAGTTGTGGATAAGTAGTTAAACTATATCAAATAAATATGAATTATTTATTCTGTGTGCCAAAAAGGGGATTCTTTCCTTCCTTCCCTCCCTCCCTCCTTCCTCCCTTCCTTCATATTTTTTATTTCTAAGTAATCTCTACACCCAACATGGGGCTCAAACTCACAACCCCAATATAAGTTCCCAGTGGGGGGCTTGAACTCATGACCCTGAGATCAAGAGTCCATGTTCTACTGACTGAGCCAGCCAGGTACCCCTATTGCACTGCATTTTTATTCAAATAATTGCATTCAAAATAAAAGCACTGAGAAGATTGAGGAATTTTTCATCCCTGATTTCTTAAGGTCAAACAGCCAGAATTTAACTTGATTTCCACTTAAATATGTTTGAATACATAGTTTCTTAAGTAAATATCAATTACGTTGCCAAATAGAAACCACTAATAATGCAGAGATCGAATAGTAGGAAATATACCCAAGGTTTTGAGAAGCTATTAAATCCAATTTTGTATAATGCCATTATAAATATCAGCTCTGAACTTAATAATATAATATAACTTGGTTCCATGTATTTTCTTTGAAAGCATAGGGAAATGGGAAAGAGCTGGTGTGTGGTATCAGGCAGATTTGGGTTTAAATCCATTGTTCTGAGTGACAGTGACCCACCCTGTGGGTCTCAGCACCGCTGTCCTAGGACTGTGATGGGGAGGCTTTGGGGACCTGGCTCCCCAACAGATGCCCACAGTAACTGTGGAGTCTCTCTCCTCCCTCTTCTCCCACCTCTTCCTCTGGCCCTCCCACTGATTAGCAAGTTATTTTACATATCTGTGCCTCAGTTTCCTCATATTAAAAAGAAGGCTGGACTATACACTCTTGAAGGTTCTGAAAAATTCTACAATTCTGGGCTTTAAAAGTATAAATGCTTTTTTAAAAAATGGTTCCTACTTGAAAAAAAATATGGGCACCATGGTTAGAAGTATGACTGATGGGGCGCGTGGGTGGCTTAGTTGGTTAAGTGTCGAACTCTTGGTTTTGGCTCAGGTCATGATCTCAGGGTCTTGGGATCAAGCCCAGCGTCAGGCTTGAGCTCGGCGTGGAGTCTGCTTGCAAGATTCTCTCCCTCTGCCTCTCCCCCCACTCATGCTCTCTACCTCTCAAATAAATAAATTAATTTTAAAAAAAGTATGATATGTAAGTGAAAATATCTACAGACCATGAACTGTCTATTCTTTATGCTAAAAATAAATTCTTCTGAGAGCAAGTTAATTGAAAAATCCAGAAAGCACAATTTTTTACATTCATCTCAAAAGAGCAATGATATTCCATCTTCTGCAGTCTTGAAGTGAGTAAATGGAAGGATGTAAATATTTATTGGAATGAGAGTGGAACAGAGAGAAGATCTGCTTTGTGTACTGGTGGGTGGTAACACATCTATGGATCATTGTTTGCACTAAGCATTTAATAATCCCATCTGTTGAAAATGTATATTCGGAGGTACTTTAAAATTGCTGTAAGCTACCTAGAAATTGGCAGGGAGGTAAGCCTGGAGAGATTCCATACTCTGCAGTAGACCAAGGAAACCAATATAAATCAATATGTAATTATAAAATCCCATCTTTGGCCACAGTTCGTTAGATTTATTTATTTAGGCATTGTATAGACTTTTAACACTAGAATCTGGGACGGTAGAGTCCTTTGCTAATCTCAGGTTCACGTCTTCAGGACACTGTTTATTTGACCTGAAAACCCAACTCCTCATTTGACCCAGCAGGGGCAGAACTTCCTCTTGCTGCCAAGCTGCTGTGGCGTTGTTCCCCCCTCCCCCATAACTCCATGCTTTCTGGCGTCCAGAGTCCTCTTCAGTAGATTGTATCTCATTTCAAAAATGAATCACTGAGTCTGATAAAAACTTGATGTTTCTTTTTCCTTCCTGTTACCTTTTTTTCACAGTCCTGTCTTTGTGTTTCACTCAGAGAACCACTGCAGTTTGTTCTTACTTTTAATAGTGTGTCTGTTTTTCTTACTGCACTTCTTGCCTTAAAATCCCCACTCGCGGATTTCTCTTTCCTCCCATCGGTTCTGTTCCTCTCCCCACACTCTCACTTTCTGTCCATTTACCACCAGGCCCTGCACGTACGTTTTGCACAGAGGGGTGGCATATTGAGAGCTGTAGCTACTCTGGAGGAGAAAAGACTGGCTATTTTGCAGGAGCTGTTAAAGACATTTAATGGATCATTACCCCTCTAGTGATCTCTTTTGGTGAAATTCTTTATGTAACTGTCTCTCTACGTGAAATTAAAGTAGGAGTTTAAGAGAGTACCTAATCAACAGGAGTCGTTCTCAGCAAGAGAAATCAGGGTTTCATTTTCCCGGGGATGTGGAGTTTCTCTGTGAGTTTAGAGATCCCTTTGCTTTGCTCCCTAGCTGCTGCAGCTCCTCACCCCACAGCACGGCTGCTTGCATGCGTTTGTCAAAGTCATCATCACATCCAGCGTTTGTCAAAGTCATCATCACATCCATGGTCTATGGGCTGAAATGTGTTCCTCTAAAATTCGCATGTCGAAGCTGCACCTCCATTGTGACCATATTTGGAGATGGGCTCTTTAAGGATGTGATTAAGTTAAAATGAGGCCATTAGGTTGGGTCTCATCCAGTCTGGCTGGTGTCCTCCTAAAAAGAGGCAGTTTGAGCCCATGAGACCCAGGGCCGTGCCTGCGGAGAGGGATGGCTGTCAGCAAACCGAGGAGGGAGGTCCCAGAGGAGACCAGCCCCACCGGCACCTTCATCCTGCATGTCTGGCCTCCAGGATTACAGCCCTCCAATCTGTGATAGTTCGTGATGGCCACTGTGGAGCGGACTCATCCACGTAGTCATAGCTATACTACATCTGTGGGTTGAGATAGCCACAGGATCAAACAGGAGAATCCAAGGTATGGGATCTAGAAGACGGTGACACAGAGCCCAAGCAGGAAATAAACTCACTCTGGAGACCATCTGGAACACACACGACAGGGAACACGTTTGAAAATCTATCAAAGCCCAGTTTTGGGTTTGTGGCCTTCCTGGAAGTCAGGGGAGAAATTTCACCCCCGGCTCAGGACTGCAGAAGGGCAAGCAAACCCCGTACGTCCAGAGAGAGCTAGCTGTCTGCGTGCTGACGCTGAGTGTCTGATGTGCGGGCTTACCTTGCCAGTAACTGGCTCACGTCTAGGTAAGTGAGGATAGAACCCGGCTCGGCCTCTGTTAACAACAACCAGGTGGAGGTGAGTCGACACGTGCTGTTTGATAGCACGAGAGCACTGTTACTGTTCAGCTGGATTTGGGTTTCATCTTTATGGAGTTAGCTTCAAAGAAGTCTTTAGAAGTCCTTTGTACAGTAACTGAGTCTCTCCATGGATTTATTGGCCTCCACCTCAGTTCTAAAATTCTGACCTTCATAAAGCCCCAGTGACTTTGGGCTTGATTCAGTATATCAAAGAAGAAAAAAAATGTGTTTTATGTACCCTGTTATGTGGGCGTCTTTAAGTTCTTAAAAACTATCATTTCTGTGCTTTTTATTTCTACTGGATAGAAATGTGTCATTCATGTATTGCATAGTCCACCTGGAATTCTCACTAAATCATCAATAACAGAAAATATGACAATTTTCAGAGGTGAATTGCACCTGAATTTTTAATTTTGGTGTGAGATAAGGAGCTACTGCGGTTTTACTTTTTTCCACGTGAACCACCATTTTTTCCTTCCCCCAGTAATTGATAACAGTGCCTCTGTCAGAGATCATGCTTCCAGATGTGCATGGGTCTCCTTCTGAGCTTTCTATTCATTGGCCTACATGCCTGTTCTTAGTCATGCTCACTGGATGACTGCTGCTTGGAACATGTTTTGATCTGGAACAGAGAACTTGCCTGGCTTGCCCTCACTCACCAGATTTCCCTCCAAAGTTATATGTTTTCTTCCACTAAATTTTAAAATATGCTTGTCAAGTGTAGGAAAAACCCTTTCTGATTGGGTTCTGTTTCATTTATCAATTGATTTAGGGAAAATTGATACCTGGTCAATACTGCATCTTTCCCTCCTTGAGCATGGGATACCTCAATATTAGTTTTAGGCTTTCTTTTATAGAACAATGAATTTAAAAAAAACTACTCATGTACACTATATTCAAACCTCGGATATTTATGTAAGGATTTCCATTGCAAGAACTGTGTTGGGCTTTGATGGATTTTTAAAATGAGCAAGGTTGTCTTCTATTTTAAAAAGATCACAGTCTAGTAGGGAGGAAGGAGTTTGGGAGACAAATACACTATTTAATATAAATTAGACTGTCACGGGCACCTGGCTGGCTCAGTCAGTAGAACATGTGACTGTTGATCTTAGGGTTCTGAGTTCAAGCCCCATGCTGGGTGCAAAGCCTACAGTTCCCCATTCCTAGTAGGCACATTTCAAGTGCTCATTGGCCATATGTGGCTAGTGTCTTCTGTACGGGATAGTGCAGCTTTAGAGAATCATTTATTACATAATTAGTGTTGTTATCTAAATGAGGGAAAATAGGGGTGCCTGGGTGGCTCAGTCGGTTAAGCCTCTGACTTGTGATTTCAGCTCAGGTCATGATCTCAGGGTCATGGGACTGAGCCCCATGTCGGGCTCTGTGTTCAGCGGGGAGTCTGCTTGGGATTCTCTCCCTCCCCTCTCCCCCCATTCTCTTTCTCTCTCTCTCTCTCTCAAATAAATAAATGTTAAAAAAAAATAAATGAGGGAACATATTTAAAGTGCAGTCATTTTTTTTTTAAGATTTTTATTTTTAAGTAATCTCCATATCCACTGTAGGGCTTGAACTCACAAGCTGAGATCAAGAGTCACATATTCCACCGACTGAGCCAGCTAAGTGCCCCTAAAGTTGCGGTCATTAAAATAGGTGTTTCTAGGCTGGGGTTTTATGAGTAATACATATTCTAATTCATAATTTGTATTCTAATTGATGATATCTAAAATATTCTGATATTTTTGAATTGAAGAAAATGCAATTTCAGGGGCTCCTGGGTGGCTCAGTCGGAGCAGCTTCTGCCTTAGGCTCAGATCATGATCCCAGGGTCCTGGGATCGAGCCCCGCATTGGGCTCCTTGCTTGGTGGGGAGTCTGCTTCTCCCTCTCCCTCTGCCCGCAGCTCCCCCTGCTTGTGCTCTCTTTCTCTCTCTCACTGTCAAATAAAATCTTAAAAAAATTAAAAAAAATTAAAAAAATGCAATTTCATTTGCAAAAGGATCAGATGGAAGTAATCAAGAATGGGAAGAGCCTCATCGCTCAGCAGAGCGCTGTCTAGAGAATAGTTTTGCAGTTAGAAGTGTTGGGAGGCTACAGTGAAATTTATGGATTTTCTGCGTCTTGGTGGAGCGGAAACTCAAAATTGAGCTTTATAAGCTATTTAGTCTCTTCTCAGATCTTTTATTTGTTTGTTTTTCAGCTTATTACCCCCACTTGTCCCTTTTAGCAATTTAAAGGAATATTGTTGTTTTTAACTCCAAATGACCAAACCCTGCTAATATTTTGAAAAATCTACCTGTTGCATTCCTGGTAACTTGTGATAATTCCTGTATATATGTGTGTTAAGGGCAAGCTCATGTGTGTGAATGGGTGTGCCTGTCTGTGGGGTACTCTGTGTACATCATGAGATTATATCAGACACTTCAAATCTTGTCCCTGGTATGGCACTTTTCTCCTTTTATGAAAGACAGTCTAATGGATGGAAAAATCAATGGAATGTCAGAAATATTAACGGGGAGTGTATCAGCCACAGCTGATCTGGGATGAAGCAATGAGAAATAATAGAACAATACCTTTAGAAACTGTCAGCTAGGATGGCAAGTACTTCTAAATACTTGTAAGAAAGATAACCTTCACTTCCAAAATGATATAAGAATTAATTTCTCATTTTGTGAAACTTGAAATGCAAAACTGAAAATCTGGAAATGATAAAAAAAAAAAAGACAAGGAGCCTTCAGATGGGGGATAAAGTCATAATGATGTCATTTTGAATTTCAAAAGCCCTGTTTGTTTTCTTTCTTCAGGGAAAGAACAGGAAACAAAAGGCTTAGAATATAGAGATCATCTTCATGGGGTTATTAGGAATGCGGGATGTTCATTCAGCTGTTTGGGAGAAGCAGGGAAAGGTTGAGCAGGGGGTGGGGGCAAGTCAAATTCATATCCGTTAAATGTTATGTGAGGAGACATGGAACTGGAGTTTTCAGACGCAGTGAAGTTCTTTCCCATTCGTATTCTCAGTAGTGCCAACATAGGCCTTTGGTTAAGACACAGTTTTTCTCTATAAAGAACTTATCAAACTCAACACCCAAAGAACAAATAATCCAATCAAGAAATGGGCAGAAGACATGAACAGACATTTTTCCAGAGAAGACATCCAAATGGCCAACAGACACATGAGAAAGTGTTCAACATTGCTTGGCATCAGGGAAATCCAAATCAAAACCTCAGTGAGATACCACCTCACACGAGTCAGAATGGCTAAAATTAACAAGTCAGGAAACGACAGATGTTGGCGGGGGTGCGGAGAAAGGGGAACCCTCCTACACTGTTGATGGGAATGCAAGCTGGTGCAGCTACTCTGGAAAACAGTGTGGAGGTTCCTCAAAAAGTTGAAAACAGAGCTACCATACGATCCAGCAATTGCACTACTGGGTATTTACCCCAAAGATACAAATGTAGGGATCCGAAGGGGTACGTGCACCCCAATGTTTATAGCAGCAATGTCCATAATAGCCAAACTCTGGAAAGAGCCAAGATGTCCATCGACAGATGAATGGATAAAGAAGATGTGGTGTATATATATACAATGGAATATTATGCAGCCATCAAAAGGAATGAGATCTTGCCATTTGCAACAATGTGGATGGAACTGGAGAGTGTTATGCTGAGCGAAATAAGTCAATCAGAGAAAGACATGTATCATATGACCTCACTGATATGAGGAATTCTTAATCTCAGGAAACAAACTGAGGGTTGCTGGAGTGGGGGTTGGGGTGGGAGGGATGGGGTGGCTGGGTGATAGACACTGGGGAGGGTATGTGCTATGGTGAGCGCTGTGAAGTGTGCAAGACTGTTGAATCATAGGTCTGTACCTCTGAAACAAATAATGCAATATATGTTAAAAAAAAGAAGAAGATGATAGCAGGAGGGGAAGAATGAAGGGGAGGAAATCGGAGGGGGAGACGAACCATGAGAGACGATGGACTCTGAGAAACAAACTGAGGGTTCTAGAGGGGAGGGGGGTGGGAGGATGGGTTAGCCTGGTGATGGGTATTAAAGAGGGCACGTTCTGCATGGAGCACTGGGTGTTATGCACAAACAATGAATCATGGAACACTACATCAAAAACTAATGATGTAATGTATGGTGATTAACATAACAATAAAATAGTAAAAAAAAAGGCAGTTTTTGTTTAACGGATGCAATTATCCCATTCTATAGGGGAGGAAACTGAAGCCTGGGAAGGTCAAATAAATCATCCAAGAATACACATCTAGTAAATGAATTTTGGAGTCAGATAAGCCTGGAATTTGGACTCTCCTTTTGCCATATGGCAGCTGGATACCCTTGGTCAAATCATGTAATCTATTCAGAGGTTCTGATTGCTGCTCAGTAAGATGGGAAAATGATAGCACCTATCATCATAGAAGCCGGGGCGGGGAAGGGGGTTGGCAGTCACTCAGAGTTGATATTTCAAGTTCCTAGTACGGATAGAGTAGGCTAAATAAATAATAGCTATTATCACTTGCTGACTCTGCACAGGATGCTGTAGAGATGCTATAGGGAGATACAAAAGTATGGAGAAAGGTAGTTTTCTTATTCTTATGTAGCACAGTATTTTGGGCTTCTCTTAATCATTTGCCCTGAACGTTTGAGGGGTGGGGTAGGGTGAGGCAGGAAGTGTCAACATTTGTGATACTTCGTATTAGGTATTTTGTTAGGCCCTGTCATATTAGATTTGCCTTCGTCTATAAGAGAAAAACCCTACCTTGTAGAACAAATTAAGATAATGGGAAAAGGGCTCTGGTTAGCATTTTTATGCAGAACAATTGATTTTCAGCAACAGACTACTAATGTTAATTGGGAAATAACTGTACTACAATTTATTTATCCATTCTGCTGTTGATGACAATTGAATTGTTTCCAGATGGGGACTGTTACCACTATGAACACCCTTGTTCTGGAGACTTGTGTCCTCTAGGGTATATACTGAAGAGTGGAGTGGCTGGGCCATAGGGCATGCATAGTTTCCGCTTTGGGAGATAATGCCAGATTGTGCTTCCAAGGGGTTGTTCCTGTTTATGTGCTTGCCTCCGATGTGTGACTATTCCTGCTTACTCCAGATTATTGCCAGCGCTGAGTGTTGCAATACTTTTTAATTTTTGTCATTCTGCTTTTTTTTTGGTATATCATCATTGCATAAACATTTCTCCATATGATTATAAATTCTAAGTATAATTTGCAATATATGTACAGTATTTTTTGTATCTCATAATTTATATAATCAGCCCCTTAATTTGCATGAACAGTTGTTTCATAAACAATCCTTCAGATTGTTTCACACTTTTCAGAATGATAAAACACTGTGATGGACAATCTTTGTCTATAAAATTTTTCCTGTATTGTATTATTTCTTTAGGGTAGATTTCTTTATTTTTTAAGATTTCTTTATTTATTTGAGAGAGAGAGAGAGAGAGCAGGGGAAGGGGCAGAGGAAGAGAGAGAGAATCCCAAGCAGACTCCCCGCTGAGCACAGAGCTCCACATGGGGCTCCACTCCAGACCCTGAGATCATGACCTGAGCCAAAATCAAGGTTCCGAACCTTAACCAGCTGAACCACCCAGGCGCCCCCCTCTTTAGGGTAGGTTTCTAGAGTAGAATTATTTGGTCACAGTTTACAGGTAAAAAGAAACTGTGGGAACACTTGCCTTGGGAATGAAGGGAACTGAAGATTAGTGTAAAGGGAGGAAGTTTGCCTTTTAGGTCCTGCTGGTTTGCCTTCCCAGGTGGTAGCAACAGCAGCTGCAGAAGCCAGAGGGAAGGGGCCAAAGTCAGGGCCCAGAACTTAGCCAGAGGCTCCTACTTTCTTCCTAGTTCTATGACCAAAATTTGTGATAATGAGGTGTGGAATTGGAAAGCAGTCTTTTCCAGAATAACAGCATAAATCCTTGACGTCTTAACTGGTAAGGAGAAAAAGATAACACACGAAGGCAGATTTTAGGTTTCGTTTTGTTTTCTGCAGACATTTATCGAGCTCCTGTTTGGAAGTGCTTTAGACGACGACCTCCTTTAATCCTCAGTAGTCGCACGAGGGGGCTTCTGATCGTCCTCAGCTTATGAGGGAGACAACCAAGGCTGGGAGGTGGTGGCACTGAGATCGGAATCCAGGCCGGCAGTCTCCCATACACCATAGCGCCTCCCTGGAACAGTGCAGGATCGTTCATACTTAAGCGTTTATGTGAGTGATACAAGCAGCAGATACCGTCAATATTGAAAGGAGGGAGAAGTGAGTGTGGACCCGAGTGGCCACGGAAGGCTTCAGCAAGCAGCTCCCCTTTTTGATAGAACTGTGACTCGGGCTGTTTTTAGACATCCCATCAGATTTCTCTGGCAGTTTCACCTCCCACCATCCTTAGCTTGCAAAGTGAACTGATAAAACACAAAGTGAATTCACGGACAGTGTGTTCCTGAGGTGTAGCTAGCTCATCCTTCAGAATCAGTATGTGCTTAATGAAAAAATTCTCCTGGGCTGGCCATGCATAGAATGGAGTAGAGATCTCCAGAGAGCCACCTCCCCTGAGGTCAAGTGAAGTAGGGAACTCTCAGCATCGCAACTCCAGTAAATGACTTAACTGAATGGAACACTGTGTGCCTCGTGCGAAGTAAGGCAATTTCTGTCATTGTTAGGGACTTCTGGAAAAAATGCAGTGACAGACAGCCAAGAGTCTTATGCAGTCATCAGACGGTGAAATCCTTTCCTAGTGAATGGTAGGGTCCAGAGGTTAGAAATTACAAAGCCTTCATGTTATAATCTGTGTGTACATGATCAAAAACGAAGACTCAGACCAATATGGGAACCCCACAACAGAACAAAGCACCCAAATTTGTGGAATTGTCTACTCCACTTATAATGTACATTTTTAGTAAACAACTCAATATGTAATGAGCCTGAACCAAATCTGCAAACTTGTGATATATTCTTCCAGCCAAACCAGGACTGAATTGTCAGTCGTTTATTCAACAAAAACCTTATAGAATCACAGCTTTGTGCCAGTGTAGTGGTGGCCAAGGATAAAGGACACTGTCCTTGGCCCTCAAGTTCTTCATAGTTGACTTGAGCTTCGGACACACTATATGCTGTGGCCAGGTCCTGATGTCAGCGGTCGCATCAATGAGCGCCACCTGCAGTCTCTCCTTTGCCCTTCAGTTTCTACAGCTGGTCCTCTCCTGTGATGTAACAAGGGGCCCGGACCTAGAAGAACTCTGTTCTGTAGATGATATATCCAGAGGAAAAAATCCCTATACTACCTCCTTTTACTTGTTCCTCCTTCCAAAACCCCAAGTTTTTCCTGTGAAAGTTACCACAATTGCACCTAAATTGAAAATAGATTTCTATTTTTTAAAATTTTAATTTTATTTATTTATTTATTTTTATTTTTAAAGATTTTATTTATTTATTTGACAGAGAGAGACACAGTGAGAGAAGGAACACAAGCAGGGGGAGTGGGAGAGGGAGAAGCAGGCTCCCCCCCCCCCCCAGGCAGGGAGCCTGATGCGGGGCTCGATCCCAGGACCCTGGGATCATGACCTGAGCCGAAGACAGACACTTAACGACTGAGCCACCCAGGCGCCCCTAATTTTATTTTTTAAAGATTGATTGATTGATTTTAGAGAGCGCATAGGCACGCAAGCGAGGGGAGGAGCAAAGGTAGAGGGAGAGAATCTCAAGCAGACTCCCCGCTGTGCGCAGAGCCTCACGCAGGGCTGGATTCCAGGACCCTGAGATCATGACCGGGGCCTAAATCAAGATCTGGACACCCAGTCGACTAAGCCACCCAGGCACACCCCTAGTGTCACTCTTTTATAGCCACAAACACCCCTTCCTGTAATACCCTCCCCTCCCCACCTAGTTTCCCATTCTTGGCAACCACCAATTTCTTCAACATTTCTATGGTTTGATCATTTCAAGAATGCTATCTAAATGAAATCATACAGTACGTACGTAGCCTTTGGGGACTGGCTTTTTCACTTAACATAACTCCCTTGATACTCACCCAAGTCGTTGTCTAGCGGTAGCTTGTTTCTTTTTTACTGTTGAGCCATAGTCCATAGAATGAATGCCCCACACAGTCTTAACTGTTCACCTGCTGAAAACGAGCGGAGGTGTTTCCAGTTTTGGGCTTTTATGAAGAAAGCTAATATGAACATTTGTGTATAGGTTTTTATGTCAACATTTGTTTTCTTTGTTCTAAGATAAATGCCTAAGAGTACAGTTTCTGGGTCATATGGTATTTGCATGTTTAGCTTTTTTGTTTGTTTGATTTCTTTTTTTTTTGTTTTTAGTAATCTCTGCATCCAGCATAGGGCTTGGACTCACAAACCTGGAGATCAAGAGTCTCATGCTCTTCCAACTGAGGCAGCCAGGCGCCCCTGCATGCTTAGTTTTGTAGGAGAATGCCAGACTGTTTTCCATAGAGGCTGTACCATTTTACACTCCTGCCAGCATATGAAGTATTGACTTTTTCTGTGTCCTTGCCAGCATTTAGTGCTATCACTGTATTTTAACCATTCTGGTAGGTGTATAGGGGTAGTTTTCGTTTGCATTTCCCTGATGGCTAATGACATTGAACAACTTTTCATGTGTTTATTTACCATCTGTATATCTTCTTTGGTGAAATGTCTTTTCATGTCTTTTGTCCATTTTTGGTTGGATTGTTTATTTTTTTTTTATTGTTGAGTTTTGAGAGTTCTTTTGTATTCTAGATACTAATCCAACTAATTTGTTGGCTATATGGTTTTGCAGATATTTTCTCCCCATTTATGTCTTGTCTTTTCATCCTCTTAAAAAGAAAAACAAAGCAAAAGTTTTTTATTTTGATGAGGTAAAATGCATTTTTTGGACTTGTTTATGTAGCCTCAATTCTATAGGGAAGACAATGTTAGAGACCAATTTCCAGAACAGTTGAAGCCTCCCTGTAGAATCTTCTTTAAGATTCATTGCTTTTGAGAAATCACTAGCATGAAATTGTTGCATTTGCTGAACAAGGGAAAATCAGAAGGCAAGTTCACCAGCCTGTAGAGCTTGAGTTGAATCTTTCTGCTTTCCTGGTTTTTTTAAGAAAATCTTAGAAGTTTTGGGCTTCTCTGCCAGATGGTTGCTAATGCTAAATAAATGACAGTGATTGTTTTCTTATAGTCATATAGAACATGCTATGTTAAAAATTAAATATAAATGTTAAGAGTGGTCATTTCCAGGGGTGCCTGGCTGGCTCAATTGGTGGAACATGTGACTCTTGATCTCGGGGTTATGAGTTCAAGCCCCACGTTGGGTGTAGAGATTACTCAAAGATAAAATCTTTTAAAAAAAAGAAAAAAAGTTGGAAATGCATCAGGCCTGGAAGCTTCTGATCCTCAAAATAAACATATATATATATACACACATATATATGTGTGTATTTATGTTTATATATATATATGATCAGCATGCATTCACCTCAAGCTAGTTGTATAAATTTTTAAATACTGATTTATTCTTTTCTTTTCTCTCTGTCCTTAAATCCTCAGGAAAAAAAATAAAAAAGCTTACTGTATGTTTCTCCCAGAGGGAACACTTTCCTGTACTATTAAATCAAAATAGAATATGAAAGGAAATAAATTTTCCTTTACTTTGTAAGAGGCTTACATTTTTATCCCCTTTTAAAGTCAGACTTGTTTTGTGTCTGTTTCCTTCTCCCTGCTGTAATGATGTGATAAACCTGTAACACCTAAGGAGGTGAGATTCATCCAGAGCCGTGGCCTGTTTTTGCCTTACTACTGAACCAGGGACATAGCTATCTTTACATCTATAGCAACTTCTTTTTTTTTTTTTTTTTTTTTTTTACTGTCTGTCTCCCTGTCTAGATGGATTCAGGATTGGACCATGTCTTACTCATTTTTATATTCCCAGCACCAAGAACAGACAGAGCCTGTCACCCCATCAGCACTCAGTAAGTCATTGGAGAATTCACAAACTTCAGTAACTAGTCAGTATCTGAAAATTGGTAATATTCATTATTCAGCAAATTTCATTCTTGTATATTATTCATCCTTGAGGGCAGAAGCTACCTTTTGCTGTGTCTTACTCATTTTTTAAATCCCAGTGCTTGGAAAATAAGTAGACATTTAATGAATGTTGAGTTCATCCATCATCCAGCAAGTATGTATTGAATACATGATACTGTGTTAGGGACCATCAGGAAAATACACATTTACCTAAGAGGCATAGTCATTTTCTTCTGGTAACCTGTAATCTAGTGGTTGGGGAGTGCCCATATAAATTATCACATAAAATATTCACATTACATGATAAGATATTATAGCTGTTGTTTTAAAATCAGAAATACAGACTAGGATTAATAGTCCACAAGGTCATCTGGCATGGACTGACCAAGGAAGGCTGTCCAGCTAGTGACCTGATGAAACTCTGTGCCCTCCCTGGAGTTCTCTGCTCACTCCCCTCTATTCAGGCTATCCACACTTGTTGCCTTCTCTTGAAATGCCACCCTTCTGTTTATCTTCTTTCTACTCATAGCCAGCATTGAATGCTGTGTTAGTCAGGATTCTTGAAACTGGCTTAAGCAAAAAAAGCAAAGCATTTCTTCATATAACTGGAAAGGGGGTCTAGCTACGTCTGGTGTGATGGATCTACCGCCATAATGGTAACCAGCGGTTTCTCTCATATCTGTATGTGCACACCACTCCTTCTATCTAGAGGTGGGTACAATTTCTCCTCTCTGACCTGGCTGGACTTTTTTTTTTTTATGAGAGAGAGATTGGCAAGGTGGGGAGGAGGGGCCTAGGGAGAGGGAGAGAGAGAATCTTAAGCAGGCTCCATGCCCAGCTCAGAGCCTGATGCAGGGCTCTATCTCACGACCCCGAGATCACGACCTCAGCTGAAACCAACACTCAGACACTTAACCGACTGAGCCACCCAGGCACCTGTGGGGCTGGACTTTTGACTCATGTTGACCAATACAGTGTGATGGAAGTGATACCTGCCAGTTCTAGGCTGGGCCTTAGGAGGCTTGGCAGCTTTAGTTTTGGCTCTCTTGGAAGCCAGGCCCCATGTGAAGAAGTTCAGCTACCCTGATGGAGAGAGGGGAACCCTGGAAAACACGAGACTATAAAAATATTTTATTAAAAAAAATACAGACACAGAGCTGGCCAGAGCCAGGCATTCCAGCCCCAACCCCCCACCCCCTCCCACCCCCGCCCAATGAGTGAAGCCATCCTGCATTCTCCAGCCCCAGGCAGCATCATGGGGAGCAGAGAAAAGCCACTCCCCTTGGAGGCCCGCTCAGATTGCAAAATCCCTGGCAGATGAATGGGAGCTGTTGTAAGCTAATACACTTCAGGGTGATTTGTCATGCAGAAACAGATAATGGGAAGAGCTGGATATAGTCCTCTCATAATTCAGTAATGAATCTTTCTGCTTTCATCGCTCTGCTTTCTTCCTGGGGGGCTGTCTTTGTGTGGTGGCCAGGGGGTCCACCCCTGCAGCAGGCTTACGTTGCACCAGCTTAGCAAGGCCTACGCAAGGGCACAGCTCTTTCCCAGTGGTTGCGGCAAGCCTCAGGGGTGACTCCTGTGGGCTCCGACTGGGGCAGGTGCCTGTCCGGGCACAAGCCACAGCGACTCCCTCTGATTGGCCAAGGCCGGGTCGAGTGCCTCTCCCTGTAGGCAGATGTGGGGTGTGGTCTGCCTTACCTGAACCTCTTAAGTGGAGGGTGGCTGTCGGATAGGGCCCGAAAGAAAAATCCAGCCACTGGTTGTTGAGACTAAAGGGCTGCATGCTGGGCAGGCAAAAACAACAAATATGTGCGACAGAAGTCAAGTGTAATCCTACCTCTTTTTTATTAAGCCTTTTCTTGTCATCCCAAACTTTAAACTACTGCAGCTCAGATGGCCAGATCTAGTTCTTTGGTGCTTATTAGCATAGGCTGCCTTACTGGGCTGCTTACAGTTTGGAAGTAAATTCTTACTTTACACCCTAGATTTTGTACCTTTGTATTCCTTATTGATAAGGCGGCATTTGTGACTTTTAAAGCGTGATATTTATTTATTTGAGAGAGAGAGCGCGAGAGAGCACAAGCAGGGGGAGCAGCAGAAGGAGAGGAAGAAGCAGACTCCCTGCCAAGCAGGGAGCCCCATGTGGGGCTCGATCCGGGACCCTGGGGTCATGACCTGAGCCAAAGGCAGACGCTTAACCCACTGAGCCACCTGCGTGCCCCGAGGCACAGACAATTCTTAACTTGACAGGAAACATTTGTGTTTTCTCTCTCAGGGACTGACAAAGGTAGAGACAGGGTCTACTTGGGTCCTGCTTCCCAGTGGGAGAGCCAAATGGTGATCAGCTCTGCTTGTTATCTTTCTTCTGGGGGGAGCTTGCTCTTGTGCTATTTAATTTGTGTTTTTAAAAATATTATTTTGTATGAATGTCCCATAGAGCAGCTTTTGGTTAACTAGTTTATGAAATAAGTGACCTAAAAAAGGACATCCTCAGCTAATTGACATTTAAGTGAGCCTAATGAAGTTTTAATTGATCGTTCTCATTGAGGGTCAGCATTTCCAGGATGGAGTACTAGGGAACACTAAGACAGTATAGAAATGGAAAGTATGTGCCCACTGACACACCTTCTAAAGCCCAACCTTGGTTTGTCAGGGACTTCACTTAGGTGTGGCCTCTCTAAAGTTGTGCGCACACATATTATACACACAAACACACCTGAGTAGCATACTTGCTGTAGCCTTAAATAGCTGGAAAAAAATGGGTATCAGGTAAATGAGGGGGGAAAACCCAGAGATGGACTTTGATAGATTTTCAGAATGGATCTTTGTAAGATTAAGTTGGCATAATGACTTAATAGTAACAGACTATCTTGCTTTTATACTAAGCTTTAACACTTATAAATGTGCTATTATATTTGTTTATTTGAGCAGATACCCCAACTGGTGATTTAAATATCAGGATTAAGGATGCCATTATCACATCTGTCCCCTGAGTCTTTGTTGCCTTTAAAATTTTAAATTATTTGGAAACATTGTGTGTGTGAATGAATACACATAGTCAGTGTACCAATAGTCATTTGTTAAATAGAGCCTTATTTATCATCTTATACCTCTCTCCCATTGAATCGTTCATCCCCCCCACCAGAGATAAATACTGTCCTGAAATTTGTGTTTTTCAAGCTCTTGCTTTTCTTAATAGTTTCAGTTATAAATCTTTGTTCTCATAAAAATGGCGTTTATTCTTCATGTTTTTTTAACTTTACATGAATGGAATCTTCATGTACTTTCATGTAGCTTGGTTTTTTTTTTATTTGTTTGTTTCTTAGTAATTGACTGTGAAATTCATCCATACTGATTCTTTTAACTCTAGTTCTGTTTGTGGCTTACCTTTATTTTATTATTATTTCTTTTCATAAGCAGAAGTTCAAAAATTTAATGTCAAATCTTTATGGTTTATGTTCTTTGTGACCTGCTTCTGATGACTTAAGATCATAGTGATATTATCCCATTTTCTTCTGGCAGTTTTAAAAGCTGTGTTTTTTCTACTTCAGGTCTTTCATTGATTTTTGTGTATGTTATGAGGTAGGGATTTTTTTTTTTCCCCAAGTGAAAAGGCAGAGCATGCCACTCCACTACTTGGCTTAAAATTGTCTAAATCTTCCCGTGTACCTCAGAATTAAAGTCAAAGTTCTTAAAATGGCCTAAATAATTTTCCTTTAGGATCAGGTCTCTGAAATGTCTCTGACTTCATCTACTGTCTTTCCAGTGATTACTGGCCTCCTCACTTTTTTGGGGGAACACTCCCAAAATGTTCCTGCTTTAGGGCCTTTGTACTTGCTGTTCCTTCTGTCTGAAATTTTCACTTATCTACATATTAGCTCCCTTAATTCTCAGGTCTTTGCTTATATGTCACCTTATCATGGAGGTCTTCTCTGGCCACTCTAATTCACACACACACACACACACACACACACACACACACACACACACACACACACACTTGGTATCTGCTCTGCTTTGGAAGGACTTGCCTGAAAAACTCTCTGGACCTGGTATAGTTATGTTTTCTTTTGGGAGCTGGGGGGCAGGGCATGTTGGGGGGGGTGTTTTAAACTGTTGATTTCATTTCTTGAATAGTTTTAAGACTATATGGAGTTTTCTATTCTTAAATTTTAATAACTTTACCCTCTTTATTTAAAAATATATTTTTTATTTTACTTTTTGAATAGTTAATACATGCTCACAATTAAAGCATTCAAGTTTAAAAAGCATATACAGTGAAAAATAAATCTCCCATTCCTTTCTTCTAGCTACCTAGGTAGGCATGTGGCTTCCATTTTATCCCAAATTTATTTTTTAAAAAAAATTTTAAAGATTTTATATTTAACTAATCTCTACACCCAACGTGGGGCTCGAACTTACAACCCCAAGATCAAGAGTCACATGCTCTACTGACTAAGTGAGCCAGGCACCCCCATCCCAGGTTTAAATATAGTAACACATGAACAAGGTCAGTTTGGTCCAACCACCTGGCAGCAACTGTTCTGTTCTCCTTTGATATTCAAGTCTGTTTGTGGGGATTCTGCTCCAGTCAGAGTCTTCCCCAATCTCAGCAGAGCCCGTGTTTTCTAGATGAACATAGACACCTGTCTTTACAGTGCAGTAGCTTTTCTTTGGTTCTTTGGGGACATCCACTCCTTTATATTACCTTTAGTTGCATCTCAGAGTCCCTAGGGAATTTCTCCGTGGTCAGTGGCTTTCTCTGACTTTATTGGAATGGTTCTTACTGCTTTGCTCACTTACGACTGTGGCTCCCCTCCCCAAGAGTCAGGCTTGAACTCCGGAGGGCTGCTCATGGGAGTGATTTGTTCATCCATTCACAGGTATAAATTCAAGCACCTAGTATGTGGCCCTCTCCTGCCAACAGTTTCTTGTCTATTTCCCTCATTTCTCGTTTATCCTCTCGGAAAAAATATGCTATGCATATATAAGCATATACATATATTGTTTTTACATACATGGTGGGATACTATATATATTATTCTGCACATTACTTTTTTCTCTTAACCATGTATGCTGGAGATATTTCTGTAGCTATGGATAAAGAGCTGCTTCATTCTCTTACAGTTTCTTAATCCTCTACTGGATGGATGGATCATATTTTACTTATTTAGTCTCCTTCTGAAGGACATTTGGGTGGTTCTCTTTTTGCAGTGGTCTTCTAACCAGTGTCCTTTACACATCTTTAATCAGGGTTTCACACAGCTATCAGATAGATGTCCTTCAACTTCCATCCTGATATTGTCATTTCCCCATTCAGAAATCGCTAGCAGCTGCCCAGCACCCACAGAATAAGGCTGAACTTCCTCTCCTTGAAAGTAGAGCCAGACAACCACGTGGTCTCCATATACTTTTCCTCTTGTGTCCTCCTGTTCCTGAAGCTACCCCCTAAACTGGTGAAGTTTTCCAAACCGACCTTTGGCTTTATGCTCAGTATTTTCCTTCTGCCTGCAAGACCCTCCCCCTCAACCCTTTGAAGGGGAGAATCATATGCTCCCTTCCTTCTAGGCTTGTTACTTGGCCCTCTAACTCAAGTTCTCTTTGGGGCAGCTGCAGTTTCAAGATTTTTAACTCAGTCTCCCACCAGTACACCCTTCATAACCAGACCAGGTGTTCTGAATGTTGGCTTAGGTAACATATTTAATTGTTCATCAGTCAGTCTTTTGTAGACTCCAAATTTGTTTTTGAGGTGTGGGGGAGGGTAGGAGGGGCCAAGGGAAGGGGAGAGAGAGAATCCTATGCAGGCTCCACGTCTAGTGTGTAGCCCCCAGTTGGGGGCTTGATCTCACAACCCTGAGATCATCACCTCAGTTGGACATGCTCAACCGACTGAGCCACCCAGGAGCCCCTAGACCCCAGATTTCTTGTGGGCAGGGACTATTCACTGGGAACAGAGAATACTAAAAGGAAAAGATATATATATTGACTTCCAAGTAGGAACCACATATACAAAATTAAAATACACACCTCCATAGACCTTTGTTTAAATGGAAATGTGCTCTGTGCTCAGCGGGATCATAAGAAAAACATGGGCTTTAAAAAAAAAAACCTCTGGTCCCCGCCCCAGGGTGTGGCCCATGGTAGATGCCCAATAAGTGCATGTTGAATAAAAAAAATAGCATAAAAGAAAGCATTTAAGGCAAGCCTCAACATCTTGCCAAAAATCCATCTTTTATCCTAAACATACAAATAAGCCCACAGATAGGGTAGATGTCAATCAAATTTTGAGGCAAACGAAGCCAGTGTGGGAGAGTGTGGATTCAAGTTTCAGCGAGGGAGGAAGAGAAGTTGCACCTGGGGCAGGGTCTTGGGCCCCGGCGGGCGGGCATGGGGAGGCGGGGAGAGGGGAAGGGGGAGGAGACTCTGGCGTCCCTGCTCCGCCTCCCCCACCCCCACCCCACCCCCACCCCACCCCCACCCCCAGCGGCGGCGGCGGCGGCGCAGGGCAGCCGCGCGGGTGTCGGCAACAGCTGCAGCGGCCCGCGCCGCCCCCTCGGCCGCGGCCCCCAGAGCGAGCCCGAGCACGGTCGGCGGCTCGCGGCGCGGCGGCCGGGGGAGACGGGAAAGTTGCCGGCGCGAGCGCAGACATGCCGGGCAGCGACACGGCGCTCACCGTGGACCGGACCTACTCCGACCCGGGTCGGCACCACCGCTGCAAGAGCCGGGTGAGAGGCGCGGGCGGGGCGGCGGTGGGGGGGCCGCCGGGCCGAGGGGCGAGGCCGGGTGGGCTTTGGCGCCGGTGTTCGCCAACTCTCGCTGCCCGCCTCTCGCCGCCTGCCTCTCTTCCTCCCCGGGTCCCTCCCGCCGCGGGTCCGCGCCGAAGGGGCTGGGGAGGGGGTGGGGGGCGTCGGGGGCAGAGCCGAGCCCGGCCCGCCGGACCCCGCCCTCCGTCGCCGCTGGGTTCCCCGCGCGCCTGCCGGACCCGGGCGCCCGGGGTCCCCGACGGCCCCGCGCTCCGCCACCCACCGCCAGGGAGCGCCCGCCGCGCGGTGCCCGGACGCGAGGGAATCCCGCCAGCCGCGGCCCCGGTGGGACGGCGCGCTCGCCCTCCTGACCTCGCGTGCTGCCCGCGCCTCCGCAGCCCTCGGGGTTTCGGGCGCGGGCCGGCGGAGGCGGAGGCGGACGGGCTTCCCGGTCTGGCGCGGCGGCTGCCCCGGCTCTGCCCGAGCGGAAAGTCAGCCTTCGCCGCGGCAGCCCCGGAGTTCCCAGCCGTGCCGAGCGGGCGCCCTCTCCATTGTTTGCAGTGTAATTTGCTGTTGCTGATTTTGGCTGTGGGCGAAAATAGCTCTTCAGAGCAAGCAGCAGAGACGAGCCTTGTAGTGCTTCAAAATAAAGACGGAGGCCGCAGCCTGGGCGCCGGTCCCTCCCGGCAGCGGAGGCCCCCGCCGGCTCGGGGGTCCCTTTGCCTTCCTGGGCTGTTCAGTCCCTCGGCGGATTGAAGTGCCTTTGAGAAACAGTACGTCCTCCACCCTGGCACTTGTTCTGGCAAAGCTACCTGGAGGTGCTCTTTGCTAACTACTCGCTTGTTCGAGATCTCAGTATTTGAGTGTCAGCCTCCCGGTGTAAAGTTCACAGAGTTTTGCGCAGATTCTGGCCTGCCATCCCCCAAGATCCAGAGACCACTGGATGGGAAAAGTGGCAAGGGCGACAAATGCAGCTCAGCGCCTAGTGCGGGATGTGGGAGTTTAATCATAATTCGGAGAACTAATCAGTTATCCCAGAAGTGAAGTAACTAGTCCCTGTTATCCCTTTTTCCTTTAGTATCTGTTAACTGAATTAACAGAATGGTTTAAATTTTTACAGATTAAACTTATTTGGTGGAGGTTACTGCATCCACTCCACTCTCCTCTACTCCCCAGAAGAATTCTTTTTTGCACTTTATTTTTTTATTGACGTATACTTGACATACAATGTTATATTTAGTTTCAGAGGTGCAGAATAGTGATTCCACAAATATATACATTACAGAGTGCTCACCATGATAAGTTTTGCATTTTCTTTAAAAGTTTCATAACAGTTTGTTATGAAAATAACCATAAACTGCCATTTGGAAGAAAACATGAGCGAAAGATCTTTGGTTACCTATAGTTAGAAATTGTTGGAAGGATGACTGCTGGTTAACACAGAGTTAACGAGGAGGAAAGGTGAAGATCGTTTTCTAATGCATTTGTAATTGGAGGAGTCTATTAATGTTGCAGTTGACAGAAGAAATTTCAGACTTGAAAAAAGTGTGGAAGCTTGGTTTCTCTTGTCACAACTGTGATAATCTTTGTGTAAACAAGATTAGTAATCTTTGAAGGATGGGTGGCTCATTGTGAGCTCATTTAGGTGATTTGGCAAGACTCATGGAACTTTGCAAAACTCACTCTTCATAATCTGTGAAATGGTAGTGATAGAGTTCATATCTCAGCTACCTAGGTGGAAAGTGGCAAAGCAAACACGTAATTTAAACTGTAGATTTAGTTTGTCTCTGCTGGTTCTGCTAATGGTCCATTGCTACATATCCCTTTTCTACCACAACCTTACGTGAAGGGAGTTGCTTATTTTCTTTAAAATTCTACCGATGATGTTACACGTACTACCTTGTATTATTAGCATGGAAATACCTGATTTTGGGTGTGGGGTGGGGCAGAGGGAGAGAGAACATGTTAAGCAGACTTCATGTCCATCGTGGAGCCTGACCTGGGGCTGGGTCTCACGACCCTGAGATCATGACCTGAGATCATGACCTGAGCTGAAATCGAGTCGGATGCTTAACTGACTGAGCCACCTAGGTGCCCCGAGACACCTGATTTTTTAAATAGACTGTGTATTAAACCTAAGTTAGACATTGTATGTACTGATTATTCTAAATTAGCTTATTGGACAAATGAAATCTAGTGAGGACTAGACAAACTCAGACCAAGGAGGGCTAGAACTTTAGCAGACAGTGACTACATGTTTTGTAGCAATGATGCTGAGATCCCTGTTTAAACTTCTTGACTGCTTTTAGGATTTTACTGTTCAGATGGCAAGGAATAGAACTGGAGGAAATTTTGTAAATTTGTAACTTTTCTCAAGTGAGGCCGATGTAATTTTGAGTCTGTTCTTAAGGCTGTAGTAAGCCTGCTGTAATGAAGGGAAAATAACCAACAATTTTCCTGTGCAGAAAGTATTTCTCCCTTCAGATGATTCTAGCTCCTGTTTTGTGGAACTCTTAGATCTAGCTATAAAGACGTGCTTTTTCCTACACTCAGAAAATATGTGATGCAGAAGGAGAACATCAGGCAGTATTAGGGTTTAATTTCTTGATGTGTTATTTGGTGGTTTATTGCCAAAGGGGGGTTTGTTGCCTCCCTTTGGCAATAAACCATCTAGTATAGGATTTTTTTTTAAAGATTTATTTATTTATTTGAGAGAGCGAGAATGAGAGAGAGAGAGAGAGAGTACACGAGAGGGGGGAGGGTTTTAGAGGGAGAAGCAGGCTCCTTGCCGAGCAGGGAGCCCGGTGCGGGACTCGATCCTGGGACTCCAGGATCATGACCTGAGCCGAAGGCAGTCACTTAACCAACTGAGCCACCCAGGCGCCCCTCTAGTATAGGATTTTAAAAAGAACACTTTTGGTGGACTCGTGTGGTAAATTAGCTCACCTAAAAATACTCTAATGAGAACTGGAGGTGCTGTGCAGTTTCCTCCCAGGAAGGGGCTAAGACTCCAACAGATCAAATTCTTGCTTACTGAATGGTCATTTTTTAAGTTCAAAATTGATACCTGTTGAGATAACAGGAAAAATATACATCTCTCTTGCTGAGTTTGGTTAAGCCTTTGAGACTAGAATAATAATGAGGCAGTGTACTATTTTAACGTTGCAGGAGTCTATTTTTACAGCCAGGTGGATTAACCTAGATTCCCTCCCCTCAGTGAAAATGTAATATAACTAATGAATTCTGTGATTATCTCTAAGCTGACAAGTCAGGATCATTCATATTTTTAAACTTTGTCAGGGTAAAACTCAGAAATGGTGCATGCTAACTCGACACACAGAATAATATCCCCTACTTTAAAAGGAAGAGCATGCATAGTTTGAATCCTACTTTTTTTTTCATGCCCTAAATAGTTAAAGCCTGTCATCTTTTTAAGAATACAGGCAGTCTGCTTCCTATATATTAACTGGTTTTTATTAGTGAATTAAATTTCTGTTCTAATTTTAAATGTTCTAAAATGGCACCTTCAGCCACCTGTGGATAATGGTCAGCAGCTGGGGCTCTCCGATCAGGTGACCTGGATCATATTCTGGCTCTTCACATTTCCCAGCCGAGTGAGCACTGGGGCAAGGTCTAACCTTCCTGAGCCTCCAGTTCCCTGTCTGTAACAGAGGTGATAATAGTCCCTGCTTCTGGGAGTGATCTCGAGAGAGCATTTGTTTAAAAAAAACCCCAAAACAAAAAGCGGTCCTGTGCACTCAAGGTTAGATGTTTTTATCCCTGTGTAAGGTGAATACTCTTTTTCTTATTCTATTGGTACCGCTGCTAATCAGAATCGCTAGTCATCCTGAGTGCTTCCCTCCTTCTCATCTCTCATCTGTCGGCCATTCCGCTGGGTCTTTCTTGGACTTTTCTCGGGACTTGGTACCTTACTCCCCGTGTCCCCCAGTCATCTCCCACCTCAGTTTAGCCACGTCTCACCTCCGGAATTGGTAATGGCGCACTAGCTTCCTCGTTGCTCTCTGATTTCATCAGCCCCAATCGATCCTCCCCGCAAGGACCAGAGTATTCCGCCCAGAGGACCACTTTCAATGCGCTAGCCCCCAGACGACAGATCTTGTACTAGTGCCCCCACGGACCCCGTAATCATTCGAAGTCTTAGTTTCCTCTTCTCCACCCCAGGGGTGTTACAAGGACCAAATGCAGTAACATCTATAAAATAACACGTACCCAGAAAGAACTCAATAGATGGTAGCTGTTTTTGCTACTACTATATAAGAAGTGGTCATAAGCTTGAAAATGGGCAGACTGCTAATTTTGTGAGTAGAATAGACTTGCTTGGGCATTTTTAGCATTTTGTCCCTCTTCCATCATATGTTCCTTACCACATTGACTGTTTACATATTTGTCACTTACGTGTTTATAAACTGTGGACACTGGCACTTTGAGAACAAGAGGTTTCATTCATGCAGCAAATACTTGCTGAGCGCCTTCCGTATGCTCGCGACCCCCTGTAGGCATCAGGAATGTAACGGTGAATGGACCGGACAGCCTGGTCTCTCTGGAGGCTTACTATCTGGTGAGTGTATTTTATTTATACTTGTGGCCCCAGGAAATACCCTCCTATTTTATAGGAGGAAATGGTAATAAGTACAGAGGCCTCTAACATCTGGGCATGGTGGCTACCTGTAGTTCATCGTTAAGTGTTCTGTGGTTTGGAAAGAGACTTTGAATTACATGATGAGTAATGGCCAAAAGCAGTCCGGGAGAAGAGGATGTCATAGCCCTTCTCAGAGTGGAAATGGTTGGGCAGTGATGTAATAAGTGGATGATCGCCTGCTCACTTCCTGGGCAGGCACAAGAGTGAGCGGGCACAGACTCTGTCCCGGGGGCCCCTGACCTGGTGGAGTGGCGAGCGGAGGGCTGTGTGAGTACACTTTGAATCAGTGATCTGTTTTATTCTAAAGAGTTCTTTAAAAGCACGGTGAATAATGATGAGTGTCTCAAGTCCGATTTTTGTTAAATTCCGGTTGGATAGATTGATGGGGTGTATCTTGAGCTGTGCTTTGCTACAGGCTCATGGGCTCTCCCTTCAGAGGAGAACAAACTGCCACCCGCCACCAGCACACGCGCCTGTCACATCCGCTGTTGAATACCAAGACAGCTGCTACCACGTTGGACTGTAAGACCCACGGCCTGAATTTCCAGGGCTGCTCTTAAGGTCAGAAATCATCCTGATCTTTCTGGATGGAAATTGCCCATGTCTTGACTTAGGACAGGCTGCAGGTTTCAGCCCTGCTGTTTCTTTTTTGTGTTTTTATGTTTTCAGTGGAGGGGGCTGGTTGAGAGAGAAGGGAGAGAACCATGAATCACTGTACTGTGAATCAGAACGAGGACTTTACATGCCTTAGAAAAGGAACATCAGGATATATGATCCATGCATGATCCAACTGCTTCCATTGGGCGGAGGGGGTTGCTGCTTGAAGGAAAACAGTGTATTTATTGATTATTCCTCTGTAAGGAGGCAGACAGAACATAGATGAAAAGAAGAATGCAGTAACAGTGTTAACAGCTAACCTGTGCTAATTCCTTACTATAACCCAGGTGCAATACTAAGCACTCAGATGCACTATCTCCTTAATCCTCATAATATCCTATTATAGCTTGATTTTTACAGATGAGGGAGTTGAGGCCCGGGCAGTTTATTTGTCCAAGGTCTTGTGGCTGTTAGGAAATGGTCGAGCTAGGATCTGGTGAGCCCAGATCTAATTGCAGAACTTGCATTTTACCCACTTTGCTGGCTTCTACCTCTGAGATGACTACTGGAGAGCAGCTCAGTCTTCACAAACCTGTCGAGGCCTTGAACACGGGTGTGGTCAGCTTCTGCAGGGTGCCTAGCCAAATTGTGTGTTTGGGATTCTTACAACACAGCGCTTTGCCGGTCCTTTGTGTATCGTCTTCTGTACCCAATAAACTTTTGATGAAGAATGGTTTAGAGTGATAATTTATGAACTTTTTACAGTGCCTGTGATACAAGATTGTTGCCAGTAGTTTGGAGAAGTCTTAAAGGCTGTTAAATAAGCTCATGATTAAAGAACATCAGTGAAGAACCATCTTCCAGCCTGGTATTTGGTCTCTAGAGCATGAACAGTTGAAGGACACAACAAGGCTGGTTCTTCCTGTGACAGTCCGAGTCACAGTCCGCCTCAGCAGATCACCTGGTAGGACTTCGGCTTCCCTGGACCGAGGGCATGTGCTTCTCAATGTGTGGGGCAAAGTGCTGGAAAGTAGACTCAAAGGTTTGAACCATGTTAGAACTGAAAGGGGAATGTAGACATAAACTCCAGAACATTCCATTTGTAGAAGTAGAAAAGTGACATCCAGCCAGACTGTAACCAGTGAAATGAGGTAATTAATATAGGTAACTAATGAGATAACTAATAATATATAACCATTATACCAGCTTCTATCTTTTTTTTTTTAAAGATTTTATTTATTTATTTGAGAGAGAGAGAGAGAGAATGAGAGAGAGCACGAGAGGGAAGAGGGTCAGAGGGAGAAGCAGACTCCCTGCTGAGCAGGGAGCCCGATGTGGGACTCAATCCCGGGACTCCAGGATCATGACCTGAGCCGAAGGCAGTCGCCCAACCAACTGAGCCACCCAGGCGCCCACCAGCTTCTATCTTAAAAGAGAATTCCTTAACAGAAAATGGTTTTAAATATTTTTAGATACCAAGCTAATTGCTAAGTTATATAAGATACGTATCTCAAAATTTAAGTAGAATGAGAATTTGAAATTATTTGCCGTAGAGAATTAATTGATGGACAGATTTTACATTTTATGAGTTTTCTAGGTGGAGAAAAAGTGAATTTGAGTGATTCAGTGTTACATCATCATCCTTATCAATTTGTTTGCAGATTTTTGGTGGGACTAGGGTGAAGAGGGTGTGACATTTCCTGTATTAGACTGCTTAGCTGCAGATCTGTTGCCACTAGTAAAGATGATCTTTTCTGATTTTATTGTTGTTTTTTTCCCCGAAATAAAGTTTTGCAAAATGAGTTCATCTTTGTCTTTACCTTCTACATGTTGGGATAGGATATTGGGGAAAAAACATGAGCCAGATGCATCAGTCATGGAGTACATTACACACACACATACACACACACACACATTATAACTTAGAATTCAAACCTGGTGTTTGTCATGGAGTACATTACACACACACACATCATAACTTAGAATTCAAACCTGGTGTTTGTTGCCCCCAAAGCTTTCTGTTCCTGTAAGACTCTCATTGAGGGCATCTTCCAGCACCAAGTGTTTTTAGCATATGTAATTTTCATGCAACACCCCAGAAACATCATCTGGTTCTTCGCCACAGAAACAATCATCTGCCCCAGCGCTGGGGGGAAGACAGGGATAGGATCCATTGGCACATGAGTGCCAGTCCCCAGTGACGTGCCTCCCTGAGGGAAACTTCCACAGCCAGGGAGTAAGGTGTGGCTTTAGCACATAATAAAAGGCATTTCTACTTAGATGTTCCGCAGGCACCTCAAAGTCTACATGCCAGACTTCATTCATTCTATCAGATCTCCCCACCCCCCTGCCTGGAGCCTGGAATACTTTCCCTGTCCAGCATATTCCCAAATCAGAGGTCTGGGAAGCTCCCTCAGCGCCCCCCATCCCTTACCCACCACATCCGGTGGTTTACCTCTTACTGTTCCTCAACCACCTTTGCCTCTCTATCCTCACTTTCTTAGTTTACTTCTGGATTTGAAGACGATGAAGGGTTCAGAGTATGGACTCTGGAGTCAGACTTGATTGTCCGCTTCTCCACTTAGCAGCCCTGGGAACAAGCGTGAGAAGTGGTGTGAGGAAACCCGTTGCAGCAGCTGTTGTTCTGACGTTGAGTCACTTGTGTCCACCACAGAGTTCCCCAAACTTCAGTCATTCCCACACCTACACAAAGCTTCCTACCACCTGTATGATGATTTACTTAATATTTCCAAAGCCATTCACTCCTTCAAAATTAAATTTATTTTTAAGGTATCAATGTTCCCATGTAGTTAATATTGCCTGAGCCCTCTGAGGGCTTGCAGTGCGAGATTACAAGGATGAGCCTCTGTTGGACCATCAGCAGAGAGCTGCTAGCCCTGAACAGAGACTTTTCTTCCGGCCCAGTCACCTGGATGGCCTTGCAGGTGGTTTTCAAGGGAATCACTGGCTCACTCTGATTCTCTGTTACTGCTTTCGTTTTATGCCACTGAAAATAATTCAGAATCATTTTGGAAAACACTGGGTGTTTGTATTGTATCATCTCTCCTCATCCTTTTAGAAATACTTCTTTTAGAACCACGACTTAGAAGATATTTGGAAGTATTTTTTTCATGGATTGTGAAAATTTGAGTGTGTGGAGATGAACAGAAGCTCCACTCTGGTGATTTGAAGGCAGCCTTGTCCAGGTGGGAATATGTGGAAGAGGTTGGGAAAAGGGGGAATTGTTCTTGGCCAGAGCTCCCATCTTCTCATGACCTGAGAGAAACTGAGGCCATGGAAGGCCTTAGGCGAAAGAGTGCAATGTCAGGAATTATAAGGACTCTGGGAATTTCAGGCAAGGACAAAGTGGGTGGAAAAGAAATTTCAGCTCTGTGTTGTTCCTGAAGTAAACTTGAATTTAATTAAGATGAGTATGTAGGCTTGTTGTAAGGAAATTAAATGGTGCCTTGAGCTGCAGCCTTCCACAGAAATTTTGAGATAAGTTCTTGTCCAAAAATAAAGTATGCCCTTAGTGAAAGCTACGCTTTAGCACCTCAACATATTTACTTCAGTGTGTGCATCTGTGTGTTGGGGCCAATAGTCCCTTTTTCCCATCTTTGTGAAGATACTGTGATAATCCAGAAGGTGTGGAACTCAATTTCAGATAGTCAGTGGTACTATTTTAATCTCACTAATTGGAACAGGTGGCCTGTATTTGAGACTGAATCTCTCGTTGGCATAGATTTTAATTTATCTGGAAATCTGAGGCCCATTCAGTAAGGCTGTGTATTGGCATCAGGCAAGTGCTTGAAAGCTTCAACCATTAAAAGCACAGAAGGCTGAGAGGAAGATCGAAGAAATGGAGCTTAATAGTTTGCTGCTTTGATTCAGTTCTTAACTGTTGGGTGTAGAGCTAGTCGGGAACATGGCGGAGTGAAGCATGTCCAGATGCTTGAGAAGGCTGCTTATAAGTATTTCTCCAGATGAAGACAGTGTCTGAAGTATCTCCTTTGAATCCATCCCACAAAATGGCAGGGTTGAAGAGGACTTGGTGCAGTCCTCATGTTTTTATAAGAATTAGCATGTCTTCAGGCATGAGCTGAAGGGGGGGTGTGCTAGAGTGAGTCAGCTTACCACAAGCACTCAAGTTGAGATACTTCGAAATACCTCTAATGAAATCGGAGATGGTCTCCAGATTATGAACTTCTTCAACTGGACCACTCCTTTTTTTTTTTTTTTTTTTTTAACAGTAAATGTGTGCTTTGCAAGATGTCTTGTGAATATCTTGCTTTAAATCCTTCATCCTTCCAGAGGACAGAATCCCAGTTTCTTCCCCTGACACCCAGAGTCTCTCATCTGACCTTTATCTTTCACCCATTCTCAGCCCTCAAACTCTGGCTTCCTTCTTTGTGGTTTCCCCTGGCTCCCCTCTATGCCTGTGGGCACCTGCTCCATTCTTTCACATGGGGGGGATGATTGTGTTCATTTATCTACACGTGGATCCTGGTACATGGTTGGGGCTTTGTAAATACTGACAGAATGAGGGAATGTGGGTATGTTGTAAAATTGCACTTTCTTGAGAAGCTGGAAGACATATTTTACTCTTGAGCCATATCAGTGCAGATTAACCTACTTTATTTTAAAATTGCTGTACGGGATTCCAGGTTATGGGTATTCCATAATCTATCTAATTATTACCTTATTAAAGGACACATATATTGCTTCTAGACTTTTGGTTTTACAGGCACTTCAGTGACTGCCCTTGGACATGCTTCTTTTTGCACATGTGAAGAATATGTTAGTAGGCTAAATTCTTAAAAGTGGAATTGCTCCTTAAGAGTGTGTGTATGTTAAGTTACGATATTGCCAAATTGAACACTGTACCTACTCTGTCCAACACTAGGAGGCGGGGTGCAGCAGTGAATATATATAAACTGATACTGTTTATATAACCATCAATATATGAACATGCCTCAACTCACATCTTTCTGAAACAGTGTATTATAAAACTTTTTGATTCTTGCCCATCTGATAGGTGAAAACTGGTAGCTCATTTTAATTAATATTTTTCCTGATACAAATGAGGTTAATCATATTTTAAAGTTTTTATCTTGAAATAATCACAGACCCCCAGAAAGTTGCAAAAAATGGTTTAGAGATGTCCATGTATCCCTCCCCCAGATTCTCCCAATGGTTACATCTTATGTAACTTAGTACAAAAGGTTGATCACATGTTCACATACTTAAACATTTGGGTTGTGAACTGTTAATATATTCTGGCCATTTGTCTAGTGGGTTATTAATCTTTTAAGTTGTTTCGTAGAAGTTTTTTTACTTATTAAATAAGTTGTATTGCACATACATCTTTTCCAGTTCATCATTCCTGACTGTATTTTCTACTGTTATGTAAGAAATTGCCATAGATTAGCAACCTGAAACACCCCCGTTTATCTAATCTCATGGTTTCCATGGGTTGGGGATCCAGGTACAGCTTACCTGCGGCAGGATCTGGTTCATATTTATTCAGTGTTTGCTGTATGCATCCTCTGCTCAAGAGTTTCATCAGCCTGAAATCAAGGTGTCAGCCAGGACTACAGTCTAGTCTGAGGCTTGCAGTCCTTTTCCAAACTCACTGGTTGTTTACGGAATTAAGATCGTTACAGCTGTAAGACTGAGCCCCTCAGCCCCGAAGCTGCCCACTGTTCCCTGCCACTTGGCTCTCTCATAATGTGGTTGTTTCTTCAAGGCCAACAGGAGAGCCCCCAACTCTGTTGCATTTTGTCTCTTCTTCTAGACCCTCTCTTAAAGGGTTTATCTGATTAGGCCAGGCGCACGCAGATTAACCCAAGTCAACCGATTAGGAACCTTAATTATATCTGCAAAATATTTTCACTTTTGCTGTATAACATAACCTAATCATGGGAGTGAAACCCTATCACATTCAGAAGTCTTGCTCGCGCACGAGGGGAGGGTATCACAGGGTATGTACACCAGCAGGTGGGAATCTTGGGAACCATCTTAGAATTCTACCTACTACACTGTTTTGTTTTGTTTTAAGATTTTTATTTATTTGACCGAGAGAGACACAGCGAGAGAGGGCACACAAGCAGGGGGAGTGGGAGAGGGAGAAGCAGGCTTCCCGCAGACCAGGGAGCCCAGTGCGGGGCTCCATCCTAGGACCCTGGGATCATGACCTGAGCCGAAGGCAGATGCTTAATGACTGAGCCACCCAGGCGCCCCTACTACACTGTTTTAATGATACATTGTGTGTATGCTGAGCTCCATGGAGCCTTACATGTAGCAAACACTGAATAAATATTAACCAGACTTTGCCATGAAGAAATTTAAAAATTTCAGGGCTTACAGGATTTGTGTCATTCTTACAATGGCCTTTGAGATTCTTTTAAAAACCCAAACACCATGTTCTTCTAATACATTTTATGATTTAATAAATTTTATCTTTGGCTCATTTTTTAAAAATTTAAGTAAATTCCACCCCCAGCATGGGGCTCGAACTCACGACCCTAAGATCAAGAGTCATGCTTTACTGACTGAGCCAGCCAGGTGCCCCAGTCTTTGGCCTATTTAGAATTTGGTTCCCTTTGCACAGTTAGCTGCCTTTAAAACTACACTGCTGTCCACATTTATAGTTTTATTTTTATAAATTTCTACTTTTTCTCTGGGTTTTAAAACTTTTTTTAAACTATTGAATCAAAGGTTATAGTCTTAGTACATTTATTCTGGATTGATATCCACCTCCCCCCCTCAAACCAGGATTTGGAATGAGCATTTTGAGAACTCTAGCTCATGCATTTATAAACTTTCAAATAGGCACGATTCCAGTGTTCTTTACAGTAAGGAAAGGCCAAAAGGTAGAGGGGAAGAGATGGTGAAGTTCGTTGTTTTTTAAAAATTTTGCTTTCAGTTCTTTCTTTTGAACTAGATGTTGCCTGTCAGCAAGTTCTATTTAGTGTAGAAACCTGACCTTCCACATGCTTGCAGAAGCTGTTACAGTATGAAGAATGTGTGTTGTTGTTTCCTCATCCGGCTTTGCTGCCTTAATCACCTCTAGTCCACCATCCCAGCTAGGGAGATGGAAGAGCAGGTATTTTACATACTTACATACTTACATCGCCTAACTTTGTGCTCTGCGGGGCAGAGACCTCTTTCCAGCTTACCCCCCTCTCACTAAGTAAATAGATTTTGTGCCCTGTGCTGTCTTCGTCCTAGGACATTGAAGTGGATTCGTCACTCATGTTAGGATAGGGAATACAACCAGATTTTGTATTTGTAGGTTATAAGCTGTTTCTCTCTTTGGCTTGATTATCCTAATTTGTTAAGTTACCCCTGTGGCTTGCTAAGGGGTTGTTACGTGCACCTGTGTTAATGATTGAGCGGCTCACCTGCCTTACAATCTTTGCATTTGACACAGAGGGAGGTTAAACCTGTTGTCTGTGTCCAGAAACTAACACTTCACATTTCGTAACCTGACCCAAGAGCATATTAAAGGTGGAATGAATGTACTTTATTTATTTTTTAAAATATTTTATTTATTTGACAGAGAGAGACACAGCGAGAGCAGGAACACAAGCAGGGGGAGTGGGAGAGGGGGAAGCAGGCTTTCCACAGAGCAGGGAGCCCGATGCGGGGCTCAATCCCAGGACTCTGGGACCATGACCTGAGCCGAAGGCAGACGCTTAATGACTGAGCCACCCAGGCTCAGTGCTTTTATTTATTTCATTTGAGAAAGGCATCATGCTTGTAAAAACCTCCTGAATGTGCTTTTATTTATTTCATTTGAGAAAGGCATCATGCTTGTAAAAACCTCCTGACTTAAGCAATTATCAAGTAATATTTGTTGTATAAAGTTTACCTCCTGTACTGAGCAATTTAGAGCTACTCACTGAATTGGCATCTGTTGGGTAAGTGGGCAGCAAAATTAAAGCAAGAGTCTTCTTTCATTCATTCTTGTCCCGCTACTACCAGGAAGCCATGAGGGCTCTTATACCCAATCATTATCTGTTTCCAGCCCTCAGAAATGCTCTGCTATTTGGGTGAGTGGGAGCATATTAAATTCTGCTGCTGAGAAATTTGACTAGGAGTCTGGCCACTTAAAATGATCTGATGGCAAGAGAGTTTTTTGACATACTTACGGCTCAAATTAAGCTCTTATTTTTACTTACTTACTAACATCTTTGTTTGTTTGTTTATTAAGTAAACTCTCCACCCAGTCTGGGGCTTGAACTCACCACCCTGAGATCAAGAGCTGCATGCTCCACAGACTGAGCCAGACGGGTGCCCCTAAGCTCTTATTTTTAAAGCAAGACTTAGAGTTAAAATGAGAGCTCTTCAGCCTTGTTGATGTTTGAGGGACAGTTTTGCAAACTGAGCCCACCATTCCGACAGTCATTGTTTAGTGCTTGTATTTCTTTGGGCAAATGGGAAATGAATGATACAGTTTTGCGGGGGTTTTTTGTTTTTGTTTTTGTTTTTTTTAAACAAGGAGTTTAGTTTTATTTTCTCTGTGCATTTGTAAAACACTTAGGACCAACATAGAAAAAAAATAAAACCTCCTGTGAAAAACATTACACTTAAGAAAAAAACAAAAGGCCTGAGAGGGATTAGTGCCTTAGCCACAGGGAGCTACAGCAACTCTGATTGGTCCATGGAATTGAAAAGATATTGGGAAGATAGAACAGGAGGCAAGAGAACGAGAAATTACTGAGGAAGAGGGCCTCGAAGTGGGCCACGAGGGGGAACTGGAGGCCGGGGGTGGGCCAGGGTGGAGGGAGGGGCCTCCGCTGGTAGCCATAGGGTGGGGGTCATGGAGGCCCAGTATAGCCATGAGGAGGTCCACACATCCCCTGTGGAGGCATAGGACCTGGGTGACCCATGGGAGATCCAAACGGAGGCCCTCGAGGGGGCATGCCCATTGGAGGAGGTCCAGGATGAGGCATTCTGGGTGGCGGTCTGGGTGGTGGCTGTCCCCAGAGCCTGGGGGCCCAGCATGGGGGTGTCCTAAGCCATGAGGACCATGGGCAGCCAGCTGCATCTGAGACATCCCTGGATGGGGCATCCCACCCGGTGGGAATGGGTGAGGATGTGAGGGGCCATGTCCTCCAGCCCCAGGAGGTATAGGTGATGGAGGCATGGCTGGGGGTATCCCAGGTGAAAGGGCTCCAGGAGGCGGCACTGGGGGTGGGAAGGACCGAGAAGGAGGCATGCCTGGTGGAGGAAGCCTGGACCCCAATGTTGATACCACAGGATTGGGGGCTGAGGGTGGAGGGGGTGCATCTGCAAACAGCTGATGAGGGCGGTCAGCCTGGGAGAGTGGGTTCTGGGCTGCCAGAAGTCATTCATCTGCTGAGCCATGGCGCTCACCCTTGGAGTCCTTCTTGAAGGCACAGGACACAGTGATAGGGTGGGTACAGAGATACTGCCCATTCATGGCCTCAGTAGCTGCATCTGAAGCATCAAATGAGGTGAAATTAATAAAGGCATAACCTTTGGAGTTGCCTGTGTCAGGGTCCCACATAATCTTTGGGGTTTGTAAGATGACCCCAAAGACGCTGAAAGTACCATAAAGCAGCTTCTCATCAGTCTCCGGGTCTAGATTGCCAATGAAAATGTTGGCCCCCACGTCCAGGTTCTTGTGAGCTGATGCTTTGTTCACCTGTATTGGTTTCCCATAGAGTTTGATCACGTTCATGATCTTAATGGCATAGTCAGCATCTTCCTCACTCAAGAATTCCACAAAGCCATAGCCTTGGTGCTGACCTGTGACTCTGTCCTTTGGCATGTGGGTGTTGACTACTGGCCCTGCCTGGAGAAATAGCTCCCACAGCAGTGGTTCACTCACCTTCTCGTCCAGGCCCCCGACGTAGACAGTGGAACCCTGGTTCTGCTCGGAGATCGGCCCGGCCGCCATGGCGAAAGAGCTCCCGCCGTCTCCAGGCAGCCTAGTTTTGTGTTTTTATGGCTGTCTTTAGATATTCATGCCTTCTCAACCTTCCTTTCTGAAATAATTTGTTGCACATATGGGGTAATTTTAATGGTAACAGATTTGCTAAATAAGAAGAATACATATACTTCTGAAAGACAGAGACACTAAATCCATATACAAAGATTATTTTATATTTTCTGATACTTTGGACATTTCAGAAATCACAGTTGCTTTTTTAGTAAATGATTCTTTAAAATAACTGCTCCTGGGTGTCTGGGTGGCGGAGTCGGTTACAGCTTCCGACTCTTGGTTTCCGCTCAGGTCTGACCTCAGGATCATGAGATGGAGCCCTGTGTCGTTGGGCTCTGCACTTAGTGGGGAGTATACTTGAGATTCTCTCTCCCTTGGACCCTCCCTCCCCCTCTCAAATGAATAAATCTTTAAAAAAGAAAAAAAAAAAAAATTGCTCCTTAGTTTATTTACACAACAGCCTGAAATGAGCCTGGATGTTTTTCTAGGACAGCTAGCTTATTAAATTCTCAGTGGATTTTAATTTTCTGAAGTTTATGCTTGCTTTGATTGTTTAATTAAGGTTGAAGTTAATGTTCTCTGCAAGTAAATGCAGTGACATCAGATTCCAAGCTTATAAGGTAATGAAATGGTCCATCAGAAACCACAACTTATACCATATTTTAAAAAGTAAAACCAGATTCGCAGAGGGAAGGATGTTCTGAGCATGAGGAAAACCCATATCAAATCATTAACCACATAGTTCTGGTTAAATAGTAGACAAATTTATTTTTAATTACTAAATGCGTCAGACCTGGAAAAAACATTTAAAAAATGTGATACCCATGTACCTACGTCCTAGATTAACAGGTGGTAATATTTTGCCATATTTGCATCAGATTTCTGCCACTTGTTTTTAAGAAATAAATGGCCCCAAATGCAGCTCTCTGGATGCTTTCTCCCTTCCTATGCCCTCAGAGGTCTCCATAACCTGACGTTGGGTTTCATTCCTTTGCTTGCTTTTATACGTCGAATGAACTCATAAGCAATATATAGTATTGTTTCTTGTATTAAATATTTATATAAATGGCATCTCTTTTGTGATTTGCTATTTTATTTAGCATGGTGTTTTTATTTTATTTCTTCAAGCTTTTAGGTGTTTGGGTATTTTTAAGTTTTATTTATTTAAGTAATCTTTACACCCATCATGGGGCTTGAACTCACGACCCTGAGATCAAGAGTTGCATGCTGTTCCAACAGAGTCAGCCAGGTTCCCCCCCACCAGCATGGTGTTTTAAAAATCTATCCTACTTCATTCCCATCTTTATTTTTTATTGCAATATGTTATTCCAGTATATGAATAAACCAGCATGTGTTTATAGCCATTCTCCTAGTGGTAGACAGGTAGGTTGAGTCAGAGGTCTGTATGCTTGTGGGAGAGTTTCTCTGAGGAAGATGCTTGGAAGTGACACCACTGGGGCAGAGGAAAAAGTATCTTCACCTTTACCATCTGTTCTTAAGTAGCTTTGCCAAGTACTTGTACTTGTAAGAGTGATTTGTTAAAGCCACATTTTAATATATGTCACAGGAAATTTTCATAATGATGCTAGATTTTGTGTAGGTGTTTAAATAGTGTTTGTTTCAAATTTGTGTGCATTTTAATTTTGCCTGAAAGGAAATATAAAGTTATTTTGAATTTGCCGGCAGGCAGTTTTTTTACACCTTGTCAAGAATTTAGCATTCTACTCTTGTTCATGTCTATAAAAGTTGATGTGTCAATATTTTATTTATTGAGAGATTATTTACATACAGTAACCCCCCCTTAAGTGTACAGTTATATGATGACACAGTCTTGTAACCACCATCCAAATAAGATACAGAATATTTCCGTCACCCCAGAAAATTCCCTTTTGTTCCTTTTTAGTCATTACTGTGCTGTCCCCAGCAGTCATTGGTCTGATTTCTGTTCTTGTGATTTTGTCTTTTCCAGAGTGCACTATGGATGGAATCAGATAGTGTGTAGCCTTCTCCAGTGTGGCTTCTTTCACTTAGCATAATGCTTTTAAGATTCCCCGATGTTGCCTGTGTCAGTGCTTTATTCCTATTTAGTGATAAGTAGTATCAGTATGTTTTTAAGAGTACTGAAGTATGTGAGTATGAACAGAGATGCAAAATGACTTAAATCCCATGCTTCTTGTGTGACTGAATTTATCTGTTTTTCTCATGTCACTACCACAGCATTAGGAACAGTTTAGAACATCAATTTCCAGTTAGAAAGTACATTAATTGGTAATCCTGTTCCTTCTCGAATGTTCTGTTACTTCAGAGTATTAAAAAACATGCATGAAATTAGAGCCAGTGTTCTGTGTCTTAACCTAGGGTCTGTGGTTTTTGTATATTTGTACTTTCTTTGGAATGGTTCTCAGTGGTGGCAGATGACCTTTTAAAAAAGATGAAGAACCACCGGTCTAATGTAAGCTCTTGTTTCCGAATTAAAAACTTCAATTTATAGAAGTATATTTATTGACATGTCAGTGGGTCGTGCTTTTATGTTGATTGAAAAAGTTTACCAGATACTGGCGCAGAGAACTCGTTTTGGTTTATCACGTGGCACGTACGGATAGAGTGTGGCTAGAGCGAGTGTAAGTCCGCGTCCTCCCTGTGCTGTGACGAAGGCTTTCCCAAGGTTACCGCAGTCTTCCCGCAGTGCCGGACAGGAGGAGCGGCCCCCCTCGTCTTACCGACCGGGAACAGAGGCTCAGACAGGTAGATGACTTGTGCAGGGTCATACCCCAGCTTGGTCTGCGTCCCAGAGCCTTTGCCCCTGACCACTGGGCAGACTGCTTCCACATCTGAAGGGATGGTGACACAGACCCCAGGTGTAGACACTTGATGGGTGCTTTATTTTCCTTCCTCTGGCTTTTCAGTATTTTCATAACTTTTTGTCAATTTTTTTATTAACATATAATGTTTGTTTCAGGGGTACAGGTCTGTGATTCATCAGTCTTACACAATTCACAGCGCTCACCATAGCACATACCCTCCCCAGTGTCCATCACCAGCCACCCCATCCCTCCCACCCCCCTCCACTCCAGCAACCCTCAGTTTGTTTCCTGAGATTAAGAGTCGCTTATGGTTTGTCTCCCTCTCGGGTTTCGTCTTGTTTCATTTTTCCCTTCCTTCCCCTAGGATCCTCTGTCTTGTTTCTCAAATTCCTTCTATCATTTTCATAACTTCTCTAAACAAACACGTTTGCAGTGAAATGTAGCTACCTGATGAGAACCTTTATCCTGAGAAGATAAATCACATCGATGCTCTGACTTTCTGATTTACTCCTTTGTTTTGTCCTGGATCTGGGGAAGGCTCACGAGCACGGTGATGGAAACCAGGAGCAGGGCTGCGCCGTAGATATCCCAAGCGACACACCCTAGAGTGTAGATCTAGAACTTCTCCCCTGGCTTGTTTCTCACACAGGGCCTATTTGAAGCAAGCTAGGCCCAAACTCAGTGCAAAATACAAGGAGCAGCAGGCTGCCTTATCCCAGAGCCCCGCCATTGTCCTCAGTGCTGCCTTGCGCGCCCAGCGCTACTCTGGGCCCCGAGGTCTGTGAGACGTGCACCGCTCTTGAGGAGCTCAGGCTGGGGAGGACAGCCAGCAGATAGAGAAGGACAGTGCTGCAGGGAGCCCTGGCCTCACACGGACCCTTCTGGGAAGAATCGATCCAGAGCCCACTCTGAGGAGGAGTAGGTGTGAGCGGTTAAGCCTTTCTGGCCCATCCTCCCTGCTGCAGGGTTGTTCCTGATAGTTGTTTATAGGACACAGTTGGCAGAGGAGGACAGATGGTAGCAATTTTGAAGGTTTTGGTTCGCTTCCGATGAGCCCTTTGGTATGTATTTTGTGTATGTGTGTATGTATGCTGTCCTCGTGCAGAGGAAATACTAAATCATGGGCGTCACAGATAGCGTCTTTGATCTGACTCAGATGGAAGAAGGATGCTGCAGAAAAGGGAGGAACAGAGATGTTAATTGTCATGGCAACCAGCAGGTTTTCATAGTGGAACATTGCCTTTGTAACCTAAACCAGTCACCTTTTTGCTCACTGAAGAAAACAGACTGACGCAAACTCAAGAAATTATAGTACCATTTCTCAGCGGGGTTTTATTTGCTTCTCAGAAACAGCCTTGCAATGACTTTAGTTCCTTCATAGAATTTCAGAGCTGAAAGGCACTCTGGTGCCTTATAGAACTTTATGAAGTCAGGTGCTTATGGATTTCCTATTATTATGTGTCACCCCGTTTCCACTCCTGCCCCCCACCCGGGCTAATGCACGTGGCCAGGATTTTTACAAGGGACTAGAATGAGGACGAGTTTGGAATCTGGCAGCCACGCACTCTGTGACAGGGGCTCCTCCCCAGGGGAGAGTATTCCATTTGCCACCCTTTGAAAGCTTCTGCTGTTTGCTCCTGTGTGATCCTGTCGTGCTTGCTTCTTCACCGTCCATCAGTCTGTGGACTCAGCAGATGCTGAGATGCTTAGACTGTCTCACTCCTGCGGCCACTGTGTAGGCAAGTTCGGAGTCCGCCCTTTGCTGTCTGAGAACTCCTGGAGACTTGAACCCCTGTGGTTTTCTTTTAGTAGCTCTGGTGAGCTTTCGTGGACCTGGGGTACAACAGGCCAGTGTAAGAAAATACCCCTTATGTGAACAGGTGGAGCTCAGCCTGGGGTCATAAGGACTTTCTTGAACACCCCAGCAGAGTTTTCTTGTCGTTGATTAGCGCTCAGAGAGGAGGCAAAATTGTAGGTTCCCCTTTACTTCCCCTAATTTCTTTGTCTGAGGAGCCCCTGTCACCCAGGACAGCTCTGGGTGAGATTGATAGCTCTGGGACCACTGGTCCTAATGGGCTTCCTTGGACGGTGGCATCAAGATTGATGGTACCTGTGTCCCCACAGCCTGTGGCACGGAAAAGGCGTCACTCGGGCACCTTTTCACGGCACTGGATTGAAGAATGATGTCCCTCGCAAACCTTGGGTTGGCTTCTTCCCACCCCATACTGCAGGTGTCTCCTGATGACCCCCTTTCACCAGGTTGGGAATGTGGTATGTGCGAGAGCCCACTCATAAGCAGCCCAGGTATGAATCGTGCTCGTAACCATTCTGCTTTCAGCCTAATTCAACAAATACGTATTGAGCACCTACTATGTGCCAGGCATCCCAGGAACCAAAACAAAAATCGCCCTCATCAAGCTCATATTCTGGTAAGGCAAGGTAGATGGACCAGACCAATAGGTAAAATATACAGTGTGTTAAATGGTGGTAAGTACAGTGTTCAAACGTAAATCACGGCAAGGGGGCCGGGGAGACCCAAGGGGTGGGAGTATAAAGAAGCAGTTGTAAATAGGAAACTGAAGGAAAGCTCTTCCCAGAGGTGTCACTGAGGGAGGACCTGAGGAAGTAAGCCATGCAGCTCTGTAAGGGGAATTGCATTCCAGGGAGAGGGAACAGTAAGCAGGGACTCCCTGGGACAGGGGTATGCCTGTTGTATGTGAGGCGCATCAGTGGGGCCATGTGGCAGGAGCAGAGTGAGGACACGGGGTCCCGGGGGTAGTGGGAGGCTGGTTTATGTTTTCCAAGTTTGCCTGGGCTCCCGGATTAAAGGTGGGTGTGAGCTGGTGTCGAGGGACGTGTGGGGCATGGTGACAGTGCCTTGGATGAGGATGCTAGCAGTGGAGGTGATGAGAAGTGGTCAGATCTTCTAATGCAGGCCATTTTCAAGCTCTCCTTCAGTGTGCTTAGAGCTCGGAGGGGGCAGTGTGGTACCAGCGCCCTGGGGAGGCTAGGCCTGGGTTTTAAATTCTTCCACGCTGTGTGAGCTCATCTTCGACCATTTCCTCAACCAGTTTGAGCCAGTTTCCTCATGTAAAAAATAAGTATAATTCTTTCTTTAGAAGGGTGTTGAAGGCTTCTAAGATAATGTACTGGAAGCGTCTTCCCTGACTCCCGTTCTCATCTCCCGCCTGACTTGGGTTCTCCCCACCCAACCTGTGCCCAAGTCTGTTGTGAACTTTGATACTCTTGTCACTTGTGTCTCTCGCCACCAGAACGTGGGCAGGGACTGCATCTCCTGTGCTTAGCACAGAATGCACAAAAATGTTTGGACGCATAGAGGAATGGAAGGAGACGGGGAAGAAAAGAATGCATTCAGAATTTCATGCATAGATGCTAGTGTGATATTTGAGATTATACACTCCCAACAGATAGCAGGACTTTCTTTTCAGAGTTCATTGTTTAAGGACATCAGATGACGAGTTAAGGCATTGCCTACATTTGTTATTTAAATAAGTCTAATTAGGAAAACGTGTACACTTATTTTCGTATTTTAAAATTTATCTTTTCCTTGCTCTTGGCTTAATTTCTGTTTCTGTTGAGATTTCCTCAACAGTCTAAGGAAATTTAACCTGAACATTTTATTATGAAAACTTTCAAATGCATAAAAAATACAAAGATAGTAACAATTTAAGTTCACACTCTCTTAATATACAGATAATCTAAATCCATACAGGCAGGTTTTCTTTTGCATTTGAAATGCGTCTTTCACCTGTTATGATGTGGAAAGGCTCAATCTGTTAACTCTCCTGTTGGAAAAATTCTGTGTATGACACCTTCTTTCACTGTGAGACCCTTTGTCCTTCATCTGGAAATGCTGCATCATTTACATTTAAAGTCAGGGTTATGGGTTGAACTGTGTCCCCTCAAAAAGAGATGTTGAAGTCTGTGATACTGTGATTTACAATAAGAAATACAGTTGACTCTTGAACAGTGCAGGGTTAGGGGCATCAACACCCCCCTTCCCACAGTGGGAAATCCGTGTGTAACTTTGGTTCCCCCCTCCCACAAAAATAACTACAGGTACCCCACTGTTGACCGGGAGCCTTACTGATAACCTAAACAGTTGATTAACACATACTTTACAGGTCATATGTGTATATCACATATTGTATTCTTACAATAAATACATTGGGGAAAATGTTACTAAGAAAATCATAAGGAAGAGAAAACACATACAGGGTATTGCCCTGTAAAAAATCCACGTGTAAGTGGACTTGTGTCATTCCAGCTCCTATTGTTCAAGGATCAACTGTATATATTTGGTCTTTGTTTCCATCTCTGACACAAAGCTCCTAAAATCTTTGGAATTTCCTAAGTGATTAGAATGATAAAAGTGAAATGGGTGTCTTTGTTTATATAGCAAGCCCCTTTCAAACGCGGTGGAGTTTGCTAATTAAGCGACTTTTGGGAAGCCCCTAAGGATGGGGCTGGTTGCCAGGGGAACCAACCTTGAGGAGTAGAATGAAATTTTCAGTCCCACCTCCCACCTCTGGGGAGGGGAGAGGGGCTGGAGGTTGATGTAATCGCCAGTGGCCAGTGGTTTAATCTAGCATGGCTTCATAATGAAGCCTCCATGAAAGCCCGAAAGGTTGGGGTGCGGAGAGCTTCCAGGTTGATGAACACATGGAGATGCAGGGAGAGTGGCTCTGAGAGAGGGCATGGAAGCTCTGCGTCCTTTCCCTGGACCTCGCCCTGTGCATCTCTTCCGTTTGGCTATCCCTGAGTTATATCCTTTTATAATAAACTGGTAATTGAGTAAACGTCTTCCTGAGTCTGTGAGCCACTCTGGCAAATTAATGGAACCGGGGAGAGGGTCATGGGAGCCTCCAGTTTGTAGCCAGTGGGTTAGAAATACAGGTGACCACCTGGACTGGGGATTGGTGGCTGAAGCAGGGCTTGGCAGACTTGTAGTACTGATCCCCTTAACCTGTGTGATCGGACACTGTCTGCAGGTGGATAGTGTCAGAATCGAGTTGAATTGTAGGATACCCAGCTGGCGTTGGAGGTTTGTGTGGTGACCAGCAGTGTGGTAATAGGGTGAGAGAAGACACAGGAGTGAGTTTGCCCTTTACAAAGCCCTCAGCCCCAGGACCTCAGAATATGACCTTGCTGGGAAATAGGGTTTTTACAGAAGGAACCAAGTCAAAATGAGGTCATTAGGTTGGGCTGTAACCCAGTATGACTGGTCTCTAAAAAGAGGGGATTTGGAGACAGGCGTGCACAGAAGAAAGACGATGTGAAGACCCTGGGAGAGCACCTACAATGTGAGGACTGACCGAGGATTGGTGTGATTTAACTACAGGCCAAGGAATACCTGATGAGGTTGTCGGAAGCTGGGGGAGATGCCTGGAATGGTTCCTTCCCTAGCACCTTCAGAGGGAGCCTGGCCTTGCTGACACCTTGATTTCAGGCTTCCAGAACTGAGACAATAAATTTCTGTTGTTTTAAGCCACCCAATTTATGGTGCAGTCCCAGGAACCTGATAGTCAGCCATCGTGTTTCCTACTGACTAAAGAAGTACTAATACCTGAGCCCAGCGTGAATAAACATACAGAAGGTCTTGAAATCTCAGCATAGTAATTGATTAACAGCTGGTTATCTCTATGATCTCCCAATACGGTTATGTTAATATTCTTTGCCATCCAAATAAATACATCATTTAAAATTGCTTGTAGCAAACCCATGGAAGTTCCAAGAATATGCCTGTGGGGCCAGTTTGAAAAACCCAGGTGTAAGAGGAAGAGAAGCAAGCAGATTTTGGTTCTGAGTTCAAATCCTCTCTCTGCCACATGGCCACCTGCATAATCTTGAGTGTGTTCCACACCTGTGCAATGAGAATGGTACTTACCTCCCCTGTGGACTGTGGGCTTGAGAACTAGAGGTCATGAAGATGGTCTAGCATCAAGACTTACACGTAGCAGATGCTCAGAAATCGGTTGAGGAATGGAAACATGGGGGTGAGGGGAAGGATCGGACCAGGGAAGCTTGGAAAGATTCCGCTAGAGTAGGTGGTCTGACTCCCCTTGTTTGAACACTGAGAGGTTTTCATCCAAGTGGTTTTCCACCTCGAGGCAGCTAGAAGAGAGCTTCTGGTTCAGACATGAGCCTTGTTTCCTTAACGAGGCACAGAGACCCCCAGAGAAAAATAACTTGTCCCAAGGTCATGCAGTCTCCTCGCTTGGGCTGTTTTCTTATTTAATAGGGCAACAAAAAACAAAACAAAAAACTGGTTGTGTTGTTTTTTCCCCTTTTTTGTTCTTTTAAATAACAGCTTTATTGAGCTACAGTGCACATACCATACAATTCCCTCATTTAAAAGTGTATGATTTCATGGATTTTAGTATATCTGCAGAGTTGTGCAATCACCACCACAATCCATTTTGGAACATTTTCATCACCCCCCCCAAAACAGACTCCAGACCCATTAGCAATCACTCTCCATTTCCTCCCTCCCAAGCCCCCAGGCTGCTCCAGCCACTAATTTACCTTCTGTTCCTCTGGATTTGCCTGTCCTGGACATTTTCCATAAATGGAATCAGATGTAATGTGGTCTTTTGTGCCTGGCTTCTCTCAGTCAGCGCAAAGTTTCCAAGATTCATCCTTGTTGTAGCAAGTGTCAGCACTTCAGTCCTTTTTATTGCCAAATAACCTTCCATTGCACGGCCGTCCCGCATTTTGTTGATCCACTCATCAGCTGACGCACACTTGGGTTGGTTGTTTCCGGTTTGGGGCTGTTAGGATTGCTGTATTGCCCTAAACATCCGTGTACGAGTGTCTGGGTGGCCTTAGGCTTGCTTTTGTCTTGGGTCCATGCCGAGGAGTAGAAACGCTGGCCTGCCTGGGAGTTCTGTGCTCCACCTTTTGAGGATCTGCCAGAGTGTCTCCCCAGCAGCTGTACCGGTCTGCGTCCCCACCGCGTCCCCGCCAGCAGTGGACCAGCGCTCCAGTTTCTCCACATCTTCGCCAGTGCTTCTTACTACTGTCTTGTGATTATAGCCCTTCTGGTGGGTGGGAAATGGCATCTCTTTGTGGTCTTGTGTTGGTTTTTGAAATTTCTTTTAATGGAAGTAGTTGTATTCATTATATGATGAAATAGGTGGAATGCCCCTAGCTGAAAAGGCTGGTGTGATTATAATAATATAACTTCTAAATTAATTTCCATGCTTTTATATATCCCTTCTTTAAATCTCTCTCTCTCTTTTAAAGTAAGCTCTGTACCCAGCATGGGGCTTGATCTCATGGTCCTGAGATCAAGAATCCCATGCGCTTCCAACTAAGCCAGCCAGGCGCCTCCATATTCCTTCTTACTAGTCATTTCTTGAAGCCAGTTCTCCCAAACCAGTGTTGGGTAGAATAACTTGTGAGTTTGCATGGCGTGGCTTTTACTTCATTACTAAAATTGCACAAGACCAGGCACCTGGAGCTTCGGGGTCCTCCCCACCGCAGAGTCCGCGGCTGGAAGGCCTCGTCAGCAGCCAGTCTTTTGAGGGATGGTAGAGGGTGTCTGGCCCCTTGTCATCTTATTTAAGTGGCCAGGGCATTTAGTGATGACTCTCCCAAGGGCTGGCTGCTGCCGTGCAGATACGGTGCTTATCATAAAGGGGTGCGGCCCCACCTGGCCCCTTGGGCCGGTGCAGATAGACTCCACGCCGTCTTCACAGACAAGCTTTACGGGCTGCAAGTTCTGTCGTAAAGAACAAGAAGCCGAACAAAATGCATAGTACCCGTGAGGCCAGAAACGAATGTTGGTTGAACGGATGGATAGCTTTGGCTTTGGAAGACAGACACCATTCTAGCATGGCAGCTTGAGCAAGCTCTTAGGCTCCCGGAGCCTTGGTACCTTCCCTGTGAGAGAGACACAGAAGTGCCTCTGTTGCAGGGTTCCCACGATGACATAAAAGTGCCCGGCTCATGGGCGGCACTCCGCACCTGTTAATTCTCTTTCCTTCACTCCCTCTGCTGTGAGTCTCATATTCTTCTCTCCAGGTTTAGTCCAGCTCCAGATATGACAGAACACAGGGTCGATTATACCGTTTTGCTTATCTTTTCTTTCCAGAGAAACACTGAGCTTTTTGGCAAAAATAAGTATTGGTGGAAATGAATATTGCAATTTGGTAGCTGCTGATTGACATATGTTTGCTAAACAGCTACTCAAATTTAAGGAAGCTGGCCTAGAATTAAAAAAAAGAAGAAATCCTAAAAACAGTTTTACACTCTTTGCCAGGTACTTATTTATAAAATTGTCTTCTGTGGGATGTCCCAGCTGAAAAATTTTTATAAAACACTGGCTAGCTTTGTCTCCAGAGTTCAAGTTAGCCTGCATGAAAGCTTAAACTTCAGTGGTTGTAAAAGGATTGGGTCCTTTTTTGGAGCCTCTTTGCCTTGGATTTTTTTTTTTTTTTTTTTAAGTAAGGGCTGTTCTTTTGGTCACTGGGTCTTTTTTTAGACTCGCAGGGAAGTCATAGTAACAGGCTCCGTGTCTGATTGGGTTCCATGGCAACAGAGGGTTGTGACTTTATTAGAGAAGAGTCGAGCATGCCAAGAAAGATAAAAATCGGAGTATGGAAAATGTCTGACCAGATGAATGTGTTTTTTGGATGGCGCACCCTGGAACGGAATGGTTCCCCGAGTTGGCATCGGTCCCTGTTACAAATTTGAATCCCACTGAGTTATCATTAGGTCATAGGGATCAGTGCTTATTTCCAAAGGATCTGCCTGAATCTTTGCTTTTATTCATTCATTCATCCTTTTCTTATACCTTGGTATATTAAAAAAGAAATCAAAACAGTAATGGTTAAGAGCCTAACCAGAGATGATTCTGATTTCAAAGGTAGAAAAGAAATTTAGCTCATTCTTTGTGGAACTGATTACAGCTGTAAATTGTGAGAGCGCGTGGGAGGGCCGATTAGAGGCAATTATAACTCGATTGAACTCCCCCTGAATGAAAACTTGCTGTGTGCATTCCAAGCTGGGGGTTTTGTTTCTCTTGTCGTTCATTGTTGATGGGTGTGGAGATACTGGTTCCAGGATGAGGTTGTAGTCTCTGTAGGAGACGTCCTCTCCTCTCTCCCACAGCAAGGTGCGGGCTGGTGCTCTAACCGGAAGTGTATGATTTATTAGAGTCCTTTTTGCTAAAGGTATCTAATATTTGGAGAAGAGCGAGACTTTCGAATCCTCCTCATCTGGTTATAAATGTGTAGGGCTGTCTTTACTTTTCTTTTTTTTTTTTAAAGATTTTATTTATTTATTTGACAGAGAGACACAGCGAGAGAGGGAACACAAGCAGGGGGAGTGGGAGAGGGAGAAGCAGGCTTCCCGCTGAGCAGGGAGCCCGATGTAGGACTCGATCCCAGGACCCTGGGATCATGACCTGAGCCGAAGGCAGACGCTTAACGACTGAGCCACCCAGGCACCCCTGTCTTTACTTTTCTATCAGATGTGCGGTTTTTATACTTCTCCTCATCCTGATATTGAAAGTGGAAAAACTCCAAGGGGAAGATAGATGTTCTGACATGCCCTCTGGGTTCAGACTTCATTAGTCACTTACTTACAGCCTCCTCATGGTGAATCAGAAACTGCACAGGTACTCATGATAAACATTAATAAGTACTGTTGAAAGAATTAGCTCACCAGGTTTTTGGTGTCCCAGCTATCATTAATCAGGTATTAAGTCCTTGGGGAAATAATTTAACTTTATGGGGCCTTGGTTTCTTTATTTTAAAATGAGTTTGACCTGAATTGGTGTGTCCCAAACCTCCCTGTTTTTAAGAATAACTTGGGGCACTGGTTTAACGTTAAACATGAAACCTCTATTAGAGATTTTGATTCAGTAAGTCTGGGGTGGGGCTGGGATAGCAGGGGCCTGAGGTGATCTTACAATGGGATGTTCAGGAAATACCAGACTAGCTTAGTCGTTATGAAACTTTACTGGGTATAAGAATGGGGCAGAGGTGGGAGGGAGAAAGGAGGCTGTCTACTGCACATCGGCAGGTTCGGCCCCTGCACTGTTGGTCAGGCAGGGCCCAGGAATCAGGTGGTTGGTTGCAGCCATAATTTGAAAAACACTGGTCTACACTATTTGAACTCCCTCCAGCCCCAAAGATGGCTCCTCCCCATGTTGCCCCTGACAACCACAAATGAGCCGGAAGAGTTGGGTTGATGGCCAGGCCTGGAGGGTTCTGCATACACCCAGTGCTAGCTCCAAACACCATATCACTTTTTTAAAAAGTTGTTTGTTTTAGGGGCACCTGGGTGGCTCAGTCAGTTAAGCAAGCATCCAACTCTTGATTTCAGCTCAGGTCATGATCTCAGGGTCGTGAGACTGAGCTCTGCATTGGGCCCTGTGCTGAGCATGGAGCCTGTTTGAGGTTCTCTCTCTCCCTCTCCCTCTGCTCCTTGTTGCTCATGCTCTCTAAATAAATAAATAAAAATCTTTTTTAAAAAAGTTATTTTTTTAAAAATCTTGGAGTTGTGTAATAGTGAACACCTTTGTTCACAGAATTTTCTACTCTATGCTGTGTTGTTTCCTTTGGATAAGACAGTGTTTGCTAAGCGTAGTTACCTCCGGTGTGCACGAGGCAGTACCAGCAACACAGGACTTAGCTGGGGAGCTTGTTCAAAATACAGAGATTGGGGCGCCTGGGTGGCTCGGTCGTTAAGCGTCTGCCTTCAGCTCGGGTCGTGGTCCCGGGGTCCTGGGATCGAGCCCCGCATCAGGCTCCCTGCTCTGCGGGAAGCCTGCTTCTCCCTCTCCCACTCCCCCTGCTTGTGTTCCCTCTCTCGCTATCTCTCTCTCTGTCAAAATAAATAAATAAAATCTTTTAAAAAAAATATAGAGATTGGACTCCCAGACCCAGAGATTCAGTAAGTCCTATAAAGGGCCTGGGCTTTAGTCTTTTCTTTAATTTGAGGGTGTGTGTGTAATTCTTTTTAAGGTTTGACAAAGGCAGGCTTCTTTCTCTTCCCAATATCACCCCAATTTCCAGAGTAAAACTGATTTTAAGTGTAAACACAGGTTTAGCACAAGGTTCATGGTTTAATCAAGCCATTTAGATTATAGAAGAGTCTATAACACATATAGCAGGTGCTTGAGGAAAAAACAAACAAACTGATCTGAGACTCTTAATAAGAGTTCCTGCAGTTGAACGATGAAATCATCAGCTGCTGGAGCAAACACATTTTAACGTGTATCTGATCTCTTGAGTTTCTATTTGTGCCTTGTTTGTTCTATTTCCTGTTTAACAAAGATTGAATAACATTGTTAAATGAAGAATGTAGCATTTTAAGCCTAAATTATGAAGGTTCACTTTTTTTCCTATTAACTAGGTAATTTAAAGAGTGCAAGTTTATTGAAAAAAATCCAATAAAGGACATAAGGTGGAAAGTGTTCTAACTTACAGTCTTTATACCCACAGATAAAAACTGTTGTTTCTTATGTATCCTTACATAAATGTTTTCTGCACAAAATGAATCTATCCATTATTTATTTAACCAATCTCCTATTGATACACAACTTAAGTTTCTTCTAGGGTGATTTTTTTCCCCCATGTTTATTTGCTTTGTAATACTGTACTGAATATTTTTGTACATCTTTTTTCCGTAACCATATACGGTTAAATTTCTAAAAGTGAAATTGTTAGGTCATGGGGTATGTGTCTTTTAAATATGGAAAGATGGAAAGATGGGAACAGAATGTCTTTCCAAAGTTTTACCAGTTTAACTGGTGAAGTCTTATTTTCAAAACACTTTCCTGCCCCAGTTTATTTTGATCCAGCAGGTGAGCAGCTAACTAGCCTTGTCTACTTACACAAAACCTGAGACTTACCCCAGGGCCGCTGGTCGAAGGAATTAATAAAGATATTTCATAAACAAGAAGAATTTAAAAGGTATCTAAGGGAGGGAGGGAGGGAGAATAGAATGGAGAAAGAGCTTAGGTAAAGCAAGTAATTAACCCTGAATTTGCCAGTAGAATTCTTTGGGTCACATGAGGTCACAGAACCTGAATTGGGTTCTGAAGAAAGTACGACAGTCTTGGAGCATAATGTGATAGTGAGAAAATGATGCTCTAGATTATGGTACACTGTTCCCTGAATATGAGCAGCTCCTTTGGCAGATGCAGTAGGACGGTTGTGAGTGAGGCCTCGTGGTGATGAGATGCTCTTCGTTATTCATGACCTCTAATGCGAGTCATGGTCTAGTTAGGGGTGTGTGTGTTTCAAAGTAGCATTTAAATTGAAAGAATTCCTTCTCAGTAGTCTTCTGATCCAGACTGCGTGCATCTCCTAGTGTCTGAGAGATACCTAACGCAGATCAGGAGCTCTGTGCCCTGGGGCGGCTCAGCTTCGTGGCAGAGGCCCTCTTATCTAGCTCCACCTCCTTCATTGTGCCTCCTACCGGCAGCGAGCTACGAGAGGATCTTTGAGACACACAGAAGATGAGGTGAATCTGTTCAGTCTGGGAAGTTCAGGTCTATTCAAGGCAAAGAACTAGAAGATACCCTGGATCTATAGGTCTGTAAGAGTAGAAATCTTAGAGGCTGGCTAAGAGGGAGGCCAGGTGTATTGTGAATTTAAAGGGAACCATCCAGAGTCCAGACAGTCTGGGAGCAATAGGAACCTCAGGTTAGAGTTGGCGTGTTGAGGAGTGGGTACATGCTCTGTCTCGGCACTCAGGGACCAAAGTGCCCTCTCAAACTCGTCATGCTTGAGCAAAACCACATGTGGTCAGGTGGAAGACAGCCAGGAATCAAACAAGTTCTGAAGATAGCTCTGAATTGAATCATTCTCTGTGTTTAATCAAACTTATTAAATGAGCCAACTGCTAGAGAGCCTGGAGGTGATTGTCAAGTAATTTTATACTAGAAACTTGAGTGAATTATTTTGAGATATTTATGACTGGGACACAGCCATGAAGTGGGTATGCAGAGCTGGGCTGTGGATGAAAGCGTGGGTGTCCGAAGCTACCAGGGAAGGACCAGGAAGGAAGGAAGAGGTGACTGTGAATGTGTTTTAGCAAGTAAGTTGGAGATAACAGAAAACGTCCAGTGACCAAGGTATTTTCAGACTAGGACGGCAGCCATATAAAGAGGTAAGACAAATTGGAGCCCAAATTTGAAGGCAAAACCAAAAGAAAAATGAATGAGCTTGGCTATGTGGAATTGAATTCTGTATGCCTTAGTGGGCAGTCTGATTTTTAATTCTTACTGTAGTTTTAAAATGTTCATTTTAAGAGTTATAAATAGAATAAGCAAAATGAGTCCAGCAGAGAAAATATATTTTTCTTATATAAAAAGTATGGTATTGATTTAACATTTAGTTTAAAGCAAGATCCATTTGCTAGATTTATTTTTAATATTTGTTTAAGACCTTTATTTGAACTGAGCAAGAGGATAGAGGCTATGCAATATTAACTTTGGTAGACACTCTTCCTTTTAAATATTACAGTATAGTTTTATGTAAAGAGTAAAGTTCTGTAGACTAGGCTTTATTATAATGACAGTATTCTCGTTTCCAAACCCCAGTGCCCTTCTCTCTTCCATCACAACCCCCAACACGGAATTAAATCGATACCACTAAAACCACACAACAGTCTTGAAATCTTTGCATCTGTTACTTAATGTGAAGGGCAGGAAACCCCTGGTTCTCTGACCATTCTGGCCTGATTTTTTTGAAAGATTTTATTTATTTGAGAGAGGGAGAGAGAGAGAGAGCATGAGCAGGGGGAGAGGCAGAGGGAGAGGGAGAAGCAGGCTCCCTGCTGAGCCTATGCGGGACTTGATCCCAGGACCCTGGATCTGAGCTGAAGGCAGACACTTAACCGACTAAGCTACCCAGGCACCCTGGCCTGATTTTTTCATGTGACTTATGGCTATTCACATATTTGAGAATCTGTTCATACAAGGGAGGTCAAAAGGGATTTAAAGATAAATGACAGCAGGAAAGCTTGTAATCTGTTGCAGGGTTAGTACTTGAATTATTATAACATGAAGCAGTATACGATCACAAAAGGGCAGGAAAAAATATGAAATATCTTGTGTGTGGTATGACAGCAGGTCCTTTTCTGATTTCATAATTTCTAGGAGGAATTTCCTCCGATGAGATCGGAGTCTCAAAAAGATTAATTTATTTGCCCAAGGTCCTATAGCTACTAAATGGCAGCGGGGATTTGATCAGATCTGCCTGACCTTTCAAGTCCATGCCTGTCCCCTCAGTAAGTTGCCCCCAGGCCCTGTCGCTGGCGGGCTCCAGTTCTCAGCCCCTTCCTCTCCGAGCGTTCATCTGGACACCTGTAGTTACTTGGATGTCCCTCAGGAGCCTCAAATCCATCCACGTCTGAAGCTGAATCCTCCTCTACCCCCAGTCTCCTCCTCCTGCCTCTCCCCAGTTTTCTGCCTTGTGAATGATCTTAGTGGCCACCAGAAGGAATGAAGGAGAAATGGGGTTTTCCTTGACTCTCCCTTTTAATCCCAGGGTCCTGGGATCGAGCCCCGCATCAGGCTCCCTGCTCCGCAGGAAGCCTGCTTCTCCCTCTCCCACTCCCCCTGCTTGTGTTTCCTCTCTCGCTGTGTCTGTCACATAAATAAATAAAATCTTTTAAAAAAAAAAAGATTTTATTTGAGAGAGCGAGAATGAGAGAGAGAGAGAGAGAGCACATGAGAAGGGGGAGGGTCAGAGGGAGAAGCAGACTCCCTGCCGAGCAGGGAGCCCGATGCGGGACTCGATCCAGGGACTCCAGGATCATGACCTGAGCCGAAGGCAGTCGCTTAACCAACTGAGCCTCCCAGGCGTCCCTCCAGTTCTGCCTTCTTGACATTGCGTTGAGTCCTCCAAGTCCTTACCTGCTGTCTGGCTGACCAGTTCAGAGCTCCCTTTACCTGAAGCACCTTGTGAGTGACAAGTCTCTTCCTTCCTGCCTCGCATCACCGTCGTCCCTCTCCCCCATCCCTCCTCGCTGCCCCTCCCAGGTGCTGCCGGACAGCACCAGGTACACTCAGGGCTCTCCTCAGAGGCTGCCATTGTTTCCCTGGCCGCTAGACTGAGGGCGGGGGCGGGGGGGGGGGTAGGGGGACTACGCCCCCCTCTGACACCAGCACGCCTCGCTGCGCCTGACATGCAGAGGCACCAGTGAGCCTCTGCCTCGTGAATGAGGCCACAGAGGAGTCTCCTGACTCCTCTCACTGTCTTCTGAGCCATTGCCCTTCCCGAGGCGTTGGGGCCATTTCCTGCTCCCTCTGCCATCATTCGTGTTGGTGTTTCCGTGCTCAGTTCACTGCTTTGCACGGACTCTGCCCAGCCAGAGTTTGTTGAATTGAACCCATTTCCTCGTCAGCAAACCAGGAGTGCCAGACTAAGTGTCTTCTGGGGTCTTCTTGCCATCCCAGAGTTGTGGGATAGCAGGAACCCCTTCTCGTCTGCGCCCCCCCCCCCCCGGCCCAGATAAAGAATGTGCATCTTCTGGCAGCACAAAGAGCCTGTTTGTCCGGGGGTGGGTTGAACGCAGTATCTGATTGCTGGCCGTCGTGTTGGTCACGGTGCAGGGCGTGGAGTTTCTCTGAGGCAAACACAGGAATACCCAGAGATATGTGGGCAGTATCTCCAGAGCCCGGGGTGAGTCATACGGTAGGTGCTGTCGAAATATCCAGCCTGCCTGCCCTGCAGTCTCCAATGCCTCTCGGGCAGGAAGGTGTGCTGCTTGCCGGTCCCGGGCTGCTCTCTGATTTGTCGTGTGGTGTGTGGTAAGTCTCTCCACCTGCTCTCCCGTTTCAGCTGGCCTCTCCAAATATGTACTGTAGAGCTTTGTGGTCATTCATAGTTTATGAGGTGCTTGAAAGAAATACAGATGATTTTCATGCTTGCCCCAAATCCTCTCATCGCCCCGTGGGTTTCTAGGTATTTAAATGGCCTAAACTCATGCACCACCAAAGCCTGTGTTGCTAGGTCCTTTAAAAATGGGGATGCAGCGTGTGGGATTTGAGAGACGAGCAAATACCTGGGTTGGAGCGGCCAGCTGCTGGCTGGAGGCCGAGCTGGCTCTCCGCCCACTGCCCTGGCCATGGGAAGCTGTCCCGCCTCTAACCAGACTTTGCACTCTCACACCGAGTCTTCTGACAGGTGCAGATCCTCGAACCCTCCCTCTCCTGGAAGCTTGGGGCTCGGCAGCACAGACTGGGTGGGACAGTGTCAGCCACTGTGTCTCCACCGTGAGAAAGACGGGCGTGGTGGCTGCCCCCGAGCCGCGGGCTGCGAGAGGAAGCGCAGGGAAGTGGACATCTGTACGCGCCAGGGCTCCTCCCGCCATCCCGGGACACCGCCCGTGCTGACCGAGCCAGGGCTCCCTGCGGGGTGGCGCGGGTTCCGTCTCGCCCCCGTTCTGCTCCTGGGAGCTCCCTGATCTCATGGGAAAGTGTGTTCAGTTGTGACTGTGTGTGTGTGTGCCTATGCCACGGAAGGTTTCAGAGCATTGCTACAAAACACATACAATCTTTCTTTCATTTCCTGGACATGAAAATACTTGAGCGCGTTTCTTCAAGTAATTTGTTTCCAATGAGTTCCGTATCAAAGGTTGATCTAGAACATTGCAAAGGTAGGCTTACTGTTGGTAATGATCCCCAGCCTTTAGGAACAAATAATCGGGGATGGAAGAGAGGTGTGGCAAGTTGGAAGAGTTTTCTGCTTATCGTTTGATTTTTTTTGCATCTTGGAGAATAAATTTCTGTTCCTGAAAAAACAATTGGAGGGCCTGTTGTTCTAACAACAGAGCATCTTAGTAGCCTTCCAGCGTTGTGAGTGCAGTGGGCGTGTACAGTTTGGGCTGGAATGAAAGGGGGAAATTGCCACCCAAACCACTGGAGAACTGCTTATAAAACTGCTGCCTTCTGTGAGAGGCTGTTCAGAAGGAAGGGGTCTCTTCTTGCCAGCTGCTGGTGGACAAGCTTTTCTGGAGAAGCCTTCTCAGTGTGGGCAGGCCCCCCGCCCCAGCTCTTCCTCCTCCTGGTTCAAGTCCTGCAGCTGGCCCAGGAAGAGTGGGTTGTCTTCAGTGCAAACAAGGGTGGTTTGCAGGCTGCCTGGGGGTTCATCTGTAACCTGGGGGAAACTGGGGGGCTCTCTGTCTCTCTAGACTACATCCTTTACACTCCTGGGTGTGACCCAGAAAGACCAAGTCAGACCCCATTGCAGGGGGTGGCCCAGAGGCCTTCAAGTCCAGATCACAAGTTAAGTAAGTCCTCAAATTTAGACTTTAACATTATTACCCAAGAATTAAGTATAGAGCCAGAGATAGGCTAGTAGGTTTAAAAGATAGATGTTATTCATCATGTAACTTAAACACACATACACACAGAGTTTATTATACTGTGTAACTTATTCCATGGTTTTTATGTTGTTTTTTTCTTTTTTAAAGATTTTATTTATTTGTTAGAGACAGCGAGAGCAGAAACACAAGCAGGGGGAGTGGGAGAGGGAGAAGCAGGCTTCCCGCCGAGCGGGGAGCCCGATGCGGGGCTCGATCCCAGGACCCTGGGATCATGACCTGAGCCGAAGGCAGACGCTTAACAACTGAGCCACCCAGGCGCCCCCGGTTTTTATGTTTAAATGTTTGTAAATTGTGAAATATTACACATGAAAGATATTTCATTTAAAAAATAACACGAAACACTCCTGCACCTAAAACCCAGGGTAAGAAATTGAACTTGACCTTATGACTTTTTCCCTGATTGCATGCCCCTCCATCACAAGCTTCCCCTCCTCCAAGAGGTCACGCTGTCCTAAGGTATGTGTTAACCATTCTCTTATATTTTCTCTGTAATTTCACCACCTATGTGTTTTTACCTAAATAAGAGTTTGTCTGTGTTTGATCTTTAGTAAGTGGAATTCATACTTCATGTGGTTTTCTTTGAATTGTTTCTTTTAAAAAGATTTATCTATTTAATTCTTGTAGCTATGGTTCATCTCATTCCACTCACAAATGCACCCAGTGTATATATCTTCATTCTATTGCCTGTAGACCTTTGGGTTATTTCTGGGTTGTGGTGGTGGTTTTCTGTTGTGAACATTGCTGTTATGAATATGTTTAATACACTTTCTTTTTTTTTTTTTTTTTAAGATTTTATTTATTTATTTGACAGAGAGAGACACAGCGAGAGAGGGAACACAAGTAGGGGGATTGGGAGAGGGAGAAGCAGGCTTCCCGTGGAGCAGGGAGCCCGATGCGGGGCTCGATCCCAGGACCCTGGGATCACGACCTGAGCCGAAGGCAGACGCTTAACGACTGAGCCACCCAGGTGCCCCAATATACTTTCTTAACATGGGCACTTGTTCCTAGAAATGAGATTTGTGGGTCTCTAGGGTGTGTGCCAAAGAGTATTTAATGTTTTAAGAATTCATTAAATGTAAACATTTTAAATATATCTTGTAATCTGATTTCAGCATTTCTTTGTTTAAGTCCTAGAACCGTCAAAAAATGTTTTTACCTTGAAGTAGTCCTATCCTTTTTTGGCTCCTGAGAAACTTTAACCTTAAGGAGATAGCCTTAGTGTTTTTTGTAGTTGTTACAGAAACCGTTTTTGAAGGGTAAAACCAGATTTTAAAACCTGAGAATCACAAATAAAAGCGTCTAGCCCTCAGGAGTCACATGATCTATATGCAAACAATCACGAGATAGTCAGTCATTCTGTGACACTCTTTGGCTTACCATCTTGAATGCTTGGGCCAGTTATTCTGCTTTTATTTACTTATTTATTTGTTTAGATTTTATTTGTTTGTGTGAGAGAAAGAGAGAGAGCACAAGCAGGGAGAGTGGCAGGCAGGGAGAGAAGCAGGCTCCCCGCTGAGCAGGGAGCCCGATTCGGAGCTTGGTCCCAGGACCCTGGGTTCATGACCTGAGCCAAAGGCAGCCATTCAACCGACTGAGCCACCCATGTGCTCCAATTTTGCTGTTTTTAAAAATATATGTTATTTTTGCTATTATTAGTAAAGTCATAGGGCCTAAGAGGAGATTAGGAAGTATCTTGAGTGTGCTAATGAAGTTTTAAAAGTATTTGCATATTAGTCTCACTTTGCAGGTACAAGCCCTGGGAACTTTGTTAAAGATCTGAAAATAACAAAGTGAGTAAAAACAAATTCTACCAAAAAAGAATATAAAACCAAATGTATCTCTGTCCCCAGATTCCCAACCCTGTTCTCCAGAGGTAACTACCATTCACAGTTCCTAAGATATCCTTCTAGGAATTTCCATACAAGTAGATACACTTTATATAACCCCCAACACTGTACCTCTTTTAAAGCACAAATGAATGTGTAGAGACATAGCTCTGCATCTTGCTTTTCTCCCTTAACAGTTCAGCTTGGATAGCTTTCCATGGTAGCCCATTCACATTCACCTCCATTTTAGTGGCTGCATTTTTTCCATTGTACTAGAATTTTCTTAGGTGGCTCCACATTGATAGGTATCTGTCTTTATTCCAGAACTGGAAATAGATGATGGTGGTGGTGATGCAAGGAGATTGTCCTGTTAGGAGCAGCAAAGAATAGGGAAAAAAGGCAAAAACCTGTCAATATTGGATTTCACTTCTGTTCTTTAAATCTCCTGAATTTTTTTTTTTTTTTGCCTATTGTAGTTCTTTGGAGAACTGTATGGAAACTCAGAAGGGCTAGGTTCTTTTTCCTCCTTGCCCTTCCTTCCTTGTGGTGGTCATGGTGATGGAAGAGGTTGTGGTATTTAAATTTCTGAGGGAAAGGAATGTATTTACAAGTTCCTGCCTAAAGGACTGGGGGACTCCAGCAATGTTCTCTAGAACCACCTCTAGTGCAATCAGCACTGGCTTATAATGGGAGTGTTATACCCAATTAGCAAGCATTTTTTTAAGATTTCATTTGAGAGCATGCAAGCAGGGGAAGGGGCATAGGGAAGGAGAGAATCTGAAGCAGACTCCCCTCTGAGTGCAGAGCCTGACGTGGGGCTCAGTGGAAAGACCTGGAGATCATGACCTGAGTCAAAACCAAGAGTCAGACGCTCATCCAACTGAGCCACCCAGGCGCCCCCCGATTAGCAAGCTTTTCTTATAATTCATCTGTTTGGATATTGTACAGAGCTTATCATTGCATTAATATTTCTCTAAAAGTATTATTTGCGAACATTCGGTTGCCTATGCAAGCACCCTTTCTTTCCATTTCTCTCTGGCTGGCTGAGTCAGCTCCTGAGTAGAGGCTGGAAATGTCAGATCCTTCTTCACAGACTCCTTGCAACTAATGCATGGACGTATGACTCAGTCCTGACCAAAGGGACCTAAGGGGAAATCTGCTGGGGAGTTTCTGGAAAATGTTTTCCTCCCTAATAAAATGTGAAAGAAAAAGCAGTACACTTGTCTGTCGCCAGAAATTGTCTACATGTGATTCTTAGAACCACAGTATCTCTTTCACTTCCGTGAGGAAATAAGCAGACCTCCTAGGGGGTAGTGGAAGGAAAAAATGGAAAGAGCTTGGGTCTTTGATAACATATTTAAGCCACCAAAATTAGCCCTTTCATCTGATCTTTTTAGTTTGTGAGCTCAGAAGGGCCCTTATTATTGAACTTCTTGTGTTCAGTTACTGAAATTATCATCCCTGATAGGGATTTCACCCATAGGAAATAATATCAAAGTATAAGACAACTCTATTATAAGACAGCTGAGTGCCTACTATGTTCAAAAGACATTGTGAGGTTCCAGGACTGCAAAAAAGGGGGGAAAAAAATGAGTAATTATATGAGGCGGTGAAGGATTTATTGCTGCAGGAAGGAACTCAGAGCAGCAGGAGTTCTGAGTGAGCACAGATTTCTAGGCTGGAGGTGATAAGAAGCGACTTTGTGTGGAAAGGTTAACATGAGCCAGACGGAGGGAACCCCATGGTTTTGGTAGGTAAAAAGTTGGGGATGACAGTTGAGGAAGCCTGAGGGTTTGGAACGAACACAGGCTGTGGGCCCAGACCTGAGTTGGAACTCTGGCTCATCACTGGCTGGTTTGTGACCTTGTTAAAGTCCTTGACTTCCTTGCTACTCATCATGAGAAACTAAACATAACCTGTAGAATTGGGGCGAGCATTGGAGACAGACTACGTCAGATACCTGTCCTGCTGAAAGGGAGGCACCAAGTAGATGGTAGAGGTGGAAGGAAGGGGTGCTGAGACCATGCGTGGGGGGAACGCGTGAGGAAAGAGGAGATGTGCCGGAAGAAACAATGTGGGCACGTCTTTTTTGATCGGGACAGAGTTCACCTGGATCACGCCAGGTGGTCTAGGTAACAGAGTGCAGATACGAGAGACAGGTTTGGGTCAAGACATGGAGGGCTTTGATTTCCAGTGAAGTGAATTTAGACCACATCCTGTAGACAACCTGTGTGCTGCCATGGGGAGGGGCAGCCTGAGGCTGTGAGAGGCTTTAGGAGGTGGTTGCAGTGGTCCAGGGGTGTGGCAGGTCAAGTGTTGGAGAGAAGGGGGGTGTTAGGAGTTGGAGAGGTTATCCAGAAAGAGAATTGAGTGATGTGAGGCAAGGGGGGAGGGAAGAATTAGCAAGGAGTCGTAAAGACTGAATGCCTGTCAGTTGCTTAGTGTGAAATTCAAAGTAGACTTGAAACACTTTCAGATAATCATATCTCCAGGTTGGGATAAGACTACTTGGCAAGGTTTATTGAGATTTTTGATGAAAGATGTTATGTAAGTGGAAAATAAATGATGGTGCCCAAATCTGCTTGTTGTTTAATTTTGCCTAATTATGTTTGTCACTTTCCCACTGTTTATATAAAGTTTTGTTCCTTTGAAAAATGTGCCTGTTAATAAGATAAACATACCCTTGCCTCTGATGAGATATGATTGAACACTTTGAGTCAGTCCTATAATATGAAGTGTATATTCACTGATTGTTGACTACATGTTTATCCAGGATGAAAAGCAGTTGAGCATTTTTTCTCTGACACAGGGATTGTGGTACTTACAGATACATATTTACGATGCTTTATTAATAGAACACCAGTCATAGCAACATCTAAAATAATGAATGACATCAGAAGCATCATCAAGTATAGAAATCAAAGACATTTCAGTTCATCAAATTCAGGGTAATATCTTGAGCTGAATGAGGTTTCATAATGTTCTCGGTTAGTGAATCTTGAACAGATGGTTCTTTAACATTTTGAAATGCTGAATAAGGTAGGTGGACTCAGTTGAATTAATAAAGTACACCACCTTGGAATACTGTTGTATCGTTAGCAGCCCTTGGAGTCTAAGTAAGGCCATCAGCTTTCCCAATGTCAGGCAAAAAGAAAACCCCATCATTCATATATCTTAGGGAACCAGGCATGAGTGAAGCCTCTTAAGAAAGGAAGTCTTCCGACTGAGCAATAAAGTGAGTTTTCCAGCTGTAATTCTGCACATAGGCAGTTCTGTAGTAAGCTCGTAACAAGTGTCGTGAGAGTTCTTGTGGTCTCATTGGGAAGTTAGGGCTCTTGGCCAGGTACGGACCCAGGATTTTGTTCATTACAGTTGCCAGTGAAGAGAAAAAAAGCATTTGGCATTGAAACTTTTCCAGATAGCTTTCTTTCCTTCACATGCCTTTTTTCCCCCTTTACTAATCTAATTTGGATTAAAAAAATTTTTCAGATGGAATTTGATTCATAATCTACAATGTGGTTAGGTATATTGTGGTGCTTTCCTACAGTCAGGAGAATCTGGGATATTTTCCAACTATGGCTTAGAGTGAGCAGAATATAATTTCGGCATACACTGAAGGATTTCACTTTTCAATCCATAAATAAAAGACAAAAGGAATCATAGCCTTCAGGGAAGTCATCTTTAGCTCCTGCCTTTTCTTTCATTTTATGTAAAAATTTTGTCCTTTGTAATCTGTGGAGCCCTCTGATAAAAAGCCCCAGGGCTGTGATCACTGGAATGTATTTAGGCTCTCATATCTCCAGAAGAGAGAGGAGTAGAGATGGGATGAATTATCTCATGTATTTGTGAGGCAAAATGCCTGATTTCTCATCATGGGGTGGATGTTATTATTTTAGGTGAGAACTCAGCTGTCCTTAGCCTCAAATGACTTTTTTTTTTTAAAGAGTAGGTTTGGTTATAGGATCTCTGCACCTCACACAGAGGCCCACTTAGTGTTGCTATGTGATGCAGTGAGCGTACGGGCACGTACTGACCAAATCCTACACATTAATGGGTCCTTCTTATGTCACTGTGTACCCAGCGCTTGAACTGTATCTGAAATCCCTATGTACAGTATAACCACATTTCTGTGTTGTTAAAAAGTTAAGAATGTAAACAGTGTCTGTATTTAAGGGAGGGTTTTATGGGTGATTTTTCCCCCCTACGGTTTTTTGATATCTCAAAATCTCTCTTTCTCAGTATATTTTTAAAGGATTTTATTTATTTGAGAGAGAAAGCATATGTGGTGCTCACACAAGGGGAGGGGCAGAGGGAGAGGGACAAGCAGACTCCATGCTGAGCACAGAGCCCAGTGGAGGCCTCAGTCCCACGACCCTGAGATCAGGACCTGAGCCGAAACCAAGAGTCGGACGCTCAACCCACTGAGCCACCCAGGGGCCCCTATTTTTCAATATTTTTATGATTTAAAAAAATCCCCACTTACTTTTTTTTTTTTTTTTTAAAGATTTATTTATTTATTTTTTGACGAGAGAGACAGCGAGAGAGGGGACACAAGCGGGGGGAGTGGGAGAGGGAGAAGCAGGCTTCCCGCTGAGCAGGGAGCCTGATGTGGGGCTCGATCCCAGGACGCTGGGATCATGACCTGAGCTGAAGGCAGACACTTAACGACTGAGCCACCAGGTGCCCCAAAAAAATCCCCACTTACTTTTAAAACCCTGGCTTCCCCTTGCCTACATGGGCAAGTGTCAAGTCTTGCGTGGCCAGCTGTAGTCTGTTTTCTGTCTCGTGCCTCTGCCTTTCAGAAATACTTGCCCTGCCCTCTTTTTTGCCCCAGGCTGCAACTGTACCCTGATTTAGAACAACCCATTCAGTCCTTCTAAATTCCAAACACCTCAAGAAACCATTAGTTTCCCAAATATTCTACTTTTTGCCTCTGTGGGCACATTGTGCTCCTTGCTCATCCTTTTGGCTGATTTTTGAGCTGCCTCTTCTGTGTCCAAATCAAGTATCATCCTCTTAGAAGCTGTCTCACCGAAGGCTTCTGGGTACTTACTTCTGCCTCTTGATTTCTTACAGTACTCACTACGTTCTTCTGCAGTTGTGTGCGTCTGTGTGTCTCCTTGTCCAAGCAGGAGCTCCAGGGACAGAGTTTGTCATACTCACCTTCCTGACTCTGGTACTTTCAGCCTACCACCTGGCTCACAGAAGATACCCGGAAAAACATTTTTTTGAGTGGAAAATACGTACTGGGGGATTGGGTTGGAACCTAAATGAATCCATTCCATTAACTATCACTCAGTTCCATTAACCTAAATTAGTCAATTCCATTAACTATCATAAAAACATTTGGCTTAAGTAAGTGAATAAGCTCTAATTGTACTTTGTGTGCTTTTAGTTAAATGTGAGAGGCCTTGGCTTTCTAAGTAACTATTATGTAATGAACCAGGGCATTTGCAGTCTGCATCAACAATGGTGTTTTGGATGTTGCTGCATTTTGCAGAATTTGGGATTAAATATCTTTGCATCTAAATCTGATATGTTTAATTATGCCCCAGATATTAGTGCTTTGCTAGTATGCCATACAGATTTCTGGGCTTTCTCTGTGTTTTGTGCATTTGCATTTTATTTTTTACTTTTTTGAGGGATAACTTGCAGTAAAGTGCATGCCTCTGAAATGTACATTTGGGTGATTTTTACCTGTGTATGCACTGCATAGCTACCGCCTGCATCAACATTGTTGGCGCCCCCGCGCTCCCTGTGCCACCTCCTGGCAAATCCTTCTCCCTGCCACTGCTTCCCAGCAAGGGTGACTGACCGCAGTTCCAACCTACCAGACCAGGAGAATCCTATGGCCTGTACGTTTCTGTGCGTGGTTTCTTTTATTAGGTGTGACAAAGAGATACATCTGTGCTGTGTTAATAGCTATTCATTCTTCTTTTTTAAAGATTTATTTATTTATTTTAGAGAGCAGGGGTGGATAAAGGGAGAGGGAAAGAGAGAATCCCAAGCAGACTCACTGCTGAGCAGGGCTCGATCCCACAATCCCGAGATCATGACCTGAGCCGAAATCAAGAGTCAGACGCTCAACTGACTGAGCCACCCAGGTGTCCCAGCTGTTCATTCTTGTCAGTTGCTGCATATGGTTGTTAACTGCTTTTTGCTTCATGTTCATTTTGGTGAGTAAGATTCATTATAAGGAAGAGTACATATTCAATGTATATTACTTGGTATGTGCTGGGGGCTGCCAGCTTCCCAGACCTAGTAATAGCAGAACGTGCCTTAGAGGTTGCAGAGTTCAGCCACCTTGTTTCTCAAATGAGGGACCTGATACTGGAGAGTTCACTAGACCCCCAGGTCCCCGACTCACCTAGTCCAGCTTTCTTCCTATGGTCAGGAAGAAACTATGACTGTGCTCTGTCATAGTTCAAACCTGGTCATATGGATGATGCCAGTCAACAGGAAGGCAGTCTTGGGAATTTAGAAATCCATCATCAGCAAGACTTAAAAATGTTGGCCCTTAAATGGTAAGGATGTCAATTATCTAAAGATTTCTATAACACTTCCCTGTTTATTTCAATTGAATGAGGTGTTACTCTGTTCTTGGAATTTATTCTTTTATGAGAATCAGTTCTTAAAGGAGAAGGAAGGGGAAAGTTTTAATCCGTGCACATGCTTATTATGACTTTTGCAGTTTCAGTGCATTGTCTTGATCGTTTGCTGTTCCCAGGTGTAGTCGTTTTAAAGCCTTGATGAAAACCACAAAGCTTTTTCCTAGGATGAGAAGTCTTAGGGTATTGATGAGCACTGGGTGTTATATGCAATTAATGAATCGTTGCACACTACATCAAGAACTAATGATGTACTATATGTTGCCTAATTGAATTTAAATTAAAAAAAAAAAAAGAAGTCTTAGTGTAAATTCCAAGTCCACAGTTTCACTTTGCAAGTAAAAAACTGTTCCTTGACCAGATATCTTTACTGCTAAGGAAGTAATGATTCACAGAAAATTTCATAGAAAGAATGTTGTTGGAGAGATGAGTGGACTCAGGAATGGAAAGTTTATTGACCCCCACTGGCCAGGAAGTAACCATAGAACATTCTTCAGTATATTAGAGCCTCCTTAAATATAATTATCAAACACAGAAACATGGGGCTTGTCTTTTTCCAAATTATAAAGCACTGTTTTTCAGACAGGATTGAATCCCATTTATTGGTCATGGAATGAATTTAATGCATAACAACTATCATATTTTTATATGGAAAAGTAGAAGGAAGAGTACAGCAAATGTCCATCTACCTTATCCAGATTCAACAATTAAATTTTTCATATTTACTTTATGTAGTGTGTATGTAATCTGTTTCAAAAAAGTCAGGGTACTTTGTTTCTGACATGTATACAAAACAAGTTTTTCTACATAATAAAATTAACATACCCTAACAAAATTAATTATAATTTCCTAATATGCAGCAGTCCAAAAAATGAGCTAACTCAATTTTAAAAAATATGCTTGTAGTTGGGTTGCATGTAGTAAAGATAAGTATTGTTTCATAAAACTTGTTTCAGTTACATATGTGTGTATCCATGCACACATATATGTATGTATTGATAAATACATATCTCTTACCGTGGGTCTCCTTCAGAATTTGGAATTAGGGCTTTATAGTGGTAATATAGCAGTATAGAGAAGTTGGAAACGTAAACACGTGTTCGCTGCTCAGTGGTACGGCTAGTTCTGTTCTGAGTGTCATATGGCATCTAAAAGAGTGAGTACTTTCAGTAACCTGAAAATCCAGCAAGGAAGGTAAAACAAGTAGGGTCCCCCTCGACAGTCTTAATAAGAACTAGAATGGAGGGGAAAGGAGAGGAAGTAACATGGGCAGGAGTTCATGGAAGAAATCTTGAGGGGATGGTAGGATTTGGATCAGACAGAGGTCTCGGAAAGGGTACGCCCAGAAGGGAATGACGTAAGTACTGAGGTGGAAAGGAGGTGCAGAAATGTGTTCAGTGCACTGCGGTGCTGAGGTTCGTCAGGGAAGTGGTAGAAGGACGGAGGAAGACCTCGGGTAGTTGGAATAGGAAACGTTACTCAGGGACGAAGTACCAGCAGGAGGAAGAACCCAGTTCCTTTATTAAAGGAAGAGCTGTTGTACAGCTTGTCCAGTGCTCCCATGTCGAGCGGAAGTGGAGAAGATGAGTGTAATGACTCTCCCTGGCCGCATTGAAGAAGTAAAACATGGTAGTGAAACCTGTTTAAACTCTTGCCCTTTCCCTGGATGAGGTAGGAAGTGGGGGTGTGGATTCAGGTAGGCAGATCTGGAGATAGCAGGGAAGGGTCGATCTAGGGAGAAATTATTGGACAAAGAAGTAAGAGGATTTGGTGACAGCTTGAGTCAGGGATGGAGAGGGAACCTGGGTAAAATCAGAACATGATGCCCTTGAGAGAGAAGCTCATGGAATTCACTCTAGCCCAGTTCGAAAAACCCCACGTATCTGTAAAAACAAGCTTCCAGGACATAACGCTCTCAAGAATTAGTTTGGGAGGCTTTTTACAGGAAGTAGCAAGTTACAGTCATTAGGTAAGTTTTTCTAATACAATTTTTCCTTGTTTTGCTTAATGCCTTGGGGAAATGTTAGACATCTCTCTTTAGGGCCTTAGTTGAGAGTCCTAGGTTCACTAAGTAGCAACGTATAGAAGACTAGGAGCTCTATTTAAAAACTTGAGGACCAAATACTGAGATTTTAAATTTTAGTCATTTGAGGTCTTGTACCTTTTCAAAAGTTAGATTTAATCACTCAGATACTAGGTGTTCTGCTTTTGGGTAAATGGGCGTCTTTTGAAAAAATTCTCTTTACCGTTCAGTTCAGGTTCATTGAAACTTGATTCTGAGGGGGCCTCCTGTGTGCTTTGAGACCCTGCTTGTCTTTTCTCCTCCTGCCTCTCCCCTGCAAGATGCACATGCACACACAAGCAGTTCCCTGAAGCGGGGTGGTGAGGGAATTATCATCTTCCACTGGAAGAGCTTATTCATGGTGACAGCAGCATTGTGGCTCCTGGCTTTGGACTTTTCTGAAGTTCCCGCTTACTTGGGGTACATTGTGTTGGATAAACGATAGCCTGCACTTAGAGCACCTAACTCTGCACGAGGCCCTGTTCCAAGCAGTTCACAAATATTCATTCATTTACTCTTCACGGTTGCCCTGTGAAGTAGGTACTGCTGTCCCCACTTTACAGATGAGGAAACTGAGGCATAGAATAAACAACTTGCCTACGATGATATATTTACTATGGCAGAGCTGGGATTTGAACCTACGCAGTCTGGCTCTGAATCTGCTTTTAACCACTAACATGTATGCTACCACTGGGATATAATTAGCCTCTGTTTAGGACACATGGCTTTGGAATTGGGGCTTCCCTGTGAATCTCAGCTGGCTGGTTACTTGCAAGTGTTTTGAGTAGGCCCTGGAAGGCTGTGCCCTCTGTTTGGAAATACTGTCAGCCCAGATATAGGCCTGGGAGCTAAGAAAGTCAGGGGATAGTGTTTATCTTAAAAATCACACTCCAAAATCCAATTTATTTCTTTGAGTTTCCTTTTTTCCAGAGTATAAAACAATGTGCTCCTAGAGGACTGTCCTCTATCCGAAATACAAATCTTCAGTGCTTCTAAACTGCTGTGACTCTGGGAGGAGGAAGCCTCCTCTTACCTTCATCTTGGTAGCAGAGCCTCTAACGATTATATACCTACCAGGGCTTTATCCAGAAGACAGACTTGATTTGCAGGCGTTGAGAATCGTCATTAGTGGTTCAAACAGAAGCAGCCTACATATTTTATTAAAGATATCTTGGGGTTTAAGCTAGTTTCTTCTCTAACTTCTTAAAATCAGATTGGGAACATCTCTAGTAATTGCCTTGCGGCCCCAAGAACTGCCTAAAGCTGTTTGTTAGTATTTGCTCTTCTGGTTTCTCTCCCATACATATTTTTCACTGTGCAATATTTCAAGGATACACAGCGATTTAAGTAAACTAAATGTTAGGGGTTGTCAGGGTGTGGGAAACATGTTTGTGTCTAGTAAAGGGTCTGGCTTATCGCAGCAGGCTCTCGGTGGAAGGTGGGACGTCAGGACAGACCCTGGAGCCTGCTGGAATCACCGCTCTGCCACGTACTGGCTTTCTGACTTGAGACAAGCCACTTGCTTTTTCCATCTGTAAAGTAGGAGTAATTATTCTAATCTCATATTCTTGAAAGGAAAACTAAATAATGTATGTGAAGCGTGTAGAAAATTATATGATGCTTAAAGTCTTTAACTGGTAGCTTCTCTTTTTGAAATTAATTTGTACTATTTTGCCAAGATCCTGTCCTTTCTCGGACCATTCTTCTTGAGGCCTGCTTTTGTCCTTTAAAAGAAATCATTGCCTTCTTAGACTTTGGAGGATAAAAGGACTCCTTTATTTTTGTGTTCACCTTCTATTATGATTTCCTAAGGGACAGAGAACTACACTTGTTACTGTTGCTGGGGCAGTAGATCTCTTATTGTTTCAAGTTTTTCATTTAATGCAGTAAAAGACTGCATGCATCCTTATGCCATCACAAATAATGGATCAGTGTGTTAGAGGGAGCAAGCACGTGGATTCTCATTAACAGTTATGATGGTGACTGCAGGGAAAATGTCAGGGAGCAAGGGAATAGTACACCTGCGTATTCTGTACATTGTGGATCTTAATATTTGTCATTTTTTTTTAAGATTTTATTTATTTACTTGACAGAGACACAGCGAGAGAGGGAACACAAGCAGAGGGAGTGGGAGAGGGAGAAGCAGGCTTCCTGCCGAGCAGGGAGCCCGATGTGGGACTTGATCCCAGGGCCCTGGGAACATGACCTGAGCCGAAGGCAGCCGCTTAACGACTGAGCCACCCAGGCGCCCCAATATTTGTCATTTGTTAATTGGTCACCTGTTGTATTCTGTTTGGAACAACAGAAAGCCATGCAACACGTCAGTTTTTGAATATTTGATCTTTTGCATGAATCATGAGCCATTAACCGCCTGCAGTCCAGTCTGTCTGGAAGATAATCCTGAATAAACTCAGCTGCAGGTTCTCCTTGATCTCATCGCTAGCAGCTGAGAGATTGTGAACCTGTGGGACAGCGGCCTGCTCCAGTTGGCTGTTTGTCTACCACTGACTGAGCAACGGAGACTAAGGTCCTATTGAGGAAGGAATGTGGGGCAGGACACAGGTGGCTTATTAGACATTGTGTCCCTTCAAGGCTGCAATATAGTGGGGGGCCAAATGTTCTACATATTAGATACTTAGCAGAATAAGCACTGTTAAAGGGATAAAAGCAAATTTTGTAGAGAGCAAAAAGGAAGCAACATGGGAGTGGGGGTAGCTTTGTGGAAGAGGCAGTGTTTGAACTGGTCCTTGAAAGGTAAATCGGGGTGGAGACATGCGAGGCCACGCTAGGGGTGAAGAACTAACAGGCACTTAACACACTGAAATAGGAAAGTGCATGAAGCATTCAGGGGCTTATTGGAGTAATGGAATAAGATAAAGGCTAAAAACTTAGACTTTGGTACAAGTCCTCGTTCCTTAGTAGCTATAATCACAACTTATTTGATGCCTCCCCATTCCAAATTTGGAAAGCACAGCTCTTGACACCTACTTCGTGGAGCTGTGGGCATTAAATGAGTGTATATAAAGCTCCAGCCTTTCTCTGGTGCCTTGTGCATACGTGTGCTCAAACTATCATTATGGACGAGTCTCCTAGACTATGGCTAAGGTAGGGCCCTGATCAAGAGAGTTCTAAATTCTTTGCTAAGGATTTCACTCTTTAGGGAATTTTTTTTATTACTTTTCTTTCTTTCTTTTTTTTTTTTTTTTTTTTATTAGGCTTCATACCCAACGTGGAGCTTGAACTCATGACCCTGAGATCAGAGTCACATGCTCTACTGACTGAGGCAGCCAGGCATCCCTCATCTGGGGAATTTTAAATGTTTTCAGAAGGAACACAGGACATGATCTGGTTTATCTTTTAAAAACATAGTTTTATTTGGCCCAAGGCAATGAGAGTTTTTATATTGCTTGGCCTCATTTGAAGCCTAACACAACTTCCATACGAAAAATAAATACTAGAATGTTGATTGAATGTGCTTTTCGTGGACACTAACATTTTTTTCCTTGAATATGATGCTGTTTATGATTTTGGGAGAATGAAAGGGAGATTTTTATTTCTAATTGCTATTTGGTGATAATACTGCTGGCTTACATTAGAAAAAATAAAATTGCATAAAGGAAATAAGTTCCATATTGCAAAAGGGAAAGAAACTGTTAAGGATCAGTTTTTTTTCTACCTCAAAGTTAAGTATATTATTTCTAAGCCCTATCTGATGCCTAGTTGTGTTCTGACCTATTTATAACAAAATTCTATACTACAGATTATCTAGTACATATGCAATTTTTTTTTTATAGTACCCAAAACAAATTAAACCCTGACCTGCAGAGAATAACTTAATGATGAGGCTTAGGTTTGCTTTGGGAATGTACTTTGGGGCCTGAGTATCAAGTTCTGTTTCCTGGCTCAGTCTTATTAAGCAACTTTTTGAAGGACACAAACCAAGCTGTGACCTCTAGTGTGGCTTTCTCTGGGTGCCCTGGCAATGGGGGACAGAAGTAGCTGTTCCAATTTATGAGCTGGGTATGTTTGACCACATTCCCCCTATTACATATGGGAATGAGAGTATAGCACTCACCTCCAGGCAGGATGACATACTTAGCATCTATAGAGTATGGTCCACCTACTTCTTTCTCCTAAGAGGTTATGATAAGGCACATGGGAAATAGAGGAGCAGTAATGTCAAAAAATAAAAAAATTTAAAAAAAGGAGGGGAAGGCTAATCACCAGGTCTAACAGTTACTCATTTGGTTCTAACTTCCTAGCACCCAAGGCACAAAGGGCAACATGATGATTGTTATCTGATAGACACCCCTAGCGTGTTGACTATTATATTCACTTTATGTATTTGTCTAAGAAGCTGTACTTTAGTAGACAAGTTACTTTCCCTTGTAGGGACAATTACATTTTCTGGGGAAGGTACCTCTGATGAACAGAATGTGGATTGAAATGACAGTCACTAGGGTTCATAGTCAAGCTGCTATTTTTTAAAATGGGCATTAAGCCAAGTGAGATCTGCAAGGATTCTCCCAGTGCTGAGAGTCTAACTTCTGTGGCAGGTCAGTCCCCCTCATGTGAAGTTAGTCATTGTCATGTGTGTCTGAGAGGGTGCTAAGAAGTCCTCCGAGACCTCGTTTGGATAGGACATGCCGAAAGACTGAAGGGCAGTGCTGGCTTCAGGGTTATCACTGAGAAGCTGAGGTTAAGCGCACGTTCTTCCCAAGAACCCCCACCCTCTGCCTTTTGGGGGTGAGGGAAGCAGTGAGTAAATGCCCTTCTTCCTGCTCACCGGCTAAGGGCTTGCAGACCCATCCTTTTCCCCTCCTTCAGAGCTGCCTCTCCTGACTCGGTTCCTGGGGTGGTTCTCCTGGAATACCATCATGTGGTTATTTCCACCTCTCCCCCAGCCCTCAAGGCAAGCGCTCAGTCCTCTTCCTGCGCAGGTTTTACCAGCACACACTGCCAGAAACTGGTGGGGAGTAGCTCCCTGGCAGGGAGGATTCCAGCCCGCCCCCCGGAAGTGGTCAGGTCAGGGCCCAGGGGTTCTCACACCCCTCAGTTTCTTCTAAGTGTAGGGACTAAAAGCCACAATGATGTTTATTCTGCATTTAGTCCTAAAATTGGAGTTTCCTGCTTCCCCTTCTTTAGAACGCACCATCCCACATCTCCCCACCAGAAGGAGCTGTGAGCCCTTCCTTCTAGAAGGTTGCGTTCTTACTGCCTGGCCTGTAGGGGTGAGGGGCAGGTGGTAGGGGCTCGCCTCCCTTTCCCAAACTTGCCTCTTTTTGAGGTACAGGTGATGCCCAGAAACTCCTTTCTCTTGGAAAGAGCCCCCTTTTGGTGTCGCTTCACGTGCCTGTATGGTCTGCCCCAGCGGACCGTGGCTGTCCTTTACCTGCAGTTGGTATTCGGCGTACGTTGCTTGATGTCCGTTACCCTAGCCTTCCCCATCCGGCCTTTCCCCTCTTGCATTTAATTCTTCTGTAGATTACACAGAAGCATCCAGGAAATTTACCAGGTCAGACTCATTTTGTAAGGGATGAGTTTGTATCAATCAAAAGTGTGAGTTTTAAGCTATTTTGAAGACATCTACATTTTCTAGTGCACGTAACTCAAAGTAGGTTATCACTGCTGCCTGGTAGAGGCTTAATGAGAAGCTAATTATTTCTAATTACAGTATTGGGTGTTTGTAAGTGCTTGAAGATGCTTGAAGAATTTGTTTTTGAGAGCCTTAAACACTTTGTCTAATCGCCTTTCGTCTGTTAATTTGCAGTGTCTGGATAAAGGATTGGTCCAGCAAAGGGATGTGTACTCCAGCCCCTGTTCCTAACGATCCTTAATCCCAGAGTAATGAGGTGAACGTTACCTGCAGGCAAGAACTAGAACTTGTGATGCTGTCGAGTTTCTTTTGTCAGTGATGCTAAGAGAGGAAGAGGCAGGAGAAAATAAAACCTGCATGGTAAAACTAGTGACTCAGTTCCTGTCCTGGACACCGTGAACTTTAAAGAAGTTCAGTCCTTTTCCTGGGAAGGTTTTACTGACACACACTTAAAAGAAGTTCACGGTGTACTCTTGTCAGAGTTGAACTACAGAAGAAAGAACTGTTCTTTGTCTAAACTAATTAGAACAAACATTTTATGAAGACACTTTACCAATAAAATATCCTTTTGGGTACTATATGCAGAGCTTTACGGTTCTTCACTTCGAGCAGGTGGTGGCAGGGAAAGGGGCATTCTTCTAAACTGTAGGCACTGAATATTCTGTGTAGGTATCCACATGACTGTATTCATTGTGTCATGATAAGGATGCTCAGCAGGCCTTCAGACTGACTTCTCCAGTGCAGATTAGCTCATTTAGCAAGAAAACGAGGTGTTGGGTGCTAGCGTCCAGGGATTTGCTTGGCTTCCCTGGGTTTCATGTTTCTTGAGTGGCGCGATGTTTTGCAAGTGCATATCCAGTTACCACAGAGTAGCAGGACGGAAGGTGGCTTAGTAGTGTTGTGTGTATTACTAGCAGCAAAGTGATACAAAGCTCACATTTTTTGGTAGAACATAAAAAACGTACCCCCTAAAGGGCCATGCTGGGCAGCACCTTGTTCTCTCTGCCATATCACCCAGCCTATGGCAGGGTGGTCTTCTCTTCTCTGCAGGCAGAGCAGAGCCATGGCTTATCTGCTGGGTGCCTTTCCCCATGTGTGTCCAGAACTGAACCCCTCAGTTAGATGCGGCTTGCCTCTTCTCCATGGGTCTCTTATCTCACTTCTCTGGTTTTTGCCTTGTTTCTCTCATTCTCTTTCTTGTCTTAGTGACTGTAAATGCTTGCCCGTGATTTCAAGAAAAGCAGTAAGCTTTTTTTTTTTAATCCTCAGAATTACTCTGCCTAAACCACTGTGCCTGTTTCGCAGCACGGACGAAGGAGAATGGATGGACAGGCCGTACCCGACCTGAGATTGGTGTGGTTGCAGCCAGCGCCCCAGGGCTGCGGGCGGGCAGCAGCATGGGGGGTGATTTCAGGGTTAGCCTGTGGGAGGGAGAGGGTGCTGACAGAGCGATCTAAACCAAACGCAGAGCGTTCCCACAAGTCCGGGTGCCCGTGGAAGGGACACTGCGGAATGGGTTCTCACATAGTTGGCGGCTGAGCTTAGGTTCTGTATCTTGCGTGTTTCATGTATCAGAGTTAAGCCCCAGCTAAGCTATTATCATCTATGGAGGACATCAAGAAACATATATATTCTTTTATTTTTTTTTAAATATTTATTTATTTGACAGAGACAGAGAGAGAGAGCACAAGTAGGCAGAGGGGCAGGCAGAGGGAGAGGGAGAAGCAGGCTGTCTGCTGAGCAGAGAGCCCTATGCAGGGTTCGATCCCAGGACCCTGGGATCGTGACCTGAGCTGAAGGCAGCCACTTTAACCGACTGAGCCACCCAGGCACCCCACAGATACATTCCTTATAAGCCTTGCTTTTCTCATCAGATAGAGTTAGCATGAAGAATATGTGAATACTAAAAAAACTGTGTAGCACAATGCGTGACTCATCCCACAAGTACTCAGTCATTGTTAGGGAGGCAGGCTCTGGAGACAGACCGCCTGGGTTTCAGTCCTCACTCTACCACTTACTAGTTGTGTGCTGCTGGGCAACTTCTCTGGGCCTGGTTTTTTCATTTGTAAAATAGTAATAACAGTAGAAGATATCTCAGAATTTTTTTTTTTTTTTTTTTTTTAGATTTTATTTATTTGACAGAGACACAGCGAAGAGAGGGAACACAAGTGGGGGAGTGGGAGAGGGAGAAGCAGGCTCCCCGCGGAGCAGGGAGCCCGATGTGGGGCTCGATCCCAGGACCCCAGGATCATGACCCGAGCAGAAGGCAGGCGCTTAACGACTGAGCCACCCAGGTGCCCCGATATCTCAGAATTTTTAACAAATGAGATGCCACTCGTGTCCCTAACATGACATTTTTCCTCCTGGGCATGTGGCAGGATTTTACTTCCCTGTCGTGTATGTCCCTTGAGATCAGCTAAGCCCAGTGCGGTGAACAGGGGAAACCACAGGTGTCTCTTCTGGTGGGAGTCTTTAGGCCCCAGCGAATGATTCGCCAAGTCCCCTGCCACGTCCACGGCCACCGGCAACATGGCACGCTCCCTCGCAGCCCTGGGCCTGCGGCTGATTGCCAGCCGTCTTGTTAGTACGAGCAAGAAAGGAACTTTTTCTTTTTTTCCTTTCTTTCCTTTTTTTTTTTTTTTTAGCCACTGAGATTTTGGCATTATTGCCACAGCAAAGCGTAGCACATTATGATGGGCAAGCCACAGGAACAGCCCTGCCTCTGGACTTGAAGTTAGATTCTGGCCAAAATGAGTGAGAGGACAGAATGTCAGCTGTGTGTTGGCTCGGACACCTGGCCACGAGGACTTGTGAGCGCCTTTGGATACTTGCAGCTCCTTTGGGGGCCTTGCAAGCACCCTCCTGTGTGCTGGGAAGTACCTGTCGCTTGGGAAATGACAGCCGGTTTGAAGGACCTGACTCTTTCCTTGTACGACTGATGAGCTCGAGCAGCTTTCCTTAACGCCAGAGGTTCATCGTCTCAGGCCTCGGCTGTTCTGTCTCCCTAGTTCTGACCTCTCCGTGCATCTGCATGTTCCGGCCCCTCAGTGAGCCCTGGAGCCTCAGCCTGTGCCCTCCAGGCATTCACCCCTGTTCTTTGCTTTCCCTTTCCCAGTTCTCTTGGGTGGGGTTTTGCGTGGTGTGCCTCTGCCCGGGTTATCCTTCCCTTTCATTCATTTTCCTTGGGAGCTTTTAGGGGTTAAATGTGCAACGTCATGGAGAGAGCCCTCTTTGGAAGCGTGCACGGTGTTCGAGCAGCCCTGTACTGTCAGTGACTGAGCTGGGCCTGGCTTCCCGGTGAGCAAGGTGAGCTCACTTACGCTGGGTTGGAAGCTTGCATTGTTGCAGAGATGACTCAGTGTCCGTTTTTGACGTTAGTCCAGGGCTTAGGCTTTTCTGTAGCCTTTGTTCCAGAACATTGAGGTGACAGGGGAAATGTTTCTGCTGCTGGAAGGAAAACGTTATTAGGAATGGCTTTTCACTAGGATGCTGGTGGTCTGCCTTCCTCATACACGAAGAATAACCAGGTAATTCCAAGAGTACTGAAAGGGGCTAGCAGTCATTTTTTAAAAATAGTATCTCTTCTGCCAAAATGGTAAATTGTGTTATCTTCTTTGAATTGGAAAATACGGAAACATAATAAGAAGAATGGCTCCCCTTAACCCCACCGTGCAAAGATAACCATTGTGTGGAGCTGTTTTCCTTTCCATTTTTACGTACAGGTACATTTTTAAACGAGATTAGAATGACAACAATAGCAAACCTTTTTTTGAAATCATCCTCTGTGCCAGGAACTCTTTAAGTACTTTATGTGCCTTGTCTCATTTATTCCTCACAACTCTTTGAAGAAGGACTATCTCTATTTGACAGAAGAGGAAACTGAGACACAGAAAGACGAGGTCATTTTTCCGAAGTCACACAGCTCATAAGAGTGGCGTCAAGACTGAAACCAAAAGCACTCTTGTCTCCAGAGCCCAGGGTCTTGACTATTTCATGATAACGTGTCACAGTAAAGATAGCTTGGATTCAATTTCATGGAATTTTGCAGTGTTAGCTCTGAGTAGTCTGGCTTGATCTCCTTATAGATGAGGAAGTTGAAGCCTACAGAAGTGACCTGATTTAGCTAAGAACACATAACCAATTGCTGTCAGTGCCCAAACTGGGACGTGCATGTCCTGATGCACACAGTTCACGTGCACGTTGACGCCGGGTCAGCCGGGAAGCTTTGTCCTCCGTGGGTCCCGCCTGAAACGGCTGTACTGAGCGCAGGTACCCGCAGGGCCGGCTCCAGGTTAAGTGGAGGACGGAGGACGCCCACAGCCTTCTCCCCAGCTCATAGAGGAAATTTCCCTCCGAATTTAGGGAACTGTGGGCATCTGGTAGTGATGTGTACAGCTGACTCTTAATTACCCTGCAGAGCTAGGGCTGTAAAAGGCTATAAAAAGGTGCGGCCCAACAATAGTTTCAACCTTCTACCCTCATCAAACATTTTTAACTGAGATTTGCTGACGAGCAGTAAGATTGATTGATTTGAGCTTTGAATGCTGTCCCTTTCCCCAGCGTGGACTCTCGAGGACATGCCAAGCATTGTTACAACTTTAAAGTGAGCTAGAAGTCAGGCAACTCTGTGTGTGCAAACACTCCTGAGTGTTCGAGGCTGTCCTGACCCATCGGGTCGCCAGTGCTGGGTGGCCAGCTGAGGTGGGGTCGAGGATTAAAGGAGGAACAGGTGGTGACTTAGTGCTGCTTTTGGGAAGGTAAGTGTAAAAGCCTCTGCATCTTCCAACATGGTGGACTTCTCAGTACCAAGCAGGTTTGGGTGTTTTTTCTTAAAATAACTTAATCTGATCTTTGAGCTCCAGAGGGTAAAAACAAGGTCTTCGGACTCTCATAGACAAAGTGGAGCAAAAAAGACAAGAAGAGTGAGTGATAACTAGTCAAAACTAAGGCATGCTGTTAGAGGTGAGGCTCGTGGTTACCCCCGGAGGTGGGGGTGAGGTACTTATGATTGAAGGGGGTACGGGGAGCTTCAGTTTTGTTTTATTGGGTTGTTTTGTTTGTTTGTTTTTTAGAGAGCGAAGAAGGGAGAGGGGCTGAGGGAGAGGGAGAGAGAGAGAATCTTAAGCAGCCTCCATGCCCAGCACAGAGCCTAACTCGGGGCTGGATCTCACAACCCTGAGATCACGACCTGAGCTGAAATCAAGAGCCAGAGGCTTGACTGACTGAGCCACCCAGGCGCCCCTTTGTTTTTGTTTGCTTGTTTGTTTTGTTTTACTGGGTCCTGGTTATACAGTGTATCCAGTTTGTGAAAGTTCATTGAGCTTTAGTCTCTTTTCTGTGTGTAAATTATACTTCAGTTAAAGTTTAAAAGTCTGTATTTGTGTTATCTTGTTGCACACTGATCCTCAGAAAAATCTCCATTTAGTTGAAACAGTTTGAAATGGTATAGAACTTATTACCCAGCTATTGGGAAAACAGCTCTGCCTGAAATTATCAGGTCCATATGGGCAGAAGGTCCAAGGTCATTTTCTTGATTCTATTAAAATATATCTTAAGTGATTTCAGTGTGACTCTCCTAGAATAAAGAATGATGTCATTTGAGTTCAGCAAACATTATCAACAGCCTCGTGTGAATAGGGACAGAACTAACACTACAGACTGGGTACAGTATGGCACGTCCCTCACCTGAAGGAGCCTGTACTCTGTGGGGGATCGAATCCACGGATGAGGGATACACGGATGCTTCACGTGGTGCCACAAAAGCAACATGGAAGATCACAGAAAGAATGGGCAGCTTTCTGATGGACTAGAAACAGCTTCATGGCACAAGTGGGATTTTAAGAGGATCTCCCAGAATATGTGAGATTTTGATAAGCAGAAGTGGATGGGTGGTAGGCACCCTTCATACGAGAAAATCCATAGATAATTCACATACCTTCTGGGAACTTTGGGTTGTATGGTTCACTTAAGATGAATGGCATCCATTAGGCCTGACAGGTAAGCGAGGCCTTATAGTGGCCGGGTTGTATTACTTAATTTGGGAGGCTCTGGGGAGCCGAAGAAAGTTTCTGAGAAGTAGAATAGCATAATTAGATCAGTGAATATCTCCAGTGAAATCAAACTTGTAGCTTCTTGATTGTACAGTTCCCACAGATTGCCCTGTGTGCCCCAAATAATCATTTTCTAGATTTTGTGCATTCTGTGTTATTGTGTTTGAACCCATTCCTGTTTGGGTTCACTAGCGAGCCATGTACCTAGTTTCCTTGAGCTCCCCATGGTCATCTCTCTGGGACTTGAAGATGATGATCCTATACTTTCTTTATTCCCTACACCCATCCGTCCATCTTGACCAGGTGACATCACAATTTTTTAATCCTTTTTTCTAGTCTTACAAGTGATTTGGTATTTATTTCCTTCCAGCCTTTCCTACGTGATGCTCTTCTGCCAGATAAAAACACCCAGTGTTTCTTATTTGTAGCAAAATTGTGTGTTGGAGGAGAGGGGCCAAGAAATAATGTTAACAAACTTTTGTGAGTTGTGTAGGAGGACTGACTCACCAACCTGGGATTGTGTCCCACCATGCCATTGGGCTCCTTTCTCTGGGAAAAAGCACTGGGTAGGATTTTTCGTGGGACAGAGTGTTAATACTTCATTGTTGGAAATGAATGCATTCAAGTCTGGGTCACTTGGGCAGGGGGAGATGTGTTAGTATCTTATTAATATTTTGCTGTTTCTGCCTACTCTTCCCTAAAACACAAGATAACTTGTGCCTAATATTGTCTCCTGTTTGGTCTCCGTTGAGACTCTGTGTCAAGGCATTATTTTAATCAAAGGGCAGTTAACTTGACAAGTAAGCTGCTTTGGTTGAGATGTTATGAACCTTTGTTTAGAGATTACATTCAGACCCTACAAAGGCTTGTCTTTAGTCCTTTGGGGACATCTTGGTAGGGTGTCCTGATGTAGAAAGAGAAACCAGTTAGGGTGACTTGGGTTCAAATCCTGCTTCTTGCCATCTCAGTTTGTACGTACATGGGTTTAATGTAGTCTCTACCTGGCATGGTAGTGAGGATTGAACAGGATGACACATACAAACATCCATAGTACCTAGCGCCCAGACTACCTTTGCCTTTCCCTTTTGGAGCACAAACTAGTTAACGCTCCTCGCCACGATGCTCACTGATACTTTGCACTTCTTCCCCAGGTGGTGGCCCTTCAGTGAGAAGGCCACTTCACTTAGTATTACCACTTGTTCTTGTTTTTAAATCACTTCAGTTGTGGTTGGGGGTTGTTCATTTCCACATCTAAATACAGTTGTATTACTCAGTAAAATTAATCTCCTATCACATCTGTTTAATGATTCCATTAAAAAGAAAATAATTTCTTGTGTTGATGAATGTACCTGCTGAAACTATTTTCTCATTCTTCTGTTAAATGATTGGGTTCTGAATTGGGTGCATTTCCCACAGTGCTGCAATTCACAGTGAATGGGGCATGGCAGACACCCCAGTTACCTGGGCATTTTGGGAAACTAGCACTGATTGGTAACCTTGTGCCATTGTGCATTTTCTACCCTGGCAACTGGCAGTTGTCATCTAATCAGACAAAGCATCGGACACCCTGGGAGACCAGCATCTCACAGTTAGTACACATGGATGCAGGGCGGAGTTAGACTGCCCTCTATTCAACTGGGGAGGATAGTATAGGGAGTTTTTATCTCATGAATACTTGCAGTTTAAAGATTTATGTATTTATTTGAGAGAGAGAGAGAGTGCGCACACACGAGTGGGGAGAGGGAGAGAAAATCTCAAGCAGACTCCCTGCTGATTGCGGAGCCCACATAGGGCTCGATCTCATGACCCTGAGATCATGACCCAAGCCGAAACCAAGAGTCCGACGTTCAACCGCCTGAGCCCCCCAGGTGCCCCTGAATACTTGCAGTTTAAAAATCTGGGACCTGAAGTATGTTTGTTGTGTGTGCACAGATTCTCTCACAAAAACTATGCCTTTGACTTCCAACCTTAAAGTGCTTCTTCCCTGTCTCTTGCAGGTAGAACGCCATGACATGAATACCTTAAGCCTGCCCCCGAATATTCGCCGAGGGGGGTCAGACACCAACCTCAACTTTGATGTACCAGATGGCATCCTGGACTTCCACAAGGTCAAACTCAGTGCAGACAGCCTGAAACAAAAAATCCTGAAGGTGACAGAGCAGATAAAAATTGAGCAGACGTCCCGCGATGGGAATGTTGCGGAGTATCTGAAACTGGTCAGCAGTGCGGATAAGCAGCAGGCCGGCCGCATCAAACAGGTCTTCGAGAAGAAGAATCAGAAGTCCGCTCACTCCATCGCCCAGCTCCAGAAGAAGTTAGAGCAGTATCACAGAAAGCTCAGGGAGCTCGAGCAGAACGGAGCCTCCAGAAGCTCCAAGGACATTTCCAAAGACAACCTCCACTCTCTGAGAGATGTCCCCGCGAAGTCTCGCACTGCTCCCCCCGGCCAGGAGTGCGGGAAGTCAGGCATGCCAGGCGTGTCCCTCACTCCGCCCGTGTTCGTCTTCAACAAGTCCAGAGAGTTCGCCAACCTGATCCGGAATAAGTTCGGCAGCGCCGACAACATCGCGCACTTGAAGAACTCCTTAGAGGAGTTTCGGCCCGAGGGGAGTCCCCGGGCCTACGGGGGCAGCGCCACCATCGTGAACAAACCCAAGTACGGCAGCGACGACGAGTGTTCAAGCGGCACGTCGGGCTCCGCGGACAGTAACGGGAACCAGTCCTTCGGGGCCAGTGGAGCCGGCGCGCTGGACAGCCAGGGCAAGCTGACCGTGGTCCTGGAGGAGCTGAGGGAGATCAAGGACACGCAGGCTCAGCTGGCTGAGGACATCGAAGCGCTCAAAGTGCAGTTCAAGAGAGAATACGGTTTTATTTCTCAGACGCTGCAAGAGGAAAGATACAGGTATTTCAGCTTATTCTCTTGCAGTTCTTTCAGAAGCATGACTTACTGCCGCCAGATTGCCTTCTTGAAAGTGATACGCTGATGGTTGTATTTTCCACGAATGTGGATATGGATCAAAAAAGTTAAGAATCAGTAGTTTTTTTCCTACCTCATGGTGCTAAGCTTTATAACTCGTGACTTACAGTTTGACGCTTTAGAGGAAGTTTTGTGAGTCTTTTAAAATGTCACTGTGGTCTATGACTCGTGCACGCTGAGCTCCTGACTCAGTAGACTTCTGGGATGCAGTTTCATTACACTAATTCACAGATCTGTATTTTATTTTCCTCTGTAGTAATTGTCAAGTAAAAAACCACTGCATTGTTCAACAACGTCGATTTTCTTTGCTACATCAATCTTAAAGTCTTCATGTAGTACACTTTTTTTTATATACGATATTTTGCACATTGAACTTTTCTCCTTAAATGAAGAGTCTTCAAAAGAAATCTTCAGAGTAGAATGTAAATTCAAATCTTGAGAATTATATTAGCCGATTTTAAAAGGTATTTTGTAGGCTGGCTTCTATGTGCTTCTAACTTATTAATAAAAATATTAATAAAAAGTGATTTTCCACCATTTCCCCAGTAAAAAGATTCCCCAAAGTTTTTTTTTTAAGACTTTCTTTCTTTTTTAAGTTATCTCTACACCAACGTGAGGCTTGAACCCACAACTCTGAGATCAAGAGTCGTATATTCCACTGACTGAGCCAGCCAGGTGCCCCCAAAAGTTAATTTCTTTTTTTTGGACAAAATGAGTATGTTAACTTGTAAAAATGTAGATTAAAAAAATTCAATGCCCATTACATATTGTAAGATTAAACTTTAAATTTTACTTACACATTTTATATCTCCTAGATGGTATTAATTTAGAAATGTGGCTTTTTTTCCAGCTCTTACTATGTTTTATTCAGCAGTTTTTTAAAACTTTCAGCATACATCTTTGACTTTGGTTTCTTTGTCACATAACTATTATTGAGTCACAGGTTTTCCAGAGAATATTGACTTTAATTCCATCTGAAGAGTTTGGCATACAGTACTCTTTGGATCCAAATTTTATCCCGTCACAAATATCCATTTACATAAATGTAGGACAGTTTTTATTCTTGTTTGTCATATAGCTATGTTTGTGATCTTCCGGAGTTAGCCACTGTATTGCTTGCTATAAGAGATCTTTAAAAGGCTTTTACACCAACATTGGATACCTATGAAGTCCTAGCTGAGAATAATCATTAAATCTGCATTATATTTTTTTGGTCTTACTTTTTTTCCTGAGGTATAATTGACATATGATCTTGCAATCTCTCTCCCTCCCTCCTTCCCTCTTTCTCTCTCTCGCCCTTTAATGACTCTATCAGGTGACCTCTGTAAGCCCCTAACACTGACATTGAGAGAAGTCATTTCAGACTAAGGCATTCCCCAAACAGTGCTTCCTGTTTTCAAATAAACATTATAAGTTTTTGAATATAATAAGACCAGTCCCTCTTCTGTGAGGAAAATGGGAGGTGGGGATGGAAATCTTTGTTCTTCTGTTACTTAAGATTTGGACTTCTGGAAATGCCACCCGATAAGCTATTTATAATTCGTAATGAGCTTAATTTTTCATCGGCACTTAAGTTCCAAGAACGGAAACATGTTTTCAGAATTAGAGGATACATTGGGAAATGGTGGAATTGGCTCTAGTAGAGAAGTTGGTTCTTTCCTCGTGGGCTCTGGTGTGTGAGAGCCATGCCCGTGAACCAGAAGGCTCTGTGCAGGCAGGAGAGCGGGGAGCCCTGGGGTGCCAGGCAGCCCTGTCTCTTGACCAGCCTTGGTGAACGTGTCAGGTCTGTTCTGTCATCAACTGCAACCAGTGAAGGTGCTTGTCCGATGTGGGTGGAAATGCCGAATTTGGTGTGCGTGTCACCTCAGGAGTGAGGACAGAGAAGTTAAGATGGCAGAGACCAGTCCTTCCTAGAGCTGGAATTCAGTGTTCTCCAAAAGCGTGTTCCCCACAGCTAGACGTAGTCTTTTTTTTTTTTAATTTTATTTATTTGTTTGACAGAGAGCACAGCATGGGGGCAGGAGGCAGAGGGAGAGGGAGAGGGAGAAGCAGGCTCGCCCAGCAGGGAGCCCGACGTGGGGCTCAATCCCAGGACCCCAGGATCATGACCCGAGCCGAAGGCAGACACTTAACAACTGAGCCACCCTGGCGCCCCTAGACGTATTCTTTTGGAAACATAGTCTTCCAGGGACTGAGAACAAGGAGGCATTTGGAGAGTCACACTCAGAATCAGCTCCTCTCTTTGCAAAGGTACGAGCACCTGGAGGACCAGCTCCATGACCTGACAGACCTGCATCAGCACGAGACCGCCAACCTGAAGCAGGGCCTTGCCAGCATCGAGGAGAAGGTGGCTTACCAGGCCTACGAGCGCTCACGGGACATCCAGGTACCGTTCCTCTCGTCACTACACGCTCACGCGGGCTCGTCCCAGCCTCAGATTCATTTAACAAACTGTAAACGCATTACCCGTAAGCCCTAAAGGATTTCTGGCACGGGGAGCAAAATGGTTTCTCTGCACCCTCATCTTCCACCTTATTAGCCCCATTAGCTCATGTCACAAGTGTCACTGAGTAAAGAGGCTATTCTCTGTGTACCTTTTTGGGTTAACAAATATTTATTATCTACCCAAGACCATTGCCTATAACCTCTCCTCCTCCCCCACCCCCACCACCAAAACTGCTAAAACTTTCTAAACATGAGGCAGATCTTGCCTTCAAGAAGCTTACTTGAGTGGGGGTGGGGGGAAGTCAGGATTAGGTCAGCTGCCAAGCAGCTCAAGAAAACAGGAGCAGGGGCCAAGTGACATGGTGCAGACGGTGAAAGCCACAGGATTCAGACACACAGTGGCCAACAAGCTGGGAACTGGTGGGGCAGTCGGTCATTCTGTGGTGAAATCTTGCATTTCAGTCTCAAGTCTGGCATTTACCAGTTGTGTAACCCTGAGCAAGCCTTGAATCTGTTTACTCATCTGCACAAGAGTAGATTTGATAGCTGTAAGAATTTCAAGGACTTGAGTGCATACCATGCGCCATATGCTAGCCAAACACTCTACATGCCTTTTCCCTCCCCATCTACTCCTCGCCACAACAATTGCTTTCAAGCAATTCTACTGTTTTCCCCATTCCTCAGATGTGGAGACTAAGGCAGAGAGGTTCAGTGACGTGGACCGAGGTCTTGCCAACAGTCCTTGAGTAAGGAGTGTGAAAGAATGTCCTGAGAGAGTGGGGCTTGCAGGGCTGGTCGGATCTGGATGGAGGGAAGGAAGGGCTTGCTGCGTCACTATAAACGAAGGCACGTTTCAGGCGCCTGGGTGGCTCTGGTGGTTGAGCGACTGCCTTCGGCTCAGGTCATGATCCTGGAGTCCCGGGATCGAGTCCCGCATCGGGCTCCTTGCTCAGCAGGGAGTCTGCTTCTCCCTCTGACCCTCCCCCCTCTCATGTGCTCTCTCTCTCTCATTCTCTCTCTCAGATAAATAAAATCTTTTAAAAAAAAAAAAAGGCACGTTTCAGTATTAATATGATGGTAGCACGGTAGTCAAACAACCCTAGGCTTCTGGAATGCTTTTTTTTTTTCCTGCTACCAGAGGGTCTCTTTCTTTTCTCCCAGCTTTACTGAGCTATGATTGATGTATTCCTTTGCATTAGTTTAAAGTGTACAACATAATGATTTGATACATATATATAGTGCACAGTGATCACCACAGTTAGTCTAGTTAACAGCCGTCACCTCACGTGGTTAACTCATTTTTTTCTTGCAATGAGAACTTTTAAGACCTACTCTCCTGGCAGCTGTCAAATATGTAAGACAGAAAGGTTAGCTAGTCACCATGCTGCACATTATATCCTCAGGACTTACTTGTCTTATAACTACAAGTTTGTACCTTTTGCCACTTTCACCCATTTGCCCTCCCCTGCCACCACCCCCCCCAGCCCCCGGCAACCACCCATCTGTTTCTGTGAGTTTGGTTTTGTTAGATTCCACATATAAGTGAGATCACAGAGCCTGTTTGTCTTCCTCTGTCTGACTCCTCGCACTCAGCACCTGCCCTCAAGGTCCATCCATGTTGTCGCACACGACAGGATTGCCTTCTTTCTCATGGCCACATAATATTCTGTGGTGTGTTGTGTGTACGGATACCACATTTTCTTTATTCATCTGTTGATGGACTCTTGGGTTGTTTCCGTGTCTTCGCTGTTGTCAGTAATGCAGTGAACATGGGGGTGGGGATCTCTCTTCTAGGAACTGATTCCATTTCCTTCGGGTATATACTCAAAAGTGGAATTGCTGAATCGTACAGCAGTTCTATTTTTAATTTTTTAAAGAACTTCCGTGATGTTTTCCATAGCGACGGCCGCAATTTACATCCCATTGATCTTTTTTTAAAAAAAGCAAAAAAGTATACTCTCCACGTAGCGCTCAGCTCCGTTTTTACAACTTTCCTTTGTAGGCAGTGGTTATTTTCTCCACTCTGCGAGGGAGAACACTGAAACATAAAGGGAGATTCCCCACCCCTCCCCCGCAGCGTGTGAGCTGGAGTCTCAGCTGCCCACGTTCTGTTCTGCTCTGTGCCGTGGGCTGTGAGTCTGTGCCAGTCCCAGGCATCTACTTGGACGGGTCTGGGAGCCGCAGCGTCCGACAGAGCTGCTGGCAGACGCTGGCCTCTGAGGAGCGTGGTGGAGATTTTGCCCCTGCTCTGGGTTAGGACACTCTCCTTCACCATGGACCGGTTGAAGGAGTTTGACCCATTTAAATGTTAAGTGTTGCAAGGTGAACAGTGCAGTCGGTTTTATTAGAACATTCTGTTTTTAGAACATGTCTGGGATGCCACTGGATTATGTCTAAATATGTGGTTTTCTTATTTAGGGGAAAGTTTGGGTTAATATTGTTCTTTTTTAAGGGAACCTACTTTAGGGATGCACAGGAAGGATAAAGGGAGGGACGTCACAGAGGGGGCTTCACGATTTAGAAGAGTTCATTTGAACTTTTTTCGGGTTTCATCTCTAACTCAGAAGCGCAAGGAGGACATCTGTGTGAGCAACTTGACAGTCGTCTTTGTTAAGACAGTGAGAACCCTGGGGCACCTGGGTGGCTCAGTCGGTTACGCGTCTGCCTTCGGCTCAGGTCATGATCCCAGGGTCCTGGGATCGAGCCCCACATCGGGCTCCCTGCTCAGTGGGGAGCCTGCTTCTCCCTCTCCCTCTGCCTGCCTACTTGTGATCTCTCTCTCTCTCACTGTCAAATAAAGAAATAAAATCTTAAAAAAAAAAAGAGAAAGTGAGAATCCTGGCTCTGCACTTACGGTGTGACCCTGGACAAGCTGGCTCCCTCTGCCTCAGTTTCCCTTTGCCTCAGTGTGTAAAATGGAAATAGCAATGAGCTTCACCTCGAAAGGTTGTCAGGAGGATTAGATGGGATAATACACAGAAAGTCCTTAAATCTTTGCCTGATAATAGGCAGCCAGAAAAGAATTCTTGTACTGGGGAGAAGCCATGTTTCTCGGGGCTCTTGGCGGTCGGGCCCGCTCAGCTTCCTCGTTCGTTCTCGGTGTTCTGTTCTCACGGGCAGGGCTCCGCAGCGCACGAGCCGGCCTGGGTGAGGGTGCCTCTTGCCACTGGGACACCAGGGTTTTTCTGTGTTAAGAAATCGAGTTTTGCTTTTTATCACCCTTGAATTCCCAATTAAAAAAGGCTTAAGGGTAATTCAGTCTGTCATCCATCCTTATCCCCCGTAAGTGACATACTGGATCCGAGGAAGTACTAAAGATCGTGGGGCCGCATCTCTCTTAGTGGGGGCTGTAACTAAAATTCCTTGCAATTCACTAAATTTTCTTGGAGTTTTCTTTTTTTTTGGTAAAAAACGAATAGCAGTTCTAAGGTGATTCAGTTCTTAGATCAGCCTATTTATATATGTAATTTGTGTACCCAACTAAAGATGGATGAGTTTGCCAAAATATTGATCTTCTGTCTCGTCTGTCACCTTCTCCGTGGCGTGTCTAAAATGGACACGTTGGGCTCGAGCAGTTGAAAAGAATGCAGGGTTTCCGGGGCACGTGCCTGTCCTAGAGAGCCAGCCCTGCTTCGGATGTGAAGATCCGAGGAAGCTTTGCCTCCTCTGTTGCTGACCCATGTAATGGAAGTTACTGTAGTGACAGAGAGCGCTGATCTTCGGCGCAGAGTATAGTCAGCAGAAGAAAAGCGAACCAGTGTCACAGCTCTTAGGGTTCTTTACAACCTGAGAAGACAGCTGTGCTGTAATGGAGCAAACACGTCTTGGTAAATGAGTCCGACGGTAGGCCAGAGAGCTCCGAGGGGCTCACCGTACTGCCTCTCGTCGGGTCCGTTTCTCCCGAGACACGTCGGGTCCTTCCTGGCGCGCAGCCTGCACCTGGCTGATGGCCGCCCTGTCCTCCCGCAGCTGTGGGCTGTCGGGCAGGGGACACTTCACCGCCTCTGATGGGGCCGGGAGGGCTGCTCTCGGGACAGGACAGTGGAGGAGGTGGGACCTGAAAGGGGAGGGACATCCACCGGTGAAGAGGGGAGGGAGTGGGGAGGCAGACATTTCAGGCACAGTACCAAGGCCCCCAACATGATTCTTTTCCGAACGTGAAAAAGCCTGTCTGGCCAGAGCATGGTGAGCGGGGCAGGGGGCTGGCATTACGTGAGGCAGGAGAGAGTGGGGAGACGGGGAAGAGAAACGGACCAGAAGACACATACCGGCTGTGCACCGATGGGCTTGGGTGACAGATTAGAGGAGAGCGGTGTCTGGAAGGAGGAACCAGGCGGGTCAGGTGCTGTTTGCTGAGGAAAGGAACACCAGGAGGGGAGCAGCGCTGATGGCAGGTACGGGAGAAGGTGCAGGACACGAAGCCGCGTCTGCACGTGCTGCGTTGGAGGTGCTTTTAAGAAGCTCAGATGGAGAGGGGCGCCTGGGTGGCTCAGTTAAGCGTCTGTCTTCAGCTCAGGTCATGATCCCGGGGTCCTGGGATCGAGCCCCGCATCCGGCTCCCTGCTCAGCGGGAAGCCTGCTTCTCCCTCTCCCTCCACTCCCCACCCCCTCCCCCCGCCCATGCATGCTCTCTCTCTCTCTCTCTCTCTCGTTCACTCTCTCTCTCAAATGGAATATCAAGGAGGCATGTAGATATGTGAGTCAATCTCACAAGAGACGACGGGGCCAGAGAGATACTTGGGAGTCAGCGGTGACTTAGTAATTGAAGTGTTAGAAAGAATGAGAACTAGGGAGAATGTGTAGCCCTGGATGGTGCATTCACAGAGCAGATGAAAGCAGAGTTGCCCACCGTCTGTCCTGTCCCCATCCCTTCTCCCTTCGTCCTCCAGAGTCTGTAAGTGGCTGCACTCACAGTCTGAGCAGTGGAAATAAGGACTAGCAGTTGGAGATACCACCTGCTGTGCGGCCGGAGGTCGTCCATGTCCCAAAATGGAACCCCACCACTCCTCTCGTTTGTCCCCAAGGATACCAACAGATGCCAATATTTTACGTACTTTATTTCAAATACAAATAGACTCAACACACTTAGCTGTAAGCCCCCGTTGATGGTAGTTTATGGTTGCATACGCATGCTCGTTCTGTCAAGAACAACAGAATAAATGAGCCTGGGGATTCTCGTTTTATTTGTTTGTCATCATCATCATCATCATCATCATCACTGTCCGCTTGGCTGTCGGCAGCTGCCTTGGCATCGAGCATCCTGAGCTGGGGGCCTCACGCATGTCTAAGTACGCGCTCACATGTTGCCCCTGGTCTCAGCGGCGTCTGACCCTCGCTGTCCCTCTTGCCCCCAGGAAGCCCTGGAGTCCTGCCAGACGCGCGTCTCTAAGCTGGAGCTGCACCAGCAAGAGCAGCAAGCTCTGCAGACAGACGCCGTGAACGCCAAGGTCCTCCTGGGGAAGTGCATCAACGTGATCCTGGCCTTCATGACAGTCGTCCTCGTGTGCGTGTCTACCATCGCCAAGTTTGTCTCGCCCATGATGAGGAGCCGCCTCCACATCCTTGGCACCTTCTTCGCTGTGACGCTTCTTGCAATATTTTGTAAAAACTGGGACCATATCGTGTGTGCCATAGAAAGGATCTTAATACCCAGATGAAGCCACCGGCTCTTGTCTTCACGTTCTTTCACGTTTCTGTGTTAAAGACGACTGTGTGCATACTACCAAATTTTAAAGCGAACACTTGTGCTGACTCGAGCCGACCAGGCCTGGGCTGTGCGTTGTAAATAGTTCCGTCCCCTCACGCCGTGGTAGCTGCCAGGTCCGCCCCTGTACTCGGTGAACGTGGACCTGTTGCAGAGCTCGCCCCACGTTGCTCACTGCCTTAATCAGACCAGATTTCCTGCCCACCTGACTAGCCCAGCATGGTAAACCTCTGGTCATCGAGCGTTTGGCGTAATTAATGACCCACATGAAACGGGGTGTTAAGTCTCTGTCTCCCTTAAGTTTCCATCAAAATTGAGCTTCACAGTGGCCGGTGGCAGCATTTTGCCTGAGTCCTATATGCAGCAAGGATGTGGCAGGACTTGGGCAAGGGACGAAATGCAGGCATTGGCCACGGTGGACACTTGGGGCCTATGCAAGTACAGTAAATCCTGTGTAACCCATTCCACTGGTCCACACAGGACACTAGGTCCCATGTGTTCCCCTTGTGTACGGTGGTCCATTGTGTGGGACTCGCCATAACGTGGAAATCTTACAGCACACCTGTTTATCCGTAGAAGTCTAACTTAGATGTTCTCTTGCACTTTAAATGGTAAGACGGGAAGATCTATGAGTGAGGCTTTTGCCTTCTTACACCCAGGGAGCCGCATGCCCGATTCTATCTTAAGTGGCTCTCGAATGCCTCGCCTTCAGGCACGTAGAAATGCTTCCAAATCCCACGTCAAACTATGGCTCGAACATGAGTGTAGGCTCCCGTAAGCACCACTCTGGAGGTTTGCATTGCAGCAAATCTTAATTGTGATAAACCCCCTGTGAGGATGTGATTTACTTTATTCACCGGTCTTGGGGGGGGATTGTAAAGCTTACTGCACATGTGAAAACAAATGATGCTCATGTTGTGGGTTTTTTTTTTTCTTTAAAAAGGACAACAGAATTGTACTGTGTGAGGTGAAAGTCCACTGAGGTAGGGGCACTGGAAGCAGGAGGAAGACAGGGCATGTGGTCTAAGGGGGTGGCAGTTGGATGAAGGCTGAGAGGGTCCTCTGAGGACCCCGTAAGACCAGCCGCAATCTGATAAATTAGACCTGGTGTCTGGTTGTCCATTGTCTCTTAGGATCTCACTGAAGTGCCACGGGAATGGAGTGGCCACGCTTCTTCCCCTGAGGTGAAACCCTTCAAAGGTTAACAGCTTCTGCCTGTTGGGGCGATGCGCTCACTACTTCCAGCCCAGATGATATTTCCCTTTAAATCTTTTTCTCTCAGACGATACTTCCCTTTAAATCTTTTTCTCTCTGTACCTAACGAAGACGAAGATAGAAGATTTTAATGGAAACTGCTGTTCGGTCCTTCCTCCCACCATCCGCTCTGTTATCTGAAGGCGTAAAGATGTATGTTAGTGTACATTTTCTTCCAGAAAACATCGAATTGCCTGGATTTAAATTAAGTGCAATATTTTGCGAACAGCTGCTGTTAGGGAAACCTCCTGAAAAAATGTGACAGTATGCCATGGTTTGAGAGAATGGAATAGTCAAGCATTTGGTACAAGTCCAGTGTGTGTGAGACTCAGACAACTCAAGCTTTCTTCTTCTTTTTTTAACTTTACAGTTCAGTGTTCTTAGTAAATTCACAAACTTATGCAACTATGCCCACTATCTAATTCCAGACTCGAGCTTTATAAAATGGTAAGCATCATTACGTGACATCTTTGCCCGTACGGATTTTGGATTCAGGGACGAAGGAGCTACCAGCCCCACCCCCATCTCGTGGCTGTGTCCCCTTCCGCTGTCAGACTCTCCCTTGTTCTGCCCAGTTGGCTGTAAATACACTGTGATCCATCCCATCCAGGGGACAGAAAAGAGTTCCAGATCCAGGGAAGAGAAGGAGAAAGAATGGTGTGCTTCCTTTTGCTTCTATATTCCCTTTACCTGTGGGCATCAGGCTCCCTTTGGCCAAGGGCTGGATGTAACTTCCCTTGGGTCAGGCTGGATGGGTGGGCGCCTCTCGATGTCTGTGAATCTTCCTGAGGCACTTTGGAGGTGCCAGGGCTTGTGGTGGACGTAGCTGCTGCCGTTAGTTTAGAGAGAGCGAGTGAGAAGTCTAACCCACAGGCCATCACGCTCCACTCAGCCTTGGCTTTGACGCTTCCCAGGCCTGCTCCCCACTGAGCGGAGGGAAGAAAATGGAAAACAGCCCACACCAACCCCTCCAGTCTGGAGCTGTTAACAGGAGCTGCTAGAAACTGGCTCTGTTCTGAAATATTCCAGGGTCTAAATCATCCCACCTGATCATGACTTCTTTGCACAGAATTTGTATTTCCAGTGATTCTCATTAGATGTCAAATAACCTTATTTTCACTTGGATGTGCTCAACCTACATGGCATATTTATTTTAGAGTCTTGTTGAAAGTTCATGAAGCTTTTTAATAAGCTGATATACTCCAAGGAGACCTTTACTCTCTGTAGTTTACTGTTCTCTTCTTAAGGAATAAACCTTCCCGTTATGTGTTTTCTTTCCTGTGTAAGGGGATTAAATCCAGTTTTATAAATTACTCAATTAAAAAATTGTGATCCAGCTAGGACATATCCTGGAATTGTTTGTTTATATTTAAGTCAACGAATCCTTTTTCCCCACCTTTCATCGGTAGGAAACATCTTGTACGTACCTGGAGACACAGTCAGTTGTGAGATGGGCAGGTACCTGCTCACTTAGCAAACTGGACGTTGCATTCTAGCACAGGATTTTTTTGTGACATACTATTTTCATGATCACCAAGATAATGATAGTTTGCTGGGGACAAAACAAAAACCCAAAAATACTCTTCTGTGGGCTTTAAGTTAGTTATTGCAGCTTACGTTTTGAGTATGATGAAGCCAGAACAAAACATCCTACCCATCCCCACCCCCCAAATTCAAACCACAATGAAGCAGTAAATAAAAGTCCTCCATTGCTGGTTTTGTATGGAGAGTAGGATCAGTCCCAAGTTTCTAGCATGTACCATTAGTGGTTTTGCTTCTGTGATCACGATGAACTATTGATAGACTGAGATTTTCGGAAACTCCCCGCCCCTTCTCCCATAATGCAGTTATCCCTTTCCGTCAGTTAGCATCCATGGGACCTCAGCCCTTCTGCTGTGTCACTCTTGTTTTCATTGAAATATTGCCCTGCTAGGTATGTTGATTGCCCTGCTATTTCTCCAGCATATCAGGTTTAATTATGGGATCGGTAACAGTGACGGGAATTGGATTCCCTCAGGCACCTGATTATTTGTGTCCTTTTGGGTTGGATTTTAAATACCAAAATGTTTTGCATCAAAGAGGAACATCTTTGTGTTAAATTTAAGTATAGTTGTATTGGTTTGGAAAAGCATTTCAAGATGCTTATTAATATGAACATGTGTAATTAAACAACCTATTTTGCGTATTTCTATAATTTTGAGGAGTGAGCCGGGGGAAGAGCGAAATGGCATTATTTAAAATTCAGAGCTTTATCTGGAGAGAGGTGTTTCAAAAAGTTTAGCCCATGTGCTAAGGAAGGAGTTGGTCTAAAGAGATAAATCACGGAAAAGAATGATATTGGCCTATTTACATCAAAAGTAGTTAAGAAACTAAAAGGTACAGTTAACACGAGTTTGGTAACCCAGAAGACACAAAGCAGATCTAACCTATAATTTTCTAAAGTCAGTGCAATTCTCTGTTTATAAGAAGCTGGAAAGTAATGTACCTTGATTGTTTTAGGAATAATGTATATGTTGCAATTTTAAGTTATTTAAAACGTGTCTCCTGTCTTTGTCCTAAGAGAAATATTTCAACAGAACGTGCTCTGTGTTTAAGATATGTTTAGGCAATAGTTAGCAGTTCTGAAAATGGAAACTAGAAATGTTCATTGTGAGGTCTTTTGCAGAATTTCCATTTTGTGAGATACTATGTAGTTCCACGTCAGCCTACAATTGTAAATTCTCTGTAGATTGTCACCCTCTTCAAAGCTGGTGCCATTATTTTTTTAAATAAACATTTGATGTTAGCTTTGATGTTAAATAAAGAGTTAGGTTTCTTAAATTGTCGTATTTGTCAGCGCATCTCAGTAGAAGTGTGTGTGTGTGTGTGTGTGTGTGTGTGTGTGTGTAAAATCAATTTTTTAATGGGTTTTATTTTTTACAGCAGTTTAAGGTTCACAGCAAACTTGATCAGAAGGTACAGAGATATCCAGGGCGTCTGGGTGGCTCAGTTGGTTAAGCATCCTACTCTTGATCATTCTGCTCAGGTCATAATCTCAGGGTCATGAGATCACACCCTGCCTTGGGCTCCGTGCTTAGCGGGGAGTCTGCTGGAGATTCTCTCTCTCTCTTCCTCTGTCCCTCCCCCCTCCTCTGAAATAAATAAATCTTTTTAAAAAAAGATATAGAAGGTACAGAGATTTCCCATTATCCCTGTCCCCCCACCTGCATAACCTCCCTGCTATCAACACCACCCCCCCAAGAGGGTACATTTGTTAAAGTGCTGACTACAACCTATGCTGACACATCATTGTCACCCAAAGTCTGTGGTTTATACAAGGGTTCACTCTGTGCATTCTCTGGGATTGGGCCAGTGTATAATGGCTTGTGTCCCCCATGCCATTAGTATCACACAAATTCTTCTGTGTTCCACCTGTTCATCCCCCCCCACCCCACCAGGCCCACTGCCCCACTGTAATCAGTTTTTAAACTAACTTCAATTCTGTTTCATAGAAAGTTATTGGGGTGTGACGTATGGCCCGTTCCTCAGTCCCTGGGTGGGAGGAAGAAGGATGGTTTCTTCACAGTGCTTGGAATGCTAGGAAATGTGTCCCAGTGTCATGGACATGGGGAGCATAGAAGGGTGCTGAGGACAGGGCAGAAGCCTTCGCGAGCTGGAGTAAGAAAGAGTGAGGGCAATGCTCAGACAGGTGTGTACCCAGCAGGTGGTAGAGGAGTGAGTGCCCCTCTGGCTGAAGCAGTCTGGTTAGTGGGGTTTCTCATTTGTGTGTTGCCCTCATCTGAACCAGTCCTATGATGTGAGCACCATCATCCCCATTATATGAATGAAACTGAAGCTCAGACACGTGCTTTTCCCGAGGTCATAGCTAGCGAAAGGGTCAGGATTCTCCTTGCTTTTGCTTCTGATCCTGCGTGGCCAGCCCTCTGCCTCCAGTCAGCTCCAGGTTTGGAGCAGTTTTCTCCTGGTCATCCAGTACCCACCTTCTACAAACAAAATAGAATGCTTAGATGATAGAAAAACCCATAATAGAGCAGCCCATTCCCTGCCCCAGAAAACAGTACATTTGATCTCTGGAAATCTTATAGGATCCACTGTTCTTTTGCCCAGCTGTTGATATTGAAATCGAAGATGTAGAGACAGGAAATGGAGGTGATTGCATTAAATGTGTGTCCAGCCTAGCATATTCACAAATGTTGCTCTAGGGAAAACAGCAAGTCTGTATTTCCTCAAAAAAGAGATTGAGAAAAGGTTTAATTAGTGGGTTCTAGCTAATAATAAAAATAATGCTATGGAATAAAGCAGTGCTTTCTAATGTTGAGTAACATATGGACTCCTAACCAAAAATCTGGGATGCCTGAGGATGCTGAGAGTCAAAACTTGACAGTTAACTTAAAGCCTAATAACATTTCATAATAGCTTTTCTTTTCTGAAAGTCCTACTTACAAAGTTACTTTTCTTTAAAGATTTTATTTATTTTAGAGAGAAAGAGCACACACGAGCAGGGGGAGGGGCAGGCGGAGAGGGAGAGAGAACCTCAAGCACACTCCCTGCTGAGCGTGGAGCCCAGTGCGGAGCTCCATCCCACCCCCCCGACATCGTGACCTAAGCTGGAACCAAGAGTTGGACACTGAAGCGGCTGAGACACCCAGGCGCCCCACAAAGTTACTTTCTCATAGGTATGACCGTGAGATGTAGAGATTTATAGGACGACATGGCGAGACCAAACAGCACCTTCCTGGGCTTTCACAGACCTGGGACGAAAGCTCACGTTCTCTGAGCATTTACCGTGCACAGTGCTATGTACCGCGTGCTTTGCGTGTAATATCACATGTCATTTTTCCAACACCCGATAAGTTAAGCACTATTACCCCTGCTGAGCAGATGGGGAAACAGGTCCAGAGGGGCCCAGTAACTGTCTCTTCAGCCCCAAGCTCGCGTGACCCTCCAGCCGATCCTGCGAGCCGCTGCCCCGCGCTGTGATGGAAGGGATCGAGCGGCTGCTCGTAGTCACCCCTAGCTCGCAGCTCCTGCAACCTGTGGGAGTCACTGTGGTCCTAGGACTGAGCAGTCCGTACTCACGTTGCGGATGGCGCATTTACACGTTTGCCTGGTCGGCATCTAACATCTTTGAAGAGCCCTGGGCTCACGGATTTGTGGATTAAGAGAATGGAAAACTGCTAATTAAAGAAACTGGTACGCCTCTCTGGCTTCCTGAGCTGCTTTAGGTGTAATATGGGCGGTTGGCTTGGCTGAGGGTCCGCCTTCTTGCTCTGCTTTGAGACGGCCCAGTCCCCGGTAGCTTCTGCTCTGCGCTCCATGGCCTCGGCTGCTGCCTTCGGTGACCACCTCTGCCATGGTTTTCCTGTAGAGCGAGCCAGAATTTCTCTCCCGCCAGTCCTTTAACTGAAACAGTTAACGGGAATGAGCGTCGGCCATGTGAACAGCTGTTTTGTTAGTGGTTATTCTGCTCTGGCCCAGGCCCTGGGAATTGGATTTTTTTTTTCCTGTTCTGCTTAAAAATAAGCTACTGAGTAGTAGAAAAAAAGCAAAGTCATGCCTTGTTCTGTATGAACAATTAAGGGACTCCAGTTAGCAAAGAAACTCTCGGGCACCTGGATTCTCTCTGATTCTTGGCCGGTCCACTTACAAGCAGGGATGCTGACTGAGCCACGGAGCTCTTTCCTCCCCAGAGTGGTTTTGACTACTTTTCGCTCATCATACTTCCCCCGTGGCTTGAAGCCCAAGCCCTCTAGCTGTGGGCAACAGAAGTGTAACACAGACACCCAAAATTTAGGTCACAGGCAGGGCAGGTATACCGCCCTACCCAGTGGCTCAAGCCAGCAGCGACCCAAACACAGGCCCAGATTCACAGAGAGGTGGCCTTCCCCGGACGCTGTGGTCAGGATTGTTGCAAGGTGACTTCCTGCCATGTGTAGGGTTTCCCCTTGTCAACAAGGTACAATTACCTGAGAGAGTGGATGAGAACCGTGTGTGGAGTGGGAATGAAGGAGCCCCATTCAGTCGCTCAAGTATTGTTCCTGGAAGGAACAGTTGGAAGGACCAAAGGAGGCCGAAGGCTGGTGGCTGGCTGTCCTGGTGAGCTGGAGGGTGGGCGGCAGGGACCCCGACAGGCCAACGGCAGCAGGTCTTCTGTGTGTCCAGATCGTGGAGCTGGTTCATGGCCTCCCTGAGAGTACTGGACTCTGCACGGGCTCCCAGCCACCCTCGGGGACATTGGGCTTCCTTAGTAGCCCTGTCCTACTGGGGACAGACTGAGCTGGCCAGCTGGCCCGAGCATTTCAGCTCCTTGGAAGCTGTTTATATTTGAGTGGAAATCAGTACATTTGCCTTTTCTTGTCCGGGATGTCCTGGTCAGGGTTGGGTTAGCATGAATCGGTTTCACGGGAGGAGCCACCCGATAAACTCCTAAGTAGGCTTTCCCCTCCCCTGCGATCTGATTAAGCTAGGGAAGTGTTCCGCCTCTCACGGTCCCCCTTCCCTCCGCGGTGAGGGGCCGAGGGCTGTAAGGCCTAGAGAAAGTGCTCGGAAGGGGACTTGGCATCACCTCGTGTGCCTGTTAAGCAGCTGCCGTGTGTCAGGCTCCGTCCGAGGTACAGCGTACAACGCAGCGCTCCTGTCCTCGTGCGGGACCTTCTGGGGGGAGGAGATGGCCGATAAACAAAAACACAGTATTTGACAGGAGGAAGGGCTGTGCTCGGAGCACCTAACCTAGAGTTAAAATTTACCTCTATATTCTTAGAGAGGAAATGAACTTCCTGAATGTTTTTTCCTGTCTTTCGCAGCTCAATTTCGCAGACAGCCGTGTGGGCATGACTGAATAGAGCCCTTTAAAAAGGACATACGTCTAAGTCAGAGGGACTCAGCACAACAGCCGGAGCCCTCGGAAGGTCTGGGGCGGTTCTGTTTGGAAAGGGGATGAGATGCTCCTGGTATTCCTGCTCATTTTGGCTTGAAATGAATAACATGCAAATGAGCACCTGGGTCTGAGTCAGCAGTGAGTAACCCCCTCGGCGGGATGCTGAGCCCTGAGCACGCGCGGCCTCCCCTGTGGGCTCCTCTGAATCCCGGAGGAGCTGCCGCACCCCCACCCCGGCCCGTGCCCGAGACACCCCGCGCCCTGCCCCGGGCCACCCCACACTGCACCCAGACACAGCCCCGGCTCAGGCCGCCTGCTCCCTGCACCTGAGCCCAGGCCTCTGAAGGAGGGATACCTGGGAGCCCTGAGCCTCTTCCCCCAGCAAGTGCCAAGGACAACACTCCCATCTGGAGCTCCCTTCCCTACTAGCTCTCCCTCCACAGAGGCCTGGGAGCCCCACTCCTCGGGCCTAACCTCCCTCAGCGGCTCCCTCCTGCTCCCCTTCTTCACTTGCTGCCATCGTGAGCCCTCCTCCTGCCTCTTTTGAGAGCTGGCTCCTGAGTCACCAAGTCCCGGAGCCACACTGCTGCTACCCCAAAGCAACTGGATCCTGCCTTTCCTCATCTCTCCTCTTCCCCTTCACCTGCCGTCCTCCTCACCGGCATCAGCCTTCCAAATAAACCCCCGAATCACCCACCTCACTCTACTCCACCTGCCACTACCGTGGCTCTGGGCAACATTATTTCTCCCCAGGACAGTCGTAACACCCAATCCATCCCCTGTGTGCCTGCCAGTGTGCTTTCTAGAATACAAATGAGACCACCTTGTTCCACTCCTGAAACCCTTCCGTGGCTCCCCACCACCCACAGGGTCAAGTCTGAATTTCCGAGTGAGACCCCCAAGGTCCTTGAGGTACCAGAGCCATCCCGTCCTCCTGCCCCATGCTCCGCACAGGCCCCCTGAATCCAGCTTGCAGTGTCACTCCCAAGTGCCTCCTTCTGCCTGTGGTCACACTTCTGATTATCGGTCTTCCAGACCCTCTCACGGTTTCCCCTCCTCACGGTTTCCTGTAAGGCAATGCTCTGGTAGAATACCTTCATCCTAGGGCTTGGGACGTGTCTGTGTTCTCTCTCCCTCCTGTAGTAAACTGAGCTCTTTGTGGCCGAGCCACATCCTACCCATCTGGTTCTCCCCCTTGGACCTCACCAAGTGCCAGGCACATGGGTGGTGTTCAAAGATGCAATGAACAGGAGCTGCAAGTGGGGCTGCCTTCCCTCCCCTCTATTCTATGAGCACTCCGGCTGGGACTGTGTCTCTTCCTTCTTTATCTGCCATTCCTAGACAGTGTTCAGTAACCATTACTGAACATGGACTGGGTTTACTCCAACTTTCTACCAGAAACTCTTCCCAATGCAAAGGGATAAGGATATCTCACTAGAACGATGACCCTTCTTCCTTTCTTTTTTTTTTTAAAGATTTATTTATTTATCCCAGAGAGACAGACACACAGGGGGAGGGGCAGAGGGAGAGGGAGAGAGAGAATCTCAAGCAGACTTCCCGCTGAGCGTGGAGTCCAATGCACAGAGCTCGATCCATGACCCTGAGATCATGACCTGAGCTGAAACCAAGAGTCTGCCACCCAGCCGACTGAGCCACCTACATGCCCCAGAACAATGACACTTCTTAAATGCTTTCCTTCAGATTCACTTTCCCTGATACTGACCTTTACCTTACCCTGGCTGGACCTCACCCTGTCCCAGAAGAAAGTCTGGGACCATAAAGCAGGTCTCATAAAACCTTGCTGGGGTCAGAAGTCAACCCTGGCTAAAAAGAGAGCACACCTCGGAGCCCAGGCCCAGGCTTTTCACTTTTATCTCAATGGTGAGCCACATTTCTGGACTTAAAACAAGGAAACATGAACTTTTAACTGATAAAGAAAAACAGTTCCTGTTCATGGACCTTGTCATCTACCAGGCTCAGGGGGTGGGGGCTTTCGGGTTACGTCCCTTCAGCCCCCCCACGGCCCTGGGAGAAGTGGCCGAGGGACAAGCCCAGACCGGGTGGAGCTGGGACTCAAACCTGGATTATGTCACTTCAGCCCCCCGGCGGCCCTGGGAGAAGGGACCAAGGCACAGCCCAGACGGGGTGGAGCTGGGACTCAAACCTCCACTGTCTGCCTCTGACCCCTCAGGCCACCATGAGAGCACGAGGCTGTCTGTGTCATGCATTGGGGATCCTGAAATAGGAGAACCTCTGGGATTTCAATGATTTCTGAGGACGGTGGGACAGAATGTTGGAAACTTGAATTTCTGATAGTTCTGAGTTTTCTAGGATTTTTGAAAGCCTGGATCTCAGAAGTGGGTGGCTAGGTGCTACGGGAGGGGCCCAGCGTCCGGCTGTGGTTACACAGCCCTCCCGAGGCTGGCCCACCTCTCTAGGGCTTTGGAACCCCTGGAACACAGGGGTTTGCCGCCGCTGTTTTCCCACAAGGAGGTCCAGGTCTGTTTCCAGGCCCCAGAACCATATGTTTACACGTGTAGCATATTCATATGCTGTCAGTATTAATATGTATATATAATCACATATATTACATATTTAGGGATATTTAATTCAAATATGTAAATAGAATTTACTGTTTTTTTGATAAGGTTCTTTTTTTTTTTTTTAAGATTTTATTTAGTTATTTGAGAGAGAGAGAAAGCACGAGCAGGGGGAGGGGTAGAAGGAGAAGCAGAGTCCCAGCTGAGCAGGGAGCCCCATGCGGGGCTCGATCCCAGGACCCTGGGATCATGACCTGAGCGGAAAGCAGATGCTTAAGGACTGAGCCACCCAGGCACCCTGAATTTACTGTTTTTTTTTTTTTTTAAGATTATTTATTTATTTATTTGACAGAGAGAGACACAGAGAGAGAGGGAACACAAGCAGGGGGAGTGGGAGAGGAAGCAGGCTTCCCACTGAGCAGGGACCCTGATGCGGGGCTCCATCCCAGGACCCTGGGATCATGACCTGAGCTGAAGGCAGATGCTTAACAACTGAGCCACCCAGGTACCCCCTGAATTTACTGTTTTTTAAAAAATATTTTTAAACTGTGAAAGGATCACAAACTTAGAATAAGTTAGATATTTACTACAAAGAATTTTATATTTCCTAAACCACTTAAGTTGCCAACCTGATGTCCAATCACCTGCAAATACTTCAGTGTGTAACTCCTAAAGATAAAGACACTCTCCTTCATACGTACAATGTAACCATCAAAAGTCAGGAAATTAGATGCATATATTACTGACATCCAACCCTCAGACCTCATTCAAGTTCTACCACTTGTCCCAACAATGTCCTTCGTAGCCAAAAGGTCCCATTCAGAATTATGAGTTGCATTTGGTTGTCACTTTTGTCTCCTTCCATCTGAAACAGTTCCTCTGCCTATCCTTGACTTTTGTGATCTTGGCACTTTTGAAGATTATAGGCCAATTATTTTGGGTAGTGTCCTTTCCAGTGGGGTTTCCTTATGATTAGATTCAGGTTATCCATCTTTGGCAGGAACATCACAGAAGTGGTACCGTGTTATTGTATCCTCTCATATGGGCCGCAGTTTTGGTTTGTCCCATTACTGATGATTTCACTTTGATCCCTGGATTAAGGTGGCGTCTTCCAGGCTTCTTCACTGTAAAGACATTTTCCCCCTTGGTAATTAATAATTATTTGTGTGGGTAGGTAGTATGTTGCTCCTAGTCTTTATCAAACTTCCAATTTATTCACTTCTTATATCAGCACAAAATCATGACTTTCTCTTTGATTCAAAGGGTTAAGACCCATGATTATTAGTCTTCATTACAATGGCCCCTTGTCCTGTTCAGCTGGTGAGAACTCGCTCAAGCTGTCTTTTGTGTCCTTCTGACAGTCCTTTTGACCACACCTTGCTTTTCGCTCCAAGCTCATTTTGTGCTTTCCCTTCCTAGAGCTGGAAATGGCCATTTTTTGCAAGGAATCCGAGTTTCTTTTAGTGGAAAATAAGTATGTAAAAGCCAAGATTTGGGTTCTAGCTTTGCTCTTTGCTATTGAGGTGCCACCCCTGTCAGGCCCACTCACTGGACAGAGGTAAGGAATCCATGTGGTGTTTGTATATGGATAGATGCATGTGTGTGTAATATGTAATATGATATATGTTCATGCATATACCTCTGCTATGGACTGAATGTTTGTGTCCCCCCAAATTCATATGTTGAAGCCCTACCCTCCAATGTGATGGTGTTTGGAGATGGGGCCTTTGGGAGGTAATTAGGGTTAGATGAGATCGTAGAGTGGAGGCCTCAGGATGGGATTAGTGGCCTTATCTAAAGAGGAGAGAGAGATCTGCCTGCCCGCACATGAGTGTGCTGAGGAAAAGCGAGGTGAGCAGAGTGAGAAGGTGGCTGTCTGCAAACCAGGAAGAGCGCCCTCCCCAGGAATGAGGTCGGCCGCACCTCACTCTTGGACTTCCCAGCCTCTGGAACTGAGAAGTAAATGCCTGCTGGTTAAGTCGCCTAGTCTGTGATATTTTATCCCATCCCAAGTTGAGACAACAGCTCTATTTGCTTAAACAAATTCATACAGATCCACATTGAGTTCTAAGCTTGTTTCTGCATCTATCTGTATATTGAAAACTGTGAGTGCACACCCACACCTCTGATCCCCATCCAGCACCTCTGAATTCATTCTCCTTTTCTTCCTTTTCCTGTTTGCAGCTCCCTTCTCAGCAGTGAGACACCGGCTTCCATTGCCTCTCCTCTCCTCGCCCGTTTGCCCATCCCCCTGTGTGTCTCTGATTTCCGTCTCTGCTGCCCACACCTCCCCCACGGGGGTGGTTCTGGGTGCTGGCGCTCCTGGCCAAGCTGCCTTCCGCTGGCTCACCCTCCCATCCAGCTGGGCTCGAAGGCACCCTGGCTCGGTGGCCCACGACGTGGATGGCCCCTCCTGGAGGCCAGCGCTGCGTGGGCGTGGCGGGCGGCCGCCCTACTTCCTGTGCATATAGAAAACACCTGTGTTACACTTGCCACCAAACTGGACTTTGAGCTTTTTTTTGGTACATATTTCCCATTAGCCTTTTTCCTCTGCCTATGTGTAATTTCACAAAATGTGAACATTGTCCTAGGTTGCTGTATTTGGATACTTCCAAAGTACTGTTGTAAATGGCTGCCGAATTTTCCATCAGATACATGTGTCATTTGTTTCATCTCTTGTTGTTGGACATTGACCATGTTTTCCTCTTACAGGTTACCAGCTTTGACTTGACTGGGTCACGACAGTCGTGCAGCCGGTCCGTGCGGCGAAGTGTTCGGCTGCTTTCCACGCCGCTGGGGAGTAGACTCGAGCTAAGACAATAGAGGTTTATTTTTCTCGCTAATAAGCATTTCAGAGGTGGGTGGGTAAGCCAAAGTTTTGGGCAAGAAAACAGAACGTCAAATGCCAGACCTAGGCTGTCAGGTGCAGAGCTTCCAAAGAGGGTGATTGAGGACCTCTCCAGAAGCTCTTGAACCACTCCCGGAATGGAGAGCACAGAAGGATTGAGAGGGGAGTGACAGAGCATTCTCGAACGGTTCTTCCTTCCGATGTCTTCTGCAGTGGCTGGGGTAGGGGTTCTACCATTCACCCCTTAAAGCAGGTCTCCCCCTTAAAGCGAGTCTTGACTGACAAGTGAGAAAGTTAAAGGGGCCTGTGGCTGGTAGAGAGAGGGGGTTGGGTTGGGGTCAGCCTCAGGATGCCCAGTGCTTCCCCTCAGTCTGACATGGGCCCCCCAGGAGGGCAGCTGGCATGGGATGAATCGGCCTGGGCCAGGGTGGGAAGTGGGGGGGGAGTCACAGCAGAAGGAAGCTAGAAGTGGGCACAGCCTCCCTGTGGGGCCGAGGACGGAGACCCCCAGGACAGATGCATCTTCTCAGGTCAAGGGAACTTCAGAGAAGAACCCTCAGAGATGGGAATATTCTAGAAGCCCACAGAAGCACCTGCAAGAAAATCAGCTTTCACATCTGCCTTGACCAGAGAGCCTCAGCCGGCTAATGGCAGGACCGGTCAAGAAATACCCTCCCATACCCTAAGGGATCAAATGCGAGAAGGCTGGTGGAGGCAAGAGTTGGGTGTGAAGAGGAGAAACATGAGGTAGAAAAAGAGAGAAGCCAGCTGTGTACCCCTTTTCACCTCAGGCTTTGGGCCTGACACAGGCCTGGTGGTGGAGGGGAGACTTGATGCAAAATCATGTTCAGGGGTTTTTAAAAAAATTTTTAATTAATCTTGAACCATGTGAATTCCAGAATTGTGAGTGCATTTGCTATTGAAAGTGACTTCAGACTGTCTGTCACCTAAGGGTCTGCCAGATTTTTCATCTAGGAGTATGGAGATATGATCCCCTCTGAGTAGTTTCCAGGGATGGTAAGAAACAACTATAAAGTTCATTTTTATCCCATCTCGGGAACAGGACGCCCAACATACCATTTATAAGCAGAGTAAAAGTGGCTTAAGCAACAGGGGCTTATTTTTCTCACTTAAGAGGAGGTTGCGAGGTAGGTGGCTGCAGGGTTAGTTTATCAGCTCAGTCAAGACCAAAGACCAAGCTCATGTCATCCTTCTGCTCTGCTAGCCTCAGTGTATCAATGATGTCTCCCCTCCTGGTCACAAGATAGCTGCCCCAGATCCAGCCATCACATCCTCACATAGAAAAACACAATAGGAGCCACAGGCTCTCCTTACTCCTTGCCTTTTACAGGGAGGAAGCTCTCTTCTATAAGACCCTCAACAAGACCAACCTTACAACCCCTGGGCCAGAATGGCTCATGTGACCACACCTCTCATGTTTCCTGAAGGAATAGGCTCTACTACCCCATTTCCTCAGACGTCTCAAACCACTAGAAAGTAGAATCAGTCCCTCCCTCCCGTAAACTGCTTTCAGTGAGGTCATCTGTTATCTAAGAGCCAAAATCTGGGCCTCTGTTTTGCAGCCCTGGTCTTCCTTGATTTCGAGGTCACTCGGCACTGCAGATCTCTCCCTGCTTGTTGAATCTCCGACATCGTTCAGGGGGTTTCCTTGACACTCTGCTCCTGGGTCTCCTTTTACTTCTGACACGTCAGGGGTCTGTGGCTCCATGATCGCCATCCCCCCTCCTTCCTCCACGCGCTCTGTATGGGTTCAACTCTCACCAGCTTGACAGGGGCTACCCTCAGTGCGTTCAGTGCCTACCTCTTTCCTGACTTAGGGTTCATTTTCAGTTTTCTATAAAATATCTGTACATGGAGGTTAGAGCACCTCGAACTAAAAAACCAAACTAAAAAACTAAAAAACCAGGATCACTGTTTTCTTCTTACACCAAATCTGTTCTTTCTGTACTCCGTTTCCATTAAAGCCACCACCAGCACCACTCTCTACCTTGTCACCCAAGCTAGAAACCTCAAATCGATCTTCCTCATCTTTGCCACCATCGAACCGTGCCAGTTCTGCCTTCTAAATATCTCAATTGTGTCATCTTTCCATCTCCACCACCACTAGCTTGGGTCTGATTCAGTTTGTCCCCGGGCAGGTATAACAATCTCCTTCTATTGCTCCTTCCCCGTTTTCCCCCTGCCTTGTATGAAGATATGATACCTGGAACTATGGCAGCCATCTTGTAACCATGAGGTGACAAGAGTGAGAACTAATAGCAAGTGTGCTAAGGATGGCAGCAGAAAAATGGAAAGAGGCTGGGACCCTGTCAGCTCACTCTGCTGAGCAGCTGAATCAATGCCAGGAATCATCCACCTGCAGACTTCATGTGACATGAAGTCATAAATGTCTGTCTTGCTTAAGTTCCCGTTGGTGGCCACTAATTAAATCATAAGGCATTTCTAACTGACTCCAGGAGTGGGAAGCTGAAGGATCCAGTATGAGCAAACTTGTGGCATGTTAACTTGTCAATCTTGAAGCAGCTATTCTAGCGTGAAGGATATTTTTTAGGTAGCTGGGAGAAAAAACCAAATGATTAAATATTGAAATTTTTGTTGTTGTTGCTGAGTAATGTGTTCAAGAGATAACATATCCATCTCTCTATATCCACCTCTCTTCGCCCAATCCCTCATTTGTCCCTTTCACTTAGAATCGCTTTTAAGGGCGCCTGGGTGGCTCAGTTGGTTAAGCGACTGCCTTCGGCTCAGGTCATGATCCTGGAGTCCCAGGATCGAGTCCCACATCGGGCTCCCTGCTCAGCGGGGAGTCTGCTTCTCCCTCTGGCCCTCCCCCTCTCATGTGCTCTCTCTCTCTCTCTCTCTCTCAAATAAATAAATCTTTAAAAAAAAAAAAAAGAATTGCTTTTAAGTTTTAAGATAATGCAGCATTTTGAGTAATTTCGTAGAGGGTGTTTTAAAGTGGTCACATGAAACATCTCCTGGGTCAGAATGGTCACATGGAACAGGCCTCCATCAAATGTGCCTTTAAGGTAAAGACGTGTGGAGGCAGAAATGTGTAGACTCGGTTAAGGCTGTACGAGTTGTCCCCTTCGGCCAAGTGTGCAGGCCCTGAGCCTGGAGGGTGGGTGGGGTCAGGGGGTTCTGGTTGAACTCCGACAATGGGTGATTTGAGAGTAGGCTGGGAGTAAACTATGTGGAATGCCGGGCTTGGGAAAGATAGAACCCTTTGTTCCCAAGTGGGGTGCCATTCTTGGGCTCCATCTCATTTAACCCCTCTGTCCTCAGTGTACCTCTGAGGTGACTTCTCTCAGGTCACCCATGGGACATCCATAATGTGGCTGTCCCCGTGTCACGCAGGGGCCACGATCATCTCCTGCACCGGGGTCTAAAGACCGGCTTGGGGTGTAGGAGTGATGATCTGGTTGGAAGCAGGGCTGAGGAGACTTGTCTTGAAGCTATTGATGTTTCCGGTAGCTGCTGTTGTTTGCTTAGGGAAAGCATCAAGCAGAATCCCTATCGCGCCACAGGCTGAGGGGATGCAAAGCTGAGATGCAGCGCATGGAGAGAACAGAAGAAGCCGAGGCCGATGCGGACAGTGCAGAACTCTGGGCTCCTTTGGAGGATCCCTGCTCATATTCAGAAGCGTAGATTGATTTGAGTGTGCGTTATGATGGTGGTGGGCCATCCTGGCAACTTTACCGACAGTCAAGCCTGGTAAGAGAGAGGAAAGCCCCCATCACAAAGTACAAAATCCCCGGGGCCAGCAGGCCAGCAGACACCTGGTTCCTAATCACGAGACACCCAAAGACAATGGTCCCTGTCCCCACACTTCACTCCCCAAACTGCCCCTGCCACGTGGCTATTGTGGCCACAGTATTTTCCAGGCTTTCTGAGGCACCACTAATGGTGGCTGGTTAGTTATTGCTGAAGAAACTGTTTGAAGTCCCAGTGTTGAAGAACTGCCCTTGAGCAAACGGAGAGAAGTACACTTAATAAATGTTCAGTTATTAAACGTTGTACAGTTAATAAATATTGGCCACTGGAGAAGTATCCTATTTGTTCATATCACTTCTTCTAGTATTTATCTTTCCCGCAGAGAAGGGTGTTAGTGGACTGGGCATTTCCCCCTTCAGACCTCATCTGTCCGAGCATCCCATGCATGCGGAGACCGGTCCTATCTCGCCCCCGCTCAGCCATGTCCGTGTCTGGGGAAACCACAGCCATCATAGCTGAGCTTGCAGCAGCCTCTAGGGGTTGCCACGGGTTACTGAGTGCTTGCGACTGGTGTCTTGGATCTGTTTAAGGCAAGAGGTCAATCAGTAGTTCCTCCAGGTTTCCCCAGGGGGCGGAGATGATCCCACGGCGGGACCACAGCACCACCTCCATTCCCTGACCGGGCCTGCACCAGGTTAGCAAGGGTTTAAAGGAAGGAAATAGGCAGAACCGAGGAGTCAGCTTGCCGAGACCCACCTAAGAATTACTCCGAATACATGCGCACGTGCCCCCCCACCCCCCGGACACACAGATACACAAGCACGTATGCGAGCGCGTGCACACACGTGCACGCACACGTGCACACACACGCATGCGCACACAGCAGCCTGCTCTGAACGCGGCACACGGGCAAGTATCGCCCCTCTCATGGAGGCCCCTCGGGCTTCCCCAGTCACCCCCAGGGTCCCGACCTCCTCATTCTCCAGACACAAGCGGGCGAGGCTCCGGAGAGCCGGAGCGGAGCGGCGTTGAGCGGTGTCCTGAGCGTCAGTTCCGGGCTCCGGTTTTTATGATTTATCTCAGAATCAAATCCGGTCCCGTCACTCGGCGCTTAAGGGCCTTCAGGGCTGTCGCCTCCCACTGCGATGGCAGTGAGGCTCCTCAGTGTGACTGCCAAGGCCCACTTTCCCGACTCACCTACCTCTGGGCCTCACCTCCCGACACCATCTCCACCTCCGAGTTGGGGCCTTGTCTTTTCAGTGCTTCAAAGGCTGTGCGCTCTCCGCTCCCGAGCCTCTGCAACACAGCCCCCTTCGCTCACAGCTCCGCGTACTGCAGGGGAGGGCAGAGGGCGAAGCAGGCTCCCCACCGGACAGGCGCCCGACGTGGGGCTCGGTCCCGGGACCCCGGGATCATGACCTGAGCCGAAGGCAGACGCTTAACCCACTGAGCCACCCAGGCGCCCCCAAAAGGAGTTTAAGATATGGCTCCTACTTCCATAGAATTTCACCTTCTGGTTGGCTAAATAAGACATGAACACATGAAGCAACTAGAAAAAATTAAGTGTGAAACCAGAGATGGCAAACTGGTAGCCTGTGGGCTGAACCTAGCCCTTAAATGTGTCTTGTTTGGCAATAACAATTGTAGCCAGCAAAGGTTTCCCTCCCTCCAATTTTTTTATTCTAGTAAAATATGCATACCATATAGTTTACTATCTTAACCATTTTTAAGTGTACACTTCAGTGCTATTAAGTACATTTGTAATGTGCAACCATCACCACCATCTATCTCCAGAACTTTTCTCATCTTACAGAGCTATAACTCTGCCCATTAAACACTAACTCCCCATCCTTTCCTCCCTCCCCCAGCCCCTGGCAATCACAATTCTACTTCCTGCCTCTATAATTTTGACTACTCTAAGGATCTCATATAAATTGAATCATGTAGTATTTGTCTTCTTGTGAAATAAAATAACAAGCTTGGCTCGTTTCACTGAGCATAATGTCTTCCAGGTTCATGCATGTTGTGTTCATCCATCTCCTTCTTTTTTAAGTCTGAAGAATATTCCATTGTATGTATATACCACATTTCACTTATCCATTCATCTGTCAATGGACACTGGGTTCCTTCCACCTTTTGGCTATGAATATGGGTGTACAAATCTCTCTTCGAGACAGTGCTCTCAATTCTTTTGAGTATATACCCAGAAATGGAATTGCTGGATTATATGGCAGTCTTATTTTTAATTTTTTGAGGAAGCCCCATGCTCTTTTCCTCAGTGGCTGCACCATTTTACATTCCCACCAACAAGGCACCAGAGTCCCAAATTCTCCACATCTTTGTCAACACCTTTGTTTTTTGGTAGTAGCCATCCGAATAGGTGTGAAGTAGCCAGCACCATTTTTAAAGTTTTTGAGTAAGTTGTCAATATTTTAAAAAATCCGATTTCCTGTGTTTTTTTTTTTTAATGGAGATTTCTAGCTTCCTTTGAAAAATTGGAAAATTCTAGCAGCCCTGGTGACAACTGGCTGGAGCTGAGCAGCGCCTGCCCCTGTGCCCAGCTCACCCCAGCCCTCCCCACGGGCCCCTGCACCCAAAGGATGAGGACAGGTGCCTTGCCCCCCTAGCCTTGCCACTTAACCCACAGCACTGCCAGGAAGGGAGAAGAATGTGTCTTGTACCCATCCTCAGTGCGAGGTGAGGAAACTAAAGGCAGACGGGATGGCCGGGAGCGAGCTACTTCTTGTGACAGTGTGTGTCATGGAGGTGCGATGTGCAAGCAGTGCAAGCACCGTGTTTCTTATACTTGGCCCCTTCACTCCTGTCCGTTCTCTTCCCGGCCCCTCTAGGCATTAGGGTTTGTGATCCTTGTGTTAAACTGGGGTGACTCTCAGCCACCAGGTTTTCTGAGACAAAGATTGCACTGTGGGCTGGGCTCACCAAAGGCAGTTTATGAAAGGAGGTAGAATTTCACCGCTGCCTTGGAGGATGGTGTATCCTTTCGCTGCCGTAACAAATACCCCAGACTGGGTGACTTCAACAACAGGAACATCGTCTCGCACTGTTCTGGAGGCTGGAAGTCAGAGATCGAGGTGTCTGCAGGGCTGGTTTCTTCTGAAGCCTCTCTCCTTGGCTTATAGATGGCTGTCTTCTACCTGTGTCTTCATATCACCTTCCCTTTGTATGTGTCTGTGTCTTAATCTCCTCTCATTGTAAGGACACCAGTCTGGCACTAGGGGCCACCCCTATGACCTCATTTTATCTTCATCACCTCTTTAGAGATCCAACCTCCCAATACAACCCAAATACTCCAAATACAACATTCCGAGGGGCCGAGGGTTAGAACTCCAACCCATGAGTTTGGGGGACACAATTCAGCCCATAGCAGATGGGTAGGACTAGCGGGGAGCAGAGAGGGGGCTCGGTGGGCATGCATTTTATCATCTGCTCAGCACCTGTATTAGTTTCTTTCTGCTGCTTTAACAAATTGCCACAAACTTACTAGCTTAACTGACATGCATTCATTTTCTTACAGTTCTGGAAATCATAAAACCACATGTTGGCAGGGCTACAATCCTTCTGCAGACAATTGGGGAGAATCTGTTCCCTGGCTTTTTCCAGGTCATGGTGGCTGCCAGCATTCCTTGGCTCATGGCCCCATTACTCTGACCTCTGCCTACATCAGCACATCTCCTCTTTCTCTGACTCCCCTGCCTCCTTCTTATAAAGACCTCCTGGGCGCGCCGGGGTGGCTCAGTCTGTTGGGTGTCTGCCTTTGGCTTGGGTCATGATCCTGGGGTCCTGCTCAGTGGGGAGCCTGCTTCTCCCTCTCCCCCTGCTCATGCTCTTTCTCTCTCAAATAAATAAAATCTTAAAAAAAAAAAAAAAAGACCATCTGATTATATTGGGCCCATCTGGATAATCCAGGATAATCTCCCCATTTCAAGATCATTAACTTAATCACGTTCACAAAGTCCCTTTGCCATGTAGGGTAACACATTCTTTGTTCCAGGGATAGGGCTTGGACATCTTTGGGAGATGGTTGTTCTGTCTACCACAGCACCCCTCCCTTCTTCCCTACTCCAACCTTGAACGTCTAGTGGGGAGCTACCCCTCAAGGTGCTGGAGTGGCCATGTGATCCATGCTGGCCCAGTCTGAGTCCCTTGAGGGTTTCCCTTGAGTGGCCACGCTCTGAGGTTGCTGGAGATCAAGCCTCCTGTAAGGGCGAGGCATTAGTCTGTGCTGGTGGAGATGGAGACTGAGATGTGGAGAGAGTCCTGGGAGCCTATAGTCACTGGTTCCAGTTGTTCCCGAGGCTGGCAGGTTATGAATCAGTATATCCTCTGTTCAGTTGGTTTCGGTTGGGTTTCTGTCCCCGGAAATCAAAACCGTCTCTACATGTACACAAGTTATTTTGAATGAGGGCCAGACAGTGGGGGATGGGGACAGCAGGGGCAGAAGTGCATCTCTGGAAGCGAATGAAGTGTAAACTTCAAGGCCACTCACTCAGGGGAGACCCTCCACAGCCCTGGCTGGGACTCAAGTTCATATGTTTCTGCACCATTTTTAGGAGATATGTTAGCTGCAATTGGGAGGACCACGTCAGTCTCCATTTCCACTTTCCCTCTAGTAAATCCTCCCTCTCCTTAGCTTTGCTGTGACCATGGGCATTTTTGAAAACCAACGCAGGGGAGGTTGAGATGAGGATACATTTACTGTGTGTTAAATGCAATATATTTATATGGCCTCCAGTTGTTTTAAGTTTGCTTGCTGGCCGGGTGTAGGAATGGTTTTTAGGAATATTCCCACAGCCCTGACTCCCCCAGCCTGGTGACAAGGAGCAGGGCTAGGGGTGGCCTCATGATACCAACATGTCCCATGGCGATTGCCACCGGAAATACGTGGGGCAGGGAGGAGAAACAAGTTGGAAACATACAGAGCCAAATGTTGGTCCCTTGAAAAAGAATCGTAAAATGGGGGATTGAATTCTTGACTTCTGGCCAAAATTTAAATTCTCCCCTATCAGGAATATACCAGATAAAACTATATAACACACTATACATGCTTTTCTTTTTTGACGGAAACCGTGGAAAAATGGAATTTATTCCTGTGGATCTAATCCTACAAGATTAAAACAACAGTGAGCGCGCGTGCATGTGCAGGTGCATGACTCATGCATCCTATTGTACCCGACTATGTCTTAGCAAGACGTTACCAGGACCAGGTCATGAAGCTAAAGCACACTTTTCTAAATGATCAACCATGCTAGGAAAAAGCCTGAAGTCTCTTTCTACACTTCCTATGGATAATGGTATCTCAAACTTACTGTCATTGTCATAGGAAGAGTCTCAGGCAAAAAGGAGGGGAAAAGTATTTTAGAAGCATGTCAGACAACCAGCACAAACTAATACGTAATTTTTCTGTATTTGGTGTTTTTGTGGTCTTTTCCAGCTTTCAAAACTTTATGGTTTCTGTTGTATTCTCCAGCTATGTATTTTCATATTTAATTTTGTACTGGTAATTTTGTATTCACCTTCTTTAAAAGAGCGAACACGACCCAGGCCCCAGCCAACCTGGGTGAACCCCCATGCACAGGCTACAGTGAGGAGATGGGAATGGCCAGCCTGCCGAGGGCAGAGGCCAAGAAATGAGGAGTCGCAGCAGGGAGAGAGGGAGGGAGTGGGGGACACCGATGATGGAGGCCGTGGAATGCCAGGTGCAGGGAGAGCAGGCCCATTGAGGTGACAGTGGGTACGTGGTGGGTGCCTTGCATGGTGTGTCAAGGAGAGTGACGTGAGGGAGGGGATCCTTTCCTCTGGGAACAGATGCTCTCCAGCTGCTTCAAACTTCTGCACCTGTAACGAGTGGAGAGATGATTAAAGACCAAAGCAGGTGGTACATTCTGGAATCCTGAAAAAGAGTCAAAAAAATGTCACTCTCTGAAACAGAGATTTATAAAAGCCAACATCAAGCAGATGAGGGTTATCACAGTTTGGGTACTTCCCCAAAATCTCAAGATTCTTCAAGGTATAGGGTAGTCTCTCAATTTGTCAAGAGTTGAGAGTGAATCCTAAAACCCCATCCGGGAAGCACCAATTTCAATGTAACTGATAAAAGATGCAGCTTCCAAGAAAACAGCTAAACACAGAATAACATACAATCAAGTATTTAAAAAGTAAACTAGAAGGTGGCAGTCTCAAACACACACACACGTGAACGCAGTAGACCACAAATACTCTGTAAGGCAGAAAACAATGGCTTTATCCAAAGGCAAATGGCATCTAGGGGAAAATATTTGTGTCTTATATCACGGCCAACATTAATTTTTCTAATATGTCAGAGCTCCTATTGATTGAATTTTTTTCAAAGACCAGCCTTCTAATAAAAAATGGGCAGTTCATGAGAAAGAAAATACAGATGCCTCTCAGATAGTTGGAGAAATAGTGACCCTTACTCACAAGAAGAAAATGCAAAATAAGATTACACTGCGATATCTCTTTTCAACTATCCAGTTGGCAAAGATAAAAGAAAGTTCGGTGAAGGTGTGGGGAAATAAGTTCCCTTGTAAATTGTTGGCAGGAATGTAGATAGAGTTTCTGTAGAGAGCAGTTTGTTAATACCTATCCAAATTACAGGTGCACATACCCTTTGACTCAGCAATTTGATTCCTAAGGATCTATCCTGTAGATGTGATCACATATGCACAATGCATCTTATATACAAGATTATTTGCAACACTCTGCAGCAAGAAAAGCTGAGAGGCAGCCTACGTATCCATCTGTGGGGGACCAAATACATAAATTCCTGTACATCAGAATATTCCATACATTGGAATATTGCTCAGTGGTAGAAAAAAAGGAGAAGTTTAATTTGAACTGTTACGAAATGATCTTCAAGATATACAAACCAGAAAAAGCAAGATGTAGAAGAAATAGAAAGTACTCTACTATTACTGTTTTGTAAAGGACGGTTGGGAGGAATCTAGCTCTGTATGTGTGTTTGTTTGAATAAACATAAAATGTCCTTAAAGATACACCAGAAGCTCCTACATCAGCTCCTCCAGAGAGAAGCTCTGGGTGCCTGGGGGATGCGGATATAAGAGCCTCATGCCTTCCTGGAACAGAATGGAAGCACAGGAATCATGATGACTCCACAAATGTGGGTTGAGGGCTGGCTGCATGGCCCGGGCACCCACTGTGGCAGGTGTCGGGGGGCAGCAGATGTCCTGCCCTTATGGAGCTTATGCCCTAGTAAATGAGACAGGCAGTAAACAAATAAAATATATGGGTGGACAGACAGATGGACAGAAAAAGAGAGAGAGGGAGGGAGGGAGATATGGAGAAAGAGGAGGAAGGAATGGAGGGAAGGAGGGAGGGAGGGAGGAAGGAAAGAAGGGAAAGAGGGAAGGAGAGAAGGAAGGAGGGAGGGAGGAAAGGAAGGAAAACTCAGGGACTTTGAAGAATATTAAAAAAATTGGCATGTGGAGAGAGTAAGCGGGGGTGGCCGATCTATTATTTTAGACAGGGTGGGGTGAGAGAAGGTCTCATGTCGTCCAGATATCTGGGGTAGGGGCGTCTAGGGGACAAGTGCAAAGGCCTGACATGGGGAGTTTTGAGGAATAGTAAGGAAGACAGTGTGTGAGCAAAGCGGGGGGGGAGGGGGGGCCGTGACAGGTGGCTGAAATGTGTCCTCCCATGAGCCATTCTCCAGGGACACCTGCTGGGGTGGTGCCAGCCCTTCAGGGATCCCCAGGGAAGACGATTCCCCTTCTGGAACTTCAGACATTCGACCAGGACAGCTCTGGGACTGTGGAAGATAAGTGGGTTGGTGGTACAGTCCACATTCTGGGGTGAAGTCTATCTTTTCAGTCAATGCTTGGAATGACTTTTTTTGAACAGACCCAGGCAGCACATCCCAAACCTAGCATTTGCCCTCGCGGCCCGAAAGCAGCCCTCCGTCCTCCTCGGACGCCTGTGTGCCTTCGAAGGGAACGGCTGCAAACACGTGGTGTGATGGCGGCTGTTCCTGAGCCTGTGCGGCCCACACGTGCAACACGCTTCTGCGCTTCCCTCCCGGAAGATGACCGGGCCCCCGCGGGACCACGGCGTCCCCAGTGGGAGCGTTTTCTCTGTAGGACACGTGCTATGTAAACTCTCTGGTCACGCCGGGTCCTTGCTCTTTAAGACGACAAATCCCCAGAGGAAGAGGCTTACATCTTGCCTAATTGGACAGTTGGCTGTATCCAGAGAGAAGTGTTTGCAGAGCACATGGAGAGCCAGCCCAGGGACCCACATGTTTGCTCAGCATCCACATGGCAAACAGCAAGAGCCTTCCTTGAATGCAGGGGTCAGAAAGGGATTTTCCTCAAATCTGAGCAAGCCTCTGGGGTGATGGCTCATTCAAAAGGCCGTAGTATAGGGAAGGGTGTGCTGGAATATTGGTGCCAGGCCTTCCTCCCATCTGAGATGAACACAAAGAATCTTTTCTCATTTTGCTTTCTTGCAGGAGTCCACCCTGGATTACTGAGGGGGTCCCGGGCCTATTTCAGGGTCCAAGTGTCTGGAATCAGAGCCCAAAGGCCAGCTGTGGGGAGCAGGGGGTGGGAAAAGGGGGGAGGCCCCCTGGCTGTGCAGAAAACGAAGACCCAGGGCTTTTATGCACATGATTAGTGATGAGGAGCTAGTTGCCTGGCAACAGCAGCCCCTTCCCCCCTCTATCCGTACCCCTCAGGCTGTGTGTAATGTTTGGTGACATTTTTCTTTTCATAGCAGAGACAGGGAGTCGCCCCCTTAATTAGCTGAAGATGCCCCCCCTAACTGGCTTATTGATCAGACTCCTGTTTAGAAATCATCCCCCACAAAGCACTTAATTATTAATTGCACATTAATAATTGCTGTGCCGGAGTAACTCTACAGATAGCTGTTCCTGTAAGTGAAGAGCTTAGACTAAGACCTGACACACACAGGTGCTGTAAAAAAATTAGCTGCTCAGATAATTAACATTGTCTCTTTCTTCTAGGAGGTTCAAGTAGTAAGACCTACACTGGGCAGATTTTACTGTTTTCAATGAGCTTTGCTGTTTTCTCTCAGACTCTCAGAATGCTACAGTCAGAAGGGTCCTTAGAGAACCCCCACCCCCCCACCCCGCTGCCTCCTCTGACAGGTGGGGAAACTGAGGCCAAACAAGGTGCCATGACTGATGCCACGGAGACTGAATCCAGACCTCCTGGTCCTCGGTCTCTTTCCACCACTCCTCCGGCCCTCCCAGTTCAGGGCTACAGAGACTCTTGCCAGGAGTCCGTTAGGAATGCCTTCCTCCCCTGGCTTGCACTCGGGGACCTGCATCTGCAGCAAGTCCCCGGACCCTGCAGTGGGGCCAGCTAGAGAGGGCTTGGGGGGTGCACCGCAAGTAAATGATGCGACTGCCAGAGCAGGGTCATCGTGTCCATTTACAAGATGGGCAGCTCAAGGCCGAGAAAGGTGAATTTCTAGTCCCAGACAGGACTGGAAAGCCACATCCCTCTTCCCACACGGTCACCACCTGGCTCTCCCGTGCAACAGACGCAAGACCGTGGGGCCTCGTCCCTTCCTCTGACACTCAGGGAAACCAGGCCTCAGAAGGGGTCGAGGGGCCTGCCCAGGGCTCTACCTCCTGGTACAGCTGTGACCCCACTCCCGGGGCAGGGGGGGAGGTCCAGGAGAAATCACCCACCCGCTTCGCTTTCCCACATGGAGGTTTATCCTAACCAATCTGCTGAGACACACTTTTTAACACACAATAAGATGGATGTGCTAAATTAATTTCAAATACACGGGACAGAAACAACATCCGGGCCTTTGGGTCGATTATCTACACAGAACAGGTTGATGGGGGTTAGGGGCTGGGAAAGACAGGGTGTGGGGATAACAGGCCTTCTCTGTTCATGTCCTAGGAGGAAAAAAATAACAAAGGAGACTCTCAGTTGCCCAAGTGTGTGAGTGGGCACTAGGGGGCGGAGTGAGTCCAGGAATGGGAGAGCCAACGCGATTTTTCCTTTGGTCTTAAGGGTGGTTTTAAAAGGCAAGCTTGTAGCGTGAAGGGTCATTGCCTTTAGTACAGCCTTAGTCAATAGGTTTCTAATTGGGCTATTAATCTGGAAATAAGTGTAAAATAGGAAACCCAGAGGGTGGGTTGAGCGTGAACGCAATGTGAATAATGAACATCCCATGAATGATTTTTTAAAGGGTCAATAGTCCCATAATCTTTGTTCTTCTTTAATGTGAATTGACTTCTGACCACGACTTGGCAATTTGTCATAAAGCGGTAGGTCTAAGTATTAAGAAACACAAAATAATAATATAAGAGTTTTCTAATACATGGTCTCTGCAAGTGGAAAACATAAAAAGTCATTGTTTTTTGGCAAATTAATGTGATTGTGCGTACGTACCAATCCATAGCCACTCCTCCTTGCACCTGCTCCCACCCTGTCTCACTGCATGCTTGAAACAGTCATGCCAGAGATGAAAGGACTGCAGCGACACACCGGGTCCCCCGCGTGGGAGTTCACCCCGGTGATACGTGACTCAACCCCCTGCGAGGCAGTGACGTTTGGACCTATGTGAGTTTAGCAGTGGCCTAAGGATAGTTTCTTATTTAGAACAACGGTAACTCCCATGGGACTATAGTGAATAATACTGTATTGCATATTCGAACGTTGGCAATAGAGCAAATCTTTAAAGTCCTCACCAGGACAATTAAATCGTAACTATGGTGACAGATGTTACTGTGGTGATAGTTTGGCGGTATATGCAAATAGCTAATCATTAAGTTGTACACCTGAAACTGATGCTGTGTTATATATCAATTACGCCTCAATAAAAACAACAAAAACAAAGGCCAAAATGAAAGGGCTGCCATCAATGAGAACTCATTAGGTGCCCAGCCCTGGGCTTTGCTTAACATGGTCTCACTGAAGCAAAATAAACCTATAAGCTATATACTGTTATTCTTCTTCTGATTTTCCAGATGAGGAAACTGAAACTAAGTTAACTAAGTTGTCCAAGATTGCCCGGCTACGTAGTAGTTTGTCTAGGACTCAGATCTCACAGCAAAGTCCGGGTTCTCAGTTCTGGTGCTTCTGGAAGCCTGACCAACCCTATCCTGATGGAAAAAAGCTTGGGTCCTAGACTCTGACACTAAATCCTTTTTTTTTTTAATTTAAAATTATTTATGTATTTATTTTAGAGATGGGGTGGGGGGAGCACGTGCAAGGCGAGGGGAGGAGCAGAGGTAGAGGGGCAAGCTGACTCCACACTCCGAGGGTTGGGGTGGAGGGGGGGCTTGATCCCAGGACCCTGAAATCATGACCTGAGCAGAAACCAAGGGTCAGACAGTTAACCAACCAAGCCACCCAGGCGCCGCCCCCCCTTAAGGTTATTTATTTATTTATTTTAGAGACAGACAGAGAGAGAGAGAGAGAGAGCGCAATGACACTACATTCTAATCTGAGCATGGTGCTGATTTGGTGGGTGGTTTTAGGAAAGTGACTCCACCTCTATATCAAATCTTAAGCTCTTATAGTGAGTTACCAAATAATGCAAGTCGTCAAAATAAATGTAATATAAAGACATGTAGGGCGTCAAGAGCCCAGATGAATGCACAGAGTCCAGGGCCACAGCAGCTCTGGGATCGGCGATCTGCAGGAACCCGGCCCCAGGGTCTATAGGATGAAAATGTAACAGGATGGTGTGAGGCAAGTGGGATCATCCTCTCAAGCTCCTGGGTTAAGAATAGGGATGGATCCTTCTGCTCACAAGCCCTAGAGTTTGGGGGCCGTAGACATGCAGGAAGATGGCCACACGCTGGGCAGAGAGGTGTGCGTTGGAGCAGTGCTGCACGAGGCTGTCGGCTGGGGGCCAGCAAGAGGAAGCCATGTTTCTCAAGGGACCACTGGAAGTGCCTGGCACTGAGGGCCAAGGGCAGGCAGGCCCTGGGGCCACTTGGTGAGCCACGGGGACCCACAGTTCTGCCACAGATCACAAAAGGGCATCTTCAGCTTTGCCCCTTTTCTTCCTCTTTCCCAGAAGCCAGAGGGGTAAGCAGGAAGGAGAGGAGTGGGAGAGAGAAGGCCATGTCCTCACTCCCTTCCCCACTCCCAACTCTCCTAAAGCCTGCAGCCTCGCGTACATTCCAGGCAAAGAGGAAAGCTTTGAATCAACTAGAAGACTGAAATTTTAAATTGGACAGAGATGAATCTTAATAACTGGGGAGAAACCATTTTGATAACTAAAATGATGAAAAGTTATAGAATCAGACTGGGAGATATATATCTATATATATATAGCTAATGGAGCCTGCTACCCAGTGGGAAAGGGAGGTTTCACAGAGCATAACTGATAGATTTGGGGGGGGGATCTATTTCATGTTTATCCCCCCAGAGAATTGACAATCTTCACTAAACCTGTTACTCAGAGGAAAATCAATAAATATTATGTATCTGGCCGCAGGTGAAAGACTGCAGCCTGCCGTTCCACACTGCGCGGCTGGGGGCTGTGCGTGCACGGGGTCCCGCGGCCGCCTGGGACTCCGATCTCGCAGGAGCGCCCTGGGTACCTCAGATAACGGTGGGAAAAGCCGAGCGTTTCTCTTCTTATCACGATTGTAACTATGGCTCTTTTTTCTGTTCTCACAGCAAATGCTAGGTTAGGATACTCGTCTTTTTAAGTGCCCTCCCTCTGCTCAGAGGCTTCTGCCCTCTGAGAAGTCTGGATCGATCCCCCCGTGACTCCCTCCTGAAATTTCAGAGCTCATCTTGAGACCTGGGCTTCAGAAAGGCTATGCAGAATGAACTTAATTTGCAGACATAATGGCGATAATCTCACCCAACCCCGAGTTCCTTCCACCCATTGCCTATGTAGAGTTGGGCAGTGCAAGAACCCACAGACAGACACATCAATGAAGCAAAGACAAGAACCCAGAAGCAGACCAAGGACTGTATCACAGTCCACTCTGTGATAAAAGGTGATACCACCAATCCACGGGAAAAGGAAAGAATATTCCACCAATAGTGTGTGGATAGTTGGTCAGCTACATGTGGAAAAACAACCATTTAAATTCTTCCTTCACATTCATCAATTTCCAATGGATTAAAGACTTAGAGATAATAATTGCAAGAACAGAAATGTAGAAGAAAACCTAAGCGAGTATTTATCAGACCTTGGAACCGGGGAATAACTTTCACAGCATGACAACAATAAAGAAATCACATAGGAAAAGAACGATAGCTTTGAATATATAACAAGTTTAAATGTATACCAAAAAGACAATAGAAGTACAATCAAAAGGTATGGTAGTAACAAAAGCCAGTAATCCCCACTGCACCAGCTGGCTGCGAGCCAACAGCCAATGTGTGAGTGAGACCATCCTAGATCATCTGTTCCCTAACCAGACCACCGGCAGACAGCAGACGCGTGAACGAGCCCAGCAGAGATCAGCCATGCCTGGTCCAGGCCATCAGATACGTACGGCTGACACAGATTCATAAGCAATAATAAAGGTTTTTCTTGGTTTAGAACACTGTTTTAAGGCAATTTGTTATGCAGAATTAGATAAATGATACAAAAGAGAAAAGAAAAATGATAAATTGGAACAAATATGTGTAACAAATATGAAAGATAAAGATTAAAATCTTTAATATGTAATGAGGCCTTATAAATCAACAAGAGAAACAAGATCTGCCTTAGAGCAATAGATAGAGGACATGAGCAGATAAGTCATTAAGAAAGAGAAATGGCTAATAAATGAAAAATATTAAACCTCACAGAAGTAAAAGAAGTGTAATCCAAACGTTAAACCACAATACGTTTTTTTTTACTTATGAAACTAGCAACAATGTAAAAATATTCAATAAAGATGAGTGTGGTAGTGTGATGGGCACTCTCAGATCTGGGGATGGAAGTCAAATTAAACCATTTCCAGAAAGCGATTTAGCAAGATTTAGAAAAAGCCTTTGGGGCAGATACAGTTGGTTGGTGTGGAATATTGTGGTATTGTTCCCAATTCTTCATCACGTTCTTTGCATGATTTTGTAGTTCCTTTCCCTAGAAACAAAGTATATTTTCTGGCATATTGATGTCGTACTTGGCTTTGTGGCTGTTTTTGGCCAAAGGAATGTTAATAGATGCGTGCTGCAAGCAGAGGTTGAAGCATCCTCTGGTTTCAAGTTTGTTCTCTTGCATTTCTCCTTTTACCACAACAGCTTCTCCTTTGTATTCCTGCCCCCTCCGCCTGGGCCCCGGAATGAACACATGGATTTGGGAAGACGAAGGGGTAGTGGCAGGATAGTGTTTAGCACCTGCCTAATATCCACAGAAAAGCAGACAGAACAATTAAATAGCAAAACCAAAATCCACAGGCATTTCCAACAAAGCCAGGTGAGAAGGGGTTCCCACGAAGTCTAAAATACAGGCGAGTGGGGCTAAGTCATTAGTGGTCACAGCATCTGTGCTGGAAGAAGCAGAGGAAAGCAGCGGGGCATCTAACAAACCTGCCAACAAAACCCCCCTAGAACATCCAAGAGGCATTCCCTGGGAAGCTCAGCAGGCTCATTTTAGAACAACAGCTAAACCTGTTTTGCCTGCTCCGATTAGCAGGTGCGTGCAGGGGGCTTGGGGTAAGGTCTAAAAGTCTGGAGCAGTCTAGCCCTTAGGAGCTCTCAGAATTCACCAGCTAGGTGAGCTGGCCTTTAGGGACAGGGCCTGTCCCCGAGGAACCTGCTGGGAGCAGAAAAGCCACGGTAGAGATGAAGGAAAAGAAGGTCCAGATAAAAGTGGGTAAGGGGAATATAGCCAGGGAATCTCACAAATCTTGCACTACGTGAAAAACAACAGAATAGGTAACTTTATGAAGTTAGAAAACTTATCCTGTACAAAGGTTCCTTCTGAAAGTTCATACTTAGTTCATACAAAAATGATCAATAGAAATGTATTGAGACTAAATCTCATACAAAGTTTTTGGAAGAAAAATGAGAATAAGGAGAATAATGTCCCCACAGATAATGAAAGCAGGCATAAAGACTTGCTTTAAAAAATGAGACAGAAAAAGGAAAAATGAAATTAATGAACTATTTCAAAATGAGCTAAAAGACTAATATCTTCAGGAAAGGAATGTCATTAAGAAAACAATATAAAACATGAAAGAAAAAATTAATGAGAAATAGAGAAACTCAGAAGTGAAGGGAGAGAGATCAGCAAAAATACAGAAATAAAATAAATGGGGAATAAACTATGAGGAATCCAGTGAATAAATAGATATTGCCTTAAGAGAAATAGAAAGTGAAAAGAAGGGAATTTTTTTTAAAAAATTTATTTATTTATTTGAGAGAGACAGAGCATGAGCAAGGAGGAGAGGGAGAGGGAGAAGCAGACTCCCCACTGAGCAGGGAGACCAGTACGGGGCTCGATCCCAGGACCCTGGGATCATGACCCGAGGCAGAGATAGACACTTAACTGACTGAAACACCCAGGGACCCCAAGAAGGGAAATTTTAAAAATAAAAGATAAATTAGAAAGAGATAAAGATTTGAAAAACAATACAACTATTGAATGAATACAGGAAAAGAAGATCCAACACATGGTGAGCAGAAGTTCCTGAATAAGCAAACAGAAGCAAAAGAATTGAACAAATACTACATGGTATAATTTGAGAAGGTTTTTCTGAAATAAAGTAGATTTGAAAGCACATATTAAAAGAGCACACTATCCATATGAAAATATTGAACTGAAATGTCAACACTAAGACATATTCTAGTGAAATTTCTGAACTTTAAAGAAAAAGAAAAAAAGCTCTTTAGACATCTAGGCCAAAAGAATATGTGGCTTATAAAGGAAGGAAGGAAGATTATCATTAGACTTAAAAAAATTTTTTATTTAAATTCAATTTAGTTGACATATAGTGTATTATTAGTTTTAGGGGTAGAATTTAGTGATTCATCAGTTGCATATAACACCCAGTGCTCATCACATCAAGTGCCCTCCTTAATGCCCATCACCCATTACCCCATCTCCCCACCCACCTCCCCTCCAGCAACCCTGTTTGTTTCCTATAGTTATGAGTCTCTCATGGTTTGCCTCCCTCTCAGTTTTTATCTTATTTTATTTTTCTTTTTCTTCCCCTATGTTCATCTGTTTTATTTCTTAAATTCCACATATGAGTGAAATCATATGGTATTTGTCTTTCTCTGACTGACTTACTTCGCTCAGTGTAATACCCTCTAGTTCCATCCATGTCATTACAAATGGCAAGATTTCTTTCTTTTTGATGGCCATTGTATATATATCACATCTTCTTTATCCATTCATCTGTTGATGGACATCTGGGCTCTTTCCATAGTTTGGCTATTGTGGACATTGATGCTATAAACATTGGGGTGCATGGGCCCCTTCAGATCATTACATTTGTATCTTTGGGGTAAATACCTAGTAGTGCAATTATTGGGTTGTAGGATATCATTAGACTTTTTGATGTGACACTTTGTCAGAAAAAAAGTATTTGGATACTCAAGAAAATGTGACATTCAAGTATAAAGGACATAGGCAAGCTGTTATGAACATGCAGGCACTTAGAGAATATTATTCCTATGAGTACTTTCTGAGGAATTTATTAGAGAACAAGTTTTAAGCAACCAGAATGACTAGAGAGTTGTTTTTGTTTGTTTGTTTGTTTGTTTTTAAGTAGGCTCTACACCCAACATGGGCCTTGAACTCATGACCCTGAGATCAAGAGTCACATGCTCTCCTGACCAAGCCAGCCACGCATCACTAGAGAGAGTTTGATAGAAGGAATTGAACTGGCAAAGTTCTATTTCTTAACCTGGTTGGTAGTTACAGGGGTGTTTGTCTTATAATAATTCACTAAGATATATATATATTTGTTTTGCATTATATTCTTTATATTTTATTTCACAACAAAAGGTAAAAGCAAAAACAAACAAAATGACCATGCAAAGAGCAGACCTGAACCCAACCATAGGTAAGTCTAGTGAAACCCAGCCTAGTTCAGTCAGTTTTCAGTTGTTCCAAGATGTGAGCAAGAAAAAAAAAATGCTTATTGTTTTTTAACTCTAAGTTTGGGGTGATTTGTCATCCAGCACTATTGTGAGTTTTGCTATCTAATAAAATTGAATCTTCAGCAGCTATATCAAACCTCTTATTTCATTATTGAATCTGGAAAGGACCAGATCCTTGTTTTCTTAGATTCCCTAACAGTTAATGAAGGTTATGTGACAAATATTGGAAATAACCCAGTAAAGGAATTCTGCTAGGTTTGTAGGAAATTTTTCTTTCCTAATTAAGGATAGTGGTATATGAGGAGTTGCTCTCACTGTCTTGTTTTCATACACCTCTGCTTTCCTGAATTTTGCTTATGTGACCATGGGAGACTTGGAGCCATCTTGCTACCATAAGCAACAAGCACACAGATGAAATGTCAACATTTGGAGGATGTTGGAGCAAAAAAATATGAGATTTTGATTTCTTGATTATTTCATTGAGTTTCTCTACCTTCTTTCAGACTTCTTGGTTATGTAAGTAATAAATATCCCGGTTGTTAGTTAGCTTTTCTGTTACTTGCAGCTGGCTTTCTATTTCTTCCTGACTTAGACAGCTTTGACAATGTTTCTTGTCTTTAAACTAGTATTCCTGGATCCATTAACTTAGATTAAGAAAGGATTTTAAGATATAGTCAAAAAATATTTATCAAATCATTATCTATAGAGAGGCAAAATAGAAAACAATCTAAAAGTTGCAATATAAAAGAATGATTAAATAAATAAAATATCAATAAGATGATACATTATGCATCTGTTAATATTCATGTTTTTGGAGAATGTTTAAGAATATGGAAAATGGTCATGCATAATAAAAAATTAATATTTAAATCTGTATGGGTGAGGGGCACCTGGCTGGCTCAGGCAGTAGAGTATGTGACTCTTGATCTTGGGTTTGTGAGTTTAAGCCCCACATTGGGCATAACGTTTACTTAGAAAAAATAATAAAACTGTATGGGGTGATGTTAGGGAAAATGTGAGAGTAAAGATGTCCAAAATCTTTTCTTCCATAAAAGCAGTGATAAAATTGGCAAAATTGTCCAAATCAACCAGAGAATGTTAATTCAAGAAAAATTATTGGATTGCAGTAAAAATAGTGAGCTTTGTGGCATTCTAATTTGCCTTATTCTCATCCTCCTCTGCCCAGTTCTGCAGTTGCCTTGAAAATGAACACCCTGTAATCCTTTCGAAAACCAGTAGACTGGCAGCCACCAGAGGGAGCAGAACAGGATTGGAGCTACTTCATAGACCTGTTCCCAGAGAAATGTCATTATTTGACCTGTCTGGTGGTTCCCTGGAAGATTCTACTCACAAGGCTGTGTCATTATTTGACTTGACCCAGAGGTCACCCAGTGTGAACAGCCTTTTCCCCAGGGGCATTTGTCAAGAACAATCAGAGATAATTGCTTAACATCCATGGGTGCCTTAGTTGGTGGATAACATTGGGCAAACAATAGGCTAACCAAAAAACTTAAAGGAAAATCTAGAGAAGAGATCATCATAAGGGACTTTGAAAAGCTCCAAATATTTCTGGGAGTCTAGAAGGCTGTGTTCATGCATGTGGCTGTGCATATGACCAGGGCTGTGTGAATGCTCAGGAAGACACAGAAAGGCCTGAACTCTCACCTCTGGCTAACCTTAAGGCTCTGTGCAAGCAGGAAGTAAAAGCTCAGGCAGAACTGTAAATTGCCTTTCCACTGAGTGTTGAAAGCATTCCCCCCAATATATACACAGAGCCCCTCAACAAAAACTGGGTAATGTATTGGTTTCAGGCATTTTTTGGGGGGTAAAGATTATTTATTTATTTGAGAGAGAGAGCATGAGTAGTGGGGAGGAGCAGAGGGAGAGGAAGAAGCAGACTCCCCAGTGAGCAGGGAGCCCAATGCGGGGCTCAATCCCAGGGTCCTGGGATCATGACCTGAGCCAAAGGCAGATGCTTAACCCACTGAGCCACCCAGGTGCCCCTTGGTTTCAGGCTTTTAAAGAAATTGACCATTAAGCTAAGTAGACATCGCAGTGGTCACACACAGCAAAGAATACAAACTTTACACAATTAGGTCATAAAGCCACTAGACAAACAGCAACAATCAGAAGCAATGACACCAACGAAACCTGGGATTTCCACAGTTATCTCATTATATTATTTTAAAATAAGTTTGGTTTTCAGTTAAAAAATGAGAAACATGCAAAAAACTAACCTAAGAAAATATGGCACTCTTAGATATATACTCAAGAGAAATGAAAACATACGTCCACATAAAAACTTGTTTATGAGTGTTCATTGCAGTATTATTCATAATAGCCAAAAAAAATAGAACAGCCCAAATTTTCATCAGCTGATGAATGGACAAATGAAATGCAGTATATCCTTACAATGGAATACTATCCAACCATAAAAACGAACGAAGTACTGATAAATGGTACAGTGCGGATGAACCTGGGAAAGATTAGCCTAAGGGAAAGAAGAGAGATACAAAAGGCCACATATTGTATGATTCCATTTATAGAAAATGTCCAGAATGGGCAAATCCATAAAGACAGAATGTTGATTAGTGGTTTCTGGGGATTGGAGGGGAGGGAAAATGGGGTGTGATTGCTGATAGATATGGGAGTTCTTCAAATTGATGAAAATGTTTTGGAATTAGATAGTGGTGCTGGTTGTACAACTTTGTGAATACACTAAAGACCATGGAATTGTGCATTTTAAAAGGGTGAATTTTATGGTATATGAATTATATCTTGATGATAAAAGTAACCTGTGTGGTATGGTCCCAGTTTTGTTTAAAATACTGTTTTTGATACAAATCTTGTGCAACTTCTGAAAATCTCCTCACCACCTTCTTTCTCTTTGTTGATTGGTGTGTGACACTAAGCGGCCTCTTCACTTCCAGACTCTGTTGAAATGTCACACCATGAGACATAGAATCTGGTTTCCCGTGCTAAGAGGCTGTTTGATGTAACCTGGAAGTTGCAGAAAGTTAGTTCCACATGGGTGAAGCCTGATCAATAGGAATTAGGTGACAGAAAGGAGTGAGGCAGTAATTTTCCATATTTCTCCATTCCTTGGGCTACTCCGATGTGCAAAGCTTCGCAAACCTCCCAGAGTCCCTCACGCCAGGTGGACACATCTGCCGAGTGGCATGCTGGGACTCTATCATGGCTTGTCATGAAGTGGTGGCCAGCATGATAAGACCTCACAAGGAAATACTTTAGATCTCCCCTTGCCTCACTCTTGTTCCCTTTTCTCTTCACCCTGCAACCCTTCCAAATAAAGTGTCAGCACTTCAATACTTGTTTCTGCTTTTCAGAGCATTCAGGCTAAGAAAAATGCATAAAAAATACACTAAAAAACTAGAGTTTATCTTTGTGTATGGTGTAAGGAAATGGTCCAGTTTCATTCTTCTGCATGTGGCTGTCCAATTTTCCCAACACCATTTGTTGAAGAGACTGTCTTTTTTCCACTGGACATGAACTATTGGGACTTCATCAAGATAAAACTTTTGCAGAGCAAAGGAAACAGTCAACAAAACTAAAAGACAACCGACAGAATGGGAGAAGATATTTGCAAATGACATATCAGATAATGGGATAGTATCCAAGATCTATAAAGAACTTTTCAAACTCAACACCCTTTGAGGACAAATAATCCAGTCAAGAAATGGGCAGAAGACACGAACAGACATGAACAGACATTTCTGCAAAGAAGACATCCAAATGGGCAACAGACATATGAAAAAATGCTCTGCATCACTTGGCATTAGGGAAATACAGATCAAAACGACAACAAGATACCACCTCACACCAGTCAGAATGGCTAAAATTAACAAGTCAGGAAACAACAAATGTTGGCATAGATATGGAGAAAGGGGAACCCTCTTACATTGTTGGTGGGAATGCAGGCTGGTGCAGCCACTCTGGAAAACAGTATGGAGGTTCCTCAAGAAGTTAAAAATAGAACTACCCTATGACCCAGCAATTGCTCTATTAGGCATTTACCCCAAAGATACAAATGTAGTGATCAGAAGGGGCACATGCACCCCAATGTTTATAGCAACAATGTCCACAATATCCAAACTATGGAAGGAGCTAAGATGTCCATCAACAGATGAATGGATAAAGAAGATGTGGTATATATATACAATGGAATATTACTCAGCCATCAGAAAGGATGAATACTTACCACTTACACCAAAGTGGATGGAACTGGAGGGTACTATGCTGAGTGAAATAAGTCAATCAGAGAAAGACAATTATCATATGGTTTCACTCATATGTGGAATATAAGAAACAGTGCAGAGGATCATAGGGAAAGGGAGGGAAAACTGAATGGGAAGTCATCAGAGAGGGAGACAAACCATGAGAGATTCTTAACTATAGGAAACAAACTGAGGGTTGCTGGGGGGGGGGGATGGGTAATGGGTGATGGGCATTAAGGAGGGCACGTGATGTGATGAGCACTAGGTGTTAAACACAACCGATGAATTATTGAACTCTGCATCTGAAACTAAGGATGTACTCTATATTGGCTAATTGAATTTAAAAAGATCGTGAATGAAACTTTTTTTTTTTAAGTAGGCTCCATACCCAATGTGGGGCTTGGATTCATGACCCTGAGACCAGGAGTCACACGCTCTACCAATAGAGCCAGCCAACCGCCCCTCGTTCTTTATTTTATTTATTTAAATAGTCTCTACACTCAATGTGGGGCTCGAACTCACGACCCCGAGATCAAGAGTCACATGCTCCTCCACCTCAGCCAGCCAGGCACCCCTTGAATGAAACTTTCTAATATCAGTAGTGGTAAATGGAAATCGAGTGGCTTTTATTTTCTTCTTTACTTTTTGGTGTGATCCAAAGTTTCAGTGATGAATATGTTTTTCACAATTAGAAAAATAAAATAAAAACAAACCCCACAAAGCAACTGGGTTTGGCATACCTCCTCTAAGAGAATCCTTTTTACTTATCTGGAAATTAGCCATCTAAATAATCTCTTGGTTTACTATCTTTTGGCACTTGCAGAGCGTAGGTAAAATTCATTCATTTATGCATCCAACAAGCATATTTTGAGCGCCTACTATATGTCAGGCACTGTTCTAGGAACATGGGATCTCTCGGTGGACCAGACAAACATCCTTATTCTCAGAGAGCTTATATTCTAATGGGGCCAGCCAGACAATACCTGAACAAATAAGAAAATACATGTCAGTTTTGGTAAGTGCTTTAAAGAATGAAGCTGGGTAGAGGGGTGGTGAACAATGGAGGTGGGGGGCGTGGCACTTTGGTTAGGAACTGCTGCTTTAAAGGTGACATTTGAGTAAGGAACAGGATGAAGTAAAGGAGAGAGCCACGTGGACTTTTGGAGGGGCAAGATTCTAGGCAGAAAGAATAGCAAACACAAAGGTCCTGCTGCTGGACAGTGCTTGCATGTTTGAGTGGGAGTGTCAGTGTCTTGACTGAGAAACAGCAAGGAGGTCAGTGTGATGGGCAGAGATGGTAGCAGAGGAGGTCAGAGTGGTGGCAGGAGGTAGGGCTTTGTAGGCCTTGATAAGGACTTTGGATTTGACTGTAAATGAGACAGGAAGCCATTGGAGGCTTTAGAATTTCTTGGATAAAATTTACCATTCTCACCATTTTTAAGTATATACTTCGGTGGGATTAAGTACATTCACATTGTTGTGAAACCATCATTACTATTCATCTCTAGCACATTTTCATCATCCCAAATTGAAACTTTGTACCCATTAAGTAAAAACTTCCCATTATGTTTCCCCCCAGTCCCTGGTAACCACTGTTCTACTTCCTGTCTCTGTGAGTTTGACTAGTCTAGCTACCTCCTATAAGTGGAGTCCTACAATATTTGTCCTGTATATCTGGCTTATTTCACTAGGCATAATGTCCTTAGGGTTCATTCTTGTTGTAGCATGGGTCAGAATTTCACTGGAGGGCTTTGCGGGAAGAGATGGTAGGCAACAAAAGTGGAAACACAAAGATCAATTATAAGACTGTTGTAATCATCTAGATGAGAAAGGATGGTGGACTGGGGTGGTAGTGGCAGAGATGATGAGACATTTCAGAATCAAGCTATTTTGAAGGCAGGGCTACCCAGATTTGCTGATTGATTGGATGTCAGGTATGAGAAAGGGTACAGGTGAGGATGACCCAACGAGTTGTGCCTGACAACTGATAGCATGGAGTAGTAATTAACAGAAATGGCCAAGAATGCAGGGGAAGTAGGATTTGGTGGTGGTGGTAGTAGTGTGTGTGTGAGAAAACTTAATTCTGAACATACCAAGTTGGGAATGATTATTAGGCCTCCAAGTAGAGCTACAGAATAGACAATGGATATAGAAATCTAAAGGTCAAGGAGACGAGAGAAAAGTTAGGGCTAGAGATACATAATTTGGTGTCATCAGTTCATAAAAGCCCTGGATCTGGAAAAGATCCTTTGGGACCTGAGAACAAATCTAGACAAGAAGAGGCCTGAGGATGGAGGCCTGGGGCCCTCTGTTGCTCAGAGACCAGGTAGATAAAGACGGAGATGACCCAACAAATGAGATTGAGAGGGAAGGGACAGTCCATTAAGAGCACAACCATGAGAGAGAGGGTCAGTGAAGAGAATATTTCAGGAAAAGGGAGTCAGAGGTAAGGGGAGATTTACAATGGGGAAGTCTTCTGGGACCTTATCAAGAATGGTTATTCATTACTATTCCACATTCCTCGTGAACCCCTTTTGGGAGCTTTCCTTCATCCTCCTATAGCATCTTCGAAGAGAGTTGAAGAGGGTGAGAAAGTGTTCTAAATCTAATGAATGCTATTTCCAAGGGTCCTCCCACCTTGTACCCGCTTTGAGTCACTTGAGACCTTGCTGCTGAAGTCAGCAGTTGCATTGATTCCTTCGACTAGGTCACTTAGCTTCTCCTCGGGCTTCCCATCACCCTGTGGATCACAGACTGTCCAGTGTGTTTAGAGCTTGTCCTCGTGGCCCCTGCCCTGGGTTTGGGGGTTTATCTCCTTGCCTTGTCAAGTTTGACTTCCTCCAACTCTGTCTTCTTGGCTATTCACATCCATTAAATGTTTTCTCCTCTCTTGCCTCTGACCACATGTCTTCTCATCATTTAAATTGTAGTTTTACCTTCATCTCCGTTTCCTGCCACCCACTGTCAAACTGGAAAATGTCTATTAGTCATTCCGTGAAAATGTTTGAATGTCTACTGTACAGAACCCTGTCATAGATGCTACACACTATACCAATAATTTTGACAGTCTTTGTCTTCAGCTTCCTTCCAAGGTAATTTGGAGAGGAAAAAATTAACATGTAAAATGAGAGGTAATAAAACTAGACAATAAATCATGTTTTCTAAAAATTGCCATCAATTCATATTGATACCAAATGAGAGTCAGGGAAGATGGCAGTTGAGCTGCGACATTGAAAGATGAGAAGGATTTGAATAGTAGGAAGGAAAGGGGTGGCAACCCCAGAGGAGGAAACATAACTAAAGCCTTGATGACAGCAAGGTGCGAGGAAAGGTAGATTCGATCCGCGTTGTGGAGTAGGAAGCAAGAGGTGCAAGGAATTTAATGATGGGTGCTCAAGAGTTTTTGAATAATGTAAAAGCAGCGCTGAGAAGAACAGCTTGGAAGCTTTGGTCAGCACAAAGAGTTAGGAGACAAGGGGACCAGTAAAAGGACTAGTGTGGTGGTCCAGCTCTGGCAGGTTAAGAGCCTGGGTTTTGAACTGGTGTAGACCAAGAGCACCTCTTTCCTCAGACCTCCAGCAGCCCATTTCTCACTGGCTGGGATTTGGTCATGAGCTCATCCCTGAATAAATCTCCATGGCCATGGATATGTGGTGGTCTGACTGGCTAAGCTCTGGACCTGGAGGTGGGGCCAGCTTCACCCAAGCAAGGTCTGAGAGAGGGGTGGTCCCAAAGGAAAATCAAGATGGTGTTTCCAGAAGGGAGGGTAGGTGCTGAAAATTTAAAACCAGTCTTCTTCACCTTCTTCCACTCATTCTTCCACCTACCACAGGCGAATCCATACGCCACTGAAACTGTTCTCACCAAGATCACTCCTAGTTTACAAAGACGAAAGACCTTTCCAGACTGCTGAAAGACCTTTTGTAGCTGACTTCTTGGCTGCATTTGACACTGTTTTGCCCTGTAAATATTAGTATTTTCTAAGGTTCCATTTTCAGCTCGTTCTCCTCCTACTCTCCCATCTTCTCCTTCCTTGGCTCCCTTGGAAGAATGAGGACACTCTCTTCCGCCATCTTGGATATGCCTCTATTGATGCACATCATCCACTGTATTGTGATTATCTGTGTGTTCATCGTGTATCTTTGTAGCTCCAGCTCCTGGCAGTAGAGGTAGAGTTAATGACTAGAAATGGGGTATACAAGCAATAGGGTGAACAAAAAGACAAAGACAATGTCACGATTTTGAGCCTACAACTCACTAACAGAAATAAGGAAGTCAGTTTTGGAGAAAAGAGAGTGAATCTGACTTTAGAAGTGTTGTGTCAGAGATGGTGGGCCCACCAAACAGAAACAAACAGAATGGAGACCATTGAAGATACTGTGCCAGGAGCCGTCCACTGCAAGTTTTATGAGAGTAGGGACCTTGTCGGTCTTGTTCTAGCTTCTAGAACATGGCACAGCTTAAGTGCTTAATACACATTTGTTGAGTTACTGAAGTAACCAGTGAAGCCATGTGAGTGACGGAGATTTCTAAGAATGGGCACAGAGCCAGGCCTGGCCCGGGGGAAGCATGAATGGAAGGGATGAAGACAAGATGCACCCAAGACATCCCCTGCCGGCAGACACATGTCCAACAAACAAGGAGGGAGGCCGTTCTTTCCTTTTTTCCATCAGGAAAGAAACCTTTTTTAGATGCCTTCTATCCGATTTCCCATCATTCCATTGCCTGGAATCAGGTCACATGTCCGCGCTCGGCTGCAAGAGGGGCTGAGGAAGTAAATGCATTCATGGCATTTTCAGACCCTATAAAGACTCCATAGTTCGATTTGGAAGACCAGGAGGAAAAGGGGAGGTGCGGAGATGCCTAAAGGATTTGATCTGCCTCCCAGAGAGAAGGGAAAATTTAAATGAGGAGGAGGTACAGAGTTTTTAAAAATACAGACCCACTTTGGGGACATTCTTGCAGGTTCAAAGGGTTCTTCCAAATTACTTCTTCTACTCTAGTAGACAATGTGCAAATGACCTGGGGGAAGAGACAGCTCCTCTCCCAGCCCCTGCTATTTACATCCTTCGCGTCAGCAGCATCAGGGACTTCGTTGGAACACTTAAAGTAACACGGGGATGTTTGTTTTCGTCCAGGTCAGGGAGAAAGTTGAATTTAAATACTTCCAGTTTGGAGCAGCGGTGCCCTATAGGGGAGTTGACTTAGAGATTTGCCAGATGGGTCAGGCCTATTTGCAGTCTTGAAAAGGCCTGAAATCCCAGCCTGGACACAAAGCTGCGGGAGTAGAGAATACAGGCTTCCCCTCCCAAAAACAGCATCAAGTAAAATGTTACTGCAAAAGAATTCATTTTCCTATTCCTTATCCCAGCTTGCAGTTGAGCCTAGACTCCTGTTCCTGGGGGACCTGTTACAGCTGTGAAAGATGGGAAAAGGAGAGGAGCCAATGACGTTTTAATGCTGTATTTATGAACTGAAGGAGACTATGCTAATAGCTAAAAAAAGAAAAAGTGCTGGCAGCAGGAAGTAAGCAGGAGAACTGCTGGCCTGGCTCAGGCTGGGGAGAAGCCACTCTAGATTGACAGCAGGACAGGAAAGGCCTATGACAGAGGCAGGGAAGGGAGAGACAAGCAGCCAAGGTCAAGGTCAAGAGGGACTTTCACTCACGTATATGTGGATTCTTAAAAAAAAAAAAAAAAGAAAGAAAGAAAGCCGAACTCATAGAAACAGAAAATAGAGTGGATGTTACCTGGGGCTTGTGGGGGGGCGGGGGGAGGGGGAGACTGGTACAAACTTCCAGGCATGAGATTAGCAAGTTCTGGGGGTTGTAATGTACAGCATGGCGACCAAGGCAAATAATATTGTAGTATATGCTTGAAAGTTACTAAAAGAGTAGATCTTAAATTTTCTCACCATACACACAAAAAAAGTAATTATGGGCTGGGATGGGGGTGCTAGCTACAGCTATGGTCGATCATTTTGCACATATTAGTGAATCAAATCGACGCGTTGTACACCTTAAACTTACACAGTGTTGTATATCAGTTCTACCTCAGGAAAGCTGGGGGGAAGAAAAGACGGCCTTCACAACGTCGGGATTATAGGGGAACGGTCTGCAAAACGCAGCAGCCCCGCCATGATAGCACTTTTGGAGCCCTGACTGTGCCTGGCCCCGTTCGAAGTTTTTACGTGTATAATTTCTCTTACTCAGGAGGTAGTGTTACTTCTCTTCCGTTGCAGATAAAGAAGCAGAAGCAGAGAGAGGTTAAGAAGTCACTGGCTCCAGGTTTCCTAGTTACCGGAGCCGGGAAGGCAGGGTGGGGAGGCAGGCTGTCTGACTCACGTTAGCACTTGTGAGCCGCTCTGCTCGAGTGCTTGCAGCTTGGTGACTAGGCTTTCCTATCACCTGACAGAGACTCCGCTGGTCACCCCGGGGGTCGCAGAATTCCGGTGGAGAAATGAGCATCCCCCGGGCTGGTTTGCCCCCCTTGCTTATGGAGGGCGATCGGGAAGCGGGCGCCTCCTTCCACACGAGGTGCAGAGTTAGGGCTCACACTCGGGATCCCACTTGACGGGCGTTTGCATACGGCTCGACGTTGTGCTCAGGACCCCGGGCCCTGGGGCCACGCTGCTCCGACCGAATTCTGGCTCCGCCCTCCTTAATTTTGTACCCTGAGCGAGCGCGTTCGCAGCTGTTCTCTAGTTTCCCATAGTGCTGCTGTGAGGATGGACTATATCTAGGTGTATGTATTTCATATAGATAAAATGATACATATTTTAGATATTGTATATTTATTATTTTAAACATATATATTAAATGTAGAGATTTTACATACAAAATCTATTTACATATAGATATAATTATATTAAAATTATATTTTATATATGTTTATATATATAAAAATTCAGAGCAGGGCCTTATTGTTTGTAAGTGCAATATAAGTATTAGCTTTTGGGGCGCCTGGGTGGCTCAGTCGTTAAGCGTTGCCTTCCACTCAGGTCGTGATCCCAGGGTCCTGGGATCAAGCCCTGAGTCAGGCTCTCTATTCAGCGGGGAGCCTGCTTCTCCCTCTCCCTCTGCCTGCTACTCTGCCTACTTGTGCTCTCTCTCTCTCTCTGTCAAATAAATAAATAAAATCTTTAAAAAAAAATACGTATTAGCTTTTGTTATCACTGGGTCCTTCTTTCTTACTCTGAAGGGACCAACATTGTGGAGGAAGTCTGGAAGTTCCTGCACGACCTGAGGACCCTACTTCTCTGAGCCCCTGAACTATTTTTTCAGCAGAGCGGTGTGACCGCCATATTGTTACACAATGGATGGGACTAAGTGACTCTGAGAGTTAGCTGGCTTGTGTCTCTGGCAGAGGTACTAATGGTAAAAGTGTAGACATAGGATTCTCTCTGGTATCTTCTCCTATGAATTCATTTTTAGAAATTAGTTCTTCAAGATGGTGACTTCCCAGGTATCATTCACATTCCAGGCCTGGCTTCAATATGAACATTTCCTTCAAGCTTTCCTGATTCTCGCTTGGAAATAAATTTTCCGTATTCGGGGCTTCATCCTTACATCTCTTGTGGCACCGATCATCATTTTAAAGGAAGCTTTGAACATTTTTAGATATCCTTTTAGGTTTATGGAGGTATACTTTGGGTACGGTTAAAACTCATCCTTTTTAAGTAGGCAGTTCTGGGTTTTGACAAACACCGTCAGTTGCCACGGGCAGCAGAGTCGCATGAGGGAACATCCCGGGTGCCACAGAATTCCCTTGTAAGGAGTCGAATGTAATTTCTTTTGTAGTCAACCCCTCCCACAGCCGCCAGGCCCAGGCAGCCAGGGATCTGTTTTCTGTCACTGAAGTTTTGCCTCTCCCAGAATGTCACAGATACAGAACCGTCTAGTGGGTAGCCCTGTGAGTTAGAGTTCCTTCACGTAGCATAGTGCCTGAGACCCATCGGAGCTGGTGCGGACTCCTGTGCTGAATGGAATAGCAGTGCTCTGTCGTGTGGGTGTGTCACAGCTCGTTTACTCATTCGCTTGTTGAAGGACATCTAAGTTCTTTCCGTTTTTTATAAGCTAATGAGTAAAGCTGCTCGTCCACAGGCACATTTTTGTGTGAATATGTTTTTCTTTCTTTTGAGTAACTCCTTGGAGTGGGATCACTGGATCACGTGGTCGGTGTATGTTTAACTTGGTAGGAATCTGTCAAACTGTTCTCCAGAGTGGTTGTACCATTTGGCAAGCCTGTCCAGCAGAGAATCCCAGTTACTCTGCATCCTTGCCAGCGCTTAACATTAGTCACCACCCTTCCTCCCTCCCCTCTCTCCCCCTCCTACTCCTGGTACCCCTCCCCTCCCCCCTCGCCTCCCCCCTCCCGCTCCCCTTTTCCTTCTTTCCTTCATTGACACTGTACTAGGTGCGTCGGGGAGCAAACTTTGTTGAGGTATAATATACATGCAGAAAAGTGCACACGTCATGTGTCAAACTTGGTGAACGTTTACAGAGTGAATGCACCCATGTAACCATCACCCAGATCAGAAACCAGAGCATTACCAGTACCCCAGAACCACCCCTGTGCCCTCTCTCCCAGTGTCATGGGCTGAATGTTTGTATCCCTCCCCCAAAATTGATATGTTGAAATCCCAATTCTAAGGGGATGGCATTAGGAAGTGGGCCCTTTGGGAAGTGATCGAGTCATGAAGGGGGAGCCCTCATAAATGGGATGAATGCCCCTATAAGAAGAGATGCTAGAGAGCTTGCCTCCTCTCCTTCTGCTCCATGCCGAAGGCAACCTTATTCAGACTTCTATCACCATAGATTAGTTTTTGAACCCTCTAAAAACGAAATCATACGCTATGTACTCCTTTGTGTAGCTTCTCTTGCTCAGTATTATGTTTGAGAGATTCATCCATACTGTCGCATGTAGTTGTACTTTTGTTTGTTTTCTTGCTGTAGAGTATTCCACTGTACAAACATACTACGGTTTGTTTATATATTCTACTGTTGATGGTCATTTGTGCTGTCCCCAGTTTTTATCTGTTATGAATAGAATAATGCTTCTATGAACATTCTTGTTGCTCTTTGGGAGGTACCCCAGACCAGCCTCTGGTTCAATAACACACTGGCAGAGCTCACAGAATTCAGAAAGAAAGCTGTTATATGCACAGTTATGGTTTATTACAACGAAAGAATAGAGACTAAAATCAGCAATGGGATAAGGGTTACAGGGCAGAGTCCAGGAGAGTTCTAGGTGGGAGCTAACGGTTGTCCTCTCCCAGCACTTACTTCTCTCAGCAATTATGGATAGCAATAGGCATGGAATATTGCCAACCAGGGGAACCCACCCTTGCCTTTGTGTCCAGGGTTTTTTTTTGGGGGGGGGATAAGTTATGTAGATATGGTGACTGCCCGTGTGGCTGTCCTTAGTCTATAGCTCTTCCAGAGGTCAAGCTGATACCAGGTGGCCCAAGGTCCTAACCATAAGTCAGAAGTTCCTGGCATAGACAATCTGGTATAGCCCAAAGTCCCCAGGAGAGCAAAGACACTCTTCTCAGGCAGGACACTCCAGGGGCTTAGAGGTTACCTCCCAGGAGCTGGTGAAGGATCCAACCTTTCTTTGGGCAAGGTTAATCCTTTACTGCACACTTACTTGTATGTGTCTGTTGGTGAACACATACAGCATTTCTGTTGGATGCGTACCTAAGAATAGAGTGTGTGTCATAGCTTAAGCATATGCTCCACGTAAGTAGTTATTATCAACACTTTTCCAAAGTGGCTGCATCGATCTACGGTTTCGGCAGCAAGTGTGAGAGTTTCAGGTGCACCGTGTCTTCTCTAACACTTGCTGTTACCGGATATTCATTTGATATATTTTAGCCATTCTGGTGGGTGGGTGGTGAATTCTCACCATTCTTTGAATTCACATGTCCCTGCAGAATAATGACGATGAGCATGTTTCTATGTGTTTATTAGTCATTTGGATATCCTCGGCACTTATGGTCAATTTCCTGTATTGTAATTTCTTTTTTAAGATGTTTTATTTTTTTAAGTAATCTCTACACCCAACATGGAGCTCGAACCTACAACCCCGAGATCAAGAGTCACACCATCCACCGACTGAGCCAGCCAGGTGCCTCTCCTATATTGTAATTTAATTCGAGTCATTTCAGCAGTCTTATAAAGCTCCTGCCATGTGCCAGACCCTCTGTGAGGCAATGAGGAACGTGACAGGGAACAAAATGTAGTTCATGCCCCCCCCGCCGCCCACATGCACACACACAGAAGCAGCTCCTTGTGTATTGATATAGAAAGATCCCAGAGGGGCGCCTGGGTGGCTCAGTCGGTTAGGTGATCAACTCTCAGTTTTGGCTCAGGTCATGATCTCGAGGTCATGATCTCAGGGTCGTGGGATCAAGCACCATGTCAGACTTTGCACTCAGCGAGGAGTCTGCTTCTCTCCCTCTTCCTCTCCCTCTCCCCCCCACCCCCGCTGTCTCTCTCTCTCTCTCTCTCAAAATAAATAAATAAAATCTTTTTAAAAAAAAGAAAGATCCCTGAGACATTCTAAGTGAAAAAAGGTACAGAAAAATGTGTATAGCATGCTACCATTTGTGTGAAATGATTGTAGAAGAAATGAATACACACGTAGTCTTGAATATGCATAAACATTTTCCAGGAGATAAACAGAAACTATAATAGCTACTTGTAGAAGAAGAAAACTAAGGGAGTAGGAAATGGTGGGAGGAGGGGAGAGAGACTTTTCAGGTATACAGTTTTATACTCTGATTTGTGAGCAATGTCAATTTTTTTACCTTTTAAAATCATTGTATAGAAATATTTAAGAAAAAGCAAATACTGCTTATGTTTGGTTTATAGGACAGTTGGAAATGGTTTATGGTCCAGTTGGGAGGGATTGTGGCAGAGTTATAGATGCTAGTGAGCTGAATCCTGTCAAGGGGAGAATTCAGGATTCCTTTGGGAAAATATACAAGGGCCACCTAATCTGAGATTTTTTGGAGGAAAAAAGTTCCCAAAGGAGTTCACATCTAAGTTGAGACTGAGGGGCCAGTGGGACTGAGTCTGGGAAAGGAAGTGGGAAGTGGGAAGGGTGCTGTTGATGGAGGCCTCGCGCTGGGTCTGAAGGTAGGGTGCAGGGCTGTGGGCTCCAGGCTGGTCTGGGGGGTGGGGGGAGGGCGGGGCGGAGGAGTGGCAGCAGTCAGCTGGGGCCACATCTTCACAGCTCTGCAGACTCTGGAGGCCTGGGGCTTGGCAGCCACTTTAGGGTGTTTAAGCAGGAGAATGACAACAACAGACCTGCATTTTATTATTTATTTATTTATTTATTTATTTATTTATTTATTAAGATTTTATTTATTTATTTGACAGAGAGAGAGAGAGCGAGAGCAGGAACACAAGCAGGGGGAGTGTGAGAGGGAGAAGCAGGCTTCCCACCGAGCAGGGAGCCCCACGCGGGACTCGATCCCAGCACCCCGGGATCATGACCTGAGCCGAAGGCAGACGCTTAATGACTGAGCCACCCAGGTGCCCCCAGACCTGCATTTTAGAAAGATCACTGTGGCTGCAAAGAGCACAGATGGTAGGACCACAGGCTGGAGAGGCAAACCCACTCACCCTGCTTCCGTCCACGGAAAAAAATAGCACCTCCCTCAGAATTATTAGGAAAGTAGAATGGGAAAGTGCTTACGGGGCCATTATCACAGTGCCTAACACAGAGTAAACTGTCAATGAATATTAGATATTATTATGAGAGTATCCTGAGTCTGACTCCTTGTCACCATCCCGACCCTCCATTTCTAACGCCAACCGCCATCTTCTTTCACCTGGAGCTTTAGAGTGGCCCCCGACCAGCTCTGCCGGATGCCTTGAGTGCCCCCATCAGTCTGTTCTTTACAGTAGCCAGACTGATTCTTTCAACACATGATTCAATCACAGACAAAGCCTAATTTTCCTAGTAGGTGAAGAACTACAAAAGGACTGACAACCGAGCAGGAAAATAGGCAGTTCAAAGAAAAGAAATACTGTCGGCTTTAAACTATATGAATAATTGCTCAATCTGACTCATAATAAGAAAAAGGCAAATTAAAAGCATATTTTCACCTATCAGATTGGCGAAGACAAACAGCTTGATAATAATACCCTGTTTGCTAATTGCAAGTAACCTATTACCAGCAGGATGGTAACTCTTACAACTTTAATAAAAGGCAATTTGGTAATACCTACCAAAATACCAAAGCGCAAACCTTACGTAGGATACGACAGATCCCCAGCGACCTCTTCGACCTAATTTCTTATAGCTCTTTCCCCTGGAACACTAAACTCAAGCTTCTCTGACAAACTTACTATCACTGAACTTGCCAAAAATTCTGACTCAAAGCTCTTCACATGCTATTCCCTCTGCCTGGAATGTTATTCCCTCCACCTGAAACTCTGTTCCCTCAGATAGCCAACTGGTTTAATCCCTCTCTTTGTGCAGCTCTCTGATGAGATGATATCTCTTCAAAGAGGCCTTCTCATCACTGTCTATTCCACTGTAATGCTCTTGCAGTTAGCTTTTGCCATGTAACAAAACATACTCAAACCTACTGGCTTCAAACAACCGATGTTTATTATTTTTTTAACCATCCTGTGGTTTGGCTGGCAGTTCTTTTGACTAGGGCTGGCTTGACTGCAGCTGGATCATCTAGGTGACCATATTCACATGTGTAAGATCTTAGGACAGCTGAAATGGTTGAGACAGTTGGGACTTGTGGACATGGTGGCAGAAATGTTCTCAGAGGCAAGAGAAAGCAAGTCCAGTATACAAGCACTTTTTAAGCTCTTACTTGCGCCACCTTTGGTAATGTCACATTGGCTAAAACATGTCCTATAGTGAAGCCAGAGTCATTGTGGGAGGGGAATATCTAAGGCATGATTGGGGACCCTTACTGCAATATTGGGCCATAGATTGTTCATAGCACTAATCACTGTTAGACATTATATTATGCATTTGTTTGTATATTAACTGTATCCTTCTATGACAATAGAGTCTTCATGAAAGAAAGGGCTTTGTTTTGTTCACTGTTTACCTCTCCAGCACCTAAAAAAGTGCTTGGTATATTCTGGGCACTCAGTACATATTTATTGAATAACTGAATTAATGAATAGAGAGAGAGTTAGGCTTTTGCAATTAAAAAAAAGGGCTGGAGAGGTATTAAGTGGGAATGTAAACAAAATGTAGTGGTTGCTTGTATGTGGGAGGTAAGAGAGAGAAGTCAAAGATATACCATGCTTCTGACATGGCCCATGTATTTATAAATAAATACCCTTAAAAGCAAATGACACAACTCCATCTTGAAAAGCCTAAGCAAAAGGGAAACCCATTGGGAAGATATTGAGGACGATCAGATCATTGAAGAATTCTATAACCAAATGGCAAAAGGGAGGGGATGAAGTTGTGTCTTGGGAAAACTGGATCTGGCTTCAAACATGACCACGACTCTCTAATTCTCTTCACTATATGTCTTTTTGGGCATTTTCTCTCACTGTCAACTGGTTCCCTAGCATGACTGCCCCTGGCAGTTCCTAAGTTTCACAATGTAAGGACAAGAGCTTTCTCCTACTTTCAGTTATAAAGAATTCTATGGTAGAACTCTTACTCACCTATTCCTCCACCAGTCAGCTGTGGCCAGTGAGGTAGGGTACCATGACAGGCCCAACTTAGGTCAGTCACCCACTGTGGACTAACAAGGGCAAGGGGACGGGACCATGAAGAACTTGGTAATATAGTTGTAACCACGTGGTTGGTATAAGAGGGGAAGAAGTTCACTAAAGAAGGGGCTGCCATTTACACGTACAGAGAGCTCGGGAGATTTTGGATAAATGTATGTGCACACTGAAAGGATATCTGATATTGGACTCTGTTTGAGGCAGAATCTGTGTCTGATTCATCCCTCACAGAAACTCTCTCTCTCTCACACACACATGCACACTCTTCACTAAAAAAGAAATCTTATTGTCTTAGTACTTGTTTCCTTTTTTTTTAAGATTTTATTTTTAAGTAATCTCTACACCCAGCATAGGGCTCAAACTCACAACCCCAAGATCAAGAGTTGCACGTTCCACCAACTGAACCAGCCAGGTACCTCATGCTTGTTCCTTAGTATACCACTTAAACATTCTTCTAGAGGATTTTAATGGCAATAGTATTCTAAAGTGTGGATATATCAGAGTTCATTCTACTAATTTTCTACTGATAGACAGGTGATTTCTAAGTTTTGTTTGTTTGTTTTGCCATTATAATATGTAATATTATGTACAAAGTTTGCAACTTCCCAAGACCACTCTCATTTCTGATAGCAACTGCAAGTTTGGGGGTCCACAAGACCCCCGCTCTGAGCAGGTAGCCTGATGTGGGATCATGACCTGAGCCAAAGGCAGATGCTTAACCAACTGAGCCATCCAGGCGTCGCTAACTTGCTTTTATTAACCATTGACTAGATATAAAAAAATATTTATAAAGTAAAAAGAAGCCATTTATTACCAAACACCCTTAGCTTACCACCAAGGGGAAAAAAGTAAACATTTTTATTACCTTTAGAGCCCCTGCGTGCCTCCCTCCACCCTCCTCTGCCCTACCTTCCCTCAGGGGAAACCACTATCCCGAGTTTATGTGTCTCATTACCTTGTTTTCAGTTTCACCACATATATGTTTCTCTAAACAACATATGAGTGAGTTTTGCATGTTTCTGAACTTTATACAAGTGGAATCGTGCTGTATACATTATTCTGCAACTTGTTCCTGAGATCACCTATGTCAGTAGATGTAATTCACTCATCTCCCCTGCTGTGTTTATGTCTCTGTTCCATTGTTGATTGACAGTTGGGATTGCTTTCTTGGTCTTACAGCGGGGATATGAACACGTGTACAAAGGTTTCTCTTGACTGCGTGCCCAGGAGTGAAATTGCTGAGTCATAAGATACGCACTACTTCAAACTAATCAGATGTTCAAAAGTGGTCCTGCCAGCTTACCTTCCCACCAGCAGTGTAAAAGTGTTCCCATGACTTTGCATCCCCAATGACGCTTGATAGTGTATGTTTGTAACTTGATGAACCACCATGCTATTCAAAGAAAAATTAGAAACTTATGATAGGTATTGGTAAATTGCTCCTCAACAAGGTCTTACCAGTTTATACTCCCATTATTTATATTATATGAAAATCTGTTTCCTTATGCCTTAGCCAATGCTGGAACTATGATTTTTTAATATTTGCCAAATGGTGATGTGAGAAAGTTACTTAATTTGAGTTTGCATTCTTTGTTTACTAGAGAAATTGTATAGTTTTAATGTTTTGATGTCCATATTTCTTGTGATATGAAATATCTTTTCATATAAAATTGTGTTTATAGACCCAAGGTCAGGGGCATGAGAATAGAACCCCCTGAGTAATGAGAACTTTTCAGACAAAGAGTTAAGAGACATGGTTCTGTGCAGCAGAAAAAGACACAAAATTAACTCTGGATACTATTATTTCAATTTTCCTATGGCTCTCTCACCCTAATTGAAAGGAAACTAGAGATACTAGATTTCGACAAACTATCAAATTAAATTTTGTTTTCACTGTATGAAACTTATAAATCATATAGTACAGAATTAGAAAGATATTTAAAAATAGCATTTACATAATTGGATTTGATATGAGTACATCTACAAATAATCTAGACTCGTCCATTTTCTCCAATGATCCCAAAATAATATCCACATTATTTTTTATGTTTTATAATGAAACAACTGAAACCACAGGAAGATAAATGATCTTTGCAAGGTCACAGCAGGTCAATATCAAGGTCAAGGGTAAAGTTAATTTTCAGTCTATCATTATGGCCCAAACTCTTCCAACCCCCTGCAATTTTTTTTTTTTTTTTTACTTATTAGGAATTTAAGTGCTTTGAAGATGAAAGACTTCAGCCAAAGAATTGTTAGTTAAAATAGAAAACAAAAACATTAGCGTTGAGAGTTTCTAATGTGTGGAAAGCTAAGTGTTTTAATGCTAAAATCCTTGACATTTAAGAGGCTCAGGAGCCAAGCTTTCTGAAAGCCAACTAACATGCAAATTACAACAAATTATTTCTCTCAGGTCTTGGCATGCTTCTTTTTGGTGCTAGAAGTAGAGTGAGGTATTTGAGATTCAAACTCTTTGGAAACTTGTGTAAATTAGAGCTGTATTCTGTGTGGAAGAACATCCTTTTTCCTATTCCCTTCTCTAAGGAAGTGGCTGGAATTTACAATCAATTTTGGGTCAGTATGGAGGGCTCACCTGTGAGAAACATCCATGATGAGGTCTAGAACGTGCTAATGCAAAATATGGCACCTTGGTTCATTGACTATTTTAAGCGGCAGAAATGTGAGAAACAGCCTGGGCAGGAAGGACTTTCTAACCTTCTCCAGAAGCAGGTCCTAAAACCCTCTTGTGGGAGGGGCCTTCCCCATCATCATAAGGAAAGGATCATCCTCCTCTCTGAAGACAAAGGGACACAGAGGAATCTGAATGAACAGCCTTTGCTAAGTCTCCCTCTGCTCATACCCTTTGTCTTGTCACACCTTTCCCCACTTACCACACTTCATCAAACCTCGCATGAAAACACTCCAGTTTAATCGCTTTGTTGGGTCTTCATTTCCTTATGAAGGCTCTTGTGTCATGTAAAACTTATTTAACTTGTATTGGTATGCCTTTCTTTTATAAATCTGTCTTGTTACAAGTCCTGCCCGCCCCCCAAAGAACTTAGAAGGGTACAGGAAAAAAGAATGTTTTTCTTCCCCTCCATCTAACAATTTCCTCAGGCTACCCTCCAAATGCTTCAGGTTTTAGTAGCTTGTGCCTCCTTCTGTCCTCCTTTCTCGGAAGCTACTTAGATATCATTTTAGTGCCAACAATTGACGCGTGACCATGAGAGGCAATGTCAAACCTACCCCCAAAGTTAACATTTTGGAATCACGTTTGCTCTAAAACAACTTCCTGAACACCTTGAGAACTTGGTGGGGAAGAATGTGATGGGGAGTGTGTTTTTCTTCTTTCAAGGAATTTAACCGTCACTCCTGAGGGGTTAAACACTGTGCTGGTAGTGGTCTCTATCTTTTGTCCTCCCCCCAAAGCTAAAGGAGTTTGCAGGAGAAGGTAGGTTTGTGGTTATTCAGGGGCCCTTCCAATTCCATTCGATCATAGCCCATCTCCTCTGCCCTCATCTCAGACTTAGGGTCTTGAGGGATTCAGGCTTCAGTCTAGAGTCAGAATGAAATAACCTAACTGGAAATCATCTTGAAAAGCTAAAAATAGGGAGGTAGTTAAAAGAAGTTTGGTGTAAAATAATCCTGGGATGGGAATCTGGCACTAGATTTCTTTCCTCCCTCCCTCCCTTCCTTCCTTCCTTCCTTCCTTCCTTCCTTCCTTCCTTCCTTCCTTCTTTCCTTCCTTCCTTCTTTCCTTCTCCCTTCTTTATCTTTCCTTCCTTCCCTCCATTCATGAGTGTTTATTAAGCACCTCCTATATGCTTCTAAGCTTTGAGAATGTAGAAATGAAAAAGACAGTTAGGATCCCTGACCCTGTGGAGCTTACAGTAGTTGGGGGTGGGGGAAGATAGTGGATTACTGATACCATAAGTGCTCTTAATAAAAATGATGTGATAAACTGAGAACTCCAACAGGAGGCCACTTTAGATAAGGCAGTCTCTAGGAAGATGGTATTTGAGCTGAAATCCGAAGGATGAAAAAGAGCCAGCTAGGAAGGTGAGCTGAGGGAAGTTTGAGACGGTTCATACTGTTTATGCAGCAAAGTCCCAGAGGCAAAAAGGAGCTTGGTGTGTTTGAAGTGTTAAAAACAAGACAGCGGGTCCCAAATGGAGTCACTTACAGTGAGCCCCATGTCACCAAACCGAAACTTAACTGAATTACACTTTTGGCTGCTCCCAGAAATGGAATCTTGACCCAGTCAGTTAGGAATTAGCTGGTCAGCACTTGTGAGGTAATCTGCCCAACAGACCTCTGACATCCAGCCCCTAAAGGAAAGTGACCTCGCCACAACCAACCCACTTTTTACTAGTATACCTTCGTTGTCCTACGCCCTTCTGCCTCTAAAAGTCTTTCACTTGGTTCAGCTCCTTGGAGCTCCTTTCTATCTGCTAGATGGGATGCTGCCTAATTCAGGAATCACTGAATAAAGCCAGTGAGTTCTTTAAAATGTACTCTGTTGAATTTTGTGTTTAACAGAGGGGAAGGAAAGAATATTGTGATGAAAGCAGAATGATGGAGAAGCTGGGCGGGAAGGAGGATCTAGACCATGTAGGGCCTTCTAGGCTACAGCCAGGAGTCCAGGTTGTATTCGAAGTGACGGGAAACCCATTTCTAGCTTTGAAGCTAGCATGATCCAATGTATGGCTTCCAAAGCTCAATCTGGCTGTTCTCTGGAGAGTAGAAGCAGGGGCCTTTGTTGGAAAGTCATGATTAGGAGTCGAGGGACAAGACAGTGGCCTCCATTATAATGGTGGCAATGGAGATGAAAAGAAGTAGATTTAAGATAGATCTTGGGTATAAATGTGACTAACTTGTTTCTACATCAGCAGTGGGGGATGAGGGAAAAGGAGAAATCAAGGAGGACTCTTAGGGATTTTGGTTGGAGTATCTGGGTGGACAATGCTGTCATTTACTGAGGACAGACTGAAGGACGGAGTTGTGCAAGACTTATTACCTTTGAAATATTTATCAGATCTCCAAGTGTCAAAGAAGCAGTTGCATACATGAGTCCGAAATGCATGTGAGGTGTCTGGGGTGGGATATATACATTTGGGACTTAGCAACACACAGAAGGCATTTAAAGCTGCCACACTGGAAGAGATTATCGGGATAAAGAATGCCCAGGCTTTAATCCTGGATGTGCCGGCATTTACCAGTCAGGCAGAAACAGAGGAGCCGACAAAGCATTTGCTCAGTAAAGCGGGAGGAAATCCAGAAATGTGGACAAAAATAGTACCACACTTAAAGTGTTGTTGGGAGTATTAAAAAAAAAAACAACCCAATGTATGTAATGTTCTATGTGTCTGGCATATAATGAATGATAAATGGTAGCTATTATTAGTCTACTGCTGTTGAGTTCTGAAATCTAGAAGGGGAAGTCTGTGTCAGGGAGAATACACGTATTTAGTGAGAAAATTCTGAATAACAGATACCCGGTTTCTTCACATCTTGCAAATCATTCTTTCATGTTTCTTTTAGTCTTTGTGTCTTTTTAGCTCTTCTGGAGTCGGGGATTAAGATATGAGAATTTCTTCTTCTCTGGATAGTCAAAAGTTGCTATGACAACTGCCTGGAAATGCAAGTCCTGTGCTTTATTTATTTATTGAGGGTGATGGGCTGCAGAAAGAGGGGAATGTGACGGCCACAAACGTTGCCTCACAACCTGTAGAAGGAGGACATGCAAGGACCGTGCTCTCCTGGGTACCGTGTGTGTCCTTTATTATTCACGTGCGATTTCCCGTCTTCCTCTTTTTCCACAAAGTATTGGAGGTCCTTGACGATATTTGAGACACGTATAAGTTGAGGCAGTCTAACAAAGATACATCAAGAAGATTAAGTACGATTGGGAGGAGAAGTAATCTGTAACAAACCTACAAAAAAACTGAAGAAGAATCTAAGTCCAAGTATTCTGGAAGTCAAAAAGGGAAAACATGATGGTTTAAGGAATTGTCAATCAAAAATCGCCTTCAAAGTCACAGGCAGGTTCACTGGGAGGGAGAACCTTTTCAACTGATGCATGTTGCTACTCTGCCCTAATAATGGCTGAGACTTGCATTCCATTTGAAAGTTTATAGAGCATTTTCATGCTTTACAGAAGCTGGGGTTGCAACAGTCTTTCTTTTTTCTTTTTTTTTGTTCCCAAACCGTACAACAGGTTAACACAGATAAAGAGAACTTGAATCGTGAATTTTTATTTCCAAAGTCTTGCTCTTTCTACTAAACAAGGAGGCAGCTTCCTTAATAGCAATTTTAAAAATCATGAAATATTAATATTTACAAAAGTACATAAAATAATTATACACATGGTAAGAAATAACTGCAAAACAAGCATCCATATAGCCACCATAAAGCCAAGAAATAGAACACTCCTGGAATTCTAGAACATTCTCAACATGGTTGGTCTCAAGACTCCCTTAAGCTTTTTTAAAATTATTGAGGACCTCAGTGAGCTTATGTTTATATGATCTATATCTAGTAATATTTATATTATTAGAAATTAAAATTGAGATTTTACAAAAATATGTATTAAATCACTTTAATATAATAATAAAATTGCTAACTCAAACTTTATGAAAATTAAATATTTGCCAAAGCAAAAAGAAGTTAGAAGAGTGACATTATTTCACTTTTTTTAATCTCTTTTTTTAATTTAATTTTTTAAAAAGATTTCATTTGAGAGAGATAGAGAGAGTGCACAGCAGGGGGAGCGGCAGACCGAGGGAGGAGAAGCAGGCTCCCCATGGAGCAGGACCCTGGGATCCCAGGACCCTGGGATCATGACCTGAGTTCTGAAGGCAGATGCTCAACTGACTGAGCCAGCCAGGTGCCCCCATGGGTAGTAGTTTTTACAGGTTAGTTGCTGTGTGGAATCTGAAACCATACACTACTCTGTTACATTAAAGTCGGTTGGTCTAACTTGTTCTTTGAATGGTTCTGTCACCCATACATGACTTTGTAATATTATGCACTGTTCATCTGGGAAATACTGGCTGAGTTCTACAGATTCTCCAAATGTTAATGCATTTCATTATATAATATCCCCCAAATCACATTTATTAATATCGCTACCAATTTTACCACAGAAATCTTTAAATATTAGTATGGAGTCAAGCTCATTACGGTAGATACAAGTTTTCCAAATTTCAGTTTTCCCTTGAAAACTCAGATTTCATCATTGGTATCTAATATTGTCACTTGTTTTCCTTGAAGTGACTGGCTCACTTTATTTTTGAGAAAATGTCTCCCAAATACCCAAGTCTAAATAACAACTGTGTCAGCATTCTTTCAAGTAAAAATGGTGTTCTATAAAAAAAGTGACAAGTTTAGCAATTCTTTTTTTTTTTTAAGATTTTATTTATTTATTTGCGAGAGAGTGGGGTGAAGGACAGAGGGAGAAGCAGACTCCCCAATGAGCAGGGAGCCTGATGCAGGACTTGATCCTCGGACTCCAGGATCACCACCTGAGCCAAAGGCAGACACACAACCGACCGAGCTACCCAGGTGCCCAAGTTTAGCAATTCATTTGCACAAGTGCTTTTCCTTGAGGCAACCATTGTGCTTAGGGTAAGCAGCAGAGTGCTTTCCGTTCTCCAGGGGTGGTCTCTGAACCAGCGGTATCAGTGTCACCTGGGAACAGGTTCGGAAATACCATTGATTGGGCCCCCTCCTACCTACGGCCCTCCAGGTGATTCCAATTCCCCCTAAAGTTTTGGAACCACTGCTTCCGGCTGACAGCACTGATTCTCAGTCTTGTTCTCATATTAGAATCCCTTGGGTAGGGCGCCTGGGTGGCTCAGTTGGTTGGGCGACTGCCTTCGGCTCAGGTTATGATCCTGGAGACCCTGCATCGAGTCCCGCATCAGGCTCGCCTGCTCAGTGGGGAGTCTGCTTCTCCCTCTGACCCTACCCCCTCTTATACTCTCTCTCTCTCTCAAATAAATAAAATAAAATCTTTAAAAAAAAAAAAAAATCCCTTGGGTAGCTTAAACTCTCCAACGCCTAGTTACCCTTTATCATTTTTTTAAAGATTTTATTTATTTATTTGACAGAGAGAGCGCACAAGCGAGAGAGAGAGCACAAGCAGGGGGAGCAGCAGAGGGAGAGGGAGAAGCAGACTCCCCACTGAGTGGAGACCCTGATGTGGGGCTCGATCCCAGGATTCTGGGATCATGACCTGAGCCAAAGGCAGCTGCTTAACGACTGAGCCACCCAGGTGCCCCTACCCTTGATTATTAAACCAGAATCACTGAGGGTGGGACCCAGACCATTCAGTATTTTCTTAAGTTCCTCTGGAGTCCGAAGTGCAGCCACTGCGTCAGGCCGTCTCTCTCAAACAATTCTCGGCTGTGTCCTTGCCTGGCGTTGGACAGCAGTTTAGTGAAAATGGAGCTCTCAGACAAGTTCCCGGAGTGCTAATAACTAGTCTACTGCTGGTCGGAGAAAAATCGATCTGTTTTCAGACTCATTTTCCCATCTTGAATAGTCAGGAAATCCCAAAGTGTGAGCAAGAACATGTCCTAGGAGGACTCAGGAATGCTTCAGATTAGCTAAGCCTCTCTATTAGGAAAGGGAAATTCTGGCAGGTCTGGGTCTCTGCTTTGGTTCCCACTGAAGCCCCCTCTTCAGCCACTGGGGCTTGCTTTTCTCCATAGCCTTCATTTTTCCACAGACTGTCTTAGACTAGCCATTTTCACCCTTATATAGGACTCAGTATTTCCACTTTATCGTAAATATTTCTAACACTCCTTTACCATCCTCAAATGAAACAAATATATATAATGCAACCTATCTCTATATCATTAATATGTATGTATATAAAATGCCCTAGCTGTATTGTAAAGGATAAATAAAATGAGGTTAATTTGTAATAAAAATTCATATTGCAATATGTAAATTCATGGGGAAAATTGGCAGACATAATGAAGTTGTCAGGTGTTGGCATATGAATTTTATAAAAAAATTTTATTATGAAAAATGTTAAACACATGCTAAGGTAGGAAGAATAGTATTATGATATTATGAGATATATACACACACACACACACACACACACACATATTTGGTTTCTGGCATAGAGCTCCTAAAACCCTTAGGATTTCTTTTTTTTTTTTTTAAGATTTTATTTATTTATTTGACAGAGAGACAGCGAGAGCAGGAACACAAGCAGGGCGAGTGGGAGAGGGAGAAGCAGGCTTCCTGCTGAGCAGGGAGCCCAATGTGGGGCTCGATCCCAGGACTCTGGGATCATGACCTGAGCCGAAGGCAGACATGTAACTGAGCGACCCAGGTGCCCCAAACCCTTGGGATTTCTTAAGGGAGGAGCAGCGAAGGTGTCTTTTGTTAATATTAATGAGGTGACTTTGGCAAAACACCTAAGGATGGTGGCTGGTCACCAGAGGAACTATGTGATCAGAGAGTTGGGACTTCTTTCAGTCCCACTGCTCCCTCCTCCCCAACCTCCGGGGAGCGAAGAGGTGCTAGAGGTTGAATCGATTGCCAATGGCCAGTGATTTAATCAATCACATCTATGTAATGTAATAAAGCCCCCATAAAAAGGGTGGGGTTTGGAGAGCTTGTATGTTGGTTGAAGTGTTGAACATGTGGAGATTCAAGGAGAGTGGGGCACCTAGAGAGGGCGTGGAAGCTGCGGGCTCCTTTCCCATAGCTTGCCCTGTGCACCTCTTCCATCTGGCTATTCCTGAGTTATATCCTTTTATAATAAGCCAGTAATCTAGTAAGTAAAACATTTCTCTGAGTTCTGTGAGCCACTCTTGCAAATTAATCAAACCTGAGGAGGGAGTCATGGGACCCTCCAATCTGTAGCCTGTCAGTCGAAGCACAGGTGATAACTTAGGCTTGTGATTGGCATCTAAAGGGGATGGGGCTGGGGACTCAGTCTTGTGGGACTGATCCCTTAACCTGTGGAATCTGATGCTGTCCCCAGGTAGTGTCAGAATTGAGTTGAATTGTAGGCCACCCACCTGGTGTCTGGAGAATTGCAGGGTGGAGACCCTGCCCTCCCCTACCATACACACGTTGGAATTGGGTTCAGAGTCATATTAAGTATAATGAACTATATGCTTGGGGTGCCTGGCTGGCTTAGTTGGTTGAGCATATGGCTCTTGATTTCAGGGTTATGAGGTGGAGCCCCACATTGGGCAGAGTTTACTTAGAAAAAGAAAACAGAAAAAAATGAATTGCATTTTTAATACCCAACTTTATCAGGGATCATTTATCCATAACCAGTCTTTTTCATCCTTACCAATGAAATGTGACCCCGGGACAAGCAGCATCAGCGTCACCTGGGAGATTGTTAGAAATGCACATTCATTGGCCTCACCCCAGGGTACTGAATCAGATTCTCTGAAGTAGGGCCCAGATATCTGTTTTACCCATCTCTCCAGTTGATTTGTAGGTCCACTAAGGTTTGAGAACCATTGATCTCTATAATATCCCCACCTTCTCAGATTATTTTAAGGCAAATCCCAGGTAGCACCCAGATGTATTATTTCATTCATAAATAATTATTTTAATTTAAAAAACAGTCACACACCACTATATCACTTAACAAAAATTTAACTATAATTCCTGAATATAATATGTTGAGTTTAAATAATTTTCTCAGATTTTCATTTTTTTTTATAGTTGATTTGTTTGAATCAGTTTAAACATTGCCTTGGTTGATATATCTCTTAAGTCTCTCAATCTATAATGATTCTTCTCTTTTTTATTTCCTGCCATTTATTTGTTGAAGAAACTGGGTCATTTGTCACATAATTTCTCACATTCAGGATTTTGCTGATTATATCCCTATGTTGTCATTTTGTCATGTTCCTTTTACCTCCGTAATATTTACTATAATCTGGATGTTAGAACTAGAGGCTTGAGGATATTCAAGTTTGATTTTTGGGGGGCAGGACTTTTTTTTTTTAAAGATTTTATTTATTTGACAGAGGGAACACAAGCAGGGGGAGCTGCAGGCAGAGGTTAGAGGGAGAAGCAGGCTCCCCGCTGAGCAAGGATCCTGATGCGGGGCTCAATCCCAGGACTCTGGGATCATGACCTGAGCTAACAGGCAGACACTTAACCAACTGAGCCACCCAGGAGCCCCGTGGACGGGGGGGGGGGGGGGGGGGGGGGGCGGGGGGCGGGGAAGGAATATTTCACAGGTGATGCTATGCCCTTCTCATTGCATCATAGTAGAAAGCACATCAATATCTAGCTGTTCCTCTTTTTCCGATGTCTTAGCAGACACTGATAATCATCGCCTCGGTCCATTATTTCATTGAGAATTGCAAAATGGTGATAATCCAAATTTTATAATTTTTTTCTGCATTTATTATTTGAAATCTAAAGAAATTTCTCTGGGGTACCTGGCTGGCTCTGTCTGTAGAACATGTGACTCTTGATCTTGGGGTTGTGAGTTCAAGCCCCACGTTGAGTTTATATATAGCATCTCAGCAAAGAACAATAATTTTATGGAGAAGTGACAAGACAAAGGAAAAGGACTTTGAGCTTCTAAGGGTGGCAAATTATGGGAAGGTATTTATGGGGAAGCTAATGGTAGATAAGGGCTAGTTTTAGCAGGGATTGTTCGATATGACACTTCTGGTGCCTTCTTTGGGCTGATAAGGGTCTGGAGTTGTCTCTGATGATTAACTGATGCCTTTCCTGGTAGAGAGGGGAAGGAGGGGACACCTTTACAAGTTTATGTCCTGCTTTCAGGCAAATAGGGAAAGAGCAGAGAGCTTTTCTTATATCTCCTTTTTCACAGTTGTCTTCAGCTAAAAATTATCCTTATTCTTAAGTGGCATATTTTGGATGGCATATTCTGCTATTCTTCAGTTCCTTTTACAGGGAAATAGTTTTTAAATCATAACCTGGGTGGTGGGAGGGCTCATTGAAATAGGCTTTTTCAGTAGAAAGAGCTAGGAAATACATATTTTAAAAGAGGAAATTACATCTTAAGAACATACTAATGCTTCTAATTTAAATGTAAGATTACAGAAATTTTACTCCTCTTTGATTTTATATTTGTATATCTTTCCTCTAACACCAAAATTCTTAGTTCTTTTTAAAATATTTTATTTATTTTATTTGAGAGAGAAGGGGGGAAGGGGCAGAGGGAGAGAGAATCTCAAGCAGACTCCACGCTGAGCCCAGAGCCCAATGGGGGCGCTCAATCCCATGATCCTGAGATCATGACCTGAGCCAAAACCAAGAGTCAGATGCTTAACCAATTGAGCGACCCAGACACCCCCCAAATTCTTAGTTCTTTTAATGATACTAACATAATCACTTATTTGCTTTATCTGTATATTTGCATAGAACGATTTTCCAAACAACAATATTGGTATTATTAATAAAAATATAAATGAAGAAAGCTTAGCATTTCCTTGCATTTATTTTTTGTCCTTCCTTTCTTATATAAAAGGAATACACTAGGGATGCCTGGGTGGCTCAGTCAGTTAAGCGTCCAACTCTTGGTTTTGGTTCAAGTCATGATCTCAGAGTCGTGAGATGGAGCCCTGCATTGGGCTCCATGCTCGCTGCAGAGTCTGCTTGAGATTCTTTCCCCTTCCCTCTCCCTCCCCCTCTGCTCCTCTCCTTGCTCATGCTCATGCTCTCTCTAAAATCTTTTTTAAAAAAGGAAAACACTACATACCACTGTTCTGTACCTTGCTTTTTTTTTAAAAACTTAACATGTCCTAGGATCATTCCATAACAATACATATAGTTATTACCTTTTTATAACTGCATAATATTCCACTGTGTGGATGTATTACAATGTATTTAAGCCAGTACCCCACTGATGAACATCTGGATTGAAAGAAGTCTTAGACTATAAACCAATATTGCTGTAATGAATATCCTTGCATTTTTGTAATTTGATATTTTTGTCATGTTTTCTTTGGGATAGATTCCTAGAAGTCAGATTCTGGGTCAAAGGTAAATGAACTTTTTTTTAAAAAATATTTTATTTATTTATTTGACAGAGAGAGACAGTGAGAGAGGGAACACAAGCAGGGGGAGTGGGAGAGGGAGAAGCAGGCTTCCCGCCAAGCAGGGAGCCCGATGCGGGGCTCGATCCCAGGACCCTGGCATCATGACCTGAGCCGAAGGCAGATGCTTAACGACTGAGCCACCCAGGCGCCCCAAAGGTAAATGAACTTTTAATTTTGCTAGATATTGCCAAATTCCCCCTATAGAAGTTATATTGTTTGTATTCCCACCAACAAGTGTGAGAATTCCACATGCTTAAAATAATTTTAGAGTTTAGAGAAAACAATATTGAAAGGGATATTGTTAACAATTTTATTTATATTTTGAAATAAGAGTTAAGAAAGCATATTCATATATATACATGAGATAGGCACAAATTCAGATATAGGCATATTGTACTGGTGATTCAAATATCAAGTCAGTGTTGCTGCTGATGTAATTTTTCAAAATGGGAAAACAACTGGTAAAGGGCAAACAAAACAAACTACAGTTTTCTCCTAGTGTGGGGAACATCCTTGCCTGTGTAATGATTCAGGTGTTTGAAAGACACGGGGAGAGCAATGCTTAGAAAGACAGTGGAGTTGGCCAGTTATTACTAAGTCGTACTGATGCCCTGCAGAAAGAGAATGAGAAATTGGGGGCTGTTTATGAACAGTTAAAGCCTAAGTGTGAGAGCAAGAGGACGTCTCTTTGGAACTTAAAAACCAGGACAAGTTGGTCACCTTATCTTAGGGGCAGAATAGATAGGCAGCTAATAAGGGTGCAGCTTAACGTCTACAATCAGAAGCAGGCAAGAATGGAGGAGCAGTTATCTCAATAAAAAAGTCATAATATGTTGCTTAGTTCCTGAATTTGAGCCAATTTTCAGATCTGGAGTCTACTGACTAAATAAGTGGCTGGGTCCCTAGGAGAACGACTCTGCAACATTGTGGAAACTATATATTGTAATGATTTTCCCTCATTCCCAAAGGGACCCGGGACATTTACTTGAGTAGGACACTTACCATGGGAAAAGGGGAATGCCCAGTCATTTCAAGGAGCTTTGGACTTAGATTCTGAGCAGAGTAACTGGAGATCCAAAGTGTCATCATCATGCCATGGTTCCTGGGTTCTATAAGCTGGGGCTTACAGAAGCAACTAATAGAGTCCTGGTTAAACTCTGGTTTACAGAGAATTCACATGGGTCTGCAGACCTACCTACTGGTCGTTTCCCTGGTACCTGAATATATAATTGCAATAAACATAATTGACAGTTGAAGGATTGGGTCCTTAGGCTGTTAGCTAAGAACTAACATAGCGAGGAAGGCCAACAAGCCTTTGAAATTGTTACCCACCTCCGTTAACATAATAAAAAAAGATATTGTGTCCCAGGGTTGATGGGGGTGATTAGTGCCACTGTGCACCCTACAGTGTGAATGTAGACCACCACAGTAAGCTTAACCAAGTAGTAGTCCCAATTCAAGCTGTGCCTGACATGCTGTGATTGCTAGGGAAGATTAATAAGGACTCAAGTACATGGCATGTGGCCACTGATTTGGTGAATGCATTCTTTGACATTCCAATCAGAAATAAGGATAAGAAGCAATTCATATTCATGTGGAAGAGGTCATTTATTTCCAGTTTTGTCCAAGGACTATGTTAATTCTTCTGCCCTCTGTTGTAATACACTCTGAAGAGGTCTGGACTGTCTGGGTATCCTGTAGAACATTACATGGATATATAATACCAATAATATACTGATGGGTAGGATGAGCAAGAAATGGTTTGCATGCTAGAGGCCTTGGTAAGATATATGCCTCCAGAGGGTGGGAGATAAACCCTAAGAAGATTCAGTAAAGTTTTTAGAGGTCCAATAGTCAGTGGCATGTGGAGACATGCCCTCCAGAGTAAAAGACAAATTTCTGTATCGTGCATCTCCTACTATAATGAAGCACAGTGTCTGGTGGGCCTCTTTGGGTTCCAAAAGCACAAATTCCACACCTAGGAACACCACTCTGGCTCCATATCCCGGGGTACACGGGAGGTTGCCAGTTCTAAGTGAAGCCTGGAATGGCAATGGGCTCTGCAGCAGTCAGTGTGGAATTTAAAGCAAGACCCAGCAGGAGATCACAATATAGTCCTCTGGGATTTTGGAGCAAGGCCAGGCCATCTGTAGCAGAAGATTTTACTCCTCTCAAGAAACAGCCGCTGGCATGGTACTAGGCCCCAGCAGAGGCAGAAAGCTTGACCATGAGGCACCAAGTTACCCTGTGTCCTGAAGTGCCATCATGAGCTGAATTCTGTCAGACATGCCCTGTCATAAAGTTGATGGGCCCAGCAGCAGTTCATCATAATATGTAAATGATGCATTCAAAATCAAATCCCACAGCATGAGTTAACTGCCTATGCTAGTAGTCCCACCCCTATACACCCACTAAGCTTGTACTAGCACCCCTTACTCAGGCTGTATGGCCAGCTGAGGGAGAAGAAAGAAGTTCAAACTTGATTCTGAATGAGTTGTCTTGATATGTGGATGGAAACTAAAAAATGGATGGCAGTACATTACAGCCATATTCAGTGGTGTCCCTAAAAGACAACAGAGAGGAAAGATCTTCCTAGTGGGCAGAGCTTCAAGCAGTACAGTTGGTCATCTACTTTGTATGAAAGAAGAAGTACCTGTGATGGCAATTTATACAGTTGCCTGGACAGTGGCCATGGCCTGGCCAGCTGGTCAGGATTTTGAAGGAAAAGCCTGGAAGATTGGGAGACAGGGAGGTCTGGAATAGAGGCGCATGGACAGACATAATAGAGTGGTCACAAAGGGTAAAGATTTCTGCATCACATGTTGATTCCAACATTGGAAAGGGTTTGGAACAATCAAGTAGATAAAAAGATTCTACCAGTTGATGTTACCCAAGCTTTGTCATGGCCTACCTCAAAACTGGCACAATGGGCACATGAACGGGATGGTCATGTTTGCAGAGACAGAGGCCGCACATGAGGCCAACAGCATGAATTCCCACTTACCAGGGCCAATCTAGCTGCTTCTATCTCTGGAGGTCTAACTTGCTAGCAACAAAGACTAACACTGAGTCCCTGATAAGGCATTTTACTTGAGATAAATGAGCCATTTGGTGGCAAGTCAACAACACTGAGCCCTTTCCATTCTGTAGTGACCAGTAGTTCATCCTCACAGGGATTAATACATATTCTGGGTATGTATTTGCCTATTTTGCCTGCAGAGCCTCAGCCTGTACTACTGTCTAGGAGCTTACAGAAGGCCTTATCCCCTGGCATGGGATTCAACCCAACAGAGCATCCGAACAGGAGAAGCACTTCCCAGTAAAGGTGACGTGGGTATGAAGCTCATGACCAAGGCATCGACTGGCCGTACCACCTACTGCCCTACCCAGAAGCAGCCAGCCTGATAGGAGCACTAGACCACCTACTGAAGGCACAGCTGAAATGTCAGTTTAGAGGGAATATTCTGCAAGGATTGAGTACCATCCTTCAGGATGCAGTATATACACTAAATCAGACACCTCTGATTGGCACTGCTCCTAACAGGAAGAATATGTGGGTTCAGGAACAAAGTGGAGGGAGCAGAAGTGGCCCCACTTAACATCTCGATGAGTCATTGGGAGACTTTGTGCTTCCTCTTCTCACAACTCTGCTTTGCAGGTTTAGAATTCCTGGTCCCCAAAGGAAGTATATTTTTGTCAAGGAACACAAGAGTCCCACTGAACTCTAAGCTATGGCTACTGTTTGGGCACTTTGGACTTTTTGCATCTGGCCACCAGCAGGCAAGAAGAGGAGTCCCCATCTTGGTAGGGGTAAATGACCTAGATCAACAGGAAGAGGAAGGGCTGCTTTCACATAATGGACAGGGAAAAATATATGTGGATCCTAGATGATTCACTTGGAAGTCTCTTGGTATATAATTGGAACTGTGCAAGGACATGTGCAACAATCCCCGCCTGAGAAGGGTATAGTTGCCAATAACCATACATTCTCATTAGGAATAAGGATTTGGGTCACACCGATGTAAGCTACTAAGACTTGCAGAGGTGACAGGTAAAAGACAGTGGGATTTGGAATAGGAGGGAGGAGGATGAGTACCATTTGTAGCACTGAGACCAACTGAGTGATGGGGGTGTAGTTTGTCCTAGTAATCTCCTTCTAAGCTTTAGCTCAGGAAGAGAAGTCTAGAAGAATTTTAGAGGAGCTGCTCCCAGAACATGAGTGGAGAAATGGATCAGTGTGGTGCAAGGAGTATTTTATGGTGGTCATGGGATACACTGCTCAGATTTTTAAGAGAGAACTTGCTGGAAAGACTAGAAAGAAAAAATAGGATTGAAGAAATCATGGAGAGGAGAATAAATAATAGATGCAAATTCTTCTAAATCTACAGAAATATCAGGAAATGATACTTATGAAGAAGATGAAGCAGATGACGAAGATGAAGGAACCAAAAAGGAATCCTTTGACAAAATGCCTCCGGCAGCAATTAAAAATGACATTAGTTTACCTCCAAAAATCAAGATACAAATTAAAAATAATGCCAAGAAAATTCCGCTCAAGCTGGCCTATTCAGAAGCACCTGCTAGCCAAATAAAGAAACTAGTAAAGCATTTGTTAATGATGATATGAAGATTCTGACCCCCACAAAGTGACTGTGCCTATAGCTCAGGCAAAAGGTTGCAGACCATCAATTTAAAAAGTCGTAAGCTGTAATGCTAAAACTGCGAGTGCGAATGAGGTTGACAGTGAAGTGAGAGCCTCAGAGTCTGAACAGAAACCACAGGGGTGGATCTGTGATAAGATTATTGATACTGTAAGCCAGATGGTGCCACCTCTTTTAAATTTTGATGCTATTCCTCTTGACGACCATAAGCAAAACTTAAAAGATGCCATATAGTTTTCCCTCAGTTCCCCAACGCCTTTTGAGGTCAAAGGAAGAAATAAACATGTTGCAAATCAGAAATGTGAATACTCATGCAGCCTGGGGAGTTCATTCATCTTATTTTCCGTGTTGGATCTCAACTCTCAAGACTTGTCTCCCCAAATTTATTCTGTGTCCGACTGTAACCTGGAAAAAAAAAAAAGGAAAAGTGTCAAAATCATCACCTTGATATGTCTCAGATGATGTTCTTGTTTATTTCATCTTGCTTTTTTGCTTTACAGGCAAAGATTTCTGGGTAAAGCTTTTTTTTTTTTTTTTCTTTATAAAGGAGCGAGAGAGAGAGAGTGACAGTGAGTGCCCTTGAGCGCCTGCCATGGGGCTTGTAGTTAGCGGACAGTCTTCCAGTGCCATACTCTGGGAATTCAACACAGCTTTCATGCCACGGCCTTACCTTCCTTGAACTTCCACCCACCAGTGGCTGAGCACAGAAAGGGTACTAGAGCCAGGCCATGCCTGCCCAAATTGGAACCCCTCAAATGGGGATCAGTTTTTGCTCCGAGGTTCCCTATCGGCATGACCAAGACTTTCTGAGAGCTGTACTGCAGCCTGAGGCTCTTCCTACCTAACCTTGCTTCCTTCCCTCTCTCCTCTCATGAGTAGAAGAGCTACATCAGTGTGAAGGCACTCCTGGCCTACTTCTTCCTTTCTCCTTTATTCTTAGCAGCCATTCTCCCCAATAAATCTCTTGCTCATCTGATTCTGTCCTGGTGTCTTCTTTTCTAAGGACCTGAACTGACCAAAGTCCCATGTATTGCAGGATGTTTAGCATCCCCGGCCTCACCCACAAATGCTGGTAGCACTGTCCCCCTAATCTTGAGGCAACAAGCGACATCTCCACAGATTGCCAAATGCTTTTTTTGTGAACCACTCAGAGCATAACCATCAAGATCACAAAATTTTAGAGCTAGAAGAGCTCTTACAGATAAAAAAGAAACAGAAAAGTTTAATGACCTCTATTTCTTTTCTCCCTCTCCAACAGTGCCTTCACCTTCTTTTTCATTCTCTAATTCTTGCACCTCAACTGAAACTGATAAACTTGAGGAATATAAGTACCAAAGACGCTATATAGCATCAGAATTTAGTGAAAAATTTAGGCAGTGATCAGTGTCTGAAACTGAAGCTAGGAAAAGAACATCAGTTATGATAGATGAAATTAGCTGTATAAGTAACCCACCCTCGGAACCGGCGCAAATGTACTGCTTTTGTGATTAGAGTGCTTTCCAAGTTTCCATCAAGTCACAAGGATATAGTCTCAGGAAGATATTCTTGGAATGTGGAGGTATTGTTCAGTAATCAGCAGTAGGTAGCATTGTCTAAAAAAGATCCAAGAATATTAGTTTAGTTGGATGATAAGTGTGTAGCAGAGATCACTTTTCACTTTGCACCCAATGAGTATTCATCTAATATATTTATTGATTCCCTACTATGTTCCAAGAATTATATTAAGCGCAAGAGTATACAGTGGTAAACCAAACATGATCCCTCCAAAGAGCTTATTATATGGAGCATGCATTCTTGATGGGCAGAAAACCTGAGATACTATAATGGTTTGTGACCCTCCAAAGAACCACAGTATATAAACAGACATATGGGATATCTGTGGTTTAAGATCTCATAGGGGGCAGAGGGAGCACTTAGGAAAAAAAGTATCTAAACTGGCTTCTTAGGGAGTCAAAAAGGAAACTAAGGTTGAGAAACCTGATCTTGAGGAAGAAGAAAAAATGAAGGCGATGAAAGAGAACAAGAAGGAAAAGTAGAATGATAAGAGAAATAGAAGACGAGGAGAGATGAGAAAAGGAGAAGGTATGTGAAATTTTAAGAGACAAAAATAGTTTTGTCTGCCACTGAGCCATATGACATATAACTTTTTTCCTTGACATTCTGAAATACAAGCTTATTTCTCTACATTAGTTCTAGCTCTGGCAACAAAGCATTAAATGTGAAAAGGAATACTGGAATGCCTGCTCTTTATTCAAAGAATTCCCATATCCTAGAGCATTCTTTTCTTTCTCAAATACTCCAGATGTCCTCATTTTTTCTCATTTAAATTTAAACTTGTAAACAATTTCCTATTAGGTTCCTAAGGACCCCCTTATTCCACTTACTTGTAATGTGAAATTTGTTAGCTCCATAATATCAAAGCCTTCAGTTTTATATAAGTTATTTCTTTCATTTATCTGCCATAGTAGACAAACCCATTTGTTGTTTGACAGCTTAGGAAGCTTTTCTGCAGTTTGGATTTATCCCTCAGGATCATATATCTGCCTTTGCTCTGAGTATAGGTGCACTTAGTGACTTTCTGATTACTAGTTGGATTTCCAATACTATGTTGAATAAAAGTGGTGAGAGTGGGCATCTTTGTTTTGTTTCTGATCTTAGAAGAAAAGAAGCTGGAAGCAGCTTTTCACTGTTGAGTATGTTGTTAGCTATGGGTTTGTCATATATGGTCTTTATTATGTTGCGGTACATTCCTTCTATACCTACTTTGTTAAGATACTATCTTCAGTGTGTTATTGTTTATAATTTAATTTTTATTAACTTGTAGGAGTTCTTTATATATTCTTGATACAAGTCCTTTGCTAAATACATGTGTGGTGCGTATTTCCCATTCTGTAGTGTAATGCTGTCTTTGAAGGACATAAATTTAAGTTTTGATGAAGCCCAATTTGTCAAATTTTTCTTTCTGATTAGTGCCTCTTGTGTCCCATGCAAGGAATATTTGCCTACTCCAAAGTTATAAAGATGCTCTTCTATGTTTTCTTCTAGAAGTTTTATGGATCCAGGTTTTATATTAGGCCTAATGGAGTTAAATAGGGCCTTAAAGTTCTTTTTTTTTTAAACAAATAGATATTGAATTGTTTCAGCAATATTTTTTAAAACAACAGTAACAACAACTTTCTTTCACATTTAATTGCTTTACTGCCTTAGTCAAAAATGAAATGACTGCATATGTGGGGTTCTATTTGTAGGCTTGGATCTGTTTATTTACTAGCCTATCCTTATGTAGTAATACACTATCTTGCTTACTATAACTTTCCAGAAATCTTGTAATCAGGTAGTTATAAGACTTCAAACATTGTTCTTTTTACGTATTGTCTTGGCTATTCTAGGTCCTTCAGCTTCTAAGATAAATTTTAGAATTACTTCATCTATGTCTAAAAAAAACTAAAAAGAGCCTGTTGGAATTTTGATAGGGATTGGGTTGAATTTACAAATCAACTTAGGAAGAAAGGAGAATTTAATGATAGCGTTTTACCATCCATGAATATGACATATTTCTCTATTTAAGACTTAAAATTTCCCTCAGCTAGGTTTTGTGGTTTTCAATACAGAGGTCTTGCACATCTTTTGTCATGCTTATTCCTAGGTTTCCAATGTTTCTGGATATATTATAAATATTATTGTTTTCAGTTTCACTTCCCAATTGTTTGTTGCTGGTGTATAGAAGTAGAATTGATTTTTGTATATTGGCCCTGTATTGTATGACTTGCTAAATTATTAATTCTAGTAGCTTTTTTGTGTATTACATAGGTTTTTCTTTGTATATAATCATGTTGTCTGTGACTACAGTTTTACTTATTCCTTTCTAAATTTATTTATATAATCCATATACCATAAAATCCACTTTTCAAGTGTATAATTCAGTGGTTTTTAGTATATTTGCAAAGCTGTGCAACCTCATCACTAATTCCAAAAAATTTTTATCACTCCAAATATAAACCCTGTATTCATTAACAGTTACTCCCCATTATCCCCATCCCCAGCCCCTGACAACTACTAATCTATTTTCTTAATCCCTATAGATTTGCCTATTCTGGACACTTCATATAAATGGAATCATAAATGTAGCTTTCACTTAGCATATAATGTGTTCAAGGTTTATCCAGGTGGTAGCATGAATCAGCACTTCATTCATTTTTATGGCTGAATCATATTCCATTGCATAGATATACCACATTTTGTTTATTCATTCATTAGTTGATGGAGATTTGGGTTGTTTCTACCTTTTAGTTATTATGAATAGTGTTGCTATGAATATTTATATATACATTTTTGCGTGTATATGGTAACTTTATTTTAACCTCTTGAGGAACTGCCAAGTTATTCCCAAAGCACCATTTTATATTCCCACCGCTGAGGTAATTCTAATTCTATTTCTTCACATTCTCACTAATGCTTGTTATTGTCCATGCCATCCTAGTGGGTATAAAATGGTATCTCATCATGATTTTGATTTTTCATTTCCCTAATGACAAATGATGTTGATCATCTTCTCATGTGCTTATTGGCTGTTTGTATATCTTCTTTGGAGAAATCTCTATTCAAATCCTTTGTCCACTTTTCAATTAGCTTGTCTTTTTATTGTTGAATTGTAAGAATTCTTTATATATTTTGAATACAAGTTCTTATCAGATATGATTTTCAAATATTTTCTCCCATTCTATAGGTTGTCTTTTCACTTTCTTTTCTTCCCCCCACCTTCTTCCTGTTTATTCCATATCAGTTGCTGTGGAGGATGAAATCTGATTGTGAACAGATTGAAAGAAAAAAATATACAATTTTTTAAAAAGGTTTTTATTTAAGTAATCTCTACACCCAGTGTGGGGCTTGAACTCATGACCCCAAGATGAAGAGTCTCATGCTCTTCTGACTGAGCCAGCCAAGTGCCCGAAAAATATACAATTTCACACAATATTTAGCTATCAACTCGGATAGGTATACAGGTACAATATGATACAGAATATGATGAAGGAAACTGAGCCTGCTAAGGCTTTAGAGCATGGAGGGCTTAAGAACGTTATCATTTATGTTAACAAAATCCAAGTCCTTTGAAAAACCAACACCAGGCCATTCTCAGATGTCTTTCATTTCAAGGATGAGTTCTGATGTGGAGTGTCATGATTCTGTAGATTTCTGGCTGCTTGCTAGTCCCTTCTCTTTGTGGATAAACTTATTTCTCTCTTACTTCTTTAAGGTGTGCTCACAGGAGCAGTGTAGGCTGCAGGATGAGAGAGTCCCTCAAGAAGCACAGACAGGGAGGAGGCAGGAGCACAGCAGGATCAGGAGGGTCTTCTGCTGCTAACCTCACTGGGGAGGGATTAAGGTAGCTTCCTCCTGAACCCACAGCTTGGCCTAAGCAGGGCAGCCCATCTCCATCCTCCATCCTCCAGTCGGTAATACCGGTCACCCCTGTCAGACCTCCCTGCCTCAAGGTGAGTTCACCTTAAAGGCTGAATGTAAAAGTATGAGTCTGGGGCCCAAGCCACCAACACCCACAGGGTCCCCCAGTTAGAGGTCTGGTCCCAGGAGGAGGCTGCTACTGCACTCTGGCAACCAAAGGACCGAGGAATGTGGCCCACTGTTGTCAGAAAAGCTGGAAATCCAGATTTGTATATGAGCCCCCGATTCCAAAACGTTGCAATTTATTCATGTTCTAGCAAAAACATTTTCAGGAATGATGTAAGTGGGTAAAAATAAGAGCCAAATCAGGCAGACTGTGGACTGTGGCCCCACAAACCCTACAGCCTGCTTGCATCCTCTCTTAATTTCCACATCAAATCTCTCTGAGGCACGTGAATCTGAACTTCTGCGGTCTTAGCTCTTTACAGGACATTTTTGGGATTTTTTTTTTTTTAAGTCTAAAAGACGGTAATCTATCTTCATTCTTGTTCTTCAGGATATTTTTCAGTCTTAGGCTAAACGGATACTTAACTTGGGGCAGTCCTTCTCTTACGTTAAAATATTCCAGTCGCACATTATTACAAAGATAGCACCAAATCAAACTGACTGAGGGAGCCACCAACAAATGGGGGCAGAGAATTCTGAAAAACAAAAGTAGTAACTGAGAAGCTGAGCGGTTTTCCTCCAGTGTCTCTGATGCCCACACTCAGCTGCTCCTCCCTCCTTGGGCAGCTGATAGGACCTGCCTTCCAGCCTTCTCAATCTTTACCACTTGATGTCTCAGGTGACGGCAGGGAGCCCTGGGCCCTGGTACATTGTGTGCAGGGCTTCCTGGACTCCGTGGGGCGTCGGCCCTGTTTAGCCACTCCTGGTATAGCTCCTGCATGTGGGCGCTGGTCTAGCGGGCTGCATGGGGAGGTCAGGGTCGGTGCCTTCCATCTGCCGCAGCAGCACCTGTCTGCATGCCCATCCTCGGTCTGGGCTTGGCCTCTGTCATTTAAACATCCACTGGTCCGGGAGAGCACTTCCACCAAGTGATATGGTGCCCTTCTCCAGCTTCAGAACCACATCCTGGATGTTTTGAAAGCAGTACACCGCAGCCAAGCGTAACAGAACCTCCCCATTCTTTTCAAGGGTGACCTCTTTGTTCTTCAGGGTGTGGCAGGTGACCTCCCTCACATCCTCATGAAACAGCTGCGTGGCTGCATGCCTGAAGCTGTGTGCCAGGTACCTGCTAGAGGCGGCCCCATCCTGGTGTCAGTGCCTCACCCTCTCCTTCAGGCCTCCAAACAGAGCGTACATGGCAGCATCTTTTCACCAAGAGATCACCTTGCTCCATTATCTGACCAATTTCATCTGAGGTTAATACACAGTCAGTCAGCACCCCGGGAACCATGTGAAGCTGTGGGAAAAACTTCTCGAAAGGCCTTCAGTTTATCATCAGAGCAGGGGCCACAATAATGTGGAAAATCTCGTCTGGGGACAGGTTCTGCTGTCTGGCGAAGTAATCAATCCTTCACCAGAGAGCCCAAGATCTGCTGGGGAGACTTGGTGGTATGGGGGGGGGTGACATGGTGGCCCAGCGCATGTTCCAAGTATGGGACCCAGCCTGGACAGGTGGAGGTGAGCTTGGGTAACATTGGCTCTTCCTCACTGTGCTGGAGGCATCGAGACACAGATTCTTTCTGACTCTCCAAGATGCTGAAATCCCCAGCTACTGTTGTGTTAAAGACAGTGCATACCCCAAGACTTTTGAGGAAGCCATAGAGTCTTCTGGATGCATAAATCACATTGAGGCAGAATTTAGCAGCAAAATAAGGCAGAGACTGTGGACACACCGACACTGCCAGCACCTTTTGCTGTAAGATATCACATTTCTTATTAAGGTTCAGAACTCAAAAGAAGTCCTTGGTGTTCTGCTGGGAAACCTGGATCCCTTCCTCCACTAGTCACACTGCTGTCACACCCCATATTACTCAAATATCTTGGCATCAGCCGACTTATGGAATTCTCTCTTCTTCCACATGTGGTGCTCACACTTCATCTGCAGTGGGGCAGGTGGGGGGCCAAGGCTTGGCCTGAGAGGAGCACCAGGAGATGCGGTCTTTTCACTTTCTTGATAGTGTTCTTTGAAGCCCCCTAATTTTTAATTTTGATAAAGTATAATTTATTTTTTTTTCCTTTGGTTGTTTGTGCTCTTGCTATCACATCCAAGAAACCATTGCTATGCCATGAAGATTTATGGCTATGTTTTTTTTTTCTGAGTTTTAGTTCTTACATTTAGATCTTTGATTTATCTTAATATTTGTATATGTATAGGGATCCAAGTTCATTCTTTTCCATGTTTTCCCAGCATCATCTTTTTGAAAAGACTGTTCTTTCCCCTATTGAATTGTCTTGGCACCTTTGCCAAAAGTCAATTGACCATAAATATAAAGGTATTATTTATGGACTCTGAATTACATCTCACTTATATATGCTTTTGGCAGTACAGCTGTGTTGATTACTATAGTTTTGAAATCAGGAAGTCCAAGTTTTTCCAATCTTTATGCATATTCTTATTGTTTTATTACATTGATTGGGACCTTCAACATAACCCTGAATAGAAGTGGTGAGAGCAAACATTCTTGTCTTATGTTGTTCCTGACCTTAGGGGGAAAAGATTTAATATTTCACATTACATTTTTTTAAGATGATTGTTGTTATACTGAGGAAGTGCCCTTTTTTTTTTTTTTAATATTTTATTTATTTATTTGTCAGAGAGAGACACAGCAAGTGAGGGAACACAAGCAGGGGTAGTGGGAGAGGGAGAAGCAGGCTTCCCATGGAGCAGGGAGTCCGATGTGGGGCTCGATCCCAGGACCCTGGGATCATGACCTGAGCCGAAGGCAGACACTTAACGACTGAGCCACCTAGGCGCCCCAAGGAAGTTCCCTTCTGTACTTGCTTTAAGTTTTTTTTTTTTTTTTTTAACATGAATGGGTTTGAATTTTGTCAGATGCTTTTTCTGCATCTACTGAGACCATCATTTTGTTTTTCTCTTCCATTCTGTTAATGTGGTGAATTACACTGACTTTTCAACGTTAAACCACACCTTCCTTAGCGTCTTATCCTTTATATTGCAAGGTTCAATTTGCCAATATTTCATTGAGAATTTTAAAATCTATATTCATGAGGGATACTGGTTTGTAATTTTCTTGTAGAATGTCCTGGTCAAGCTTTGATATCAGGATTATTTGGCCTCATAAAATGAGTTTGGAAGTGTTCATTCCTGCTCTAGTCTCTGAAATATATAGGATTATTATTTTATCTTCTTTAAAAGTCTGATAAAATTTACTGGTGAAGCCATCTGGCCCTGGAGTTTTCTTTGTGGGCAAGTTTTTGATTAGAAATTCCATTTCTTTAATAGATATTGGTCCATTTAGCTTTTCTTTTTCTTCTTGTGTCAGTTGTTTGTATTTTTTCAGGAATTTGTCCATTTCATGTAAGTTGTCAAATTTATTGGCATAAAGTTGTTGAACTATCCCTTTAATATCTGTATAATTCATTAGCATTAAAAGTAAAATTTCTGCATACAAAAATAAAATAGATGACAAATGATGAATCGGGAAAATAAATATATAACATATAGCAGAAAAAGATATATATTGTAGAAGCAAACAGTCTAGTGACAGAAAGAGGGAATTATGATTCAGTGTGACAAATGCCATGAGAGGTACACAGAGAACAACACATAGGATGGATACACTGGCCAATTTAGGAAGTCAAATCATGATGTCCAAATGATGAATTACATTTGCTAACTTGAGGTAAAATAATATAGTCAAATTTATGGATACTTAAAAAGCTGAGAATTTAGCTCTCAGATATAATTATTTCACATTGGTCATCTACCTATGGGTGTCTACCGTCAACTGCTCCCCTTTCACTGGCATATCTTTAATTACAAATAAAATGAAAGTTTTTTTGTAAAAATGATAGACATTATAAAAAAATTCAAATGAGATAAAAGAAGTCCAAAAGACAAAATAAAAATCACTTGCATTTTGGCCAACATCCTTCCAGATCTTTTTGTACATTTATATACACATATATACACATATATTCATGTCAAGATGATGCTGTTCTTGCTGATCTATATTCTCCTTTTATGGGGGGACCTACATGCTATGAACATATTTTCATGTAAATAAAGATTTTCATCATTATTAATAGGTTAAGGGTATTCCATTGTGCACATGCACTGTAATTTAACTAGCATCCTAGTGATGGCACTTACAGTGTTTCTAAAAACAGTTATTACAAAAAAGGGAGTGAGGAACATCCATACGAATGTTTTCTTTTTGTTATTTTCCTTAGAATGAATGGACTAGGAAATGAGATTTTGGGGCAAAGGCTAATGAAATTTTGGTAAATAAGATTGTCCCAATTTCAACCTTAACACCAATAAGTGCACAATAGTAATTGTAACCCCATATCACTATGTACCCTGAGGGACAAAAAGGATCTGTTTGGAATGTTGAACATCTTTCATTTAATTAGATGTTCATTTTTCTTGGTTTAAAAATGTCCTATTGATTTCCTTTGCTAATTATAGTGAGGTGTTTTTAAAATTGATACTTTTTTTAAAATTAAAGATTAGAGAGAGATGCACACACGCGTGTGTGTGTGGGGAAGAGGCAGAGGGAGAGGGAGAGTCTTAAGCAGACTCTGCACTGAGCACAGAGCCCACTGAAGGGCTCAATTTCACAACCCTGAGATCACAACCTGAGCAGAAACCAAGAGTGGGATGCTTAACGGACTGCACCACCCAGGCGCTCCTTAAAATTGTGTGAGCTCTTTGTATATTAGGAATATTTTTCCTTCTTTTTCCACAATACAAATGTATTTTCCACTGGTTCATTGTGTATAGAAGATTACAACCTGTATATAGAAGAAGATTACAATCTTCATGTGGTTAATTTTTACCATTTTTTTGTTATGGTTTCTGGTTCTTGTTTCATACTTAGCAAAGGCCTTTCTCAGCTCAAGACTATGAAGATACTCTCCTTGATTTTCTTGTAGTGTTTTTTTGGCTTCATTCTTTACATTTAAATTTTTGATTCATCTGGTATTTGAGAAAGGAGATAGAAAGTCTGTCTCCATGGGCTTGTTATTTCTCAGATAATCTCTTTCCCACTTAGCAGGGATTTGTAGCATATAGTTTACTGGTTACCACTAAGACTTCTGGAGTCCAGGTCTCCTGGCTTCAACACTTAGCAGTAATGGCTCTGAGTAAAGTTGTAAAGTCAGATAATAATTGCACCCGTCTCAGGGTTAAATAATATAATCTGAAAAAGTGCTCTGGTACTTGATACCTAAATGCTCAGCAAATGTGAGCTACTATTATTAAACACTTGTACATGGCACAGCAGTTTGTTTCTGGATTCTATATTCTGTTCACTGATACGATCTTCCACATATTTGTAATCCATGTGTTGACACTCCATTATCCAACTGATTGTCTCATGGAATGGCTCCTCTTTCCTCATTTCAACAAAAAAGTTCCTATCTCAGTTGCCTTTCTAATCATAGCTACAGCCTAGGTAAAAATAAGCTGTGCTTCACAATGCAATGAGAACCGAAACCCCGAACCAAGACGCTGAACAAACGTGGGAAAGATGAGTACCTATTTCTTCTACCACATATTCTTAGAGACTGAAACTCTACCTCATTTCAGCCCTTGGCATATAACTGATGCTCTCAAAAACTAGTACCTTCTCTCCCAACTCTAGTTTACAACCTTAAATAAACAGTTCACAATGTTATCTCCAGTGGGCCCTGACTCTGGAGCAGGACGCGAGGGGCGGGGAAGGATTCACCCGGGGCCCCGGTCCTGACCTGGCCGGTTCCTCCTGGCAAGCTGAGCTGACTACCCGCTCGGGGGCTGATGCCCCCAGGCTGCGTGGCAGGCAGGCGACTCCAGGACCCATTAAATGTGCACAATCGGGATCGAAGGCAGCGGCAGGACCTCCTCGGAGCCCTCAAAGAGTTAAGAGTGTGCGAAGAGCCGGCAGAGGGAAGCGCGAAAAGGGGGAAAAATCCCCTAGAAACATAGCGTTGCGAGGAGGTGAGGGAGACCGGCTTCCCGCTCAACCACGCACTTAAGTCTGGCTGGTTGAAGCAAGTACCGGTCCTCGGCTCGGGGAATCTCTGCGTCCCCCCAGGACTCTGTCGCAGCGCCGCCTCAACCCGGCGTTCCCGCCGTTGTCTGCCGCCGCTCCCGCCTCCGCTCGGCTCGCCTCCTCCCTCTAACGGCTGCTGACCGCGGCCGGCGTCCGCGGCGTCGGTGACGTCGACGTAGGGGCGGGACTTCCTGCCTCGGGCTCTCTAAGGACTCCAGACCGAGGCGCTCTGGTGGGCTTGAGGGGCGGCGGGCGGCGGGCTGAGGGTGGCGTGTTGGCGGGTCGGCAGCTACTGGGCTGCGTCGCTACCTTGAGAAAGCCCGTCCGCCGAGGTGGAGCGAAGCTCTCTCTCCACCGCCGCCCTTTCTGTCCTCGGAGCTCTCTTGGGAAACCTCACATTTCCCTGGAGTCGGGAGCCCGAGGGGCGTGCTCGGCCCTCCTTTTCCTGCTCCTCCTGTTCAGTCCGCGCCGCGAGCGGCTGCCGGCCGGGCCAGCACCCCGCGTGTGGAACTGCATCCCGTAGCCCCAATGCCGGTGCGAGAAGAGCTGAGTGGGTGCCAGTGGTTGGAGCTGTGCAGGTGTTCCCCGGTGGCAAGTGCGGCCACAGCACCGGGCGCTTTTAAGTTCTTTGCGCGCAAGCTGCAAGGACTGTGTGCGAGTCTGGTACGTAATCTCTTTTTATGGGGACGCTGTTTTGTCCGTAGTTTTGGAATGCTCCCCTTTTCTTCACAGTTTGCCCTTGAATTTTTTGTGCTTTTCCTGTAAAGTAATTGGAGCGGGTGTGAGAAACGTAGGCTGTGAGACATGTTCTGTAGCCAGTTAAGTGCACGTGAAACTTTTTATGGAGTTTTTTTTTTTTTTTTTAATTTATGTATGTAAGTAATCTCTACACCCAGTGCGGGGCTCGAACTCACCACCCCGAGATTAAGAGTCGCATGCTCCTCGGACTGAGCCAGCCAGGCGCCCCTTTTTGGAGTTTTTTGATGCACTCCAGCGCGGTGCTTGGTAGCTAGTTTACTAACTGGCTGAACGTGTGGTATACCACCAGTTTAATTTGTGATGAAAAAACTATGCTAACCACTTTCTATGACCCCGCAGACAATTTTAATAGTGATATTGGCAGTCATTTCAGAGATAACGTCTAGACTATGTAAATGAATGCCTGGATTAAATGGACATTTTGATAAATCCTTACCAGCTTTTGACCGTAATAAATGGGCACTTAGCTCTTCAAAATGCCCACTGCCAAGTATTTTTAAAGCCTTAAGTTACCTGAGTTGTAATTATGAAGCTGTTTCAGTAAAATCTCAGAGACGTCTAGTATGCAAGAAACTTGTTCTTAATTTCTTATATGTGTTATAGTTGATAGTGTTTAGACTATGAACACAAAATACTTGAGATCTAAAACTGAGTAGGTTGTTAAAGCAGTGCTTCTGTTACCAAGCAACATCTCCGTAAACAAGTCTAATATTCAGCTAGAATATAATTAAATGTAACTATCCTACAATTATCTGGATTCAGAATTCTGTAAATTCATGGGTTTAGCCTGTAGGTGGTTACAGTTAATACGCACCTTCTGTACTGAAGTTTGATTTCAAACTCATTTTGTGTGGAATTATTAGAATGTTTTGAATTTCAGTGTCATACAGGACTCTCCAGAGAGTTGCAAATGGATTTCAGTTACCCTTTGGTTATATAGGACAGTGTATGTCCTGTATTCTTTCTTTCGAATATTTTCTAATCAGATGAAGTGTGCAGGCTATATTCAGGAATTTTTCAAATAATAGAATAATACCAATTTAGGGTTACATAGCGCATTGGGAGATTAAAACAGTATCCACAAGTGTTTTTAAGCCTTGCTTGAGCCAATAACCTCACTCTTTCTCCACCCATTAAACCCTTATTGATATAATTTGTATGACTGTATGGCAAGTAGTTTTCAGAGCACTTTTTCATGTTTTTTTTTGAGTGCTATAACCTTTCAAGTATGTCAGAAAGGAAGTGAACATTTGAGACACTATGAGACTGAATGACTTCTTTGAAATCAAACCATGGGTAATGGGAATTGCAACTTGAAGTTGCATGTCTTACTACATTGCAAAAATCTGTTGACTTCATCTTAGTTCCCTCCCCCTTTCTCTTTTCCATATGCTGATGTTGAAGTAATGAAATATTCAAGAGTTGGGCAAGACAAGCAGAGAATAAAATCAAGAATGACTCGTATAAAATTCTTAGTAATCAGAAGTCAGCCTTTTGTCATGGGAAGTTCTAATTCAAGAAGTTTAGAAGAAGGAAATCTTAACAGAAAGATTAGTTAATTGTCAGAATTCTTTGTGTTTTCTAGGTACTGTCTCTGCCTAAAGTAATTGAGTTTTATTTTAATTTTGTCATACATAATGTATTAAGTTCAGTAATTCTGTCAAATTGTCTAATCTTTGTGTACTTTTAGGGCATGTGTGTATGTATCTGTAAAAAAATTTCCTGAAGTACTCTTTCCTACCAACTAAAGTTCACATTTCTTAACCTGAACTCTTCAAAATCTCCTCTCACTCTGCCATTTCATGTTCATGTTCTTTATAGAAAAACTGTTGTGTCCAGACTGATTTCCTCACTATCCTCTAAACCTACTATGTGCTTTCTCCCTTTCTTCCAAGTCTTTGAGTCATTCTGCCTACCTGACCTGATTTCTTCCCTTCTTTCCTAAAATCTGAATTGTACCTTTTCTCTAAAGTTCAACTCCACCATAATCTCCGCAGGGGAGGAAAAGTTCTCTACTCTCTTATTAGAGTCTCTAGCTGGCCTAAGAGTTAAATTGACATAAAACTGATAAAAAGCGTACAAGTTTAAAAAAATTGTTTACATGTACTTGGGGGCCTTCACAGGAGAATGAAGACTTGAAGTAACCAGAGCAGAAACCTTTTATACCTTTTAGAAAAGAAACAATAAATTTATGTAAAAAAGACAAGGGTTTTGTGTTGAGTAGTAAATTGTGGAGAAGTGACTAGGAAGATAAAGATTAGTTTAATAAGGCTTGTTTGTACAGATTTCTCAGCTTTGATCCCCCATCTCTGGTGATAAGAATGTCTTCTGTACTCCTGGTACAGGTTTTGTTTGTTTTTTTTTCTTCTGGGATTTTTATCTTCTGTTTTCAAGAAGAAAAAGGAGGGTCAGAGTGCCCCTTTTTGCACCTGCTATTTCTTAAGTGCTTTTAACTCAATCAGTACACCAAAGTGGCATATTTTAGGGTAACATGTTCTGAACTCTTTCTTCTCTGAAATCCTGTAGGATGTTTTCATTAGCCATTCTCATCTGATACTTACACTTTATATTGCGATTTACCATTTCTGTATATGCCTCACCTTCCTAACTAGATTGTAAGCTCCTTAAGGGCAGGACACCAGATCTCAATGAGCTGTATCCTTAGTATCTTCCAAATAGAAGTTGCTGAATAAATGTTTCTTAGAGATGAGGAATGTGCATTTGTACTTTTCCCCCCCTTCCATAGTGTAATAGAAGTAAAAGAAAATCTTTGAGAGAGTGAGAGAGAAAGGGCAACTGTGAACCATAAGAAAGGGAATTAAAGAGAGGGAATTCATTGGGATTGGAAGGAAAGATTCTATTCCTAGAAAGTGTGATATTTGAGAATTTCCCAAGACATTATCAACAGTGAGGACTCCCTCAGGAATGCTGGCACTACTCTCAAGTGGGCTTGGGGAGTTTGGTCAATTTCCTGGTTCTTCCTTAGTAGAATCTTAATTTTAAAAACACTTCTCCCAATGCTCTCCTCCTTCTACCTCCCTTGTATAATCCCTCTCTCCCTATCTCTCCATTTTACCCTGTTCCATTTTACTTTTTTCCTGGTCAAGACTTATTTATGAATTATGTCAGAAATTTTATTTGGCCCTCATAAAGTAGCCGTTATCTTAAGTTTTATAATTTTCCATTGGGGCTGCCTCTATGGGTCATGGAGAGATCACAGGCTGTATAGTCTAGCTAGTCTAGCTTTTTTTTTTTTTTTAAGTTTAACCGAGATGTAATCCAGTAGTAAAGAAATTAAGAAAGCAGGAAGTGCCCAGTTTCTGTATATTGTAACTTTAAATTTCTTTTGCATTAAAATTCATAGAGTTGGGAGGAACCTAAACCTATCCATTTCCTTTTGGAAAGTGCCTATCACTCTCAAAATATGTCTCTAAATAAATTCTGGATAATTTTTGTAGTCTTACTGTAAATCCTGTATCTGATGCTTATGACAAGGAATTGTTTCATTTAAAAGTATAAGAAAGTAGAGTCTCAGTATTTTTATAAATCTTGGTTTGAGTCATTTGTTTTTTAGTAAGCTGCTATCCTAGCTTCTGAGTTGTTGCCCAGTAACAGAATCGCAGGATAACGTAGCAACCACTGAAAATGTTAGCAATGGACTATAGGGATTTTCCTGCTAAGTTGAAGTGCTTATCTTTAGCATTCACATTCAATGTTTTTCTCATCTGAATCACATTTTGGTTTAAGGCAGACACTTGAGATATTGTTAAACTTAAAGAGCATACAATATAATTACATATTTTTGGAGTGCTGACAAATTACAACTTGCACATTATTTTTCACATACTGTTGTGATATATATTAAATTATATATGAAGGATATGTGAAAAGACTGGTTCAATTAAAGATTAGTCTATATTGGGCAGAAAAACTATTAAGTAATAATTAACATCTGAGTTCTCTATAACTGATACAGCTAGCAAGAGCTGGGATGGATGCATTTGAAATGGTTCTTCTCCAAATAATATTCTTATGTTACTTCTGGAGGTTCCTGGGAAGCTTAGATCAGTAAGCATGAACTAATAGGCATTATGATTTTGTGGGAAGCAAACTGTGATTCAGGAGACGAAGACTTGACTGAGTTAGTCACTTAACCTTTTTTGTCCTGTTTTCTCTTTTGAAAAAATAAATTGTTGAAGGTTTTTTTCAGAGGTTGTATCTTTACAATTTATTTTTCATTTATTTTTTAAAGGTTTATTTATTTTAGAGAGCGCAAGTGCATGTGCATGTGGGGGAGGGGTGGCAGAGGGAGAGGGAGTCTTAAGTAGACTCTGTGCTGAGTGCAGAGCCCAACCTGGGGCTCAATCTCATGACCCTGAGATCACAACCTGAGCCAAAACCAAGAGTTGGATGCTTAACTGACGGCACCACCAAGGTGCCTTGTATGTTTATAATTTAAAGCACATTTTATTTCTCCTGTTCATTGGTTTAGCCAATTTTTGAGTGCCTGTCATGGGTCTTGCACTATACTAGATACTGGGAAAATTGTGAATAAGACATAGTGCCACGTCTCAAGCAGTGCCTGGTGGGAGAAAATGAGTGGTTATTTATAGTTTATATATAGTTACTTGTAATATAAATTGAAAGTGCTATAAAGATAAATGAGGGTGTGTTTTGGTGGCATGTCAGAAGGACACCTGACCTAGAACTGCTGAGAGAATACATTATAATTAAGGAAATGCCAGATTAGAATTATGTAAGTGTAATCTGAGAGTATACAGAGAAGTATTAAACCTAGCCTAGAAGGAGTTAATGAATCAAGTAAAACTGGGGAGAAGTTTCTCTGAATTGGAAAGAGAGTTAGAAATAGTGGTAGTTCAGATCCTGGGTGTAGATGGGATTCCTAGTGAGAGTGTATGGAATCAGAAGAGGGCTTGTGAACATCAGCACGTAATGGGTAGGTGGAGAAAGAGAGTACCGAGGTAAACCAGAGAAGGGTAGAATCTTGGAAGCCAAGGGAGGAATGCTTACCACATTTAGTTTTTGATTAAATGGAAATTGTTTGTCAAGAAACATTGTGTAGCACTATAAATGTAAACCCATCTATACAAAGATACTCTACAAAGATCTGAAGTTGCAAATGGAGATAGGTCAAGTCTCCTAACAGAAAGAGTCTATGGTTGACCTTTGAACAACATGGGGGATGGGGGGCTCCCAAAACTCTTCTTGTGATTTTAATTTGCATTTCCCTAAATATAAATGATGTTGCATTTTCCTTGTACTTATTAGCCTTTTATAAGTCATCTTTGGTGGAATTCTGTTCAAATCTTTTGCCCATTTTTTTTTAGCTGGGTTTTTTTGTCTTATTGAGTTGTAAAAGTTCTTTATATATTCTGGGTTAGTCTTTTATTAGAGACATATTTACGAAGATTTTTTTTCACCAGTCTTTGGCTTACTTTTTCTTAAACTTGTGTCTTTGAAGTACAAAGGTTTTTGATGAAGTCTAGTTTATAATTTTCCTTTTATGGTTTATGATTTTGATGATGTGTTTAAGAACTTTTGGCCTGATCGAAGATCACAAGGATTTTCTCCTCTGTTTACCTTTAGCTTCTTCATTTAGATCTAGGATCCATATTGAATTAACTTTTGTGTATGGTCTAAGTTTTTAAATTTTTTAAAAAGATTTTATTTATTTATTTGAAAGGGAGAGCAAGCGTGTGTGCATGCGCACGAGAGGGGGAAGGGGCAGAGGGAGAGGAAGAAGCAGATTACTCGCTGAGCAGGGGGCCCTACCTGGGGCTGGATCCCAGGACCCCGGGATCTTGACCTGAGCCGAAGGCAGACGCTTAACCCACTGAGCCACCCAGGCCCCCCAAAGTTTTTAAATTTTTTTTGATGCCAAGTGGACGCCAAGTTGCCCTAGCACTATTTGTTAAAAAGGCTGTTCTTTTTCCCTTGAATTATATTGGCACCTTTGTAAAAAATCAGTTGCTTTTATAACATAAGGGTTTGTTTCTAGAGTCTCAATCCTGTTCTGTTCATCTATATTCGTATCTTTACTCCAGTACCACACTGCCTTGATAACCGTAGTGTTATGGTAAGTTTCAAAATGGGTAGTATAGGGGTGCCTGGCTGGCTCAGTGGAGCATGTGACTCTTGATCTTGGGGTTGTGAGTTCGAGCTCCGCATATACTCAAGAAAAATAAATATGAATAAAAATTCAAAGAAAAAAATAAAATGGGTAGTGTAAATCTTTCCAACTTTTTCAAAAGTGATCCTAGATTCTTTCCATTTACATGTAAAATTTAGGACCCACTTGTCAATTTCTACAAAAAACATTTGTTGTGATTTGATAAGATTTGCATTGAATCCAAGATCAGTGTGGGAAAAATTGCTAACTTAAGAGTCTTCTAATCCATGAATATATGATGTCTCTATTTAGATTTTTAATTTCTCTCAACAGTGTTTTTTTTAGTTTTCAATATATAATTCTTGCACTTTCATTAAATTTATTCTGAAGAATTCGGAATTTTTGATATTGGGAGTAGAATTTTCATAATTTGATTTTTAGATTATTGTATAGAAACGCAATTAATTTTTTAACAGAGTGCTTGGTGGGGTGGGGAGGATGGTGGGGGGGGAGGGGGAGGGAGAGAGACTCTTAAGCAGCCTCCACACCCAGTGCAGAGCCCAAGGCAGGGCTCAGTTTCAGGACCCCGAGATCATGACCTGAGCCAAAATCAAGAGTTGGTCACTAAACTGACCGAGCCCCCTAGGTGCCCCACAGTTGATTTTTTAATATTGTTTCTACGTATATGATCATGTCTGATAAGATCAGATCATTCCAATCTGAATGTTAATATATTCTCATTTTTGCTTTGTTGTATGAGCTAGATCCTTCAGTAAGATGTTGAATAAGCATTGAGAGTGTATTGCATTGCTCCTGGTCTTCAGGGGAAATTATGTAGATTTTCACTATTAAGTGTAATGTTAGCTGTAGGTTTTCTGTAGATGCCCTTTATTAGATTGAGGAAATTCCATTTTGTCCTAGTTTGTTGAGTTTTTAATCATGAATGGGTGTTGGATTTTGTCAGATTCCTCCCCCGCCCCGCATCCAATGAGATGATCATAATGGATTTTGTCTTTATTAATATGGTATATGACATTAAATGATTTTTAAAGGTTAACCCTGTGTTCATTCCTGGGATAAGTTTCACTTAGTCATGCTGTATAATCATATATGTTGCTAAATTTGGTTTTCTTAGATTCTGTTAAGGAATTTCATGTTTATGTTCATGAGGAATATTAGTATATTGGTTTCTTGTGGTGCCTTTGTCCAACTTTGGTATCAGAGCAACATTGGCCTCATTGAAGGAGTTACGTAGTGTTTCCCACTCTCTTTTTTCTGAAATAGTTTCCTAAGAATTGCTATTACTTCTTTAACTATTTGATAGCATTCACCAATGGAGCAGTGTGGGCCTGGACTTTTCTTTGTGGGAAGATTTTTAATTACTAATTCAGTTTCCTCATTTGTTACAGTTCTATTTGGATTTTCTATTTCTTTTTGAGTTTTGATAACTTGTATGCTTTTAGAATTAGTCCATTTCATGTTAACTGTCTAATTTGTTGATAAAAAATTCATATTTTAAAAACTTTTAAATTACTGTAAGTTTGGTAACGATCTCTCTTTCATTCTTTATTTTGGTGATTTGTATCTTTTCTGTTTTATGGTAAATCTAGCCTAAGTGTGTCAATTTTGTTGATCTTTTTAAAGAACCAAATTTTGGGGCACCTGAGAGGTACAGTTGGTTGAGCGTCCAACTCTTGGTTTCAGCTTAGGTCGTGATCTCAGGATTGTGAAATTGAGCCCCGCGTCAGGCTCCGTGCTCAGCACAGAGTCTGCTTAAGATTCCCTCTGCCCCCCACCCCTTTATAAAAAAAAATTAAAAAAGGGACCAACTTTGTATTTAATTGATTATTTTTCTATTTTTTCTATTCTCTGTTTCATTGATTCCTACTCTAACATTTTTTTGGTCCCTTTCTTCTGCTTGCTTAGGCTTAGTGTGCTCTCCCTACCCCCTTGTTTCCTAAAGTGGAAGCTTAGATTATTGATTTGTGACCTCTCTTCTTTTCTTATAGTTGTTTAAAGCTGTAATTTTCTCTCTGAGCACTGTTTAAATTACATTTCATACATTTTGATATACTGTTTTTGTTTTCATTCAATTCAAATGTATTTAAATTTTCCTTGTGATTTATTTGACCCATGGGTTATTTAGAAGTTTGTTGTTGAATTTACCAATATTTGGGAGTATTCCCAGATTTCTCTCCATTTTGGCTCTCTGATTCTATTGTGATCACATAAGGTACTTTTCATGATTTCAGTATTTTCAGATTTATGGAGACTTGTTTTGTGGCCCAGCATATGGTATATTGGAATGTTTTATGTGTGTTTGAAGAGAATATGTATTCTGCAGTTTAGGGGTGGAGTGTACTGTCAGTTATTTCATGTTCATTGATAGTGTTTGTCAAGTCCTCCATATCCTTGCAGATTATCTGCCTTTTTCTATCAATCATTATACTCTACAACTAATTTTGTTGTATCATCTATTTCTCTCTCTCTTTTTTAAAAGATTTTATTTATTTGAGGGAGAGCACGAGCAGGGGGAGGAGGGAGAGGGAGAAGCAATCTCCCCACTGAGCAGGGAGCCCAATGTGGGACTCGATCCCAGGACCTTGGGATCATGACCTCAGCCGAAGGCAGATGCTTAACTGACTGAGCCACCCAGGTGCCCCTACGATTATGTTGTTCTTGATGTCTGCTGGTTTTATTTATTTTTTTAAACCTGGCTTCCTGGGTCTGCATACCTTAGTGTTCAACCAAGGATTGGTCAGAAGTTGAGTTCAGACAGTTTGAACTAATACAGTTAATGGTTAATACTAATAAGGCTAGTACTGCTGAAGGATCTATATGAGGGTAAGAGAGTGCATTCAGACACAGATCATTTTCAAGTTTGCCCTGGCTTTTACTTTGCACCAGCCTCTTTTGCCATATGCATAGCTTTGTTGGCCAAGGATGTGTGAGTGGCATGGACCAGCTTCAGTCTCCAGTGACCGTCTTAGTTTAACCTGAACTAGTAAATAGTTTACCAACCGCCCCCCCCCCCCGGTTGTCTCAACTTCCAGAACTCCTATAAAATCCCCAGCTAGTCTGCCAGTTTGTTGCTTGCCACAGAGAGTCCTGCAGCCTTAGGCTAAAGGTGCCACTGGGTCTCACTGTTAGGTTATCACAGAAATCTCCACTTTAACTGATGGTGCATCAAATCAATAGATTACCCTCAAATAGTGGTGGTGAACCTGCTCTTCACAGTTTGCCTTATGCTTGTTAAACTCCTACACTGACAGAGGTGGGGGGAGATGGGAGTAGCCAAAGGTAGACTCATGTTCTTCTTACCCAGTTGTTTTCATGAATAAACGCTTTTCAGTTTGCTGAATGCCTTTGATTGAATTCCAGATTACTGAAATGGTGTTGTTTGGCTCTTTCGTGAAGAGGATTTATCAATCTCATTCTCTCATGCTGGAAGTAAGAGGTCTGGTTTTTTTTTTTTTTTTTTTTTAAAGATTTATTTATTCTTGAGAAAGAAGTGAGAGAGAGTGAGCAAATGGGAGTCGGGGAGAGGCAGAGGGAGAGAGGGGGAGAGAGAGAATCTCAAGCAGACTCCCTGCTGAGCACAGAGCCCGACACAGGTCTTGAGACCATGGCCTGAGCCAAAATCACAAGTGGGACACTTAACTGACTGAACTACCCAGGTGCTCCAGGAGGTGGGTTTTCATGATTCTGTGTGGAACTCTTCTCTCAGGAGGATGAAACTTGATCTATAGTACTTTTTTTTTTTTAAGATTTTTGTTTATTTGAGAGAGAGAAAGAGCATGAATGGGGGGGAGGGGCAAAGGGAGAGGAAGAAACAGAGTCCCTGCTGAGCAGGAAGCCTGCCATGGGGCTTGATCCCAGGACCTGGAGATCATGACCGGAGCCAAAGGTAGGCATTCAACTAACTGGGCCACCCAGGCACCGCGACCCATACTTCTTTTATATCACTCATAATCCTTTGCACAATATTAGGCATTTATTAGTTACTCCAAATGTGCTTGTTGACTTAAATTCCATGGTTTTCCTCAAGCATCAAATTATAAAGCATTTGGGGTTGTGGAATCCCAAGACCTATGCAATTTCTTGGTTTTCCTGTCCTTTTGATAAGTGGGAGAAACTGCTTAATATTCATTCAGCAAGTGTTTATTGACTACCTGCCATGTTCCAGCTATTATGTAAGGTTTTGGCGGTATTAAGATGACTAAGACATAATCTTTGCTCTCAAGGAGGGTTTAACCTAGTGCAGGAGATTGGAATACAAATAGCTGATTAGAATATGGTGAAGTAAATAAATTGATATGGATAAATACATGGCATTATGGAAGAGCTCACAATGACTGTTAACTCGGAATGCATTAGAGGAAAAGAAAAAGGGAAACATCTAGAAGGACTTTGAGAAGGAAGTAGTGACTGATTTGACTATAAAAATGAGTGAAAGTTGAGATTAGATTGCATTCTATGCAGAGGGGTCAACATGAGGTGAGCAAATGTGTTGTGAGTTCAATGACCTATAAGCAGTTTAGTTTGGTTAGCGTATAAGTACATATCATAGAGTTGTGGGAGATGAGAATGGAAGGGTAAAGAGGGCCTAGATTGTGAAAGGTTTTGTATACTATGTTAATAAGCTTTAATTAACCTTTATTGACCAATTTTGCAAAACTGTTGAGTGGGATGTACTTCAGGATTCTGTCAAACTTTGATTTGAATGTTGTTTACCTACATCTTCAACTATTTTAAAAGTCACAATAAAAGATAAATATATCCGAATGTGCTGTAAACTGTTTAAAAACATCAGAGACCTCCAGCATAGTAACTGAAATGGAAATAAAAATCTGATATGTGTCTTTAATATAAAATATTAAAATTTTTATTTTTAATATACATTAATAAAATGACACAGTCTGTTCTAAATATTGGAGTTCTATAAGGTTTAATTTGAAAAAGATTATTTGCTAAAAGTTTTATTTTATTTTTTTGAGATTTTTTATTTTTATTTATTTGCCACAGAGAGAGAGAGAGAGGCAGGTAGAGGGAGAAGCAGGCTCCCCGCTGAGCAAGGAGCCCAATGCTGGACTCTCCCAGGAGCCTGGGATTATGACCTAAGCTGAAGGCAGATGCTTAAACAACTGAGCCACCTAGGCACATCCCTGAATACTGCTGTTTTAGATAAAAGAGTTACATTGATAAGAGGCTTTTTTAAGTGATGTCATAGATGGTAATTCTGTAGAGTAAGGTTGGACAACAGCCAGTTTTTGTTGAATATATTTTTGAGTATTGTGTAAACTTGCATGGAAAGGAATGGAATTTGAGGACTTCTGGGTTATTTCTTGAAGTGGAGGCTTTAACTTCAAGTCTCATTTTCTTTTATATTTGGTCACTGTTTTCTGATGTACAAAGGACAGAAGGAAGTCTTTTTACCTCCTCCTTTGATCTTCAGGTGGATTTGACATTTTCCCTCTGGTTATAAATATAGTGTATGTTTGTTGTAAAATAAGAAATGTGCAGGAAACATGCAAACAAATAATAAAATCACACCTATTGCCTGTCCACACATAAAATCTTAATATTTTAGTGCTTATCTTTTTTGTGGTTTTTTTTTCTATGCATATATAGGCATGTAAATAGGCATTTTACAAAATAAGGATTATATAACAGTATTTTGTAGTCTGTGTTTTCTACTTCTGATGATTTGTTTTAGTAGGCTTCATGCCCAGCATAGAGCCCAGGATGGGGCTTGAACTCATGACCCTGAGATCAAGATCTGAGCTGAAGTCAAGAGTCGGATACTTAACTGACTGAGCCACTTAGGCACCCCTGCATTTTCTACTTCTGTAACATACATTTCCTGATGTTATTAAATACTCTTCCATAACCTTTTTTTTTTTGTTTTTTTAAAGAAAAACTTAACTGTGACATTTGAACCTAGAATTCACTTTTAGGAAAGTTTTTTTCCTATAGTTTACAATGTTTATTTTTGAAAACAGCTTTATTGAATGTAATTGATAATTAACAAATTGTACATTTTTAAAATTAAGTTTTGTTACATGTGTACACTATGAAACTATCACCACAGTCAAGATATTAAATATATCCATCACCCCCAAAAGTTTTTGTTTTTTTTTTTTAAGATTTTATTTATTTATTTGACAGAGACACAGTGAGAGAGGGAACACAAGCAGGGGGAGTGGGAGAGGGAGAAGCAGGCTTCCCCCCGAGCAGGGAGCCCGATGCGGGGCTCGGTCCCAGAACCCTGGGATCATGACCCAACCTGAAGGCAGACACTTAACGACTGAGCCACCCAGGCGCCCCACCCCCAGAAGTTTTCTTATGCCCCTTTGTGATCTTTCCCTTTTGCTCCTGACCTCTCCAACTGCTCACTCTTTTCCATTTTCAGGCAACCATTCATCTGCTTTCTGGCATTTTGATTGGTTTGCATTTTATATAAATAAAATCATATAACATGTACTCTTTTTTTGTTTAGATTTTTTTCACTAAGTATAATTATCTTGAGATTCATTCATGGTGAGGAATTCATGTTTATTGACTAGTTTTCCATTTTATGGCTATATCTCAATTTGTTTATCCACTCACTTTTTTTTCAACTTTTAAATTTTTTTTACTTAAATTCAATTTATTAACAAATAATATATTATTGATTTCAGAGGTACAGGTCTGTGATTCATCGGCTTTATATAATACATAGTGCTCATTACATCACATGCCCTCCTAATGTCCATCACTCAATTCCGCCATCCTTCCACCCACCCTCCCTTCCAGCAACCCTCAGTTTGTTTGCTATGATTAAGAGTCCTTTATGGTTTATCTCCCTCTCTGGTTTTGTCTTGATTTATTTTTTCCTCCCTTACCGTATGATCCTCTGTTTTGTGTCTTAAATTACACATATGAGGGAGATCATATGATAATTGTCTTTCTCTGATTGACTTATTTCGCTTAGCATAATACCGTGTAGTTCCATCCCTGTCATTGCAAATGGCAAGATTTCATTTTTTGATGGCTGAGTAATATTCCGTTTCTTTATCCATTCTTTATCCACTCATCTGTCGATGGACATCTAGGCTCTTTCCATAGTTTGGCTATTGTGGACATTGCTGCTATTAACATCGGGGTGCAGGTGCCCCTTCGGATCACCACATTTGTATCTTTGGGGTAAATACCCAGTAGTGCAATTGCTGGGTCATAGGGTAGCTCTATTTTCAACTTTTTGAGGAACCTCCATACTGTTTTCCAGAGTGGCTGCACCAGCTTGCATTCCTCCCAGCAGTGTAGGAGGGTCCCCCTTTCTCCACATCCTTGCCAGCATCTGTCATTTCCTGACTTGTTAATTTTAGCCATTCTGACTGGTGTGAGGTGATATCTCATTGTGGTTTTGATTTGTATTTCCCTGATGCCAAGTGATGTGGAGCATTTTTTCATGTGTCTGTTGGCCATTTGTATGTCTTCTTTGAAGAAATGTCTGTTCATATCTTCTGCCCATTTCTTGATTGGATTATTTGTTCTTTGGGTGTTAAGTTTGTTAAGTTCTTTATAGATTTTGGATACTAGCCCTTTATCTGATATGTCATTTGCAGATATCTTCTCCCATTCTGTCAGTTGCCTTTTGGTTTTTGTCGATTGTTTCCTTTGCTGTGCAACAGCTTTTTGACTTGATGAAGTCCCAATAGTTCATTTTTGTCCTTGCTTCCCTTGCCTCTGGAGGCGGGTCTAACTAGAAGTTGCTGCAGCCAAGGTCGAAGAGTTTGCTGCCTGTGTTCTCCTGTAGGATTTTGATAGATTCCTGTCTCATATTTAGGTCTTTCATCCATTTTGAGTCTGTTTTTATGTATGGTGTAAGAAAATGGTCCAGTTTCATTCTTCTGCATGTGGCTATCCAATTTCCCCAACACCATTTGTTGAAGAGACTGCTTTTTTTTCCCCCCCATTGGATATTCTTTCCTGCTTTGTTCAAGATTAGTTGACCATAGAATTGAGGGTCCATTTCTGGGCTCTCTATTCTGTTCCATTGATCTGTGTGTCTGTTTTTGTGCCAGTACCATACTGTCTTGCTGATGACAGCTTTGTAATATAGCTTGAAGTCTGGCATTATGATGCCACCAGCTTTGGTTTTCTTTTTCAACATTCCTCTGGCTATTTGGGGTCTTTTCTGGTTCCATACAAATTATAGGATTATTTGTTCCAGCTCTGTGAATAAAGTTGATGGTATTTTGATAGGGATTGCATTGAATGTGTAGATTGCTCTAGGTAGCATAGACATTTTAACAATATTTATCCTTCCAATCCATGAGCATGGAACATTTTTCCATTTCTTTTTGTCTTCCTCAATTTCTTTCATAAGTGTTCTGTAGTTTTCTGAGTACAGATCATTTGCCTCTTTGGTTAGGTTTATTCCTAGCTATCTTTTGGTTTTGGGTGCAATTATAAATGGGATTAACTCCTCAATTTCTCTTTCTTCTGTCTCATTCTTAGTATATAGGAAAGCTACTGGTTTCTGTGCGTTGATTTTATATCCTGCCACTTTGCTGAATTCCTGTATGAGTTCTAGCAATTTTGGGGTGGTCTTTTGGGTTTTCACATAGAGTATCATGTCATCTGCAAAGAGTGAGAGTTTGACTTCTTTGCCAAATCTGATGCCTCTTATGTCTTTTTGTTGTCTGATTGCTGAGGCTAGGACTACTAGTACTGTGTTGAACAGCAGTGGTGAGAGTGGACATCCCTGTCGTGTTCCTGACCATAGGGGAAAAGGTCTCAGTTTTTCCCCATTGAGAATGATATTTGTTGTGGGCTTTTCATATATGGCTTTTACGATATTGAAGTATGTTCCCTCTGTCCCTACACTGTAACGAGTTTTAATGAAGAAAGGATGCTGTACTTTGTCAAATGCTTTTTCTGCATCTGTTGAGAAGATCATATGGTTCTTGTCCTTTTATTTATGTAATTTATCACATTGATTTGTGGATGTTGAGCCAACCTTAGCCCAGGAATAAATCCCACTTGGTCGTGGTGAATAATCCTTATAATGTAATGTTGGATCCTATTGGCTAGTATTTTGGTGAGAATTTTTGCATCCGTGTTCATCAGGGATATTGGTCTGTAATTCTCCTTTTTTGGTGGGGTCTTTGTCTGGTTTTGGGATCAGGGTAATGCTGACCTCATAGAAAGAGTTTGGAAGTTTTCCTTCCATTTCTGTTTTTTGAAACTGCTTCAGAAGAATAGGTATGAATTCTTTAAATGTTTGGTAGAATTCCCCTGGGAAGCCATCTGGCCCTGGGTTCTTGTTCGTTGGGAGAATTTTGATTACTGCTTCATTTTCCTTGCTGGTTATGGGTCTGTTCAGATTTTTTAGGTCTTCCTGGTTCAGTTTTGGTAGTTTATACATCTCTAGGAATGCAACCATTTCTTCCAGATTGCCTAATTTGTTGGCATATAGTTGCTCATAATATGTTCTTATAATTGTATTTCTTTGGTGTTGGTTGTGATCTTTCATTCATGATCTTATTTATTTGGGTCCTTTGTCTTTTTTGATAAGTTTGGCCAGGGGTTTATCAATCTTATTAATTCTTTCAAAGAACCAGCTCCTAGTTCTGTTGATCTGTTCTACTGTTCTTTTGGTTTCTATTTCATTGATTTCTGCTCTAATCTTTATTACTTCTCTTCTCTTGGTGGGTTTAGGCTTTATTTGTGGTTCTTTCTCCAGCTCCTTTAGGTGTAAGATTAGGTTGTGTATTTGAAACCTTTCTTGTTTCTTGAGAAAGGCTTGTATTGCTATATGCTTCCCTCTTAGGACCGCCTTTGCTGCATCCCAAAGATTTTGAATAGTTGTGTTTTCATTTTCACTTGTTTCCATGAATTTTTAAAATTCTTCTTTAATTTTCTGGTTGACCCATTCATTCTTTAGTAGGATGCTCTTTAGCCTCCATGCATTTGGGTTCTTTTCAACTTTCCTCTTGTGATTGAGTTCCAGTTTCAAAGCATTGTGGTCTGCAGATATGCAGGGAATGATCCCAGTCTTTTTGTACCAGTTGAGACCTGAGTTGTGACGCAGGATGTGATCTATTCTGGACAATGTTCCACGTGCACTCGAGAAGAATGTGTATTCTGTTGCTTTAGGATGGAATGCTCTGAATATATCTATGAAGTCCATATGGTCCAGTGTGTTGTTCAAAGCCCTTATTTCCTTGTTGATCTTTTGCTTAGATGATCTGTCCATTGCAGTGAGGGGGGTGTTAAAGCCCCCACTGTTATTGTATTATTATCGTTGTGTTTCTTTGATTCTATTGTTAATTGGCTTAAAAGTATTTGGCTGCTCCCATGTTAGGGGCATAAATGTTTACAACTGTTAAATCTTCTTGTTGGATAGACCTTTAAGTATGATATAGTGTCCTTCCTCATCTCTTATTACAGTCTTTGGTTTAAAATCTCATTTGTCTCATATAAGGATTGTCACCCCAGCTTTCTTTTGATGTCTGTTAGCATGATAAATTGTTTTCCACCCCCTCACTTTCAATCTGGAGGTGTCTTTGGGTCTAAAATGAGTCTCTTGCAGACAGCATATCAATGGGTCTTGCTTTTTTATCCCATCTGATACCTTGTGTCTTTTGATTGGGGCATTTAGCCCATTTATATTCAGAGTAACTATCCAGAGATATGACTTTAATGCCATTGTAGTACCTGTAAAGTGAGTGTTATTTTATACTGTCTCTGTTCCTTTCTGGTCTGTGTTACTTTTGGGCTCTCTCTTTGCTTAGAGGATCCTTTTTAATATTTCTTGTAGGACTGGTATGGTGATCACAAATTCTTTAAGTTTATGTTTGTCCTGGGAGCTTTTTAATCCCTCCTATTTTGAATGACGTCCTAGCTAGATAAAGTATTCTTGGCTGCATATTTTTCCCATTTAGCACCCTGAATATATCATGCCAGTCCTTTCTGGCCTGCCAGGTCTCTGTGGATAGGTCTGCTGCCAATCTAATGTTTCTATCCTTGTAGGTTACCAACCTCTTGTCCCGAGTTGCGTTTAGGATTTTCTCTTTGTCTCTGAGATTTGTAAGTTTCACTATTATATGTCTGGGTGTTGACCTGTTTTTAATGATTTTGAGGGGGATTCTCTGTGCCTCCTGGACTTTGATGCCTGTTCCCTTTAACAGATTAGGGAAGTTCTCCACTATAATTTGCTCCAATATACTTTCTGCCCCCCCCCCCCTTTCCTCTTCTTCTGGGATCCCAATTATTCTAATACTCTTTCGCTTTATGGTATCAGTTATCTCTTAAGTTCTCCCCTCATGATCCAGTAGTTGTTTATCTCTTTTTTTCTCTGCTTCTTTATTCTCTATCATTTGGTCTTCTGTATCACTAATTCTCTCTTCTGCCTCATTTATTCTAGCAGTTAGAGTCTACATTTTTGATTGCATCTCATTAATAGCCTTTTTGATTTTGACTTGGTTAGATTTTAGTTCTTATATTTCTCCAGAAAGGGATTCTCTAGTGTCTTCTACGCTTTTTTCCAAGCCCAGCTAGTATCTTTATAATCTTTATTCTGAACTCTAGTTCTGACATCTTACTTATGCCCATACTGATTAGGTCCCTGGCAGTCAGTATTGCCTCTTGTTCTCTCTCTCCTTTATTTTTTTCATTTACTTGACAGAGAGCACAAGCAGGGGGAGCTGCAGGCAGAGGGAGAGGGTGAGGGAGTAGCAGGCTCCCCGTTGAGCAAGGAGCCTGATGTGGGGCTTCATCCCAGGACCCAGGGATCATAACCTCAGCTGAAGGCAGATGCTTAACTGACTGAGCCACCCAGGTACCCCTTTTGTTCTTTTTTGATGTGAGTTTTCCCATCTTGTCCTTCTGTCCAGAAAATAGATGAACAAGAGAACAAAATAAATACTAAAATGGCAACTACCCCAGAGAAATACACACTAAACAAATCAGATGAGATCCAGTGGCGGGGGGTGGGGAAGAGAATATAATCAGAAAGGTGAGCAGAATAGAGTAATACACTGGGCTCTGTGTGTATTTTGGTCTGTTTTTTTAGAAAACTAGATCCCAAAATTGTAAAGAAAGAAAAACTTAAGTACAAAAATAAAATTAAATACAATGAAAGGATAGAATGTAACTCTAAAAATGGAAATTAAAAGACAAAAAACAATAGAGGAAAAGAAGCTCAACAACAAAAGAAAAAGAAGGGATATAAACAGGTGAACAGAACAGAGCAATACACTATCTCTTGAATATAATTTGGTCAGTTTGCTAGAAGAAACTACATCTCAAAATTGTAAAGAAGGAAAAACTTATATATACAAAAATTAAATACATTGAAAGGATATAATATAAAGATGAAAAATAAAAAAGACTTCAACAAAAGAAGAAAACCAAAAAAAAAAAAAAAGAAGAAAAAGAAAAACAGAACAACAAAAAAGTGAGTATGATCGGACAGGTGAGTACCTGTTATTAAAAAATTAAAAAAGATTTAAAAAAGGAATTGTTAAAATAAATTGGTTGAAAAAGGAAAGAAAAAAATGCAAGTTGAAATACTAAAGAATCATGGGAAAAAAGCCATGAATGCTATGTGCTATATTCCCCTGGTGCTGGAGTTCTGCAGTTGTCATTGATCGGTAAACTTGGTCTTGGCTGGATGTTCTTGCTGATCTTCTGGGGGAGGACCCTGTTGGCGTTGTTTCTCAAGTGTCTTTGCCCCGGGTGGAATTGTACCACCCTTGCCAGGGGCCCAGCTAAGTAATCTGCTCCCGTTTGCTCAGTGTGGCTTTTGTTCCCTGAAGGGTTTCCTCGAAGCTTTAGAGGATGAGAATGAAAATGGCGGCCTCCCAATTTCTGGTCCTGGAGCCGAAGGCTTGGGGCCCCACTCCTCAGTGAGCGCTCAAAGAAAAGCAGTCAATTGCTCCTGTCTCCCTAGTCTCTGACCTCACTCTTTGCTCACTTGGCCTGTGGCCGAGCGTTTCTATCTCTGGCATACGAGCCGTTTGGAATCTTCAAATCCTGCAGACTCCTGCCGCGTGCTCCCGAGGGAGAAGGGGATTCTCGCTGGTTCTGTTGCTTGTTGGGCCCCTGCTTGAAGAGGAGTGGCCTGACTGTGCTGTGGTTCTCAGTTTATGACAACCCCCAGCTGAGAGCCCACTCCTTGGCTCACTCTGCAGGCGGCTTCCCTGCTCCGATGCCTGGGAGCTCTGCCGCACTCAGGTACCCCCGGTCTTCCTGTGACCCTGAGGATCCTGAGACCACACTGTCCAAGTGAGGGTTCCACCCCCCACTTAGCTGCCTGAGCAAACATCCCTCATTGGAGCAGACTTATAAAAGTTCTGATTTTGTGCTCCACTGCTGTATCACTTGCTGGTAGCCAGCTGATGGAGGCGCCCCCCCCCTTCTGTCTTCCCATATGTTGCCTCAGATTCATTTCTCTGCACCTTCTACCTTACAGAAAGTGGTCGCTTTTCTTTTTGTAGTGTTGCAGCTATTTTCTTATATCTCCAGTTGATTTCACGGGTGTTCAGAATGATTGGATAGCTATGTAGCTGAATTCCTGGGACCAGACCAAATTAAGATCTCCTACTCCTCCGCCATCTTGGACTCTCTCCCTATCCATTCACTTTTTGATGAACCTGTGTTTGAGTCTCAGAAAAAAAGCTGCTACAAACATTTGTGTAGAAGTCTTCACATGGATATACTCTGATTTCTCTTGGGTGAATACTTACACATGAAATGGCTGGATTATATGGCAAGTATCTGACAGTTTCTTAAAAATTAATCAAGTGATTTTCCCATTTTATATTTCCACCAGTAGTTTATAACAGTTTCAGTTCTTCTACATTCTAGTCCATACTTTGTAAGATCAGCCTTTTAAGTTTTAACATTTTAATAGGTGTATGGTAGTATTACATTGTGTTTTTAGTTTGTATTTCACTAATAACTAATGATATTTAACGTCTTTTCAAGTGTTTATTTTACCATTTGTGTATCGTCTTTGGCAAAGTGTCGAAATCTTTTGGCCATTTTTGTTGTTGTTAAATTGATTTTTCTTATTTGGTTTTCTAATTCTTTATGTATTCTGAATGTAAGTCCTTTATCAATATATGATTTATAAATCCTCCAATCTTGCTTACCTTCATTTGCGTTATGGTGTCTTTTAAATATGTAAGTTCCTAATTTTGATTTAAAAATTAACTTGTTAATTTTAATAAATAACCAATTTAAAGAAATCTTTACCTAACCCATGATTAAAATGATTTTCTTCTATGTTTTCTCTAAGAGTTTTATAGTTTTATGTTTATGTATACATTTGGAGTCGATTTTTGTTTATGGTGAGAGGTGCAACTTGAAATTCATTTTTTGCATATGAATAGGCAGTTGTCCCAGGATGATTTGTTGAAAAGACTTTCCTGGCTCCATTGAATTGACTTTGTGTTTTTGTCACATTAATTGGCCATATATGTTTGAATCTATTTCTGAACTTTATTCTCTTTTTTAGTGGATTTATGTGTCTGTTGACGTGAATGCTGCGCAGTTTTGATTTTTGTTGCATTTAGTAAGTCGTGAAATCAGGTAGTGCAAGTTCTCCAACTTTGTTCTTTTGGCTATTCCAGGTCTTCTGTTTCCATATGAATTTTATTATTTTATTTAAAGAAGATTTTATTTTATTTGACAGAGAGTCAGCACAAGCAGGGGGGAGCAGCAGAGGGAGAGGGAGAAGCAGACTCCCAGCTGAGCAGGGAGCCTGATGTGGGGCTCGATCCCAGGACCCTGGGATCATGGCCGAAGGCAGATGCTTAACGGACTGCCACCCAGGCATCCCTCCATATGAATTTTAGTATTAGCTTGTTAATTTCTATAAAGTTTTCTGGGATTTTGAATGGCATTGCATTGATTTTGGGAGAAATTAACATCTTAATATCTTAACAATCAGATTACTATCTGATCCGTGCATGTGGTATAACTTACTATTAAACATGGTTTTTAAAAAATAGCCCGTTTTCCCATAATAAATAGCATGATGATATAAGCATCATGAAGGCACGGTGCCTTCCACTTCTACCTGGCCCTTGTGATGTACTCAGTAAATAGTCACAGAATGATAAATGAAGGTGATCCCTGAACACAAATGTTGGTACACATCTCTGATTAGTTTCTTAGAATTAGTTCCTACATGCGGAAGTGCTAGGTCAAAGGATATGTTCATTTTTAAGGCTTTTGATTACCATAATGTCTCCAGAATTTTTTTTCAGCTGAAATATCTTGATGGATAATTGTTACAAGGCATGCATAATTGATTAGCAAACAGTGTTCTTGGTGGCATCCTTCCCCTTCTCTGAAACTACATTGTAAGCCTGTGGGAAAGTAGGATTCATATCACAGAAATTTTGTCGTTCACTTTTGTCATTAACTAATTTTTTAAAAAATATTTATTTGACAGAGAGCACAAGCAGAGGGAGGGGGGAGGCAGAAGGAAAGGGAGAAGCAGACTCCCCGCTGAGCAGGGAGTACAATGCGGGACTCAATCCCAGGACCCCAGGATCATGACCTGAGCCGAAGGCAGACGCTTAACCGACTGAGCCACCCAGGTGTCCCATCATTAACTAATTTTACTGGAATTGGGAGTTAGGAAGATGATGCAAAAAGTAGAAGATTATATAGTCTTTCCTTTGAGGAACTTACAGTTTCTTTAGAAAGATAGTTTACATAATTGTAAAGCACTAGAGGGGAAAAGTGCAGATGTGATAGAATATAGAGTAAATATTCTGAGATAAGCCCAAGAAGGCAGAAAATAGTGGAGCAGAAAGACGGGAAGAAGCTATTTATGTTTACTTTTAGAGTAACTGTAAGCTCTGAAAGTAGTTTCTTGATTGTTTAGACCATAGGGTTTTAGGTTTGATTCTGACCTTGATTTGTGGATTAATTGAAGAGTTTAAGAAGGTATTTTAATTTGGCATAACTATATGAACACAGTTTTGAAGGCAGGAGTTATCAACGTGTATGAGGGACTGTAAAGCATACTTAATTGACTCTAGCAAAGGAGTGCTGGGAGGCAGCAAAATGAAATGTTTGCTTTTGTATAGGGAGTTGGCTAATGCAGGGTTTTGAGTTTGGCTGAGAAGTTTAGCTTTGATCCAGTAAATAATAGGAGGATTATAAAAGTGTAGCTATAGTGATGAACACATTGTATGAGAAAGATTGTCCTGGTGGATATTTGTAGGTTATATAAGGATGAGGAAAGACCAAAATCTGGCACATGTTTAGGAGGCTTCTCTTAAAATAAACCAAGTGTAAAATATTTGCAGTTTTGCCCTAGAGGGTGATGGCTCTAGAAATGAAGAAGAATGATTAAAATCAAGAGACAGATGAAGAAGAATCAGCAAGATTAATAATTTATTACTAACGGGAGTCGGGGAATGAGTTGTGTACTAAGAAATAAGGAGAGGATAGTGGTAATTTTTTTTTAAAGGAGGTAGATGGAAATTTGAAGTTAATGAGTTTAATTCCTATGTTGAGCTTCCGTTGTGGATGGGACATGTGATTAGAGTGGGAGTTATGAGCTGCGTTAGGAATGTGGGTGTAAATTTGAGTGTCATTCAAATAGGTGTAAAAAATGAAGCAGTGAGAGAAGCAACTTGACTTTTCTTATAGAGATGCATCAGTGGATCAGAGATTCTCTGGTGACTGGGAGAAAGGGAACAAATAAGGGAGAGAGAGGTCAAAGAGATAGGTGATCATGGTACTGTAGATGCTGAGAGAGAAGAATATTTCAGAGATTCATAAAGGTGATTGTGTGCAAAGGGTGTTATTAACCTTTATGTTTACTAGTGTTTAGCATAGTTTAGTAAACAAACTCTTGATGAAAGATGATTATAAGTTCTGTTAATTATTGGGTTAATCAAGATTGAAATTTTTAATGTAATATCTATTTGAGAAGAAAGGAGTAATGACAAAATTGTCATAGCTCATAAACCATATGTCAGTTAGTATTCTCATGGAAAGGGATTGCCATTGTTAGAAATTTTGCCCCAGATTTCAAAAGTAGTTTATTGTTGCATCATTAAAAAAAACAAAAACAAACTTACACTACTAATTTTAGCTTAATTGAAGGGAATAGTATAATACTTTATAGTTTGTAAGGTGCTTTAGCCTATGTAATATGATGCTATTTAAAGTTTTTTTTTTTTGTCCTTAATTTTCTTTTCTTTTCTTTTTTTTTTTTTAAGATTTTATTTTGTGAAATAGTCTCTACACCCCACGTGGGGCTTGAACTCACAACCCCGAGATCAAGAGTCACATGCTCCACCAACTGAGCCAGCCACGTGCCCCTTCTTTTCTTTTTTAAAAATTCAGGTTATTTAAACAATAAAAACAGATCATTCATTTTTCCCCACCCTTCATCTCCTGCCTTTGGCAACCACCAGTCTATGAGCTTGGGGTGTTTGTGTGTGTGGGGGGAGGGCACTTATTTTACTTATTCACTTGTTTATCTCTGTCTGACTTACTTCACTTAGCGTAATGCCCTCAGTATCCTTCCAAGTTATCACAAATGGCAAGATTTCGTTCTTTTTTAATGGCTGAATAATATTCCATTGTGTGTCTGTATCCCAATTTTCTTCTCTATTTATCCATTCATGGATACTTAGGTTGTTCCTGTATCTTGGCCATTGTGAATATTGCTGCAGCACGTATGGGGGTGCATATATCTTTCCAGGTTAGCGTTTTCATTTTCTTCTGATAAATAGCAAGAATGGAATTGCTGGATCATATAGTAGTTCTATTTTTAATTTTTGAAGAGCCTCCATTACCTTATTTTTCCAAATGGATTATGGTACATGTTCATTCCACCTCAACATATGATCTTGGTCTTTCCTATTTTCTAAGCCAGTTTTATTATACTTCTGGTGTAAAAATACTTTCCAAGGTAAGTTATTGTTTAAAAAGCCTTACCACAAGGTGTCATTGTAACCTATAAAAAGAATTTCCATGTAAATATGTGCAGTACCAATTTTTATATTTCCTTGTATTTTTAAGTCTATTTTTTTGTTCCATATTTTGCAGTTATCTTTTAGGGTATATTGTGAATCTCTTATATTAAAGGGAAAAATAGAGTAGTCGTGTTCTTCAGTTCTCATATTTTTGCAAAAACATATGCTTTCCACCCACGAATTTCTTAAGAGTATGTTGCTATAGAGATGATTGTTTGAAGGAAAGAATGAGGAGGAGTTACAGGAGGTGGACATTTAAAGAACAAAATACTTATTTTATGTCTTTGTTCCTGACAGAGCAAGCTTTAGTGTTTACCCCTCTGCTGATAAAATCCCTATGGAAGAAAGGTAGATATTTTGAGTGTTGTACTGTGATGGTATTTGCATTTACTAAGATGATTTTGCAAAGGTTCCTTGCTTGATTCTTTTTTCATATGGAGAATTGGTGCTTGTAATCTTTGAAACAACCTTTCTTCTACTTTAACTGGATCTCATTTTGCTTTTGCTTTTTCTTTCCTGATTTTCTGGTTGGTCTTTTAACTAATAATGTTAAAATACCCTACTAATTTCTTTTACTTCTACCTCTAAATTTATTTTCAGGACCATTCCCTGTTGACTACTTGCTGCCACTATTTTAGTTCAGATCTTTATCTTTACTGTCCCAGCCTTTTCATCTTCTTTTCTCTAGGATCGCCCCTCTACTCCCAGTTTATTCTACACACCTTGGATAACCTAGTTATTTTTCTTAAGTACAAATCTGAAACCACCCTATACTGTCTCTCATCCACCCACAAGCTTAAAACGTTCCATTGGCTCCTCTAGACCCCAGGATAAACTCCAGTCTCTTGCACATTGCATTGCCTTCAAGGCCCTGCCCTACCTCTGCAGGCTCATCTGTTCCCCGCCCCTTTATCTCCTACCCACAGAGTTGTCTTCCATCTCCATGCCTTCCTTACTGGATATTTCTTCTCTGCTTCTTTCTTTATCTCAGGATTACCCTCTTTGTGAAGTCTTCTTTGACAGCTTCTCTAGCAGAATTAGGCCTCTCTTCCCTGCTATCTATAAATACATTGCATTGCTTTATACTTTTAAAAGTTTTGAATTTATATATTACTTGGAATTGGTAATATATGCGCATGGCAAAAAAATTTTAAGTACAAAAAGGATTTAATAAATAGTAAATTTTCTCTTATCCTTGTTCAGTAAGCAATTGTTGGTTAACATGTATATTTCACTGACCAACATGAACTCATTGAGAGCAAGGATTTTCACTTATTTATTACTGTATCCCTATACCCAACAGAGTCTAGCATATAATAGACACTTGGAAAATGTCTGTAATACTTTTTTTTAATGAGGTGGAAGACAATGCCCTACTCTTTCCAACACCAGCATTTTATTTTATTTATTTATTTTTAAAGATTTTATTTATTTATCAGAGAGAGAGAGCGCACACAGCAGGGGGAGTGGCAGGCAGAGGGAGAAGAAGGCTCCCTGCTGAGCAAGGAGCCCTATGTGGGACTCCATCTCAGGACCCTGGGATTGTGACTTGAGCTGAAGGCAGACACTCAACCGACTGAGCCACCCAGGCATCCGTCTGTAATACTCTCTTTTTTTTTTTTTTTTTTAAAGATTTTATTTATTTGACAGAGAGAGACACAGTGAGAGAGGGAACACAAGCAGGGGGAGTGGGAGAGGCAGAAGCAGGCTTCCCGCCGAGCAGGGAGCCTGATGCGGGGCTCGATCCCAGGACCCTGGGATCTTGACCTGAGCCGAAGGCAGGTGCTTAACAGCTGAGCCACCCATGCACCCCTGTAATACTCTTGATATGGGCAAGTTCTTCCTTGTGATCTGCTTATTTCTGTATGCCCCTCAGAGCTCTCTTAGTATAAGTGGACCAGTCAGTAAATATGGTGTGGTGGCCACTCCATAAATACTGGTTGTTTAATTGCCCCTTTTTTTTTTTTTTTGTAAGATATGGTTTTAAAATTAACCTGTATGCCTTGAGAATGACTTTTATTTATTTCCCTTTTCTAGTTCTGAAAAATTTTATACTTTCTGGTAGAGCCTCAAAGATGAAAAAGAGCATGTTTGTGTAAACTCGAGCAAACATACCAGTTGAACACATCAATTTTTTTTTCAAATTTTTTTTCTTTTATTTAACTTTTCATACTAAGGCATAAAGCTCATGGAAATAATTCAGATTTATTAAAAAAAATACAAATAATTTCCAGGATATGTTGTCAGATCAGAAGGGCTTCATTTTGTATTACAAGCTATGTGGTAGCTTTATCTATTTCAAGTATATGGGCCTATGAGCAAAGACGCCTCTACAACTCACACAGAGGTAGTAAGTACTCATAAATCTTTTGGCAAGTCCCATGTTATATGCAAGAGAGCCTACGCTAAGAAACAAAATGAATTTGAAGTGTGGTTTAGGCAACCGTCATCTTTGTTTTTCAGATCACAACTTTTCAGAGACTTTTGTAACTTATTTCTAAGTATTTGAGGTTGACTGGTTACTATATCCTATTTTCTAGAATTCTTTTGTGTGAATTAAGCTGTGCGGAGGCAGGCAGTGCAATTATAAGAATAAAATAACATTTTAATTCAGAGTGCTTGGTGGTTGATTGCTAACCACTCTAATACATATCTTCTTCCCTTCCTCTTTCCTTGCCCTCCCGTTTCATTCTAAGACACAATTATGGGGCCTGGCACCTTACCAGGGTTTTGAAGGGTCTGTTCCCAGCTGCACTTCAGGTTTTGGCAGGGTGTCAAGTTGTGACATTTTTTTGTATACAAGACACCCTGGGATGGCTATCCAAAGGCTTTTTCGGTGACTGTTGTAATATGCTCTCTGGATTTTAAAGACATTAATTTCTAACATTTTGTTTTAAGTGCAGTGTAATGCCTGATGTAGTTCTCCTTAGACTTTTAATGTTTTTAAAAAACAACATTCACTTCATGGGCATGTAGTATTTAAAGCATTGTTTTGAAATGTTCAAAGGCATAGCATTTGCTTTTTAATGGAATGTGTTTTGGAAGCTTTCCATGAGTATCAGCAGCTGTGCTTTTAGAATATTTTGAGTTTCCATCCTTTTGGGCAGACATTGTACCACTGCTTAAGAAATACAGCTCCTGTACAAAAGAGAATGTCATGGGTAGGTCTCTAGAGCTGGACTAGTCAAAAGAAGTGGTAGGAAGGACAACTGGGTATGGCTATATGATAGTAAGAGCTGTAAGGAGAGGAAGATGAGGTATTTGGAGAAGGGTTGTGCTGAGTCTTTAAAAAAACTGTCTTTCACAGAGACTAGTTCATCTAATAAGTGCTCCCTGATTAACAGGCTGATCAAAGTAATCTGTTTAACCAGCCAACTTCCTCCCTTCCTTCCTGCCTTCCTTCCTTCCTTCCTTCCTTCGACTTTATTTATTTGAGAGAGAGAGAGTGCAAGTGTGAGAGAGAGAAAGCACAATAGGGAGGAGGGTCAGAGGGATTAGCCGACTAGAGGGAACTCTGTCCCTGGACTCCGGGATCATGACCTGAGCCAAAGGCAGACCCTTAACTGACTGAGCTACCCAGGCGCCCTAACCGTTCTTTTTTAAAAGTTTGTTTCAACCATGTACTTTTAAAAATTTGCGTTGTAAGTTTATTTGGTAAACTCTGTACAGTAAGAATTGCTTCTTTTATTATATGATTTGAGTGCCTAATAACATTTCTGTGTTCTGTAATTGATACCTGTATATTGACTGGTTGAAATCAGAAAAACCTGATTATGATATGAATTTAAAATTGTGATAGAAATTTTGTGTTTGGGTAAAATTTATTATGAATAATAGAATGAAGAGAAAGCCAATGTATTAATTACCTGTAGCTATTGGAACACATACTGACTGGGCTTAGAACATAAAAATTTATTCTTTCACAGCTTGGAGACCAGAAGACTGAAATCAAGGGTTGCACTTTCTGCAAAGGCTCTAAGGAAGAATCTTTCCTTCCAGCTTCTTATGGCTCCAGGCATGCTGTAGCTTGGGGCAGCATCTCTGCCTTTTTGGTCCCATTGGTGCTGCCTCTTCAGACTGAAAAATTCCCCTGCCTCACTCTTACAAGGATACATGTGATTGCATTTAGGGCCCACCCATATCCAGGATAAACTCCTTTTAAAATCCTTAATCACATGTTTTGCTATATAAGATAATATCCTTAGGTTACAGAGATTAGGAAGTGACATAGCTTCCTTTGGGCCAGCATTCAGCCCAGTACAGTCTGGAAGCCACAGTTACGGAAGTGGATGTAAAAGTGAATCAGACCTAAAGCAGTATTAGAATGGTGAACATAGTTATTTGATATTTTTGAGCTAATATGTGCCTGTGTTTGTTTTAGGTGTGGGGTTATAGAGATGAGTAAGACCTGTTTCTTGCCCTGGAAAAAGTTACACTGCATTTGTTACATATACTAAAATACAAGATGGAAGACAGAATGGTTACCTAATTATGTTTGGGAAAGTCAGGAAGTACTTCATGGAAGAAGTAATGCGCTCCTGAACAAGATTTTGAAGGCTGATGAGGAATTCACTAGAACAGATTACAGAGGGATAGAAAAGGCCTTCAGGACAAGGAAATTAGTATTTGCAAAGACATGGAGGTAAAAAACAGCAGTGTGTGCTCAGGAGTGTATGAGATAATTTTTTTAAATTTGCATTTGTTTCTAATATACAAATTGCTCTCATTTTACCAGTTGCAAAGTAAGTTCTTTGTTGCAAACATTTTTAAAGTACAGATCTTTTCCTAGATTAAGAAGATCTTTGGCCATTAAATATAGGAGTGGGGGGGGTGGGTAGCGCTTCAGGGAAATGCAAATTACAACCACAATGAGATACCACTTTACATCCCTTAGAATGGCTAAAATTAAAAAGACTGTGTTAAAGTAATTAAACAAGGAGGCTCTTAGACTGAGGTGGCTCTAATGCCCTGTTAGCCTATATAAGCAAACCAGAGCCTAAGCCAGAATCCATGCACTCGAATTCAAGAAAATGAAACAACTAATCACAACCAACCAAGCTTTCCTGATTAAGGCAACTCTTTAAGCTATATTCATCACATAATTTCCTTGCTTTACTTCCATATTTTCTGTATAAAAACCACTCCACTTACTCCTCTTGGTGGTGTGCTCCTAACCACTTTCACTCTGGCACTGCCCGATTGGAATTGATGTGTATGCTCAAATAAACTCTTGAAAATTTTGTCTTAGACAGGGATGTCCACTATCACCACTTTTATTCAACATAGTACTGGAAGTTCTAGCCACAGAAATCAGATAACAAAAATAAATAAAAGGCATTTAAATCGGCAAGGAAGTTTCAGTAAAACTTTCATTATTTGCAGATGACGTGATGGTATATAGAGAAAACCGAAAGACTGCACCAAAAAACTGCTAGAACTGATAAATGAATTCAGTAAAGTTGCATGCTACAAGATCAATGTATAGACGTCTGTTACATTTCTGTACACCAATAATGAAGCAGCACAAAGAAAATTAAGGAATCAATCCCATTTACAATTGTACCAAAAACAGTAAGGTACCTAGGAATAAACCTAACCATATACACAATGGAATATATATATATATATATATATGTGTGTGTGTGTGTGTGTGTGTGTATGTGTATATATATATGATCATATACACAATGGAATATTATTTAGCCATAAAAAGAAAGCAAGCTTGCCATTTGCAATGACATAGATGGATTTAGAGGATATAAAGCTAAATAAGTCAGAGAAAGACAAATACCATATGATTTTACTCATATGTGGAATTTAAGAAACAAAGCAAATGAACAAAAGAAAAATATAAAAAGGCAAACTAAAAAAACAACTCTGAACTATAGAAAACATGGTTACCAGAGTGGAGATTGAGGGGGAATGGGTGAAAGGTGAAGGGGATTAAGAGTACGCTTATTTAGATGAACACTGAGTAATATGTAAAATTGTTGAGTCACTATATTGTATACTGAACCTAATATAACACTGTATGTTAACTACACTGGAATTTAAAGAAAGTAAAAAGAAATTGGTGAAATTTTTTTAAAAAAGACAATATTTTTTAATTTTTTAAAAGGTTTTATATAAATTGCAGTTAACATGCAGTGTGATATTAGTTTCAGGTATAGAGTATAGTGATTCAGCACTTCATACATCACTGGTGCTCATCACCACAAGTGCACACTTAGGTAATTGGTCTGTTCAAATTTTCTGTTTCTTCCTAGTTCAGTTTTAGGAGGTTACCTGTTTCTAGGAATTTATCAATTTCTTCTAGGTATGTCCATTTGTTGGCACATAATTTTTTATAATATTCTCTTAACAGTTGTATTTCTGTGGTGTCACTTGTTATTTATCCTCTTTCACTTTTGATTTTGTTTGAGTCCTCTTTGATTCTTTTTCCTTTTTTTTTTTTTATGAGAGTTGCTAAAGGTTCATCAGTTTTGTTGATCTTTTCAATGAACTAGCTCCTGGTTTCATTGATCTATTATTTTTTTTAGTTTCTGTTTTCTTTATTTCTGCTCTAATCTTTATTATTGTCCTTTCTTCTACTTGGTTTGGGTTTTGTTTGTTCTTTTTCTAATTCCTTTAGGTGTAAGGTTATGTTATTTGAGACTTTTCTTCCTTCTTGATGTAAGCCTATATTGCTATAAACTTTCCTGTTAGAACAGCTTTTCCTGCATCCCAAAGATTTTGGATCATTGTTTTCTTTTTCATTTGTCTCTATGTATTTTTTATTTTCTCTTTAATTTCTTGGTTGACCCATTGTTTAGTAGCATGTTATTTAATATCCATGTATTTGTGCTCTTTCCAGATTTTTTTCTTGTGGTTGTTTTATAGTTTCATAGCATTGTGGGCAGAAAAGATGCCTGGTATGACTTTAATCTTTTTTAATTTGTTGAGACTTGTTTTATTATCTAATATGTGACCTGTTCTGGAGAATGTTCTGTTCTGGAGAATGCACTTGGAAAGAATATGTATTCTGCTGTTTTAGGGTGGAATGATCTGAATATATCTGTTAAATCCATCTGCTCCAGTGTGTCATCCAAAGTCTCTATTTCCTTGTTGATTGTTTGGATGATCTGACCATTGATGTAACTGGGTTGTTAAAGTCCCCTACTATTACTGTATTACTATCAATATAGTTTGTAATTGCTTATAATAATAGCTTATAAATATTTACAATTGTTATATCTTCTTGCTGGGTTGTCCCCTTTATGATTATATAGTATTTTTCTTTGGCTCTTGTTACAGTCTTTGTTTTAAAGTCTGTTTTGCCTGATACAAGTATTTCTCCTCTGGTACTTCTTCTCACACCCATTTACATGATAAATGTTTCTCCATCCCTTCACTTTAAATCTGCTGGTGTCTTTAGGTCTGAAATGAGTCTCTTGTAGGCAGCATATAGATGGGTCTTGTTTTTTAATCCATTTCATCACTCTGTGTCTTTTGATTGGAGCATTTAGTCCATTTATATATAAAGTAATTATTGATAGGTATGTACTTACTGCCATTTTGTTACTTGTTTTACAGTTGTTTTTGTATCTGTGGGACAAGGTGAGCTATGGGTCTTCATATTTTGCCATCTTCCCCAGATGTCTTATTGTTTGTCTTCTGACAACAGGCAACACCAAATTTTGGCAAAAATGTGAAGCAAACAACTCTCATGTTTTGGGTTGAAACAGAATATAGTATAACCACTATGGAAAAAGATTTGTCAGTTTCTTATAAAGTTAAACATACACTCCATGATCCAACAATTACTTACACTTACATATTTACCCCCTCCCCAACTGAAAACATGTCCACAAAAAGTTTTGTACAAGAATGCTCATAGTAGATTGATTCATAATTAATATTCGTAATAACCAGAAACAGTCCAAATGCTCATCAATAAGAAAATGGGTAAACAAAATATGATACTTAAACAATAGAATACTTTTGGATTCTTCATTTGTGAGTTCATGGAATTGTATACTTAAACTTGTGCATTTTATTACATGTAAATTTTACCTTGAAAACAAAAAGACTACACCTAAGAGAACTGGCAGATTGGATGGTCTGTTTTCTGTATCCATGTGATGGCTGAAGTTGTGGTAGCTTCACAACCATAAGGAGAAGTAAGCCTACGGAATGTGTTGGCAGAAGTATGGTGTCAATTTTAAACATAAAATATCCAGTTATTTCACTAGCAAAAAGAGTTTATTTAGGAATAGCAGGGGAAATACCCCCAAATGCAGTTTGGGACATAGAAACTATGGCAAACCATAAGCAAGTCCAGAGAACAAAGGAGAGGAGCATTCTTTTATATAGAAAAGGAGGGATTTGAGAGGGGTTGTTTGGAAAGTCCATTAGAGAGGAGTGAGAGTTTGGGGTTGTGGCAGCTTTTCATTGGCTGAGTTGAGGTAGGTCTCAATGGTTGGTTTGTTGCTGGAAGGAGAAGATCTTATTTCCTCCTGCTTGGAGTAGTAAAGTAAGCTTCTTCTTCCTGTTGGGGTTTGTAAACAGCAGTGAGTGGTGGGATTGAGAGAGATCTTGGAGAGATCTTCAAGGGAGATCTCTCCCTTGAAGGCCTCCTATTTCACTCTTAAATGAGGTTTTCTTTACTCATTTTCAGTGAAAAAGACCAGGATCATTGATGATACTGAGCCCAATTTTTGAATGAAAATTTAAAACTTTGAATTTTAGAATTCAAAATTCTGAATGCTTAAAAAAAAAACACACCTGAATTATAAAAAAGCAGAGAAGTGCACAAAAACTGTCCTTTTGAGTGATTTACAAAGCAAACCTCCCATGTAACCACAAGTATTAAGAAGTAGAACACTGCCAGTCTTTTCTCAAGTAATACTATCCTGACTCTTATGTCAATCACTTTCTCTCTTTATAGTTTTATTTATTTGAGAGGGAGATTTTATTTATTTGAGAGGGAGAGTGTGAGAGAGAGACAGAGAGAGAGCAAGGGGGGAGGGGCAGAGGGAGAAGCGGACTCCCTGCTGAGCAGGGAGCCCGACATGGGGCTTGATCCAGGGACTCCAGGATCATGACCTGAGCCAAAGGCAGATGCTTAACCGACCGAGCCACCCAGGCGCCCCGTCTCTTTATAGTTTTATAGCCTAAACAAACCTAAGCATGTATCCACTAAATATTAGAGTTTTGCCTGTTTTTAATTTTTTCCGAACTTTATGTTTAGAAAAATTTTGTATGCTTTTGTGCCTGGCTTCTTTCATTTGCACAATATGTGTTTGATGTTCACTTGTGTAGAGTGTATCTGTAGGTTATTTTCATTGCTGTATAGTGCTAGTTTCATTATGCCACAATTTGTGTCTTCAAGAGCTGTTAATGGACATTTGGTTTGTTTCTAGGTTTCATTTGGGAATACTACTGTTATGAACAGTAATATTACAACAGAAATCTCTTGGTGTACCTGTACTCACATTTCAGTTGAGTATATTTCAAGTAGAGGAATTGTTGAGTCATAGTATATAAATATCTTTAACTTAAGTAGATAATGCTCAGTTTTTTCTAACATGGATATGCCACTTTACACCACAGTTTGTTGCTTCCCATCTTTTTCAACGTGTTATGGTCAGTCTTTTTGGTTTTCTCATTGTGATTTTAATTTTATAAAGAAATCCTACACATGAATATGTGAAAAGAATTCAATAAAAATAGTTGGGCAAAAGGTTCAAATAAACATTTCACAAAAGAGGACATCCAAATGGCCCATCGACAAAGAAAAGTTGCTCAGTTTTCTTCCTTTTCAGGGAAATTGCGTTTTAGCTTTCTTTGGTATGTTTTTTTCCTGCCCTGGGTTACTGAAAATATTCTCTAGCAACTTTGTTCTTTTGCTTTTTCACATTTAAAGCTTCAGTCCAACTACAGTTAATTTTAGAGTGTATTGCAAAGTTGGGCCCAGTTTCTTTTTTTTACATAAGGTGATCTGGTTGTCTCAGTACCTTTTATTGCAGACTTCTGTTTCTTCGCTGATTAGCAAAACTGCCTGTGTTCTTAAATGTCTTACATGGGTGGATGTGTTTCTGGGCTGTATTCTGATCTCTTGATCTCTTTGTCTATAATTAATTCAGTGCCATACCAGCTTAATTACTGTAGATTTAAAATATCTTGATATCCAGTAGTTAAAGTCCTCCTGTCTTGTTTTTAAAAATTGTTTCTGCTGTTCTTTAAAAATGTTTCTGGCCTTTGTATTTCCATGTAAATTTCTGAGTCAATGTGCTAAATTTCACACGCACACACACACACACACACACACCTATTTGCTAGGATATTGATTGGTGTTGCATCTATAGATCAGTTTGGGGGAGAATTTATATCTTTAGAACATTATTTTCCAATATATGGTATGTATCTCTATTTTCCTAGGTCTTTTTTAGTTTCTCTAATGGTATCTATATAATGGTTAGCACATCTTTTGCCTAGGCATTTGATGTTTTTTGATGCTGTTAAGAATGTCTTTAAAATATTTTGTTGCTGGGGCGCCTGGGTGGCTCAGTCGGTTAAGCGTCTGCCTTCGGCTCAGCTCATGATCCCAGGGTCCTGGGATCGAGCCCCACATCAGGCTCCCTGCTCAGTGGGGGGCCTGCTTCTCCTTCTCCTTCTGCTTGCCTGTCTATCTGCTTGTGATCTCTCTCTGTCAAATAAATAAATAAATAAATCTTTAAAAAAATAATTTTATTGCTGATATGTAGAATGCAATTAATTTTTTATATATTCATCTACCTAGCAGTTATATTAACTTCTAATGATTTCTCTATAAATTCTTTTGGGTTTTCTACATACACAATTAGAACAGCTATATATAAGGAAAGTTTTATTTTTCCTTTTCCAATTATTTTTACCTTTTATACTTTTGTTCCACATTTTTTGTACAGTGTCAAATAAAATTGATCATGGACATCCTTGTTTTGATCACATTTTGAAAGGAAGGCATTGAAGAATTTAGAATCAAGAGTTTATTCTTTTTTTTTTTCTTAAGATTTATTTAATTGACTGAGAGATTGAGCAGGGCGGGCGGGGGGGAAGGTGGGGAAGGAAAGAGAGTCCTAAGCAGACGCTGCATGAAGTCCGACATAGGGCTTTATCTAATGACCCTGAGATCATGACCCGAGCTGAAACGAAGAGTCTGACGCTCAGCCAACTGCGCCCCCCAAGCGCCCCTACTGTATTCTTTTTGTATACATCTTTTACCAAATTGATGTGCCTTTCAGTTCCTAGTTTGCTAAGTTTCTTTTTTTATCTTGTGGTAAATTCATATAACATAAAATTTAATGTTTTAAAGTGTGCAGTTTGGTGGCATTCCATGTGTTCATAGTGTTGTACATCTACCACCTCTATCTAGTTCCAAAACATTTTATCACCTCCAAAGATAACTCTATGTCCATTAAGCAGTCACTCTTTCTCTCTCCTCCCAGCCCCTTGCAGCCACCAATATACTTACTCTCTCTGTGGATTTTGGATATTACTTATAAATGGAACCATACTCTGATGACGCAAATGATAAATGTTTTATTTTAGTCCCACAAGTTCTTGAACATGTATTATTTACTTTTTATGTTTATTTTCTATTGTTCAAGTTGAGTAATCTCTGTTCTGTCTTCCAGTTCATTAATTCTTCTCTATTTCTGCCGTTGAGCTCATAGTTAGATTTTTATTTTGGTCATTATATTTTTTCAGTTCTAAAGTTTCTACTTGGTTCTTTTTTATATCTTTTATTCTTTGCTGATACTTGTATTTCTTTGATGTGTCTTTCTCTTTTTTTGTTTATTTCAAGCTTGTTTGCACTTGCTCATTGAAATATTTTTAACATGACTTGTTTGAAGTCTTTGTTGGATAACTCTGTCGTCTCAGTGTTGACGTCTATCAGTCGTCCTTTTACATTCAATTTGAGATCTTCCTCGTTTTTTTTTTTTTTTTTTTTGAGATTTATTTATTTGAGAGAGAGGGAGAGAAAGAGAGAAGAGAGAGCGTGTGTGCACAGGGAGAGAATCTTGAAGCAGATCCCCGCTGAGTGTGGAGCCTGACGGGGCTCCATCTCACGACCCATGAGGTCATGACCTCAGCCAAAATCAAGATCCGAAGGCTTAACTGACTGAGCCACCCAAACGCCCCGAGATCTTCCTCATTGTTGGTGTGACTAGTGATTTTTCTGTTGAAACCTGAACATTTTGGGGTATCATGTTATGAGACTGTGTTTCCTAATCCTGGCTTTTCCTGACACCTCTCTGGCACAAGAAAGAGGGGAAATGCTACTTCATTATTGCCAGATGGGGGTAGAAGTCTAGGTTCCCCAGTTGGCTTCTGTTGACACCTGAATTGTGGGAGATCATCATCATTGCTGGGTGGCATGGAATTCTGGCTCCTCATGTGGTCTCCACTGTCATCCCCTAGAAAGAATAGCTTTGTTACTGCTGAGTGGTAGTGCCAGACCTAACTCTCTACTAGTGCTTATCTGATGGCACTTCAGCAGGGTGAGGGTTTAGGTGTTCTTCCTTGCTGTTGGTAGGGGTGAAAGTGCAGGTGTCCCATGTAGTCTCCCCTGATATTGCAGAAGTATGGGGCTGTATTACAGCTCAGCAGGGATGAAAGTCCCAGCTTTCTAGTTGGCCTTCTTGTATCCCATCCAATCAGGGTATTAGGGTACCTCATTACAATCTGGCCTTTGCTGCTTGCTGGCCGGGTTGGTGGTGGAGTCACAGTGTTTTCTGTAGTATTTTCCTGGAGGATATTGTTATTGTCTAGAACATTTTTGTCTTGCTACTTTCTTGTTACTTTGGCTAGAGAGCAGGCTTTTGTTAAGGCCTTTTTTTTTTCCCCCCAGTCTGAACCCGTTGCCAGCTTCTTCAGCTCCAGGTTGGAGATCATGTATTAAACTGGTAAGAACAGATACTACACTTGATCATGTATTAAAAGAAAACACTGGGAACCCACCTGTGTGTCAGTTCTTATATCCTGAGATATTTTGCCTCTGGTCTCCATTTTTCAGAGTTGTGTTATATATGTCATGTATACACACACACACACCATTCAGGACTTTGATTTGTATTAGTGGGATTAATGTGGAGATGTGCCTCTGCTCCATCATCCCAGAAGTAGAAGTCTTATTCCAGAAGTTTAAGTTGTATTATCAGTTCTCATTTACTTCTGGATATTTTCTGATTTCTATTGTGACCTTTTCTTTAATTTACGTTATTTAGAAATGTCTTCTTTCTAAGCATATGTAGCTTTTTCAGTTACCTTTTTGTATTAAGTTTTAGTTTAATTGCACTTCGGTCAGAAAAATATTCTGTATAATTTTGGTTTTTAAAAATTTTTTAGATTTTTTGAAATACCCAGTGTGTGGTCAGTATTTATAAATGTATGTGTATGTTTATAAAGAATTTGTATTCTATAGTTACTGGGAATGGTTTTCTATGTATGTTAGCTCAGGTGGGTTAATTATATTGTCTGTATTCTTACTGATTACTTTTTTGTGCTTGTTCTATTAGTTACCAAGAATAGTGGTAAAATTATCCCCCTATGATTGTGAATTTGTCTGTTTTTCCCTGTAGTTCTGACCCTTCACACCCCTTAGTGTGTATAAATTAAAATTGTCCTATCTTTCTGGTGTATTTAACCTTTTATCTTTACAAATGCATTTTTTCATCTCTAGGACTCTTTCTTTTTGGTTGTTTTTTTTTTTTGGCCTTAAAAATCTACTTTATCTAATATTAATGTAGTTCTGTCATCTGTCTTTAGGTTAATGTTTAATTATGTTTTTGCTTTTTTTTTCAACCTTTGTGCCCTTCTGTTTTAAAAATGTTATAAAAAAGTTATATAGTTGGGTTATATTTTTTCTCTTAAATTTCTCATTTATTTGAAGCATTAATCTATATAATTTAATGTAATCACTGATATGTGTCTAAGTCTATGGTTTTACTTTTCCTATTTTCCTACTTGTTTTTCTATCTTATCTCCCTGCTTACCTTCTTTTAAATGGAATTCTCAATGGAGGGGTGATTCTCAAAGGAGGGACAGAGGTGATTTTTGCCTGTCTAGGGTACATTTGTCAAAATGTGCAGACCTTTTGTTTTTCACTTCTGGGGGGGAGTGGTGCTACTGGCATCTAATGGGTAGAGACTAGATATGTTACTAAATATCCTACAGTGTACAAGATAGGCCCCCCACCTTGTCCAAAGAATTATCTGATCTAAAAGGTCAGTAGTGCAAAGGTTGAGAAACCCTTTTTTAGAGTGTTTTGAATAATGTAAATTTCCCCACTCTTTGAGCATTTTTAATGGTTATCCTATAGGAAGGTTCAGCATATTTTATAGTAAGTATTTTAGATTCTTCAGGCCATGTATAGTTTCTGTTATGTGTTCTTTCCCTCTCTACCTTTCTGTTTTTAGAGTTGTTTTAGGTTTATATAAAAATTGAGCAGAAAGTACAGAGTTCCCATATACCCCCTGCCACCACACCGGCACAGCATCCCTCACTTTTGCATCCTGCAGCAGAGTGGTACATTTGTTACAGTCGATGAACCTACACTGACATGTCATTATCACTCATAGTCCATAGTTTACATTAAGGTTCACTCTTGGTGTTGTACATTCTGTAGGTTTTAGCAAATGTTTGTTGATATGTATTCTGTGATTATAGTATCATACAGAATAATTTCACTACTCTAAAAATCCTCTGTGTTCTGCCTGTTCATCTCTTCCTGCTGGGAATGGCCAGCAATCCCTGTACTGACAGATGAAAAGATTACTCCAAACATTGCCCTAAAAGAGAGGAGAAGGCAAGGGGGTCACGCTCAAAGACGAAGACCCTTTGCTCTTCTTTGCTCCTGCTTTTATTGGTCCTTCAGGATAATCACAAATCCTTATCACTGTTTCTCAAGCACGTGATGTGTGACAAGGGGTCTTACTGAAACTAGGAGGATCTGTTTATGGGAAAGATACGATATGCAGATTATGCTAATATGCATGTTCTATGAGTTCTGCTAAACATAGCCTAAGAGATAATGCATACATCTCTTAGATCACAGGGCGGCTGTTTGGGCTAAGAAAGCTTCGGGGAAGGCAGAGTGATCACGCAGGCCTCGGCATTCCAAAGGCCCATGCCCTTCTCTGAAACCTTCCATTGCCCTCAGCAGCCTCTGTGTTACATTTTAGCAAGCCAGGTATTATGGCTGATTTCATGCTTTACATTAATTCCAACATCTGCCTCTTTCCTAATCCCTGGCAACCACTACTTTTTAAAATGTCTTTATAGTTTTGATGTTTCCAGAATGTCCTATAGTTGGAATCCTACATCCCTTTTAGATGGCTTTCTTTCATTTAGTAATATACACTTAAGGTTCCTTCGTATCTTTTCATGGCTTGATGGCTCATTTCTTTTTAGGGCTGAATGATACTTCGTTGTTGGGATATACCACAGTTTATCCATTCACCTACTGAAGTACATCTTGGTTGCTTCCGGGTTTGGCAATTATGAATAAAGATGCTATAGGCATTAATGTGCAGTTTTTTTGTGTGGATGTAACTTTTCAAGTAATTTGGGTAAATACCAAGGAGTGCTGTTGCTGGACTGTATGGTAAAACTAATGAATTAGAGTTCCTATTGCTCCACATTTTCACCAGCATTCGGTATTGTCCGTGTTTGGATTTGGGCCATCCTAATAGGTTTGTACTAGTATCTCATTGTTTCAATTTGCAATTCCCTAATGACATATGATGTTCCCTATCTTTTCATATGCTTATTTGCCATTTGTGTATCTTCTTTGGTGAGATGTCTGTTAAGGTCTTTGAGCCAGTTTTTAATTCAGTTTTTTTTCTTGCTGAGTTTGACTTTGTATATTTGGTTAACAGTCCTTTATCAGATAGGTCTTTTTCAGATACTTTCCTCCCAGTCTGTGACTTCTCTTCTCATTGTCTTGGCAGTGTCTTTCCTAGAGCAGAAGTTTTAAATTTTAATGAAGTCTAACTTACCAATTATTTTTTTGTGTGGATCTTGCCTTTGGTGAAGTTACTGTCATATCAGAGACGTTTGTTATCTTCTAGGAATTGGATAATTTTGCATTTTACATTTAAGTTGCATAACCCATTTGAGCTAATTTTTGTGAAGGGTGTAATGTCTGCCTAGATCCACTTTTCTTTTTTGGCAAAGATCTTTGTCAAAGATCAGTTGACTATTTGTTTTAATCGATATGTGGACTCTATTTTGTTTCATTGATCTGTCTATTATATTGCCAATATCACACTTTTTAAGGAGGCTTTATTTAGAGGCACCTGGGTGGCTCAGTGGGTTAAGCCTCTGCCTTCGGCTCAGGTCATGATCCCATAGTCCTGGGGTCAAGCCCCACATCGGGCTCCCTACTCAGCGGGGAGCCTGCTTCTCCTTCTCCCTCTGCCTGTCTCCCTGCTTGTGTGCTCTCTCTCTCTCAAATAATAAAATCTTAAAAAAAAGATTTATTTGAGAGAGACGGAGACAGAATATGCACACAATTGGGGGTAGGAGCAGAGGGAGAGGGAGTAATATCAAGCAGACTCCCTGCTGAGTGCAGAGTCCGATGTGGGGCTTGGTCTCATGACCCTGAGGTCATGACCTGAGCCAAAACCAAGAGTCAGATGTCGAGGCTTACCTGACTGAGCCACCCAGGTGCCCCAGTATTATACTGTCTTAATTTCTGTTGCTTTTATAGTAAGTCTCAAAGTCAGATAGTGTCAGTTTTCTGACTTTGTTCTTCTGCAATACTGTATTGGCTATTCTGGGTCTTTTGCCTCCCCACATAAATTTTTGAATTAGTTTGTCAATATCCATAAAATAACTTATGGGGATCATATTGAATCTGTAGATCAAGTTTGGAAGAACTTACCTCTTGACAGTATTGAGTCTTCCTATCCATGAACATAGAGTAAATATCTTTTCATTTATTTAATTCTTTGATTTTTTTTTTTAATCAGAGTTTAGTAATTTTCTTCATATTAAAAAAACATATTTTGTTAAGTATAGAGCTGTTTCATTTTGGGGGGTTACTAATGTAAATGGCATTATAAATTTCAAATTCCATCTGTTCATTGCTGATATATAGGAAAGTGATGGACTTTTTTGTATATTAACTCTCTATCCTGCAACCTTGCTATAATTGCTTATCAGTTCCAGGAGGATTTTTTTTTAATTGGGTCTTCTACACAGACTGTCATGTCATCTGCAAAGAAAGACAGTTTTATTCCTCCTGTATTTATATGCCTTTTATTTTATTTTATTTATTCTTACTACATTAGCTAAGACTTCCCACTATGATGTTGAAAAGGAGTGGTGAGAGGGGACATTCTTATTTGTTCTTGATCTTAGTGAGAAAATTTCCATTTTCTCACCCTAAATATGACATTACCTGCAGATTTTTTATAGATGTTCTTTATCAAGTTGAGAAAGTTCCCCTCCATACCTAATTTGTTGAGTTTTTTTCATGGATATGTGTTGGATTTTGTCAAACGCTTTTTCTGCATCCACTGATATGATCATGTGATTTTTTTTTTTTTTTTTTTTGCTTTAGTCTATTCATGTAATAGATTACATTAATTGATTTTTTTAATGTTGAACCAGCCTTGCATGCCTGGAATAAATTCTACATGGTCATGGTGTATAAATCTTTTTATACATTGTTGGATTCAATTTGCTAATATTTTGTTGAGGATTTTTGCATCTATATTAATTTTTTTAAGCTCTTAAAAGATAACATTCATAGTTTGGGGCCATTCAAAACAAGGCTGCAGGCCAAATTTGGCTCATGTGTTATAGTTTGTCAACCCCTTTCCTAGAGATTACAATATGCATTCTTGACTTATCAAAGTTAAATATTTGTTGATACTTTTAGCCTTTTCCCATACAGTGCAAGGGCTCTACAACACTTGTAATTCTACCTTTATTGACTTATATACCATTTAGTTATATATTTTAACTCTATATATGTTAAAATCCCCAAGATATTATTTTATGCAGTCAGCATTATGCAGTCATAAATAGTATTATGCACATATTTCCAATTTTCATTTATCTTTATTTTTGTATTGTCCACATCTAAGATAATTTTCCTTGTGTATGAAGGACTCCTTTACTGTTTCTTTTATTGTGCATCTTCTGGGATGAATTTGTTTTGTTTATCTGAAAATGTCTTTATTTTACCAATATTCTTGAAAGATATTTTTTTGCTATATTTATAGAAACTTTGGCAGTTGTTTTCTTTCAGCACTGTAAAGGTAATATTACATGTGTTCTGGCATTCATTGTTGAAGTCCTTTTTTTTTAAAGATTTTATTTATTTGAGAGAGACAAAAATAATGAGCAAGAGAGAGAACAGGGGGAGAGAGAGAAATAGGCTCCCTACTGAGCAGGGGGCCTGACGTGGGGCTTGATTCCAGGACCCCGAGATCATGACCTGAGCTGAAAGCAGATGCTTAACTGTCTGAGCCACCCAAGCGCCCCAAGTCAGTTCTTTTGTTGCCTTTTTTCAATGCACTTCGGTTCTTTTCCTGGCTGATCTTAAGATTTTTCCTTTTTCTTTAGTAAAATCTTAAGGTGATGTTCTTAGATGTGGATTTCTTAATGGGATGTGTGTAGATTTCTTTTTATTTATGTGCTTGTGGTTATAGAGCATTTTTGGTGGAAGTTGGCAACTTTTTTGGGGACGGCAGTTATTGTTTCTGTACTATTTTCTCTCCTTCTGGGACTCCAGTGGCGTATCTGTTACAATAACATTTTAACTTTATTCTCTGTATTTCTTTCCTTTTTTGTATTTTTCTTATTTTTATTTAAATTCAAGTTAGTTAACATATAGTGTAGCATTGGTTTTTAGGAGAATTTAGTGATTCATCACTTACATGTAACACCCAGTGCTCATGCCAACAAGTGTCCTCCTTAATGTCCATGACCCATTTAGCCAGTCCCCCCACCTACCTCCCCTCTAGCAACCCTCAGTTCTCTATATTTAAGAGTCTCTCATGGTTTGCCTGCCTCTGTTTTTATTTTTCCTTCCCTTCCCCTGTGTTTATCTGTTTTGTTTCTTAAATTCCACATATGAGTGAAACCATATACTTGTCTTTCTCTGAACGACATTTTTCATCTAGCATAATACTCTAGTTCCATCCATGTCAGCAAATGTCAAGATTTCATTCTTTTTGATGGGGGATTAATATTCTATCATACACACACACACCCCATGTCTTCTTTATCCGTTCATTAGTCGATGGACATTTGGGCTCTTTCTATAATTTGGCTATTTTTGATAGTACAGCTGTAAACAATGGGGTGCATGTGCCCCTTTGAGTCAGCATTTTTGTATCCTTTGGATAAATACCTAGAAGTGCAATTGCTGGGTCATAGGATAGTTCTATTTTTAACTTTTTGAGGAAACTCCATACTGTTTTCCAAAGTGACTGCACCAGTTTGCATTCCTAGCAACAGTGTAAAAGGGTTCCCCTTTCTCCACATCCTCACCAATGTCTGTTGTTTACTGAGTTATTAATTTTAGTCATTATGACAGGTGTGAGGTGGTGTCTGATTGTGGTTTTGATTTATTTTTCCGTGATGATGAGTGATGTTGAGTATCTTTTCACGTGTCTCTTAGCCATCTGGATGTCTTCTTTCAGAAAGTGTCTATTCATGTCTTCTGCCCATTTCTTAACTGGATTATTTGTTGGGTGTTGAGTTTGTAAGTTCTTTACAGATTTTGGACACTAGCCCTTTATCTGTTATGTCATTTGCAAATATCTTCTCTCATTCCATTGGTTGCCTTTTAGTTTGTTGATTGTTTCCTTCACTGTGCAGAAGGTTTTTATCTTGATGAGGTCCCAATAGTTCATTTTTGCTTTTGTTTCCCTTGCCTCTAGAGACATGCCTAGTAAGAAGTAGGTGTTGCCAAAGTCAGAGAATTTCTCCTGCTTTCTCCTCTAGAATTCTGATGGTTTCCTGTTTTACATTTAGGTGTTTCATCCATTTCGAATTTATTTTTGTGTACGGTGTAAGAAAATGGTCTAGTTTCATTTTTCTGCATGTTGTGTCCAGTTTCCCCAACACCTTGAAGAGACTGTCTTTTTTCCATTGGATATATTTTTTTGAAGATTTTTTTAAGTTTTATTTATTTATTTGAGAAAGAGAGCACACACGCATGCTCATAGAGGGGTAGAGGGAGAAGGAGAGAAGCAGACTCCCCACTGAGCATGGAGCCTGAAGTGGGGCTCGATTCCACAACCTAGGAGATCATGACCTGGGCCAAAACCAAGAGTCAGATGCTCAACCGACTGAGCCACCGAGGCGTCCCTCCACTGGATATTCTTTCCTGCTTTGTTGAAGATTAGTTGGCCATACGGTTGTGGGGCCTCCTTTTTTTTAATTTTTCATCCTTATTTCTCTTATATTCTTTTAACTTATCTTTTAATTACTTATTTTTGTTTTTAAAGATTTTATTTAATCATTAGAGAGAGAGAGAGTGCACATAAGCAGGGGGGAAGGCAGAGGAAGAGGGAGAAGCAGGCTCCCCTTGGAGCAGGGAGCCTGATGCGGGGCTCGATCCCAGGACCTGGAGACCATGACCTGAGCTGAAGGCAGATGCTTAACCATCTGAGCCACCCAGGCACCCCTTCTAATTACTACTTTAAGCTATGTCTTATCTAGGCTGTTATGCTTGCTCATTGAGTTTTTACTTTTGGTTGTAGAATTTTTCAGTTTTAGAGATTTCCCTTGGTTTCTTTTTATGGTTTCTTACTCTCACAAAATTCTCAACCTTGTTTTCTATTGTCTTGTACACAATAATGTAAGAAAATTTCTTTTAGAATCGTTGTTTAATAATTCTAATAGTGAGAGGCCCTTTTGTCTATTGTCTTTTTGCTTCTTGTGACTTTAATTCATGTCACCTTGTCTTCCCAGGTACTTGAGTTTTAAAATTAAAAAAAATTTTTTATTGTGTCACATTTATTTGTAAAATTGTTTTTTAGAGCAAGTTGCAGCCTATTCTAATATCATTCATCTAAATTACCCTTGTTAGGAATAATAAGGGCAAACCTTTAAAGTCTGTATCCAAAATGAAGGGGGTGTTCACCAGGGCTTCTCCACTCCTTGCTGGTGTAATCTGTGTATCTTTGAATTTGAAGACTGTCAGCAGGCATTCAGTCTCCCAGCCACCTCTCTGGAACTGGCAGATGCCTCTAGGGGAAGAGTGGTCCCAAATGCCAGTCTCATCTTTCTGCATCCACATCCTCTCCTGTTCCCATTTCAGTAAATATTTATTCTTTTGTTAGTTTCCATTGTCTTCAGATTATTAAAATACATGTCCAGCTTTTCTTGTCCTAAGCAGGAGGCTTGATCTAAATTACCTTTTCCTCTAGTACTGGAAGTGAAGACTATCTTCAGATTTCTTGGTGTAAGAGATTGATAATACATTTCCCACGGTGTTTGAGGTAGTTGGGGTTTTTGTTTTTAGCTAAAAGCATTTTTATATAATTAGCATAAAAGGTACAAGTTTGTTCTTTGTAAACTTGAATATAGAATTGTGGAACCACTTTTGAAGGTCAGAGAAAGAATTAATGTTTTATGAGGCCTTTCTGTCTATATTACTAGATATCTATTTGGAGGATACCATATTTTCCAAGATTATCATTGATAAGTTGATTATTACTGGACTGGAGAACTGAAAGATGTTCAAAACACTAAAAACAGATATAAAATTTATTCTGACCTTGGTAAGACTTGTGCAAATGGACAGATAGTTTTCTGTGATTCTGAAATATTCCTAGAGGAGAAAAGTCTGAAAATGACTATTGGCAGATGCAACCCAGGAGTTCATAACTTTGAGTCAAGAAGATCCCAGAGGGCAGTACACATATGTTTGCAATGGAACTAGAGTTGGAGATGAGGCTGTGAAAATTAATAATGGGAAACCTCATTAAAATGGAGATGGGAGATTCAGCAAGGGGAGCTCTTACTCCCTACCACTCATAGTCAGTTGTAGACCCAACAGGAAGATATGTACTTGATTTTGCACCTGGTTGCTCCTTTACAATCCCAACTGGAGGAAGAAACTTTTTTTTTTAAGGTTAATAAGGTAATGGTGGTGATGATTGAGAAATGGATATCCTGCAATTAGTCCTGAAAAGCACTTGTAGTAGATTTTAGTGCCAAAAGGGAAGGATTTAAATCATTTTAACCCTGTTTTCCTAAAATGTCCAGGTCTTTGTGAATTTTATGTGCAATGGGAGTGAACTTCCATTTTAAAGTAGGAGTTAGAATATTTACTGTCAACTGGAATAAGAAAAATTAACTCATTTTATCTTAGAAATCTTTGTTTCATTGGTAGTGGGACTGAAGAATAGATCTTGGTTTTTCTTATGTAGTTTAAGCTTTTAGCTAATTAAAATTAAAACCTGGGACACCTGGATGGCTCAGTTAGTTAAGTGTCTGCCTTCCGCTCAGGTCATGATCTGGGGTCCTGGGATCGAGTCCTGCATCGGGCTCCCTGCTTCATGGGGAGCCTGTTTCTCCCTCTGCCTCTGCCCCTCTCTCTCTCTCTCTGTCTCTCGTGGATGAATAAATAAAATCTTAAAAAAAAAAAAAGACCTTATAATACTTTTTGGTGGTATTATTACAAAGTATGAGGTAAGTTTATTGTATGTTTCTATCTTTTAAAAATTATTTGGATCAAAAAGCAGAGTCAAAATTACATGCCAGTTTTATGATCCAGTTAATTAATTCCCTGACAAATAACTTACTTTTGATAGGATAATGTTGTGGCAGCTGTTACAAACAGTGCATTGTTGCACGTTTGACATGAGTAAGAAGTAAAGTTTTCTTGGAGGACTTTGTCCCTTCTATTAAAATGTGATTTGACAGGAAACCAAAGTAACTTCAATTTTAAAAGTCTTCTTAGGTAATATGCAGACATCACATTAATTTATCAGAAATGGTATATTAAAAGAAAGACTAAGTAATTTGATGGTTGGTTTTTATGTGCTAAAGATCTTGTAGTAGGAAAAGGTATTTCATAATGACTCATGACTGAGGGAGATGCTATTAGAAAAAAATACATATAATCTTCACAAAGATTCATGAAGCTAAAGGGGAGAGAATTATTTTGATAAAACTTTCGTTTTTAATTATTTACAATAAGAACACTCTCTCATCATTTTTTTTTACTTCTAAATATAACAAACAGTTACTTTCATAATCCTGGATCAGTGCTTTTGGGGATAGCTGAAGTGATTTACTTTCCTGTTCTTAGTGCATAACACATAGGTGATTAACATTTTTGTGTTGACTGATTTCTCATATGAGTCTGCAGCATGAGTACAGTTCACCTTGTGTCAGATAAAAGACCCTTTGTAGCATTAATCACATAGTTACTTGCTGAAGGTCATCTTTGTGAAGATTATAATTTTCTCCAACCATTTGTCAAGTTCTAAGTGGCTTTTCTCTGATTTCAGAGTATGGATTTTGTAGTAGGATCATTCTATGAAGTTTACCGTAGTAGCTTCAGGGAATATCCATGGTTTGTGAATCCGGGAGTACCTCAACTAGAAAAGTCAGTAATTCTAGTTAGGTTAATAATTGAAGATGTGACATTGATGGTCACAGAAACTTAGTGTGGAGTAAAGAAAATGTGTTAAGGTACGATTCAACTTTGTTCTTTTTGTTTCATGAACAACTAAAAAATCGGAAAATTTGGGTTTTGTTATAGAAATGATAGTTGAATAACAAGAAGGGATAAAAAGAATGTCATAATGAATGAGTTTAATTCATCACTAACTAAGTGCATTTCTCTGTGCAGGTATAATTTGGCATCCTGAGAGTCTGTCTTAGGAAGAAGGAAGTGGAAAATACCCTTGAAAAAAAGAAAGCTAAGACAAAAAGGAAGCCAGACTTACTTTTACATGGTCAACTGCTCACTTACCAATATGGATACTTTTCCCACTATTTTTCCTCCTGGTGGAGACAGCGGGGTGACAAATTCTCAATCTGAGTTCCAAAAAATGTTAATTGATGAAAGGTTACGATGTGAACATCATAAAACTAACTATCAGACTCTTAAAGCTGGATACGCAAGGTAAATTGCTTAAATTTAGAGGTAAGGGGCTTTATTAAGAAAATTATTTTTGTCAGAACGTTTGCTCTGGAACATACAGTATAATTTTGTTAGTTTGCAGTATATACATTTAAAACTTATTGGGGTGCCTGGGTGGCTCAGTTGTTAAGCGTCTGCCTTCAGCTCAGGTCATGATCCCAGGGTCCTGGGATTGGGCCCTGCATCCGACTGCCTGCTCCGCGGGAAGCCTGCTTCTCCCTCTCCCGCTCCCCTTGCTTGTGTTTTCCTCTCTCGCTGTGTCTCTCTCTGTCAAACAAATAAATAAAATCTTTAAAAAAAAAAAAACTTCTTTAATACAGTGAAATTTTTGCTTTACGATTACTTTATTCAAAACTAAACTAAACATGGTCCCAAGTGTGCTATGAATTTATAAGTCTTGCTTTGAAAGTAGCAAGACATATAAAATGTCTAGGTGGCTAAGTGTGTTTTTCCTTTCCCCCAAGTAAAATTAATAAACTATAGTGTTAATAATTAAACTCTATAAAGAAAAGAGGTTTATGAACTTAATGGAATATATGAAATTGGTCTTGTTCTGTAGTGTTGGTTGACTTCACATAAAGTAATGCAATTAGGATAAAGCAAAGGATATCCTTAAAGTTGAATTTTTTCTTTTTTTAAAAATCAGATTGCAAGATGAGTACATAAAGTCACAACATGAACTAAAGTGCCTGTTAAATGAAAAGAAGACTCACCAGGAAAAATTTCAGCTGCTGCTTGAAGAACTAAGAGGGGAATTAGTAGAGAAAACTAAAGACTTAGAAGAAATGAAACTGCAGGTAAGAAAATATATTTCAGTTAGTACTATTGGGGAAAAAATTTCCTCTGCCCTTCCGGGTCCTTCTAAACTGGATAAGAATCAAATTGGCATGAGATTAGATTAATAAGAGAAAATCAAATTTAGTTTCAAAAGTATGCAGAATCCACACAAACATCACAAACATGAAATTCCAAAGATAGGCAACAGTAGGCTTATATGACATCCTGAGCTAGGGAGACAGGTAAAGTCTGGGGATACAAAGGGAAAGAAGATCATTAGCAGGATGGTGAGAGATGTTTGGAAAACAAAGGTTGCCCTGTTAAGCAGATAAATTTCTTAGGTGAAAAGGAACCTCTGTTAATAGCTCTCTTCTTGGTATAGCCTCTCTTTCCAATTAAATTTAGGCAGTTGAGAGGGAGGTAAAGAGCTTTTCCTAAATCTGCTGGGTTTTGATTGCTTTTAAATCAAAACAATCTTCATGCCAAAACAGCCCATCCTGGGGAGGCCTGCCTTTTGCACCTATGATACAAAAGTAGTCCGATGTTGCTAAATTTGGTGAATTCTGCCTACATTCTTAATGAGTATTTTGCTGTTGTCCACATGGTATAATTTAATATTCTTTCATATATTCTGCAATGTTAGCTACCATGTGGGATTTAGCCATGAAACTGTTGTTTCATGTAAATTTGTATTATATTACCTGTTCTGATTTAAATATTTCACTCTTCAGAATAATTGCGGGAAAGGCTGGTTTGAATTGATAAATATTGAGAGTTAAAAATTTTTTTTTAAAGTTTTACTGATTTTCTTTTAAGTATTATAACTGCAGCTGAGCTAAAAAAGACATATTAAAAATTTTTTTCATTACTGAGGTATAGTTGATAAGACTGATAGTTATTTTTAAGGGACTTCTTAAAAGACTATAAAAACAATATGTGCACTTATTTTAGGTGTGCAGGGTAAATGGAGTTTCTAAAGCAGAGGATAGTACTATCGTTTCATTTCTCATTTGCCTAGAAAGGAGACCAAAACTAAACTTACTATAGCACCAGTCAAACTTATTATAAATTTCAAATTAGTAGATATTAGCAATTATATTTTCCTGTGTTCATTTAATCTCTAAATGGTACCAGCTGTGTATTTCTGTTTAGTGCTTGGTACAAATGATAAGTATTTTTAATACTGGAATCAGAAGTTGATAAGAGTAAAAAGCTACCTTTTCAGTCATCTAATATGGCATATCGCCCAATTCATGGATTCCTTTGACAGCAGTGTTAGAAGTTGGTTATTCAGTATCTTTTTGAAATCTTCCATTGTTGGGAACACCATCACTAAGCTTGGGTTGGAGCCTCTATTGTGGTGTTTTATTCTTAGGTGTATTTAGGACATTTAAACAAAAACCTCACAAATAGGAGTTGAATAGGCAAATGTAATTTAAGCCTATAGAATTGGTGGATTAATTTGTTTTGCAAAAATTGAGCGGCCATAGAAATGAGAATCTGTGAGCACTGAATCCAAGGAATTCTTCCAAATATTCTTTTGGCACTGTAGATATAAACACTCTAGTCTTCTTTAGCTTATTGTTTGCACATGCTTGGTACAAATAAGCATGTCTCCATGTCAGTTTGAAGAAACAGTAATTATATTAATATCAGATAAAATTTACTTCAAGACAAAAAGTGTCACTTAAGGTAAAAAGGTCATTTTTATAACCAAAAAAAGGGTCAGTTCACCAGTGAGATGATGACCTTCAACAAACATCTGTTTTTATGCCTTAGTTTTGTCATGTGGTAAAGAGGATAAAAGTTGTTAACAGTGGTTTTTGTGAGGACTGATGAAATAACATATATATTTTTAGTATAGTGTCTGACACATAGTAGATACTCATGAATGATGGCATTTATTCTATTTGAATGCAGGCTCCGTAAGGGCAGGAACTCTTTCAGTGTGTCTTCAGTGCTCAAGTAGATTTCTGTTTGTATTTATATATTTTATAATATGTTAGCAAATTTTTGTTGAATGAATGACATGAAGAAGTAGAATAAATGGATGACTCAGAATTGAGGTTCTGTTCATATATAATACAATGTTCTTTCTTGTCTCATATGCACCTAAAGCTTCAGCATCTTAGAGTTAATGATGCTCTCATTGTTTCGTATCTGTAATGAGTTAACTTGTGTCCGCCAAAAAATATGTTAAACTTCTAATGTCCAGTACCTCAGAATGTGACCTTGTTTAAAAATAGTCTTTGCTGATGTAATTAGTTAAGATGAGGTCATACCGAAGGATGATGGGCCCTTAATCCAATGTGACTGGTGTCCTTCTAAGAAGAGGAGAACAGACACAAGGACAGAAACACAGGGTGAAGGGCAGGGAGTGAGGTGGGGCGAATGTCCTGTCATGACAGAAGCAGAGATTGAAGGGCTGCAGCTGCCAAGCAAGGACAGGGATCAACAGCACACCACCAGAAGCTAGGATGAGGCAAAGAAGGATCCTTCCCTTCAGGGAGTGTGGCCTTGCTGACAACTTGATTTCGGACTTCTAGCCTCCAGAGCTGTGAGACAATAAATTTCTGTTGTTTTAAGATAGCTGGTTTGTGGTATTTTGTTGTTGTAGCTCTAGGAAACTAATACACTATTCAAAGCCGAATTCCTTTTTGGAACATTTGTGACACAGGGATCTTTATTCTCTGCCTCAGTGCTTTCAGTGGGAGAGAACTTAGTGAATGTTTAAAGTGATCCAGTTCCATTTATGGATTGGAGTATGTTAAGTATTTTCCCTGTCATATTGAAATGAAATCATCCTCCCTGTAGCCTCTCTCTTGCTTCTTGTACTGTTCCTTGGATCTACACAAAATAACTTTAGACATTTCTCCATGTGATAACTTCCCAGATGTTTGCTGACAAATATATTTTGTCTGGTAAAGTGGTTTCTCTATGATACTTATCTGGCAAAAATAAACTAAAATAAAGATCTATATTATGTACACATGTTGAAGCTAAATTTAGCTATTTGCTTTATGGATGTTAGCAATTTGTACGAGTTGAATAAAATTAAGTAAACTCAACAAAGTAGAAGCAATAAGAAATATGTTAGTAAATGTTTATGAAAGATGATTATTTTCAGGATATACATGTATTACCTTGTCTACCTACAAAATGCCTTTTCTGAGCTAAGATTTAATATCCCTTCGGCTTTTATAGAAAAATGATATAAAAGATAATCAAAGAATATTTCTATGTCACTTGTGTAGTTGTAGTGAATGGAAATAATAATAGTGCCTAACTTATATGATGATTGTAAAGATGAAATGAGTTAGTGCATAGAAAGTGTTAGTACAGGGGCGCCTGAGTGGCTCAGTCGTTAAGCGTCTGCCTTCGGCTCGGGTCATGGTCACAGGGTCCTGGGATCGAGCCCCGCACCGGGCTCCCTGCTCAGTGGGAAGCCTGCTTCTCCCTCTCCCACTCTCCCTGCTTGTGTTCCCTCTCTTGCTGTCTCTCTGTCAAATAAAATATTAGAAGAAAAAAAAAAGAAAGTGTTAGTACAATGCTTTGATATAGAAAGTGGATAGAACATGTTAGCTGTTGTTATAGTGTTATTATGTACCATGTTATGAGTTATTTGATAATATTTCTGTTACAAATTTTAAAAGTTACTTTACCAAAAATTTATATGCTTTCTTTGTGCCAGGCAATGGAAACTATATAACCCAGTATGTTTCCCATTTTATTTGGCTGCTAGGAAGCTCAGAGCTAAATTTATTATTCAGTTTGTCATTATTTTTTTTAGGATCTCTGGCACAGCAATATCTGCCTTCTTAAATTAAAACATTCTTTGAAAAATAGTGGTCTATTTTATATTATTAACATGACAAGTGTTGATGTAATATAGATTTAATATAGGTAATGACACATGGACTGTTGTATGATAAAGCATTCTTGTAAGTTTCTTTTGAGACAAGTGGTGGCAGTATTCCATTAGAAGTCTAAGACACAGCATACTTTTCTCCTAAAATGGCATGGAGAAAATCCTCTAATTCTGTGTCTTTGGTGTACGTGTGCTTTGGCAGGGTTGGGAGGGAAGATAGATTTTTCTTATGTGTGTGTGCTTGTTTTTTATAAGATTCTTAGGAGAAAACAAAAAGATCTTGTTGAGAGTTTTTTTTTTTTTAATCAGAGACCTTATAGAGTACAAGACTCTTGTGTAGTTACCAACTTCAGTGTTCTTTTCTCCTTTGTGTGGATCATATTTCCATTGGTACCATTTTCCTACTGTCTTAAGGACTTTCTTTAACGTTTCTAAAGTAAGATCTATGAGAAATTTTTTCAGCTCTTATATATCTAAAAATAATTGATTTTAAAGATAGTTTTGCTGAGTATTGATTTCTAGGTTGACTATTTTCCCCCCTAGTACTTTAAAGATGTTGCTCTTCTGTCTCCTCACTTATGTTGTTTCACATAAGAAATTTGCTGTCATCTTTATCTTTGTTCTGTGTATACAGTGAGTCTTTTCTTCATGGCTGCCCTTAAGATTTTCTCTTTATTGCTAATTTTGAGCAATTTGATTGATATGACTTTGTACTTCATATTTATGGTGCTTAGGGTTTATTGAGCTTCTTGGGTCTGTGGGTTTACAGTTTTCATCACCTTGAGAAAATTCTTGTACATGACTTCTGAAAATATTTTTTTCTGCCTCCTCTTTGATCTCCTTTGGGGATTCCATTATTAGGCCACTTAAACTTCTCCCATAACTCACTGATGCTCAGTTTATTTATTTTCAATCTTTTTTGTCTCCTTGTTGGATTTTGGGTAGATTCTGTTGTCCTGTCTTCAAGTTCACTGATCTTTTTTCTTCTGCAGTATCTCATCTTCCATTAATCCCATATAGTATATATTTTTCATCTCAGAAATTGTAGTTTTTACACTGAAGTCCAATTTAGGTCTTTTTAATAATTTCCTTATATCTACTTAACATGTTCAGTCTTTTCTCTAGCTTTTTGAACATACGGAATTCAGTTATAATAACTCTTTTAATGTCTTTGCTAATTCTAACACCTGTATCACTTCTGGGTTGGTTTTGGTTGATTGATTTTCTTGTTTATTGTGGGTAGTATTTTCCTGCTTCTTTGCATGCCTGATAAATTTTTATTGGTTGCTAGACATTGTAAATTTTATATTGAGTGCTAGATATTTTTGTATTCAGATATTCTTAAACTTTGTTCTGGGACAGTTACTTGGAAACAGTTTCATCTTTTTGGGTCTTGCTTTTAAAGATTTAAGTGAGAGCAGATTAATATTTAGTGCTCACTACTTGCCACTGCTGAGAACCTTCTGAGTACTCATTTCTCAATGAAATGAAGGTTTTCAGTCTGGCTTTTGGAAAAAGGAACTATTCATAGCTCTGTGTGAGCTCAGATTACTCATCCATGTGATTCATTCTTTTCCTGGCCTTAATTAAATATTTTCCTTACATACATGTGCTGATCGGGGTACTCTTCTGAATGAGCCTTTTGCAGATCTTCATAATTTTGTTTCTGTGCCACCCTCTTTTCTGCTCCCCTGCTTGTGACTCTAGCCACACTGCTTTCCCTGGATTTTTGTTCCATTTGCTTTTAAGTCAGAGAGTCCATCAGATTGCCTGGATATCCCTTCCTGTGCATGGCCTGGAAGCATTCTCAAAGCTTACTTTCTTTGTTGTTTGTCTCTCAGGGATCTTTGTTGCTTAATTATGCCCACTATCTTGAAAACGTTTGATTTTTGTTTATTCTTTTATTTGTTTTAGGCAGGAGAATAAATCTGATCTCTATTATGCCATCTGTTGGAAGTGGAAGCACTTTTATTTCTAATTGGTACTTGTTTGAGATTTCTGTAATTAAAGGTTAAAGTAGAAAGGGTGGTTGTGTTGCATCCTCACATACCCATCAATACTTATTTTATCTTCTGACATCCCTGCTCTGTCTTCCAACCCTTCTGGATTGTTTTGAAGCAAATCATCTCAACTCTAGTATTTTAGTATATATCTTTATATCAAGGTAATCTCTCCTTTAAAAGCATAGCCCCAATACCATTATTATACCTAAAAGTACTTATTCCCTAATGTCTTTTAATACTGCATCTTTGTTCACATTTCCCTAATTTCCCCACAGTTTTGCTTATTTTTTAAAAAAGATTTTATTTATTTATTCGAGAGAGAGCGTGAGCGAGAGAGTGAGAGAGAGCATGAGCAGGGGAGAGGGGCAAAGGGAGAAGCAGACTCCCCACTGAGCAGGGAGCCCAACGTGGGGCTCCATCCCAGGATCCCAGGATCATGCCCTGAGCCAAAGGCAGACGCTTAACTAACTGAGCCACCCAGGTGCCCCCAGTTTTGCTTATTTTTAAAGTTGTTTTGTTTGAAACAGGATCTAAATAAGGTTTATCTATTATTCTTTACCTTTTAATTACCACCCCTTCTCACTTTGGACTCTTGATACTAACACCCAGACTCTTGACATCATAAACCAGATTATAATAAGAGCTTTCTGTGTGATTTCCCAGCTTCATTCACTGCCTCCCCCGCTCCTGCCCTAATCACCAATTTTCTCCCACCAAAGGTTTGATCCATCTTGCTTCTTCCTAAAATATAGATATGGTGATGCCATTCTTAAGCTTGAATACCTTCAGTGAATAAGCAAAGTACAGAAAAATGTGTATAGTATGCCTTTCTTTATGTAAAAATTAAAAAGTGGTGTTTATGCTTATATATTTGTATGTTGTTTCAAGAAGGATATATAAGGGGTTAGCCATGATTGCTTCTTAAGAGGGAAACTGGATAACTGAAGGAAGAAGACTTAGTTTTTTAATACTTTTTTTGTTTGAATTATGTGTGTAATTATATTTATTCATTTTAAGTAAAAAAAAAATAAGTAACTACTGTTGAATACTGAGTAAATTATAAGAGTCTCAATCTGATATTTAGGAATCTTCTACTTGTAGCTCGCATCTCTTTCCCTTTTGTTCCCAGCCAGGATGTAGCTCTCCTAAGTGGCATTTGGAAATGTTTCAGCATGGCCTTGATTGTCACAGTATCTAGAGAGCATCAATGCACAAGGATCCAGGATTCTAAATTGTCTGTAGTGCTTAGTGCAGTTCAATCCAAAATGCCTTTAGCATACCTTTGAGGAGCACTTTTTTTCCCCCTAGGGAATTTAAAATGTTATCCATTCTTAAGTTTCCGGGTCTGTTTAAGCTTTAGTTTTCCCATTCCTTTGATGTGCCACTATTTCTATACTTAATATTTTTTCTGTTGGTCTTTACCTGTCTGATAAGCCTATATAGGTTATTTTTATAGTTATTTGTATGTATGTTATTTTTCATATGAGAGTTTGAACTTCTTATGGGGCAAGAAATGCTTCCTGTGAGTTTTTGTGATCTTTACAAAGTTAGACTCTGTGTATGCTTCAGTTTCTGTAAAAAAAAGGGGGATGATAATATAGCTACATTGAGGATCATTGCAGGGATTAAATCAGTTAGTTAATGCATGGAAGATATTTAGAACAGTATGTTATATAGATTATATAGTATGTTGCAGAATGTTTTGTATGTAGTAAGTATTCATTCAGTGAAGTTTTTGGACTGTTTGGAGTATTGATGAATAAATGAATGAATTAAACTGAATATTACTCTTCACTTTCAGAGATTAATATAAGTACATGCTAGGTTTTTTTTTGTTTTTTTTTTTAATATTTTATTTATTTGACAGAAAGAGATACAGCGAGAGAGGGAACATAAGCAGGGGGAGTGGGAGAGGGAGAAGCAGGCTTCCCGCCAAGCAGGGAGCCCGATGCGGGTCTCGATCCCAGGACCCTGGGATCACGACCTGAGCCGAAGGCAGACGCCCAATGACTGAGCTAGCCAGGCGCCCCTCCATACTAGGTTTTTGTTTGTTTGTAATTTTTTTGTTTGTAATTGAGTGATCTTGTGTGCCCAGGCAGTGGTGTGAGGTGTTGGGAACACATCATGGTGAATAAAGACTGTGTTTGCCCTTTAGGAGCTTACATAAATACTTAATCATTTTTTGAAATATGAGTTCTATAAGAGAACATAACAGGGAGGAGCCTTGTTTTGGTGCTCAGAGTAAAAGTCAGCCTTTTCTGATCGAAAATAAGTCTGAATAATTCTCTATGGTGTACCAGATTATTACACCTTTGTTTTGATTTCTTTAGGAGATAGACTGTTAGCCATTATGTAAAACATGGTAACCTTAGCTGCCAACACAGTTATTCCTAACAGTCACAATAATAATAATAATCAGTTACTATCTTTATCTCATGTTAATGGAATTTTTGACACATCTGAGAGCCTGAAATTGAGATCTTCAAGTATTGTTTCAAATGATAGTTCTATTTATATAGTGATTACTGTAGAATTAGGTATATTGTGAAATTTCTATGAATTGGATTTTATTGTTACAATTAAGCATTGCAATTTGGTGTATTCTTGATTTTAGTATTTGTGATTTTATACTTAGAATGCTTTTTTCCTCTACATACTAGGTATTAACTCCACAAAAGTTGGAATTGTTACAAGCCCAAATACAACAAGAATTAGAAACTCCAATGAGAGAACGTTTTAGGAATCTGGATGAAGTAAGTAATTTATATAGAAGGAACTGTGCATTTATCTTTATATGACTGATCAAAAGCCCCATTCCCTTATTCAGAAACCCTGCAGTAGCTCCCCTTCTAACTCAAGGGGCTTTTAGGGCTGCACAAGATCAGATCCCATTATCTCTCTGACTTCCTTCCCCCCATCCATATTGGCCTCTTTGATGTTTCTTTGGCACTCCAGAAATGAAACAGATCGAGAATCTTTGCTATAGCTGTTACTTCTGGCATGAACAGTATCCTTCCAGATATCTCTTAGCCAACTTCCTCATTTCTCTCTCTCTTTTTTTTAAGATTTTTAAAATTATTTATTTGAGAGAGAGCGCGTGCATGTGAGAGAGCATGAGCAGGGGGTGGAGGGCAGAGGGAGAGGGCGAAGCAGGCTCCCCGCTGAGCAGGGAGCTCAACTTGGCGCTCGATCCCAGGATTCTGGGATCATGACCTGAGCTGAAGTCAGACGCTTAAGCAGCTGGGCCACCCAGGCGCCCCTTTCTCATCTCTTTTAAGTCTTTGCTGAAAGACTTTGCTCTCAGTGTGGCCTACTTTGTGACCAAACTGTATCTCCATTTAATACTGCTTCCTGCCCTCCCATCACTTCTTTTTTTTTTTTTAATTTTTATTGTTATGTTAATCACCATACATTACATCATTAGTTTTTGATGTAGTGTTCCACCATCACTTCTTAGACCTTTAGATCCCCATTTACCCTGCTCTACTTTTTATTTTTCTCTAGTACTTATCCTCTAATATTCTGTACATTTATTGTGCTTATTATTTTCTTTATTACCATCTCTAGAATGTAAGTTGCATGAGAGGAGGAACCTTTATCTGTTTGGTTCACTGTATATTCTAAGTTCCTAGCATGCAATAGGTGCTTAGTTAATATTTGTGGAATGAAAGAGTGTATTTCATGCAACCTCAGAAAAATTAAAATTTGTTACCGTTTTCCTTCAGACTGAAATGTTTCCTTCCTCTTATGAAATTTCATGTTGGTATAATATGATTAAATGTTTAATAAATGGAATAGTAAAAGACATATATTAAGTACTATGCCAGACAGTTTATATATGTAACCTCATTTAATGAATAGACTGGGCCTTATACATAACACATGAATATTGTCCCCTTCAAAATGGACCCCTTTGGAAAGCTGTAGTCTAGTGATGCTGCCATGGCACAAAATAGCTGTAGAATCCGCTTTTATAAATGGCTTATTGGCTTGGTTAAGTCATCTTTTGAATATCCTCCTGGTGGGTAACCAAAGCATTATGCTTGGGAGTAGATTTAATTTTTGGATTTAAACAAAGCCACTTAGACTTAAGGTTAAGTGATCAAGTTAAGTAAAAGCTTTTTTTTTTTTTTTTAAGTAAAATCATGAAACCCATTTTCTTGGTTTGTAAACTTGCTTGGAGAAATCTTTCAACCGAAGAGTTACAGTGAGCTGAATATTTTAGAAGGTGTTCTTATTACTTAATTTCCTGATGAATGTTGAAATAGCATCTCCTTCATCTTCTCTGTTGCCTAAGTTCTTACTGATTTTAGAATGCCAAGAACTTTTGTAGTGTTAGTAAGCAGAATTGGAACATACCAGAGATTCGCATGTGTTCTGGTTAGTCAGGAAAGTTGGTGCTACATATATTCTTTAGACTGGTGTGTTGAACTATCATTGTCATACTTGATTGAACCTTAAGTTATTGTACTAAATATTCAAATAATATTTTATCTACTTAGAATTCATCCTGACTTTTAGGAGGCTATTTTATATTTTACTATAGAGTTAATTTTTAAAATTTAACTAATTTTGAAAGGTATACTACATTATTAAATATTATTCTATTAGGCCCACAGGTCAAAACTTTTAATGTGCTATTCGTTTTTATTATTTATGAGAATCAGTGAGGAAATAAGGTAAACTGAATTGTAATTTGCTTTATTGGCACCTTCTCAAGAATGTACTGATTCTGTATGTAGGATACTTGCCATAAGATTTTTCCAGGGTTTAGGGGCACCTGGGTGGCTCAGATGGTTAAGCGTCTGCCTTTGGCTCAGGTCATGATCCCAGAGTCCTGGGATTGAGCCCCACATCGGGCTCCCTGCTCAGCAGGAGGCCTAATTCTCTCTCTCGCTGTGTCTCTCTCTGTCAAATAAATAAAAAATCCTTAAAAAAAAAAAAATTTTCCAGGGTTTACTTATATTTCTGTTAAGCTTATTTTTTGCTTTTTAGAATGGCTTTCAATAAAATTATATTTGCAAAAGTGATTTTTGGAGTGAGTACAAATTTCATTTATAAACGTGTCATAAATTACACTCTCCTTTTAATTTAGGAAGTGGAAAAGTATAGAACTGAATATAATAAGCTTCGCTATGAACATACATTTCTCAAATCAGAATTTGAACACCAAAAAGAAGAATTTGCACGTATTTTAGAAGAAGAAAAAATAAAATATGAATCAGAGGTGAGTGATTATACTAGTTTAGTCATTATCCTTCTAGTCTGTAAAATTTTATGATTTTTTGTAAATTCCAAGTTAGAGTTGATTGCATAATTAAGTTTCATTCATTAATGGTAAAGTATTTGGCATGATATTCATCTGTTCTACAGTAACATTGTTTTTTGTGAACATTCTTTTTGGCTGTTAGCTTTTCCTCTTTTGTTCCTCCTTTATTTTGCCCTAGTCAATGGAGATAGTCTCTTTTCTTTCATAGAGAGACAGACTTCTTTCTACAAATACAGTTTTTTATATGACTTTTTTATGTAGAACTGTCCCCCTCTACTTTTTGGAACCGAACCACGTCCAGGAGAGCTCTGGCTGTCAGCCCATGTACCTTGTTTCTACTGACAGAAATAAGGGGTTTATACTTTAGGGCGTGCCCATCACATTCCAAGAAGTGTACTTTGTTCTTTCTGACATCTACAACTGCAGAATTTTCTCTCTGCTGCCTACAGTATGTTCTCCTACTCTGTCTCTACTGCTTAGACAGCCTTTCTACTCATTTTATGTTTCATCTCCTAATTTTGCCAAAAATGAAATTTGTGTTTATCATTCTTTATGGACTTATATGTGATTTTTCAGGATAAAAAGAAATATCAGTTTTGTCCTGCTATATTCAAGTAAGAAATCTAACACTAGTGGAATTTGTAAACAACAACAACAAAAAACTTGGTATCTGTAGTTATGTGAAATATTCTTTGTACAAACACATCTGCATTATATATTTATTGCATCATCCTTATTTGGAATTAAGAATTAGAATACACTCACCTTCCTTTACCAATTACTAATTGGATCAAACTGATCTATTTTTATTATTTTTTAACTTTAAATTCAGTTAGCCAACATATAGAACATTATTAGTTTCAGATGTAGAGTTTAGTAATTCATCAGTTGCATATAACACTTAGTGCTCATCACGTCACATGCCCTCCTTAATGCCCATCACCTAATTACCCTATCCCCCCACTCCCCTCTCCTCCAGCAACCCTCAATTTCTTCCCTATAGTTAAGAGTCTTTCATGGTTTGTCTCCCTCTCTGACTTCTTCCCATTCCGTTTTTCCCTCCTTTCCCCTATGATCCTCTGTGCTGTTTCTTATATTCCTCATATGAGTGAAACCATATGATAATTGTCTTTCTCTGGTTGACTTATTTCACTCAGCATAGTACCCTCCAGTTCCATCCACTTTGGTGTAAATGGTAAGATTTCATCCTTTCTGATGGCTGAGTAATAATTTCATTGTATATTATCCATTCATCTGTTGGTGGACATCTCCACTCTTTCCATAGTTTGGCTATTATGGACATTGCTGCTGTAAACATTGGGGTGCACGTACCCCTTCGGATCACTACATTTGTATATTTGGGGTAAATACCCAGTAGTGCAATTGCTGGGTCATAGGGTAGCTCTATTTTAAACTTTTTGAGGAACCTCCATACTGTTTTCCAGAGTGACTGTACCAGCCTACATTCCCACCAACAGTGTAGGAGGGTTCCCCTTTCTCCGCATCCCCGCCAACATCTGTCATTTCCTGACTTGTTCATTTTAGCCATTCTGACAGGTATCAGATGGTATCTCATTGTAATTTTGATTTGTATTTCCCTGATGCTGAGTGACGTTATGCATCTTTTCATGTGTCTGTTGGCCATCTGTATGTCTTCTTTGGAGAAATGTCTGTTCATGTCTTCTGCCCATTTCTTGACTGGATTATTTGTTTTTTGGGTATTGAGTTGGATAAGTTCTTTATAGATCTTGGATACTAGCCCTTTATCTCATATGTCATTTGCAAATATCTTCTCCCATTCCATAGGTTGCCTTTTAGTTTTGTTGACTGTTTCCTTTGCTGTTCAAAAGCTTTTTATCTTGATGAAGTCCCAATAGTTCATTTTTGCCCTTGCTTCCCATGCCTCTGGAGATGTGTCTAACAAGAAGTTGCTGCAGCCAAGGTTGAAGAGCTTGCTGCCTGTGTTCTCCTCTAGGATTTTGATGGATTCCTGTCTCACATCTAGGTCTTTCATCCATTCTGAGTCTATTTTTGTGTGTGGTGTAAGGAAATGGTCCAGTTTCATTCTTCTGCATGTGGCTGTCCAATTTTCCCAACACCATTTGTTGAAGAGACTGTCTTTTTTCCATTGGATATTCTTTCCTGCTTTGTTGAAGATTAGTTGACCATAGAGTTGAGGGTCCATTTCTGGATTCTCTATTCTGTTCCATTGATCTATGTGTCTGTTTTTGTGCCAGTACCATACCGTCTTGATGATGACAGCTTTGTAATAGAGTTTGAAGTCCGGCATTGTGATGCCACCAGCTTTGGTTTTCTTTTTCAACATTCCTCTGGCTGTTTGGGGTCTTTTCTGGTTCCATACAAATTTTAGGAGTATTTGTTCCATCTCTGTGAAATATGTCGTTGGTATTTTGATAGGGATTGCATTCAATGTGTAGATTGCTCTGGGTAGTATCGATTTTTAACAATATTTATTTTTAATTACTGAGCAAACTGCTTCATGATTGTTTGATAAGTAAGCTATAAGAACATTGGAACATTTGAGTCCATTGGTAATACAGTACTAGAAAACTATAAATATTTATAATAGCCTTTTTTATTAAAAACTTCTTTACAGCTCTATTCACATATGATGTCTTGTTATAATAGTCACTGCGATGAAGCAGGACTGTATTATTTTATCCGTTTTAAAATGAGGACACTTGAAGCATAAGGTAAGCACCTTGCCCAAAGTCTCACAAAAAGTCAGCAGCCAAATTTACCATAGAACTCAGGTGCCCCAACTACCAGCCCAAAGTTTTTAGTTTGGTGTGGCAATTTCAAATCATTGGTAATTTCAATTAGGAGCCATCCAAAAACTAATTTTGTTCAAGAGATCTGTCAGTTTAAACTAATGATGATGAAAGGTTTTGAATCTGTAATCATGACAGACTTAAAGGAATTACATTTAAAAATTTTCTTGTGGAAAATAGGAATGATAAAGATTTCCAGCCTAAAAATTGGTTTAGTGTATTAAAGAGTAACCAACCACTGAGGTTAAGGATACTGGTGCTTTAGTTTATATTTTGCATTTAAAACCTAATGTTGATGTTTATCTGGTAATGGTTATTTGTGTTCTCTAGTTTCTTAGTTTTATTGTTTTTCTAAAGAATGAAACTTGCATCTGAAATCTGATGACTAATCTATTTTTCACCCATGAGAGGCCAAATAATATTCATTAAAATTTTTAAGGGGTTACTGGCATCATTAGTTTTCCTAATTTAAATGTCTTACACAGGGGCGCCTGGGTGGCTCAGTCGTTAAGCGTCTGCCTTCGGCTCAGGTCATGGTCCCAGGGTCCTGGGATCGAGCCCCGCATCGGACTCCCTGCTCCGCGGGGAGCCTGCTTCTCCCTCTCCCACTCCCCCTGCTCTCTTGCTGTGTCTCTCTCTGTCAAATAAATAAATAAAATTTAAAAAAAAAAAAAATGTCTTACACAGAAATCTGAAGATAAACAGGTAGCTAAGAAGCCATAATTTGTAGAGACTAGAAAAATAAAACTTTCTGATAAGACCAAAGTTCTTTTCTTTCTACTTCCTGACTGAGTATGCAGGAACAGTATTAATTAGTGGATAATTGGGTATTTGTTCTTTCATTCCATCAGTTATCTTAGTGATATGATTGTGGATCATGAAACAGCATTGAAACTTCAAAGAAAAGCCTACTCTTGCCATCTGCCAATTTTACAATTTAAACTGGTATAAAATATATTAGTTTGTACTAAAAATAATTGGCTTTTCTTGCATTAAGGATTCACGCAATACTTGTGCATTTTCACTTTTTTTTTTAAGATTTTATTTATTTATTAGACAGAGAAACACAGAGAGGGAACACAAGCAGGGGGAGTGGGAGAGGGAGAAGCAGGCTTCCCGCTGAGCAGGGAGCCCGATGCGGGGCTCGATCCCAGGACCCTGGGATTATGACCTGAGCTGAAGGCAGACGCTTAACGACTGAGCCACCCAGGTGCCCCGCATTTTCACTTCTACAGATAAAAGAAGTAACTGAATATTCTTTACTGTGTTCTTAGGTGAATACTTCAGGAAGATTTTGTTAGTGTTTTCATGAGAAGCATTCTAGTGATTCACATTTTCCTCATGATACTCTGAATTAAAAGGAATATATGAAAGTAGATGTCTTTATCTTATAAGTAAGATAATGTCATGGTTTCTCAGTGCATTCAGCTATAAGAACATATTAAATCTGGCACTTCATACAGATGAAATTCTGAAGTTGTATGTATAAGCATTATTCAAAGTGGTACTGTTGTGTTTTACTATGTTATTTGGTGTCTAATTTTATATTCTGCAAATAGTAATGAACAATACAAAGAGTTATAGGTATAGGTGATTATACTGGTCAACTGAATGAGTGCAAGAAGCAGGAGTAATTCAGTGGGGAAGTATGTAGATTTTGAGAGAGGGGCAGTGAGTACTGCATCATATGAAAAACTTTAGAATGACAATATTATAATGACAAGTGCCTGAGATTATTCCGTCTGGCTTTCCAAACTGAGCTGTACCTTGGTTTTTTTGTTTGTTTGTTTGTTTGTTTTTTGTTGTTTTTCTTAAGATTTTATTTATTTGAGAGAGAGAGAGAGAATGAGTGGACGGAGGGGCAGAGGGAGAAGCAGACTCCCCGACTCCCCATGGAGCAGGGAGCCCAACTCGGGATTCGATCCCAGGACTCTGGGATCATGACCTGAGCCGAAGGCAGACACTTAACCAACTGAGCTACGCAGGCACCCTTTTTATTTATTTATTTGAGAGAGAGAGCAAGCGAGAGAGAGCGAGCGAGCACGTGCGTACGACCCAGGTGAGAGTCTAAGAGAAAAGCAGACTCCCTGCTGACACTCAACTGACTGAGCCACCCAGGTACCCCTGTACCTTGGTTTTTATGGGGCTGGTTAGAAGCCAGAATTCCTGTGGCAGAAAGGAGAACTTTTCTGGGTCCTTGTTACCACATGCTATTTTTTCTTACAACATTGGTAGCACAAAACTGATAATCATTTTCAAGTTTTGGTCTTTATTCTGACACACATATCATGAAACCTCTTAAAACACATCCTAATTTTGTCCTGGTATGTTCTGAACCTCTAGGTGGCCTATAAGGCTCCTTTATCTAAAATATTCCAAGTTCTCTGACTAGCACCCTTCTCAGATATTATAAACCATATTATAATAGGCAAAAGTCTCCCAGATTAAAACTAAGATACCTCCCAATGGGAATTCTCTGGAATGGATTTTGGCAAACCTTTTAGAAGGGCTCTGTGGAATCTTACTCATTAAAATTCTCTGTATGGGGCGCCTGGGTGGCTCAGTCGGTTAAGCATCTGCCTTTGGCTCGGGTCATGATCCCAGAGTCCTAGGATCGAGCCCTGCATCAGGCTCCCTGCTCAGCGGGGAGTCTCCTTCTCTCTCTCCCTCTGACCCCTCCCCCACTCATGCTCTCACTTGCTCTCAAAAATGAATAAAAAAATAATAATTCTCTGTATGGATACAGTTTAGACTGCCTCAAAAACTAAACTTTTTACATGTAAATTTTAAAGTGTTGAAGATGTTTATTTAATGTGACATTGAGAACTGAACTTCTCTGTGCCTCAGTGTCCTTATTTGTAAAATGGTGTTAACAATAGTATCTATCTCATGGATCTGTGAGATTTAATAAATTAGTATGTGTAAAGTACTTATATAAGTACCTAGCACATAGTAAATATTCAGTAAATGTTAGCACATACCAAAATTTTGGAGTGTATGATCCTGTTGTTTAGCATGCTGGAGTCTTCAGTGTCAGGTTTGTTCTTTAGATGATCTAAATAGTTCCAGGGCATCTCTCATTTCAGTTCCTCTGCCCCCCACCTTCATCTCACTCCAGCATTTGGACTGCTCTGCTTTCAGGTGCTCTGTGCCCTTGTGGCATATGTTTTATTATCCTTATTCTCTTGTTCCGTCTCAATACAATTTTTTTTAAGACACAGTGAACATCAGCTCATTTCCCAATATTTCTTGTATTCCATTCCCTAATCTTTCTGTAACTATGTCTGGGGGGCAAGTACGTAGTTCTGGGAATTGCTTTCTCCCTGTGACTATCTTTCTTTTACTAGGAGAAAATAAGGGTATAAGGAAAGGAAATTATAACATCCAAAACTAGATTAAAATATGAACTTTAGATTTGTAAATAATTTAAGTGCCACTTTCTTCTCAATATAAACAAATGACAGTGTTTTTGTATTCCATCATTAATTTAGGAAAAATTAATTCTAGTGCATATAGGGGAAGAGGGGAAACTTAGTAGAAACATAAAAAAGGTCAACTAATTTGATTTTAAAAACTGAGATCTCAGAACGTGGAACTTCATGTGCAAAATAGTTACCATAATGCCTGACACATAGTAAATGTTCACATTAATGGTGTTACTACTGTTAGTACTTGACAGCATTAATCATAGTACTAATTATCATAATAAACATAGCTGATATTTTATAGATTTCAGATTTGTAAATGACAAGCTGCAGAAGTTGAAAAAGTAAAATACATAGAGGTAGGACACAAATTCATACTTAGTTTATTGAGAGAATCACTTTATATATACTTATTTGAATTCTGTCAGCTGTAGGAATTAGATAGTCATTATTCCCATTTTATAAATGAGAAAACACTCATGAAAAAACACTCATGAAGCACTGAGAGATTAGTCCAAGGTTGTAAAGGTGGTAGGTGATAGAACCATGATTCACATTGTCTGGGAGTTTCTGTTTCTGGCCATGATGGAGTAATAGGGACTGAATTTTCCTAAGGCCTCGCCTAAAAACTGAGACAAAATATAGGAAACCGTGGTGTTCAGACACTGGAAAACAGGTAGTATGAGGTGCAGTGATCCCTGAAGGAAGGAAAACAAATGAGGTAAGCCCTACGATTGCCCCATATTATGTCCATCAGAGTGGAAAGGCTTTACAGTGCATGGTGCATTGAGTGCAAGACTCAGAAGGGTTTTACTTCAGTGGTACAGCCAAATTAGCCCTACACTAAAGGCTACTCTGGTTCTCCCTAACAAGTGTAAAAGCAAGATTTGAAAGGATCGAACTATTTCTAAGTAATTTAAAAGCATAGCAGAATGAAGATTTTTAAAAGTATGTAAAGGAATCCAGAAGAATCCAGCAATGGAAAAAAAAAAAACAAACCATAAAATTCACAATGTCAGACATCCAATAAAAAATGACTGGGCAGCCCAGATGGGTTCATAAGTGAACTCTACAAAACATTTAGGTCTCTACAGTCTTTTTCAGAAAATAGAATGAGAGGCAATATTTCATAACTCATTCTAAGAAGCCAGATACCTAATACCTTACCTAATACCTAAACCAAATAGACATTATAAGGGGAAAAAAAAAAACAAACAACTATAGACCACTGCCTCTCATGAACAAAGATTCAAGAATCCTGAACAAAATATTAGCAAATCAAATCCAACAGTGTATAAAAAGAATAATACACCATGAACAAGTAGGATTTATGTCAGGCATGCAAACCTGGTTCAACATTAGGAAATGAATTAATGTAATCCATCACCCCACAGGCCAAAAAAGAAAAATCACATGATCATATCAGTAGATGCAGAAGAATCATTTGAGAGAATCCAATACCATTCGTTTTAAAGATTTTATTTATTTATTTGACAGAGACACAGTGAGAGAAGGAACACAAGCAAGGGGAGTGGGAGAGGGAGAAGCAGGCTTCCCACTGAGCAGGGAGCCCAATGTGGGTCTCGATCCCAGGACCCTGGGATCATGACCTGAGCCAAAGGCAGATGCTTAACAACTGTGAGCCACCCAGGCGCCCCTCCAATATCCATTCTTGATAAAAACTCTCAGCAGACTAAGAATAGAGGGGGAAACTACCTTAGCTTGTTAGAGAACATCTACAAAAAACCTATAGCTAACATCATACTTAATGATGAGAAACTTAGGGCTTTCCCACTAAGATCAGGAACAGTGCATGGATATCCTTTTACCATGACTTTTCAACATCATGCTGGGAGTCTTATTCAATATGGTAAGACAAGAAAAGGAGATGAAAGACATACAGATTTGGTAGGGAGAAATAAAACATTTTGCTTGCAGATACATGATTGTCTATGTAGAAAATCTGAAACAGTGAACAAAAAACTCTTGAAATTAATAATCAGTTACAGTGAAATTGCAGGATACAAGGTTAATGTACAAAAGACACTTCCCTGTGTAATAGGAATGAACAGGTGGAATTTGAAATTAAAAACATAATATGACTTATGTTGGCATCCCCCCAAATGAAATACTGAGATATAAATCTGAAAAAAAAGTGGGAGATCTGTATGAAAAAACTGCAAAACTGATGAACAAAATTAACTAAATAAATGGAGTACTAGTCCATGTTTGTGGATAGGAAGACTCAATGTTGTCAACATGTCTGTTCTTCCCAACTTGATCTGTAGTTTCAGTGCAATCCCAATCAAAATGCCAGCAAGTTATTTTGTTGATATTGTCAGACTACATCTAAAGTTTATGTAGAGAAACAAAAGACCCAGAATAGCCAACACAATATTAAAGAACAAAGTCAGATGACTGACACTGTCTAATGTCAGGATTTGCTATAAAGCTGTTGTAACCAGCTCTGCTATTGGCAAAAGAATAGACAAATAGATTGAAAGAACAGACCAGAGTCTAGAAATAGACTTACACAAATATAGCCATTTGGTCTTTGACAAAGAGAAAGGGCAGAATGGAGAAAAAGTCTTTTCAACAAATGGTGCTAAAACAACTGGATATGCACATGCAAGAAAAAATGAATCTAGACACAGACCATACACCTTTCACAAAAAATTAAAAGTAGAACATAGACCTAAATGTAAAACTTAAAATTATCAAACTCCTAGAAGATAACAGGGGAAAACCTAGATGACCTTGGCTTTAGCGATGACTTTTTAGATGCAACAGCAAAAACATGATACGCAAAAGAAGTAATTGGTAAGTTAGACTTTATTAAAATTAAAAACCTCTGTGAAAGACATTGTAAAGAGAATGAGAAGAGAAGCCATTGACTGGTAGAGAATATTTACTACAGGGACATATGATAAAAGATTGTTATTCAGATTATACAAAGAACTATGAAACTCGACGATAAGAAAACAGCCTTATTTAAAGTTTAAAAATGGGCCACGGACTTGAACAGATATCTCACCAAAGAAGATATACACATGGCAAATCAGCTTATGAAAATATGTTCAACATTATACGTTATTAGGGAATTGCAAATTAGAACAAGATACTACAACACACATATTGAGAATGGCCAGATCCAAAACACCTGATACTAATTGCCAGTGAGGATGTGGAGCAACAGGACTTCCCACCATTACTGGTGGGAATGCAAAATGGTACAGCAACTTTGGAAGACAGTTTGACAGTTTCCTACAAAACTAAACATAATCTTACTAAACATAATCTCACCATAAGATGCAGCAGTCATACTTCTTGATATTTACTTAAAAGAACTGAGAATTTATGTCTGCCTAACAACTTGTGCAGTTATTTTTAGCACCTTTATTCCTAATTGCCAAAACTTAACCAATATGTCCTTCAGTAGGTGAGTAGTTAAATGAACTGTGTTACATGTAGACATGAAAAGACATGGCGGAACCTTTATTACATATTACTAAGTGAAAGAAGCCAATCTGGAAAGGCTGTATACTGTAGAATTCCAACTACATGACATTCAGGAAGAGGCAGTACTATGGAGACATTGAAAATATCAGTGGTTGCCAGGGATTAGGGGAGAGGGAGGGGTGAATAGGTGGAACACAGGATTTTTAGAGCAGTGACACTATTCTGTGTGATACTAAAGTGGTGGGTACATGTCAATATATATCCATCAAGTGGGAGGGATGGGGTGACTGGGTGATGGACACTGGGGAGGGTATGTGTTCTGGTAAGCACTGTGAATTGTGCAAGACTGTTGAATCTCAGATCTGTACCTCTGAAACAAATAATGCAATATATGTTAAGAAAGAAAAAAAGAAGAAGAAGAATGTAGCAGGAGGGGAAGAATGAAGGGGGGGAAATCGGAGGGGGAGAAGAACCATGAGAGACGATGGACTCTGAAAAACAAACTGAGGGTTCTAGAGGGGAGGGGGGTGGGAGGATGGGTTAGCCTGGTGATGGGTATTGAGGAGGGCACGTTCTGCATGGAGCACTGGGTGTTATGCACAAACAATGAATCATGGAACACTATATCTAAAACTAATGATGTAATGTATGGGGATTAACATAACAATAAAAAAAAATTAATTAAAAAAAAAATATATATCCATCAATATCCTTAGACACCAGGAGTGAACCCTCATATAAACTATAGACTTTTGGTCATATGATATGTTGTTATATGTTCATGAGTTGTAGCAAATATACCCCTCTGGTGTGTGATGCTGATTAGTGGGGGAGGCTGTGGGCAGGTGGGGGTAGGGACGTAAGGGAATTCTGTACTTTCTGCTCAGTTTTGATGTGAACCTAAAACTGCTCTAAAATGTAAAGACTTTTTTTAAAATAAAGACTTAGTTTTTGGGGTGCCTGGGTGGCTCAGTCGTTAAGCGTCTGCCTTCGGCTCAGGTCATGATCCCAGGGTCCTGGGATCGGGCCCCGCATCGGGCTCCCTGCTCAGTGGGAAGCCTGCTTCTCCCTCTCCCACTCCCCCTGCTTGTGTTCCCTCTCTCACTGTGTCTCTCTCTGTCAAATAAATAAAACTAAATAAATAAAGACTTAGTTTTTGAATTCCAATATAATTAACGTACAGTGTTATGGTAGTTTTAGGTGTACAATATAGTGATTTAGCAGTTCTATACATTACTCAGTGCTCATCATTATAAGTGTCTCTTAATCCCCTTTACCTGTTTCACCCATTTCCCCACCCATCTCCCCTCTGGTAACCACCAGCTTGTTCTCTATAGTTAAGAGTTTATTTTTTGTTTGTCTCTTTTTTTCTTTGTTCATTTGTTTTGTTTCTTAAATTCCACATAAGAGTGAACTCATATGGCATTTGTCTTTCTTTGACTTACTTCACTTAGATTAAACCCTTTAGATCCATCCATGTTGTTGCAAATGGCAAGATTTCATTCTTTTTTATGGCTGAGTAATACTTCATTGTATTTATACATAGCATATCGTCTTTATCCATTCATCTGTCAGTGGACACTTGGATTGCTTCCATAATTTCGCTATTGTAAATAATGCTGCAAAAAACATAGGGTTGCATATCTTTTCAAATTAGCGTTTTCATTTTCTTTGGGTAAATACCCAGTAGTGCAATTACTGGATTGTAGGGTAATTCTATTTTTAGCTTTTTGAGGCACCTCCATACTGTTTTCCACAGTGGCTGTACCAGTTTGCATTCCCACTGACAGTGCAAGAGAGGTCCTTTTTTTCTACAACCTCGTCAACACTTGGTTCTTGTGTTTGTTATTTTAGCCATTCTGACAGGTGTGAGGTGATATCTCATTGTAGTTTTGATTTTCATTTCCCTGATGATGAGTGATGTTGAGCATCTTTTCATGTGTCTGTTGGCTATCTGTATGTCTTCTTTGGAGAAATATCTGTTCATGCCTTGTGCCCATTTTTAATTGAATTATTTGTGGTTTTTTTGGTGCTGCGTTGTAGGAGTTCTTTCTATATTTTGGATACTAACCCTTTATCAGATACGTCATTTGCAAATATTTTCTCCCACTCTGTAGGTCGCCTTTTAGTTTTGTTGTTTCCTTAGCTGTGCAGAAGCTTTTATTTTGATGTAGTCCCAATAGTTTATTTTTGCTTTTGTTTCTCTTGCCTCAGGAGACATATCTAGAAAAATGTTGCTACAGCTGATGTCAAAGAAATTACTGCTTGTGCTCTCTTACAGGATTTTTATGGTTTTAGGTCTCACATTTAGGTCTTTAATCCAGTTTGAGTTTATTTTTCTGTATGGTATAAGAAAGTGGTCCAGTTTCATTCTTTTGCATATAGCTTTCCAGTTTTCCCAACACCATTCATTGAAAAGACTGTCTTTTTCTTATTGGATATTCTTTCCTCCTTCATTGAAGATTAATTGACCATATAATCATGGGTTTATTTCTGGGCTATTTCTGTTCTCTTGATCTGTGTGTCTGTTTTTATGCCAGTACTGTACTATTTTGATTACTACAGCTTTGTATTATATCTTGAAATCTGGGATTGGGATCTCTTCTGTTTTGTTCTTTTTTTCAGGATTGCTTTGGTCTTTTGTGGTTCCATAAAATTTTTAGGATTATTTGTTCTAGTTTGGTGAAAAATGCTGTTGGTATTTTGATAGGGATTGCATGAAATCTGTAGATGGCTATGGGTAGTATCAACATTTCAACATTTGTTCTCCCAATCCATGAGCATGGAATAAAGGCTATTTTTTTTTTAAATTGACTGGGCATGCAGAGAAGCAGGAGAATTTATTTCATAATGGAGAAAAAGTCGACAGAAACAGACCTGTAAATTACAGAATTAGTAGACAGGGTCATTAAACTATATAAATATACTCCATAAGTTCAAAAAGTTAAAGGAAACCTTGAACATAATGAAACACATGGAACACATTTTTAAGAAAAGATTCTTGTGATAAAAAATACAGCTAACCCTTGAACAACGTGGGTTAATACTGCGCAGATCCACTTATAAGCAGATTTTATTTTTGATAACTAGTACAATACTGTAAATATATTCTCATAATGTTCTTAACATTTTTTTCTCTAGGTTGCTTATTGTAAGAATACAGTATTATATATACGTATAACATACAAAATATGTCAGTTGACTGTATTATTGGTAAGGTTTCTGGTCAACAGTAGGCTATTATTAGTAGTTAAGTTTCTGGTGGGGGGGGCAAAAGTTATATATGGATTTTTGACTGCACAGGGCGTTGGTGCCCCTACCCCCTGCTTTGTACAAGGGTCAACAATCTAAGTGGAAAATACACTATAAATGGATTAGACACTGCAGAAGAAAAAATAATGGCTAAATTGAAGATTTTGCAATAGAAACTATCCAAGATGGAATATAGAGAGAAAAAGGATAGGAAAAAAATGGTTATAATACATAGTGGGATAATGTCAGATAAGTCAAATTCTAAAATGAGAAGGGAAGAACAGAAAAAAATATTTGAAGAAATAATGGCTAAATTTTTCAGATTTCATGAAAAATATAAATCCACAGATCTGAAACTCTCAAAGAAACACATGGACAAGAAAACACAAAACTATACCAAGGGCACATAGATTCATATTAGTTAAAACTAGTGATAAAGAGTAAATCTTAAAAAGCACCCAGAAGACTTCTCCCAGGAACATGGAGTAGATGTACTTTCCCCTCTTCATCTTACTAAGGAAAACAAAAAACTCGATATTATAGGACAGGAGAGTCCTGTTCTCTCCAGCCAAAGCACTAGGAAAAGAGCAGCCAAATACTGCAGTAAAAACCAGCCCCATCCCAACTTTAAGTCTTCCCCAGGCTGTAATGTGGAGCCCTAATTTTCAGCCAAGATGATTACCAGAGAAGGCAAGGTAGGGAGCCAGGACTTTCATTCACACTTGTCAATAACTAGGGTTTCCACCTTTCTGCCATGATGGTGTTGGAGATGACATCAGAGCCTAGATTTCCACTGCCTCATTGGCAGTAACAAGGTACCCCCTCCCCTTTCGGCTTGGGTCATGGCAGAGAAGGCCTAGTGCAGAATCAGGATTTTCACTATTATCCAGCCCTGGAGTGTTAATGGAAGCTACATCTGACTCTGTGGTGTCAGTGAGGTCACATGGGGAGCAGTAACAAGTCATTCCTACCCCTGCCATTTAGGGAGCTATCTGTGTGCTTAGTTGGGAGCTGGAACTCTTAATTCTACCCAGCATGGGTGTCATGAGGAACCTCTCCCATCTTGGGTGTCATAGAGCTAAAGTGGGGAATCTATACTACTACCTCCACCTGGTAGTAATGAGGTGATGACACCATCCTTTCCCTGCCAGAGCCATGTTCTAAAAAGCCAGCTAAAACAAACTTTAGATAAGATCCAGAGTCTCCTAATACAATACCCCAAAAGTCTAAATTTCAGTAGAAAATCACTTGTCATACTGAGAACCTGGATGATCTCAAAACCAAAAGCCTATGGAATGGGAGAAGATATTTTCAAATGACGTATCTGATAAAGGGTTAGTGTCCAAAATCTGTAAGGAACTTACCAAACTCAACACCCAAAAAAACAAATAATCCAGTTAAGAAATGAATATTTTTCCAAAGAAGACATAAAAATGGCTAACAGACACATGAAAAGATGTTCAGCATCACTCATCATCAGGGAGATACAAATCAAAACCACAGTGAGAGATACCACCTCACACCTATCAGAATGGTTAAAATTAACACAAGAAACAACATGTGTTGGTGAAGGTGTGGAGAAAGGGGAACCCTCTTGCACTGTCCGTGGGAATGCAAACTGGTACAGCCACTGTGGAAAACAGTATGGCAGTTCCTCACAAAGTTAACAATAGAATTACCCTATGACCCAGCAATTGCACTACTAGGTATTTACCCAAAGGACACAAAAATACTGATTTGGAGGGGCACATGCACCCTGATGTTAGCATTATCACCAATAGCCAAACTATGGAGAGAACCCAAATGTCCATTGACCAATGAATGGATAAAGAAGATGTGGGTGGTGTGCATGTGTGTGTGTGTGTATGCACATATCTTGGAATATTACCCATCAAAAAGAATGAGATCTTGCCATTTGCAATGATGTGTATAGAGCTAGAGTGTATTATGCTAAGTGAATAAGTCAGAGAAAGACAATTACCATATGATTTTACTCAACTGGAATTTAAGAAACAAAACAGATGAACATAGGGGAAGAGAAAAAAAGGCGGAAGCAAACCATAAGAGACACTTAACTATAGAGAACAAAATTGAGAGGTGGTGGAGGGAGGTGGGTGGGGGATGGGCTAAGTGGGTGATGGGTATTAAGGAGGGCACTTATTGTGATGAGCAATGGGTGTTATACGTAAGTGATGAATCACTAAATTCTACACCTGAAACCAATTTTGCCATGCTTGTTAACTAGAATTTAAATAAGAATTTGAAATAAAATCTCAAACTAAATGAAAAAAGACAATAGATACTAACACTGAGATGACAGAGATATTATTAGAATTATCTGACAAAAGATTTCAAAGCAGCCATGGTAAAAATGTTTTAATATGCAATTACAAACGTGAAACAAATGGAAAAAATAGAGTCTTAGCAAAGAAATAGACAATGTAAAGAACCAAATAAAAATTTTAGAACTGAAAAATATGATGACCATTGAAACCCCCCCCCCAAACAAAACAAAACAAACCCTCAATTGTTGGGCTTAACAGCAGAATGGAGGGCATAGAGGAAAGAATTTGTGAACTTGAAGATAGAACATTAGAAATTACCCAATCTTAACAAGCTACAGAAAATGGATTAAAAAAAGAAATGAGCACAGAGAGCTGTAGATACCTGTGGATTATCACAAAAGATCTAAGATTTTTGTTTTTGAAAGGAAAAGAGAGGGCAGTGTTGAAAAAGTACTTAAAGGCTGAAACCTACCCAAATTTGATAGACCCAAACATAGATTCAAGAAGCTAAGTGAATATCAAAATAGGATCAAACGAAAGTAATCTACCTAAGAAACATCATACTCAAACTTATAAAAACTATAGGGAAAAAGATCTTGAAAGCAGTGAGAGGTATGATACTTAACTTATAGGGGGAAAACAATTCCAAAACATTTCTCATCACAAAACCATAGAGGCCAGAACAAAGTGCCATGACATTATCAAATGCTAAAAGGAAAGAAGTATCAACTCCTAATTATCCAGCAAAAATGTCCTTCAGGAATGAAGACTATAAATCAAGATCTTCTTAGAATAAGGAAAACTAAGAATCTGTTACCAGTAGTTTCAAAAGAATGCCTATGGGAAATTCTCTAAAAAGAAAGAAAACAATAAAAGAAGGAACATCAAAACATCAAGAAGGCTAAAAGAACACAGTAATCAAAACTCTGGGTGTATACAATAGATACTCCTTTCCTGAGTGACTTTTCTAAATTTTGTTTGATGGTTAAAGCAAACATAATGCTGTCTGATGTGTTTTAAATGTATATAGTGCATGTAATTAAGACAATTATAAACAAGGGTTAAAGGATGTAAAGAGAGGTAAAGTTTCTCATTATCACTTGAACTAGTAAAATGAACCCAGTAGACTATGATAAAGTATGTATATATAATGCCCGGACCAATAACTAAGAAAGCTATACAAAGAGATACACTCAGAACATTATAGGTAAATCAAAATGGAATCCTAAAAAAATGTTTAAGGAGCCCATAGGAAGGCAGGAAAAAGAAACCAAACTTAGAACAAGAAATAGGGAAAGAAATGAAAAACTTAAGACATAACATATTCATAGTCAGAATAAAGGTAAATGGTATAAATATAACAAAAGAGATTTGCAGAATGGATTTTATTTTTTAAAGATTTTATTTAGAGAGAGAGAGTGAGCAAGTGGGGAGAGGGGCAGAGGGACGGGAAGACAGAATCCCCAACACGGGGCTCGATCCCGTGACAATGAGATCATTACCTGAGCCAAAATCAAGAGTTGGACGTTTAACCCACTGAGCTGCCCAGACGCCCCTGCAGAGTTGATTTTAAAAATGAAAGACAACTGTATGCTGTCCACGGGAAACTTCAAATATAACAATATAGGTAGTTAGTAAAAGGGTAGAAAAAAATGTCTTGTAAATATTCAAATATTAGTTAAAAGAAGTAGAAGTGGCTGTATTAATATCAGATAAAGTAGACTTCAGAGCAAAGAAAAATGCCAGAGGTAGAAGATTATATAATTATAAAAAATGTCAGTCCATCCTGAAGACAAGAATACTAAATGTGTATGAACCAAATAGAACTGCAAAATATGTGAAGCAAAAACTGATAGAACTAAGAGGAGAAATAGATGAATACATAATTATTGTTGGAGATTTGACATCCTTGTTTCAACAGTTGATAGAAAAATTAGAAAATCAGGGAGGATCTAGAACTCAACAACACCATTAACCAGAAAAATCTAATTGATATTTATAGAACACTCAACCCAACAAGAGCACCTAAACATATTTTTTTCAAGTGGCTACTGAATATATACCAAAACAGGCTATATCCTGGGCCATAAAATAAACCTCTACAGATTTATAAAAATTGAGATTATACAGAGTGAGTTCTCTAACCACAACAGACTCAAACTAGAAATCAGTATCAGAAAGATAGTAGAGAAATCCTCAAACAGTTGGAAATGAAATGACACACCTCAAATAATTCATGAGTCAAAGAGGAAATTTCAATGAAAACATATTAATCAAAAATAATTTTAAAAAATTCATTAGCCTGAATGAAAATGTAACATGTTAAAATATTCAGGATACAGCTAAAGCAGTGCTGAGAGAAAATGTATGGCATTAAATGCATTCATTAGAAAAGAGGAGAAAAATATCAAATTAGTACTCTAAGCTCCCACCTTAAGAACCTAGAAAAAGAGGATCGAAATAAACACAAATAAGGAGAGGGAAGGAAATAAGAAAAATAAGAGTAGAAACAATGAAATTGAAAACAGAAAAACAGTAGAGAAAATCAGTGAAGCAAAGAGCTATTCTTTGAAAGGATTAATAAAATTGACAAACCTCTAGCAAGACTGCCAAAAAAGAGGGAAGACACAGATTACCTATATCAGGAATGAAACAGAATATCACTACAGATCTTGCAGACATCAAAGGGTAATAAAGAAATCTGGTGAACAACTCTACCCAAACAAATTTGTCAAACATAGATGAAATGGATCAAAAGGCAGATACTACTGTAACTCACCCCATATGAAATAAATCATGTGAATAGCCATATAACTATTAAGAAAACTGAATTCATATTGAAAAACTGACTAAAGAATGGTGTCACTGGAGAATTCTATGAAGTGTTTAAAGAGGAATGAAAACCAGTTCTATACAGTGTCTTTCAGAAAATAGAAGAGGAGAGGGATGTTACCAGGTGGGGAAACTGGACAAAGGGTACACAGAAACTCTTTAAATTATTTTTTACAATTGCATATGAACCTACCATCATCGAAAAATAAAGTTTAATTAAAAAGGCGGGGGCGCCTAGGTGGTGCAGTCAGTTAAGCAACCAACTCTTGGTTTCAGCTGAGGTCATGATCTCAGGGTCATGAGATCGAGCCCACGTCGGCCTCCTCGCTCAGCTGGAGTCTGCTTGAGATTTTTCTCTCCCTCTCCCTCTGCCCCTCCTGCTTGTGCACTCTCTCTCTCTCAAATCTTAAAGATAAACAGAAAAAAGTTATTTTCTGCAGAAGAACAAAGGTAAGAATGACAACAGATTTCCTTTTGGAAATATAAGCCCAAAGACAGTAGAGAAATATCTTTAAAATATTAAAAGCAACAACGACAACAAGTTAGGCTGTTTGATTCCAGAGCCTGTACTCTTAACCATTTCTCTATGCTGCATCCTAAAGATAATAGAAACAGAGATGGATGGAGCAATTACATATACCACTTTCTCCTTTTGTGTGCCTGGGGAGTTAGAATGGTACGCCCATCCTTTGAAAAGAAGATAAACAACAACTATTCCTAGTCCTGGATTTGTTTCTTGTTTCTGTTGTTTCCTTTACTTCAACAATCTTGTAAAAGTAAAATTGGTTAATAAATCATGTTTGCTGTCAAGTAAGCTTATATTCAAGAAGAGAATAAAGTAAATATAGAGGTAACTGTAATACAGGCAAATTTGGCTAAATGTCATAAAGTAGAAATTCAGACAAAGCCTTTGGGAAATTTAGAGCAAGGATTGAGAGTACAACAAATTACGGGTATCAAGGAAGATTGCTTGTGAATCTGATTGAGAGTGGAGGAAGAGGGAAGAGCTGAGGATGTCCGAGATCTGTGTCCTGATGACTGGGCCGAGAGCAGTGTCATCGTGGTGGTTAAATAGAAGTTCTTGGATAGCACAGGTTTTGTGATTATTTGCTTGTCGGCTAGGTTGTGTAATGTATCCTTACTACCTAGAACAGTGCTGGGTACATAATAAGTACTCAGTATTTGTTACATGAATGAGTAAACAGAGAAATTAGAAGGCAGCGATCACCAGATTTTGTAAGAATGATTTGATGGTGAGCTCTAGTTGGAGAGTTACAAATGTGGAATCTAATCCTCACTATGCCATTAGCCAGGTCTGACCATAGTTTCAGCTACCACTCCAGCTGTCACACAGATGGCTCTCAAAACTACTGTAGAGAGCAGTAATATAGGAAACATGCTGATGAAGAACGTTAGCTGCCTGACCCCATATGTAAAATGAAGAGGACAAGAGAAATGATTGTTAATAAGTGCAATTTTACATCTAGTGCACTTAGCTCAGCATTTGGTCCATTGTACTCAATACAGGGCACCATTGTCTGAACTTGAGTTACACATGGGCTCCTGACCTAGATGAGCCACCACACCTCTAATATAGCACATTAAAACTGTGTTTGAGTTACCTCATGCAAAAAGCTAAATGGTATTTTAAAGATATCCAGCCTAAGACCTTCATTTTAATTTGTGCCAAAGTGAAAAAGTAACTTGCACAAAGTCACACAGCTAGCTGAAGGAAACAAAATATGGAGGGGAAAAAGGTATTCAGGGACCAAACATGGGGCTAATGTTTACATGTAAAGAGTGGGAGGAAAAATAGGAGAGAGACACTAATTAGTTGGGCTTGACACTGACTTTTACAGCTGCCTCCTATAATGAATTTTATTTTCTGGAAAAAAATGATATTTGCCTGCTAGATAGCTCTACCTTTCCCATGGACATCTTTATTTCAACATGTCTAAAACCAAACTGGAATCACTACATGTTAAAACTGAAAAAGAGTTTTGAGGGTTTCCATTCTAAACTCTCATTTTACAGAAGAGGAAAACAGATTCTGTACTGGGGTGGAGGTCTCACCCTTCTTAGATTCATTTATAGCAACATGAGCCATCATTCATCTCTTGGGTCACTTTTGCCTAGGTTGCAGAGCATTACTTAAAGTCCTTTTGGCTTAGAGTGATCCTTCTAAGCTCATCCTGGCTAGTTTTTAAGAGCAGTGGGTTTTTGTTGTTTTGTTGTTGTTTCTTGTTTTTTGTTTTTTCATTTTTCTCTTTTTATTTTTTTTCTTCAAACAGCTGAATCCTTTAAGTTGAATCATATGAAGAAACCCCATATGTAAAAAGAGACTAACAAGAGGAGGTGCCCTGGTTAGCTAAGATACGGTGGTGGTTGGAGAGATCAGGAAAGGGAAAGGAAGAATTTTACTCTGGTAACTTGGCGCTCTCATTCCTAGGGGTGAGGGTCCTCCGGAGTGCCCCTGAGGTTAGGAAGCAGTTTGAAACTCACTGATTTGGAGGCATGTGGGATCCGGGAGTGGTGGTTGGCACGAATGAGAAGGTTGCTGGTGTTTCTCCTCATCAAGTTCCCCCGTGACTTCCACGTACCCTGGAGTAATGATTTTTAGTTCTTTTTGAATCTAAGAAGTAAGAATGAGGCCATCAGTGCAACTAGGGTCTTAATAAACTCCCAGCCATCATTTAAAAACTCTCATCAGTCACATTTGTAGTTATTTACACAGACAAGCAGCTTTTTTGTGAATTAAGTGGCTTGGAATAGATAATTTTAATAGTATAGACATAGCCCAAGAATTATTGTCACATGAGGAAAAGCTTAGCAGCAATCAGCATATTGATCTTGCATAAACCGCTATAATGTTCTGATGAATTGTAAAATACTTGACACATTTTTAATTGTTTTTCTAGTATTATTTATAATTTTGAATTTTAGTCAGCAACTGATGAAGCCCTGTTTTAGACACCATGGGGAGATAGAAGGAAAATAGGCCAAGGTCCTTGCCCTCACATTTGAGTCATGCTGAGTGCAGAATGAAGAACGTGACATTTTAGGTTTTTTTCCTTTGTACTTGATTTCACAACCTGAGCTTTCTTTTTTATATTGTGTAATTTTTAATTTTAATTTACTGACTTGTACAAAAGCATATTCACAATTGAAAATTCAATAATTTAAGGTTCTGTGCTTTCTTTCAAATTATTATTAGATTGCAAGCCTGGAGAAAGATAAAGAAGAACTACTTAATCAACTGCTTAAGGTTGAACCCCCAGGAGAAAGCAAACGAATGGAGCTACTTGCTCGAGAGAATGTCCATTTGTGTCAGAAATTAAAAGGTTTAGAGGCTGAAGTAGCAGAATTAAGGGCTGAAAAAGAGAATTCTGGTGCTCAGGTAGAAAATGCCCAAAGAATTCAGGTGCGGCAGTTGGCTGAGATGCAGGCTACAGTCAGATCCCTGGAGGTAAGATTTTAATTGCTTCCCAGTAGAGTATGGCATGCTTTTTTAAAAGTGCAATTGACAAGCCTTTGATTTTTAGACCATAAATGTATGCTCACCAATCTAATGCTGACGTTATTTGTAGAGTCCCAAGAGTATATGTTCTTTTTGTAAAGAAGAAAGCTATTGATTCATAAGCAGTAGCTATGCTGCCGTATTTACAAAGGGATTATTTATTCTTTGGGAGAATGAATTAACCCTTAAAGTGCCAGAAAGTAGAATATGCCAGATTTTCAAAATTTGAGCTCTGAGGATTAAAGTCCTCTCAAACCAGAAAAAACAGTTTCTTCCTAGATAGTTATTTCCTTACGTGGGATTCAGGATATTAAAATCATAAATCTTGTTTAAATAAAAATACCATACTTTTATATCTTATGACAGTTTCTTGCCGGAGTAATACAATTCAACTTGGTGCTAATGTATATAAGCCTTTAGTGAAATATTTCCCTGAGTTCATTAGAGAAAGATAAGAGCTGGGAGAGGTAGGCTGGTACTCCTAGAGGTATTCTCTGAAAATTCTTGGTTTCCATTGTTGGAGAGGAAAACCTTTTTCTTTATCCTCCTAGGTTCACAGGTTGGAAGTTGTGAATTAAACTGACAAAAGACAGATTAACAAGAGAAAAAATATTTATTCGTGTTTGTGTACAGGAGTTCACAGAAAAATGTGGCTACAAGTGGTAGTTAGAATTTGGGGCTTACATACCACCTTAATAGAGAAAGGAGAGGGGGAGAAAGGGCAGGAACACAAATGACTTTTAGGAAAGCTAAATGGGCCTTTAGGAAAATAGATGGGAGATATGACAGTTTTGTGACAATGTGTAGGTGATTTCTTATCCTGGTACTGATTTCTCCCTTGATAGGAGTCAGTCTTCCCTGGCTATGAAACCCCAGGGGAGGGGATTTATAATTCTTTTTGGAGGCTCTGCTTTTTGGCAGCTAAGAGAAGTTCAGGGAAAAACCTTTTCCTGTGTCTATTGATTATCAAATGCCTTCAGCTCAAAATAATTTTTATGCCACTGTGGCATATTCTGCATCCCTTAACCATCTTGTTTAGGTGTGCTTACTTTTCCTAGTTCTTAGTGTCTAACATGTAACAGATATACCAGTTTAATTGTTTTGATTTATTTTGAGCAATCCAGAGAGAGAGAAAGAAAGAGTGTGTGTGTGTGTGTGTGTGTGTTAGAACAGTTGTGAAATGATTAGAGTTGTAGGGAAATTAGTGGGCACCTAGCAAAATAATGATTTTTTTTTTTTTTTAGCCAACAAACTGGGTACAGGGAGCACATTGATATGTTTTGAAGCATAGAAGTCACCTTTTTATTTTTGGATGAAGCCTCTGACAGTATTTACTGGTTTCCTGAAGTAAAGTTGTATCATTGGACCTTAGACATGAGGCAGTTCAGAATGGTACTGTTACGTTGCTACCCTCCCATCCTTAATGTATTAATAGTGACAGAATAAGTGGGATGAATGCAGTTGAATATAGCATATGATCCCAATGCAAAGCTTTTCATTGAGGTCATTTAGAGTGATGATTTTCAGGACAGGTTGAATGATTACAAAAGGTGGGAGGTTCCTTTGTGACATTTTCAAAATAGCCTGTAGTTAATTTTATCATTTGTCAGATGAAATGAAAAGAAGCATTTCTTTCTTTGATTTTTTTGGCTGTCATTGTGCCCAAAGAGTATCATTTTGTATGTTAGGAAAATAGCTTTTTTCTGAATTATTTGTTGAATATATTCTTAATCATATTTAAGATATATAGGAAATGAGATCTTATAAAACTGTACTTATTCTGAAATGTCAAACATTTTAATTTTAACTATTTTGAGTAGAAATTTATTTTTAAAAAGCATTTAGTTTTCACTTTCTAATGAAAGAGTACTATGAGTGTTACCAACCAGAAATTTTCTCGACAATTTAAAGACTTAAGAAATCTTTATGATATATTGGGTTCAAGAGCTATTGAGCTCTTTGTTCATACTACCAGAGTCTCCAGATTAGTTGAGGATTTTGAATTTTTGAATCTCTTGTTTTTATTTTTTAATCTGCCTTGATTTTCACATTTTTAGTTCTCACTTATTATTATAAATGAACCCTTTCTTCTACTTTCTATTATACTTTTGTATTTCTGTTATGCATTGAAACCCCCAAAAATGTTTGCTTCAAATTGTGTCAACAATAAGAGTAAATAGGTATCAAGTGAGTGCATTAGGTACTCTCTTTCATGAGAGAAGTGTATGTGTTTTGTTTTGTTGGTGGCTGTTGATATGTCGTTTGTCCAGAGACTGTTGTTGCATATTTTTGGAGCAAATATCTTTCATTTGAATCCTACCAGTTACTTTGAGAAAACACTTGTTGCTTTGGTACATGTTAATACTGTTGAGGTTTTGAATAATTTGGGGTAGTATGATTATACATATATTTAAAATAGTGCTTATTTTATTTTTATATAATTATAAAAATTATGAATAATTTTAAAAATATTTTTTTAATACAAGGCTGAAAAGCAGTCAGCTAAACTACAGGCTGAACGCTTGGAAAAAGAGCTACAGTCAAGCAGTGAACAAAATACTCTTCTAATCAGTAAATTGCATAAAGCTGAGCGGGAAATAAATACGTTGACCAGTAAAGTAAGTCATTTTAATGTTTCTACTTCATTCTTTAGAATGCTTGATATTGCATAATGACAAATTTTGTATTCAAATTGTTTACTTCTCTATATTGAAATCTTTTTTTATCTTATCATTCTGCCTTCCAAATATATATAGAAACTGATGAGTTTTTACTGCCTTTACTGTGACTACTCTTGTCCAAGCCATGATTTCTCTAAGTTCAATTTTTACAGTAGCCTCCTAACTCTCTACCTATTCAGAGCTCTGCATGATCTGGCCTCTGCAGTCTTTCCAGAGCCATCACAGTCCGTTTTCCCTCCTGTTCACTTTGCTTCAGCCTTACTGGCCTTCTTCTCACTCTTACTTACATCTGTCCTAGGGCCTTTGCACTTGCCTGCTGACATGGTCTTCCCTCAGATCCATGTAGCTTGCTTTCTTGCCTCTTTTTTCAGAGAGGCCTTCCTTGTTTACACATATAAAATACCATCTTCCCTCTTCCTGCCTCACTGTCTGTCTTCTTTACCTGCTTTATTTTTATTCATAGCTCTTAACAGCATTTGATATATTTATATTTGTTTATTTTTTGTCTCTTCTCTTCTCTCCCACCCCCTTTTCCTTCAACCAAATAGAAGCTTTAAGAACAGGGACATTGCTTTTATTACTCCTTGTACCTCCATCTCCTGCAACGGTGCTGACACACAACAGGCCCTCTGTAAATACTTGTTAAATGAGTATTCTAATAACAGCAGCATGGTGTGCATTTATGTTATTTTTATGTTATTTTTTGAAAGATTATTTATTTTAGAGAGTGTGTGTGTGAGAAAGAGGAGGGGAGGGCAGAGGGAGAGAGAGAATCTCCAGCAGACTCCCCGCTGAGCATGGAGCCCGACACAGGGCTCCATCCCAGGATCCCCAAGATCACGATCTGAGCTGAAATCCAGAGCCGTCAACTTAACCGACTAAGCCACCCAAGTGCTCCTACGTTATTTTTAAAAGCATATATATAATGGTGTGCACATCTTTTATATCCCAAGTTTTCTCAGGAACTTACAGTTTTTCCCCTTTACATGCTCTATATATAAGGAATCTGGTAACCAGAAATAGGAGAGCAATGATAAAAGTATTTTGTAGAAAACTGTAGTGAATAACAGTATCCTCTCTGGAGTCAAGACAGACTAGATTCAAATTCCATTTATTTTCCTCAGTAGCTGTAAGACCTTGAGCAATTTACTTTCTCTCTGAAAATTTTAGTGTTTTTCTTTATAAGCAGACTAATATCTACCTTATAGATTATGGCAAAATTAAATGCAATATTATGCATAAAGCACTTTGCATAAGGTCTAGTAGATAATTACCCAAATATTAGCTATTATTAATGGTAGTACTTGGGGGCATCTTCAAGATCTTGGAAATAAGTTTGGTTTCTGAATCAGTGAAATCAATTATTTTCCATCAGAGCAGAGTTATGTAAAATTACCTTGAAAAACAAAATGGCTCCCAGACCAGAAGGAACTTACTGTAGCATAGTAGAAATGAACTTATCTAAAGGAGTAATGTAGTCATCATAAATTCCTTGGCCAAGGAATTACTTGAGAGGACTTAGGCAGTGTTCATGACAGAGAGAAGATAGAGTTTTAGTCAGTAGAATGTCAGTATTCTGTCCCATTGGAGAGAGAATTCTTACTGTGGGAAGGAATACACCAATCTGTTTTAAATGGTGAGCATCAAACTATCATTTCATTTCATTCCATTTTTCTGATTGTATGATCACCAAACAACTTTCTGTTATTTGACTTCCCATATAATTTTGTCTACAGGGAGAGAAGGCACACTGGTCCTTCAGACTTAGAGTGTTCTATTTTCCATTATAGTTTTTTTCTCACAGTTCTGATTTTATAGACCAATCTTTGTAAACTTTATTAATGTGAGTGCAGCCTTAAGAGTGGTGATTTCTGTGTCAGAAAGGCCATAAGCCATAATACTATATGTATTAGATGCCACCCTTGGGAGATAGTCTACCCAGTTTTTTCCATGGCAAACACATACTCTTTTATGTTTGCAGATTCTGTCTCTAGTGACATTAAAAATTTTTGTTTGAATTTTTATACTTTACAGTTTACAAAGTGGTTTTGTAGCCAGTGTATCATTTAATTCATGAGACATGGCTGACACTAGAAAGAATAAGTGAAAATTAGGCAAGAAGGGGGTGCCTGGGTGGCTCAGTCATTAAGTGTCTGCCTTCGGCTCAGGTCATGATCCCAGGGTCCTGGGATCGAGCCCCGCATCGGGCTCCCTGCTTGGCAGGAAGCCTGCTTCTCCCTCTCCCAGTCCCCCTGCTGTGTTCCCTCTCTCGCTGTCTCTCTCTGTCAAATAAATAAAATCTTTAAAAAAAAAAAAAAAAGAAAATTAGGCAAGGAGATTTTTAATTGTTGAAATACTTTTATTCAAATGTCTTCTAGTCTAGCTTATAGGTTGAGACTAAGATGTATTTAGAAATTAAAAACTGTCATCTTGGAGGAGGTAATGAAGTACAATAGAAAAGTCCATGGACTTGGAATCAGATAAATCTGTCTTTTGATCCTAACTCATTTATCTCACTCATTACATGGGTGACTTCTGATTTGCTTAACTTTTAAGTGGGAACAATGCCTATCTCTTACAGGATTTTTCTAAGATTAAAGATGGTACTGAATGCAGTAAATAGTAGCCTATGATGAAAATAATGGCAACAGTTTTACACTGGTGTTATCCTTAAATGAGAAAATGATATACATAAAGACACTGGCCTTTGAGCCCATTGACTAGTTCCATTCCTCACTATATCAATAACTGTGTGTAGAACTTTAAGCAAGTTTCCTCATAGATGAAATGAAACATTGTTCTAGCTCGTCCCTAGCAACTCATCCAGCCTACTAGGATTGTATAAGTCCTATTGGAAAATAAATTAATAATTTAATTGCTTCCTGATTAACCTAAGTAGATTATTTATACATTCAAATGTATACATATTGAGAGAGATATACTGAGTTCCTACAATGATAGAGTATACAAAGAAATAGAGTATACAAAGAAGTAAATTCAGGAAGTTCTCTCATGCCTTTCCTCCAATTCTGGTATTGCTAAGAGTTACCTAATTTTAAGGGCACACTTGGTTTTTTGCATATAAATGGCATATTAAAAACCACCCTTCAGCTTTAGACAAACCAAGTTTTCATTTGGAATCATGCATGTAAAAAGATTTCATTGGAAGGATAAATTTTAAAATGATATTTCAAACATGATTGTCACAGTTTTCTTTGCAACTTGAAATTTTCATCAATATTTTGCAGCTCTAGCAAATGGTTGTTTGCAATGCAAAGGAGCACCTGGGATGTATTTGTCTAAGTTATTCAAATTTGTAAATGTTTGTCATGTTTTTGAACAGAATTATGTCAGTGTGATTCGCAGTGTCTTGGATTAAAAAGTATTACCAAAGATGGCCTGAAAATGGTGACCTTAAAGATACGTAACATTCAGGTTGCCAGGGTGGCTCAGTTGTTAAGTGTCTGCCTTCCGCTCGGGTCATGATCCCAGGGTCCTGGGATCGAGCCCCGCGTCGGGTTCCCTGCTCAGTGGGAAGCTGCTTCTCCCTTTCCCACTCCCCTGCTTGCGTTCCCTCTCTTGCTGTGTCTCTCTCTGTCAAATAAATAAATAAAATCTTTAAAAAAAAAAAGATGCTTAACATTCAATGAGATAAATTCTAGGTACCTCAGGAAGTGTTTGATCTTAAAACTCCAATAAAATATGCAGTTTAAGGAAATCTTCCCACTCAGATATCCTTATTAGCTACATTAATGAGGTCATACCATCTCAGACCTTTGAAAAAGATCAGAGTTTAAGTACTGTCTCTTCGGAATTTGTGTCAAGAGCTTCTTGAGTAATACATTTTTTCAACTATATTTACCTTTCTTGCTTACATATATTGTTTTCTTGCATGTCTGTGTATATGTGTATGTGTAATTTAACAGATTCTGAACCCTTGTAAAATGCCTAATATTGCTATTTTTTATGTTTCTTAAACTTAGTAGCACTAGGTAGTACTTTCTGGATACTTGCTTCTGTTATGTCAAAAGCATAAAGCAAATTGGCAACATGAAGGCCAAAATGGAAAATGTATTGTGAAAAAAAAAAAAAAGAGAAACAGGGTACCTTGGCCCATGCAACATTTTAACATTATACATTTTGTTTAGGAAATGATCTCTAGTTCTCCTAGGAATTTTGAGGCCTGATCACAAAAAAGGTGAAGAACCAGGGATCTAGAGTCAGAAAGAAAAGTTTATTGTGACTAGTTGGGATTTGGTTCAGATTACTTATAGAAAGTGCTACTGTTTGTCATAGTTTAGTAATAAAATTCCTGTAAGTTTTTCATTTTTAATAAATCCTTTTAATATATTTTTAGGAAGTTAACAATTACTATAAGTGCATTCATTATTTTAGGATTATAGAAATTTGGCACTATAGGAAAACTGAAACTCCTATAGGTCGATAGATGAGTAAATTCAAATGCAGCGAGGACAAACACTTTGAGCATATACCACTAGTTTAATAATAAAAGTCAGACTTTACTTGTTTGACTTCCTGTCTACTGTTCTTTCAGTTTCAATAATTATATTTGAGTTGAAAAATATTTTCTCAGGTTGAAATGAATTAAGAAATAGGTTTTTTATATATTTCGTAGTTCTTGTTGAAATGAATCAAGTTTTTGCAAAATAAGATGGCTATAATTTTCCACCTCATATTTAGAGAAGCTACGGTGTGGTTTGTTAATTGTTATGTCATTCTTAACCTTTTACAGCTAGTATATAACAGCAGGTTATAATTTCATTTGTTATAGAAATTGGATTTTCATTGTAGTTGTATTTCTTCAAAATTTTAAAACATTTATAGTGTAAATTCTGTCCATGAAATTATAATGTAGTAGAGTCCAATCCACAGAAAGTTTAAGTTGTTAAAATAAATACAGTTTCTTAGCTGCTTTCATGTAGTTAAACATTGTTCTGTGAGACTTGCTTTCAGAAATGTTTAAAACTGCAAACCTGGTGTCAGCACAAGGTATTCATTTTATGTAGTGTCATTTATTTTTTTATTTTTTTGGGGGGTTCCTTTTTTTAATTTAAATTCAATTAATTAACATATAGTGTATTAGTTTCAGAGGTAGAGTTCAGTGATTCACCAGTTGCATAGAACACCCAGTGCTCATTCCATCACTTGCCCTCCTTCATCCCCATCACCCAGTTACCCCATCCCCCCCACCTACCTCCCCTCCAGCAACCCTCAGTTTCTTTCCTATAGTTAAGAGTCTCTTATGGTTTTTCTCCCTCTCTGATTTCATCTTGTTTTATTCTTCCCAGGTTTGTTTGGTTTTTTTACTAACCAGAATCATGCTGTATGTATTGTTCTTTGATGTGCTTGTTGGTGATGTTCTCAGCCTAGCACACTCCTTTTATCCATTCTATATTCCACAGAAATAGTGTCACTGTTTGGGTTGCTTCATTCTGCTGTTATAATTATGCCCACTTTTGTGCACAAACTTGAGCACAGGGGCTGGAATTTGAGGGGAAGAGTGCCAGTTTGAGCCCTTGGCAGTCTGAGGTGAAGGCGTGTTGACTTGGCATTGAGCAGGTGACAGGCCGTGCATGCTGACTCGGGCAGGAGGGCGGCTCGACTGTGGATTTGGGACCCACAGGCCGATGGCATCATGTGTGACAGGGACATGGCTGGTTTTGCTTTTAACTTTTATTTTTCTGGGACACTCCATCTCTCCTTCTATTCTAAATGAAAGCCTTGCTGGATAGAGTATTCTTGGCTGTAGATTTTTTTCCTTTTAGCAGTTGGAATTATCATGCTGCTGTCTTCTGGCCTGCAGAGTTTCTGCTGAAAAACCCATGATAGCCGTATGGGGTTTCCCTTGTATGTCACTGCTTTCCTTTCTCTTGCTGCTTTTAAAATTCTCTCTTTATCACTACTTTTGGCCATCTTATTTACTTTGTGTCTTGGTGCAGACCTTTTTGGGTTGGTTTTGTTGGGGGCTCTCTGTGCCTCCTGGATTCTGGATTTCTTTTTCATTCCCCAGATTCAGGAAGTTTTGAACTCTCAATTATTTCTTCAGACAGATCTTCTGCCCTCTTTTCTCGCTCTTCTCCTTCTAGGAGCCCTATCATGCAACTGTTATGCTTGACAGTGTCGCTGAGTTCCCTGGGTCTATTCTCATTTTGCGTATTTTTTTCCCCTCTCATCTGCTCAGCTTGATTACTCTGTCCTGCAGGTGGCTGATCCGTTCTTCTTCCTCTTGTTTGCTACTTATTCCAGGTGGTCTATTTTTATTTCCATTTGAGTCCAGTAGCTCTAATTGGTGCTTTTTTACATCTGCTATCTCTTGGTGGAGGGTCTCATGAAGGTTCTGCACTCTTTTCTCAAGTCCAGTGAGTATCTTTATGAGCATTGCTTTAAATTCTCTATCAGACATATTACTTATCTCCATTTTGCGTAGATCTCCTGCTCTGACTTTGTTCCACTCTTTCATTTGGGACATATTCCTCTGTCTCCTCATTCTGTCTGTTGCTGTGTCTGTTTTTCTGTGTTAGGAAAGTCAGCTGTGTCTCCCACACTTGAAAGTAGTGGCTTTGTGAAGAAGAGGTCCTGCAGCGCAATGTCTCCTTTTCATCAGAAAATGGTGCTTCATGGGGTGTCTCCTATACATGTGTTGCTACAAGGTGTCCTACCATTGTGGCTGGGATGTGTTTGCCTTCAGTCTGGCCTGCGATGGCTCTCTTCCTGTTGTGAGTAGAGTCTGGTGCCTGTGGTGTTAGTGAGCCAGTCTGGGGCTGCCTTGGGCTCGAGTTGAGTCAGACCAGGTGTTGGCCAGAGATGAAGTAGCACCAAACTACAGGCACTTTCCCTGTGTTGTCCCCTGAGAAGCTTTTGTTGGTGGGTGGGGCCTGCAATCAGACCATCTGCCTGCCCCCAGCGCACTGCTGGGGTCACAGTCAGACTGGCATGTGGTTATCTTCCCCGCTCCCTGGAGCAGGACTCACTTTGGAGTGGTGCTGGCCCTTGTCTGGGCCGCGCGCACACTGCCAGGCTTGTGGCACCACTTTGATGGGATCTTGCCAAGAGCGATCGGAGGGGGTGGATCTGCTTTGCTATGGCCTTTTGTCTATGTCGGGCTGCGGGGAGTCTGTTCTGCCAGTTTTCCGGTTGCTTTCTGGGTTATTTATGCCGATGTGGGTGCTCTCCAGGTGGCCACACGGCAAGAGGTGAGCCCAGGGTCGTCCTACTCCGCCATCTTCCCAGCAGCCTCTGTAATGTCATTTAAAAATCTCTAAGTTTATTTGGAAGCAAAGCATGCATCTTAAATGTGGTTAGCAGTACAAAGGCAGCAGAGTACTTGCTTTTCTGTTGTTCTTTAAGTGAGGATTTTGACCAAACCCTTCCTTACAGTGTTTTTAAGACCTTTCATAGATGGAATCTCTTTTGGTAAGACACTTCTATTTCTCATCCTTCCCCTCTTTGGCTCTAGGAGCTCTTTCTCATTTGTTTCTAACTCCCATCTTCAGTTTTTATAGATTTCTGTTGCACTCAAGGATATTATCCTCTTCCCTCCTGTTCCCATCATCTTACATTTTACATATTTGGCTTGTATATATTTGTGGTTTTCTACTCTAATTTCATCGTTTTATGCATCAGTATGTCAGAGTACAGGTTTATCTAATTTTTATATCTGTATTGGTTAAATCCTCATTAGAGGATTAACTGTAGGACTAACTTTAGAAGCACCTTACCAAAAGGAAAGGAAATGGAAAATATTAGAGAGTATTGCAGATAACTGGAGAGATTAAGCTTTTTTGTTTGCTTCTGTAACCCCAGCTCCTACAACTGTGCTAGGGCACATAATAGGTACTCAGTAAATATTTATCCAATGAATGAATACTACTCATGAACTAGAATCATTCAACTTGTCTCAGAGAAAACTAAAAATTAGTCTGTGATTGGTTAATTATATGGAAAATATTGACAATTGTTTCCATTCACTCAGGGCTTTAAAAGAATCAGGTTTGGGCAGTAAAAGTTTAAATTAGATTCATATGTTTTATACTCATTCTTCCCACTGCCGCCACCACACACACATACACACACACACACACACACACACACACACACACAATTCAGTTGATTCTTCCTTCTTGCCCACTTGGTCAATCCTTTGCCTCTTAATTGGTGTCTTTACCTTCAGTTTCTTAATCTTAATTTGCAATTAGAGTTAATTTTCTGAAACAAAGTTGATTGTGTCCCCTTCAGTACTAACAGGATACGCAGCCCTTTTGTACGGCATATAAAGTTTCTTCTCTGCCAGTCTACAGATTTCCTGCCTTCCTCTGTTCTAACACATTGCTCATTGTTTCTTGTAGGCATACTGTGTGATGTTATGCTTTTATAACATTTTATGTGCTGTTCCTTATATCTAGAATGCCTTCTTGTCACCAGCACTTTTTTTTAAAGGGAGGTTTCAGGTTTTTTTCTCTGAAGATATGTCCGTCGTTGACTATTAGATTTTAGGTACTTGCAGTTAAGCCTTTTAAGGCAAGATTAAGCCAGATGATCCCAGCCAGATATTTGTAAAGAAATAACTCAATTCTGTTAGGAAAAGGCTGTTTTCTTGGTACCAAATACTGTTCAAGGCCCTGAAGCACCTTCCCATTGGAAGGTACTTACACTGTGTACTCTGCTACCAAAACGTTTTCTCATTTCTACTGATGTTTTTGGGTAAGCAGTTAATGGCAAGAAAATGACCTATAGTAATTTCAATTTCTAATTATCAACAGGTAAAAGAACTTAAACATTCAAACAAACTAGAAATAACAGACATCAAACTGGAGGCAGCAAGAGCTAAGAGTGAGCTAGAAAGAGAAAGGAATAAGATTCAGAGTGAACTGGATGGTAATATATGATTTCCCGTGCTTTTTACTATTATTTTTACATACAAACAAATTATTAAAATAGATCAAACTGAATTTTTATTTCCAGATTTTCAGCCTAATTGAATTTTAATTTGAGAGCACATATGGATTGTTTTTATTTGTGTTGAATGTTCATTTTGTGATGTGTCTTTTTAAAAAAAATCTTAGGTTTATGTCAGTTATTTGATTAATACATAAATTAAGTGAAACTTTACAAATGGGGTTTCATACTTTCTGGGTTTATAGTTGTGAATCTATTTAGATCATGTGATTATTAGTCCCAGACCATTTTAAGACTTAAGAAAGTAAGGAAGATAGGTGGATCCCCAGCCCAGTTTTTGTTTTTATGTAGACAGTAGGCTAGTTTTTGGGCCTATTTTTAAGCTCCAGTGTAGTCTTAGAATGTCCTTCTCATCAAGATTCGTCAGAATTATATTATTTCTGATATTTCTCAAGAGGTGTTTAAGCTACCTTTGGCCTGTAACTGTCCTCAAGTTGGTCTTTAGTTGACCTGGCCTATGTAGTTTCAGACAGAGCTTATGATGAATTACTGTTTTCATCATTAATCTCTACTTGATGTTGATTCATGAATTTCTATAGACTTAGGGAGTAACTTTTCAAGGGACTTGAAGAGTTTATGATCTAGTTATGCGTTCTTTTTAAATTTTGTGTTAGATATGAATTTGTTTTAGTTATTTCATCTGCAAAATACTTGCCATATCAATATAAGGAAAATTTGTGAATTCATTGGATAAACTTGAAAGTTTCCAATTTATATTTCTTTTTTTTTTTTTTTAAGATTTTATTTATTTATTTGAGATAGAGCGAGAGCATGAGCTGAGAGAGGGAGAGGGAGAAGCAGGCTCCCCACTGAGCAGGGAGCCTGATGTGGGGCTTGCTTGATCCCAGGACCCTGGGATCATGACCTGAGCTGAAGGCTCCCGACTTAACTGACTGAGCCACTCAGGCGCCCCTCCGATTTATATTTCCATTGGAAATATATAACACATCTGCTAGAATGATAGGTTTTGATGGGTTCTATGATTTTATTCACTCTACTTCCAGCCAGCTTTATGATGATGCTGTCTGTGGGGCTAAGGTTACAAAACCCTTTTAGAAGTGAAGTAAGTATTTATCTCTCTTTGGATATCACCTGGGTTGATGTCCCCAGCTCTCAAGAGTCAAGTGAGTAAATGTATGTAGTCTTTTATTAAAGCATTTGTATATGTATGCTAAATAAAATAATGACAGAATAGTTAATTCTGAGTTTTAGTCGGTTTCATTCTTGAAAGGTTTATCAGTAATGTATAGATCTTTGAGAATACATATCCAGACTTTCTACGCTTTTTTAGTTGTCTTACGAGTTTATGGATGCTTGCTGTTACGATTTTTTCAGCTTAATAACACTGAATACAGCATATCTTTTTCCTTAAAAAAATATTAGGATTACAGTCAGACAATGAAATTCTCAAGTCAGCTGTCGAACACCACAAAGCTCTCCTAGTAGAAAAGGATCGTGAATTAATACGTAAAGTACAAGCTGCGAAGGAAGAAGGTTATCAAAAACTTGTGGTATTACAAGATGAAAAGTAAGTACTTAATTACCTTATTTTGTGTTCAGTCTCCTTGCAAATGAAAATATTTTGCTGTCATATCATCCTCATTGTAGTTCTTGTAACATAATTATCATCTGTTGTTTTAGGATAGAACTTGAGAACAGATTAGCGGATTTAGAGAAAATGAAAGTGGAACATGATGTCTGGAGGCAATCTGAAAAGGATCAGTGTGAAGAGAAGTTGCGGGCTTCACAGATGGCAGAAGAGTTGGCCAGAAGGGAACTTCAGAGTATTAGGTTATATATGCATGTATATATTTTAAACTTCATTTTGAAATAATTTCAGAGGTAACAAAACATTGTAAAATTCCCACATGGTCTTCACCGAGATCTTTATAAAGATTGCCATCTTATATAACCATATTACAATAGTCAAAGCTAAGATACTAACATTAATATAATCAGGAAATAAATATTAGTGTTATCAAACCTATAGACTTTATTCAAATTTTACCAATTGTCCTACTGATACCATTTTTCTGGTCCAAGATCCAGTCCAGAATCATACATTGCCTTTCCTTGAAGAGTGCTGACCAGTTATTTTCGTAGCTTGTCCCTCAATTTGAGTTTGTCTTAAATTCTTTATGATTAAATTCAGGTTGTATATTTTTAGCAAAAATAATACCAGAGTCAAAGTCATGTGTCCTCAGTGCATTATATTAGGAGGTATATTATTTGTCCCCTTACTGGTGATGTTCACTTTGATCATTTGGTTAAGGTGGTGTTGGCCAGATTTTTCCAGTGTAAAATGACTTTTTTTCTCTTTGTGATATATAATTATCTTATGGGGAAATACTTTGAGACTATGTAAATTTTCTCATCATACTTTCTCATCATACATTCTTCCACTACTCTTAGCACCCAGTGGCCAAATCTGAGACAATTTGAGCAAAGAAATAAGTTGTAATAAAAGGTTATAATCCATAAGATAAAATAAAAATCTGTGTGTCCAGATGATATAATGTATAATATTTAGAGAAGGAAAGCTCTTTTCAGGAGAATTCCAACTAATAAACGTAGAAAGAATGATGGAAATAGGAAAAGATCATTTGGCAAACACTATAGGAGAAATGATAGGCATGATGTCGAAAATTTTCAAAGGTTTTCAGCATCTCTGGAGACAATCATAATTTTTCCTCTCTTATACTACTAATATTGTGTGTTAATGGATTTCTTAATCTTGAACCAACTTAACTTCTGGAATAATTATCTGTTTATTTTATAGAAAACAATCTATTAAAGCTCTCTGTCTCTGTTGGGATCAATTTTTATAATCTGTGTTTTCATATGAAATTATTTCATCTTGGTTTTCAAATTTGTCTGCATAGAGATCTGCAGAATAGTTTTTATTTTTCAATTTGTTCTGTTTCAATGCTTACTTTCCCTGGAGCCATTTCTTATTTGTATATGTGCTTTCTTCCTCTCTTTGTTAATCTAGTCAGCTAGAGCTTTGTTGATTTTATTCTTTTTATTATGATAAAATATACATTACAGAATTCACTATTTTAATCATTTTAAGCGTACATTTCAGTATTTTTTAAATTAGGAATTTGATTTATGGAGTCAATTGTTTTTCTCTTTCCTACCTCATTAATTTCTACTCTCTTCTTTCTGTGTTTTTCTGCCATTAAAAAGTTTTTATAGTTTTATTAGTGTTTAGCATACATAAAATAAAATTCATCCATTTAAATAATGTGCAGCTTGATGCTTTTTGGTAATTGTATAAAGTTTTGTAATCATCACCACAGTAAAAGCATAGAACAGTTCTATTACCCTAAAAGTTTCCCCATGTCTCTTTGCAGTTGACCTCTCCTCTGATCCCCAGCCTTAGGCACCCCCAGATTTATCCATGTTGTTGCATATATCAGTAGTTCATTCCTTTCTATTGCTGATTAATATTCCATTGAATGGATGTAACATTTGTTTATTCATTTTCCTTTTGATGGACAGATATTTGGGTTATTAGTTTGGGGCGATTATGATTAATGTTGCTATGACCATTCATGTACAAGTCTTTGGGCATATATTTTTATTTCTCTTGGTTAAATGTCTAGGAATGACATTTCTGAGTGATGACATATAGCAATACTGTTTTATAACATATATAGCAAAACTATTTTACAAAGTAGTTATGCTGTTTTTCATTCCTGTAGCAACGTATGAGAGTTCCCCTATGACAATTCCATATGATTCACACATCTTAACTGACATTTGTTATTGTCAGTCTTTTTAACTTAACCCTAGAAGATGTGTAGTAATATATCATTGTGGTCTTAATTTGATTTTCCCCAATGGCTAATGTTGGTTAGCATCTTGTAATGTGGTTTTTTGAAGTATTCGTCCAAATATTTTGCCCATATTTAAAATTGGGAAATTATTTTCATATTGAGTTGTAACAGCTCTTTATTTTGCAACAAGCCCCTTGTCAGATACGTATTTGACAGATATGTTCTAAGTCTGTGGATTGCTTTGTTTAATTGTGTCTATTGAAAGCAAAATTTATTTTGATGTCTATTTTATTATTTTTTTTCTAGTTTGTTTTGTGTGTGTGTGTTTTTTTTTTTTTAATTTTTAAAAAACTTATTTAAGTGATCTTTATGCCCCACATGGGATTTGAACTCACGACCCTGAGGTCGAGTTGCATGCTCTATGGACTGAGCCCTCCAGCCACCCCTTTTGTGTGTTCTCTTTAAGAAAGCTTTGCCTAATCTTGTGTTACAAAGATTTCTATTTTGTTTTCTTCTAAAAGATTAATATTTTGTTTCTTACACGTAGGTTTTATGATCCAATTCATGTTAATTTCTATGTAGTGTGAGGTGATGGTAGACATTCATTTTTTATTTCCATATAGGTATCCTGTTGTTCCAGCATCATTTGTTGAACACTGTCTTTTCCTCTATTGAATTATTTCGGTTCCTTTGTTGAAAATCAGTTGACCATTTAAGTGTTTCTGTTTCTGGACTCCGTCCTGTTGCAGTGACCTGTTTGTCCGTCTTCGCATGACCGTCACACTGTCTTGACCACTGTGGCTTCATAGCAAGTTTGATGCAGGTAGTGCAAGTCCTCTCCACCTCGCTCTTTCTTGTGAAGATTGTTTTGGCTTTTCTAGGTCCTGTGCCTTTCCACATAAATTTTAAAATCAGCCTGTCAACCTTTTTCAAAAAGGCTTGTTAGGGTTTTGATTGGAATTGCAATGAATCTGTATTGTAGCTCAATTTGAGAAGAGTTGTCATCTCAACAGTATTGAGCCTATCCAATCCATGAATCAGAGTTTTATAGTTTTCATTGAATATGTCACGCATATCTTATGTTACATTTTATTCCTCAGCATTTTTATGTGATTATAAATGGGAGTGGTTTTTTAAAAATTACACTTTCTGTTTATTGCTGGCGTGTGGAAATATAGTTAGTGGACTTTTATGTAATGACGTTGAATCCTGTGACCTAACTAAAGTCATGTATTTTCTACTGGCTGCTTTGTAGATTTTGAGTTTTCTAAGATCATGTTGTATACCTTATGCTTTCTTTCAGTTTACTTTGTTCATTTTTTTTGTTATATTTTGAGTTGGGAGTTTAACTCAACAAGTGTTCGTTGTTTCATTTTTATTGGTAAAGTTTCTAGTATGAGATTTTTCTTATCCCTGTTTTAAGTATATTAAGTATATTCTGTAGTGTTTTAATTATCATTATCTTTTAGGATTCTCTAATTTCAATTTATATTTTCCTTTTCACCCAAGAATTAATAGATGTATTAATAGAAGGTGTAGTTGTTTAGTAAGAGATGAAATTAATAGTTTGCTGGGACTGTCATAATAAAGTACCACAGTCAGGAGGGTTTAAACAATAGAAATTTATTTTCTGATAGTTCTGGACACTAGAAGTTTGAGATCTCAGGGTGGTGTCAGATTTGGTTTCTCCTGAGGTCTCTTTTGTCGTAGGCTTGTAGATGGTTACTTTCTTGCTCTGTTCCCATATGGTCTTTCCTCTGTGTGCCTGTGTCTCTAATACCTTTCCCTCTTCTTATGAGGATACCAGTCATACGGATTAGGACTTACCCAGATAGCTTTATTTAACCTTAGGTACCTCTTTAAAGGTCCTGTCTCCAAATGCAATCCCTATCTAAAGTACTGTGGTTGAGACTTCAACATACAAATTTTGGGGAGACATAGCTCAATCCATAACAGAAGGTTTTTGAATTTCCGGGTAGGAGGCCTTTTTGTTTTTTTATTTTGTTAATTTATAGTTTTAGTGCATTGTAATCAGAAAGTATTGTTTCTATTATTTCTATTTTATGGAATGCACTAATTTGTGTGTGTGTGTGTGTGTGACCTAATATATTAAGGCCAGGACTAGGGTTAAGCAACTGAGACACCCAGGGTAAAAAATTTAAGGAGACACTCTTCTATGTCAACACTGAACATGCTCTAAAGTGAGCTTTAAAGGAGCTCTAAAGTGAGTCTTTTTAAATTTTACACTTCGCTTTGCATCTGTAATACCTCAGTTTTTGTTACTGCTACGTAAGCACTAGAAAAGAAAGTGTTCAATTGTAGGCGTTAAGTCTATTATTATTATTAGCATGTTTCTGTCTGTGACTCCTTGCATTTCTTGTGGATTTCTTCAAAAAGATGATTGCTGTATTATTGAGCATATAGATGATTATAATAGTTACAATCTTAATTGTGAATTGTGGTTTTTAGCATTTTAAAAGTGCTTTTCTTTTGTCATTTAATGTAATTTGCTTGAATTCCACATTGATATCATTATTCCTGTTTTCTTATTGTTTCCATTTGCCTGGTATGCCTTTGTTCATCCCCTTATTTTTAGTCTTTCTGAATCATTTTGGTTTTTTTTAAATGTGTCTTGTATGTGTAGCATGTAGTTGGGTCTTGCTATGGAACCCCTTAGTGATCTTTTTATTTTAATGTATGAGTTAAGTTCATTTACATGGAGTGAGCCCATGCTCACTGCAAAGACTTTCTGGCAGGAGCATGAGTAGTAACTTGCTGGGATTTAGAATTATTTTCCTCTTTTTACTTACAAATGCTTTGAAGTTTGGGCATTTTTTTTCTTATGGAAAGAATGTAGTTTTGTGTGACTTTATTTGTTCTCTTTGCTTTTCTGTAGTATTTTACAGGACATATGGATAGCACAGATTTAGACATCTGCTGTTGTCTTCAGCTACCTGGAAATCCCTATATCTGCTTTTAAGTTTCTAAAATCTTAAATGATTTCATAATTACATAGATTAAAGTTGAGCGGTTTTTTAAAATCATGTTCATTAAGGTATAGGTTATGTTTTGGGACAAGATGTTTTTTAAATTAAAATTTAAATTATAGTTTAGTGAATGTACGGTGTTATATTAATCTCATTACTCAGGAAAAAATTACTTCAGGCAGAGATATATATATATTATTTACTCATGTCACGTTTTATGAATGATTAATTTAAATGTTGGCTGCTACAATTCTAGAATCACAAATCTGTAATGGATTTGGAGAGCCAATTTTGTCCTATTCTTTGCTTTTAGAGGAGTACTTTTTTTTTTAACTGTTTCAGACAGGTAAAGCTTTTTTTTGTTTGTTTATTTTATTTCTCCTTGACAATATTTAGAAAGGAGAGAGATACTTTCCCCAGAAAAACCCTACTCTAATGTTTTATCCCATTATGGTTCCACAGTTTAGCCAGTTAGGTTCTTTTCTGTGAGAATTTAAGGTTGTTTCTCCTGGTTTGGCTTCTGTTGACATAGTGACAGATGTCAAGCAAACTGTTGTTACTTGGAGACGATAATGAATGTGGCCCTTGGGGTTTTTTTTTTTCTTTTTTGCTATATAAAATAGCATTCATTTCTTTAGCCTTTCTTTAACAGAAATCATTTTCTGTTCCATTAGTCACTTCGATAATTTTTTTGTCACTTCAATAATTTTTTTGATTTCAGTTTCTCCAGATCATTTATAATGTATAATTGACCCGAACTTATTTTAAAATAAGGACCTAGTAACTAACACAAAATGTAGCAGAAGGAGTAATTTGCAAAATTTATATGACTTTTTTTTTCTAAGATTTTATTTATTTGACAGAGCACAAGCAGGGGGAGTGGCAGGCAGAGGGAGAGGGAGAAGCAGGCTCCCCAAGGAACAGGAACCCTGAAGCAGGGCTTGATCTCAGGACCCTGGGATCATGACCTGAGCTAAAGGCAGTCGGTTAACCAACTGAACCACCCGGGCGTCCCTATATGACTTTTTTAAAAATGATCTACAATTTTGTTTTTCTCAAGGCAGGTCTGATTTTCTGATTTATAAGTCTAGCTACATAAACCAGATCTATTTTGGTCATTCATTAAAATAATCATAATTGCAAGCTTGTCTTATTTAGAATTTATAATAGGTCAGCAAGAGACTACCTGTAGAGAAAAAGGTCTTGCTTAAGGAGCTGAAAAGTCTAAGTCATATAAACCAGAAGTATTCATTTATTTACAAACAACAAATATCTGTGATAAGTAAGATTAATTACTGCTTTGGCAGATGCTTTAAATTATTAATTATATACCAGTCTCCTGTCCTCATTAAAGTGGTTTCTTCTTCACTAGACTAAATAACAAAAGTATTATTCTAACAGTATTCTGTATTTCAGGAGACTGTCCCACCCCACAATGAGTTTATAAAATTCATAGTTACCTGTAAATTAAAAACATGGAAAAATTATTTAAAATTTTAAAATATTTTTAAAAGGATTTTATTTATTTTTAAAGATTTTGTTTATTTGAGAGAGAACATGAGAGAGAGAGAAAGAGAAAGCACAAGCAGCGGGGAGGGCAGAGGCAGAAGGAGAAACAGGCTCTCTGATGCGGGGCTCTATCCCAGGCCCCTGGGATCACAACCCAAGCTGAAGGCAGATGCTTAATCAATTGAGCCACCCAGGCATCCCTTGAAAAGGATTTTAAGTAAGAAACTATTTATTCAACTTTTGGTTATGACAGTAACGCAACTCCAACTAAGTTAAGTGAAAAAAGGGTCTTTATTAGCAGACATAAATTGTGGAAAGAACAGGGATTGTGCTGGTCTCATGGACACCTGAATCTAGAAACATTCTTCCCTCCTTTCATCTCACTCCTCTCTTCTAACTCTTATGTCTGTTTCTCTCTTACTGCTTTCTCTGTGAAGCCAAGACTTTATTTTTGAGATCAAAGAAGATAGGATTCTTACTTGATGATGTAAGTCAGAAAAATCTAGAAAAGAAGTTGGGCCTGGTTCACATGCCCATTCCTGGGTCCATCACTATGGCTAGGGGGATAGGGGCACTCTGATTCAGCCTAGGTTTATGCCTATTTCAGAGTGGTGGGGGGTGGGGGAAGTATATTTTGTTATCAGAAGTGAGGAGGAGGTATGTTGGGGAAATAGCAGCAATTACCAGCTCAAGGAAAGGGAACTTGATCATTTAAGTTAACCCTGTAGTGAATCCCTTATTTTTTGCATTGCTTAAAGCCAGAGCTCTTATTTTCCATTTGTGGCTTTGTGATTTTTTCAGAAACATTGAAAAAAATTATTTGTTACTTAATATATCTCCTTTCTATTTATATTTCATCTTTAGATGAATTATCTGTTGTGTATCATCTTAGTGGAGAGGAAGGGACTTATACTTGGCCAGTTGGGCAAGTTCTGTTCCAGAATTTGAACTGCAAAGTAAGTGATAGAAGAATATGTGGCAACATTTGGAGGACAGATGGTTCTTTGGTATGTCCTTGCTGGTGATTCTGGTCAATTATTTTAGCCTGGTTGTGGTGTTAATTCAGTGAGTCTCATACCTTCCTGGGAAAGTCTCTTTTTGCTAATAATGGCCAGAATCAGAACTTGGGTGCCTGATACGGTATTACTAGTCACACAGAACTATTTAAATCTAATTTTAAATTAATAAAAATTTTTAAAAAATTAAAACTTTAGTTCTTCAGTTGTACTATTTGAAATGTGCACTATTTGAAGTAGCTACATGTAGCTAGCTAGTGGCTATCATATTGGGTGTTACAAATTATAGAACATTTCCATCATTAAAAAAACTTAATCACATAGTACCATTGGATTGTAAATTCCTTAAGGATAGGAATTCAGTTTTTGTTATTCTCTGGTATATCTGTAACACTTAGGACTCGGCTTAGCATTTGTAGGTAGTCAGTAAATATTTGTTGAATGTTGAAATGACACACATGAGCTGCCTGCCACAGAAAACCTAGGCAATAATCATCATAATTAGCTACCTGTACTGTGAAGAGAACTTGGAATGACTCCATCTCACTGTTACTCCTATTGTTTCTGTTTAAACTTTTCTGTAGTTCCATTGTCTGTTGTACCTTGGCCCTCTGGTCTATCAACTATTTCTTCTTCCATTATTTCTGTAATTACTTTAAAAATATAAAGTACTTGATCTCCTAGTTTCTCATTTGGCAACTTACTCATCCTTCACCTTTTGATTTCTCCTCATGGCCAACCCATTAAACCTATCTTTTCAACAATATTTGCTGTATCTCTGAAATCTCTATTCCATTACCAATAATTTTTTTGCAGTCTCCACATTTTAAAAAAATATACCCTCACTGAAACCTGACTTGGTCCTGGCAACCCTTTTAAGTGGAATTAGTCTTCCTTCCTCTTTCCTGCAACTAGGGACCAAGAAGGAAATCTGTGTTTATGAACCCCACTTCTGCTTCTAGACAATTGTTTGACTAACTTGGGTTAAAATGGTTTTGCTTTTGATACTCATTGCATCCATCTTATTCCTATTTTCTTCTCTGTCATTGACTAACCTACAAGATGTTCCCCAACAGTCGCTAAAGACCTTGACTTCTGGCTCAATTTGTTTTTATTTTCTATCCTTTGTCATTGTTCTTTGTGACTGCACCATTCATATTGTTGACCCATCTAACAACTTAGCCTTATAGTTTATCTTCTCTCTGGTACTCTTTTCTTTATTGCACTTTAGCAGACCCTACACTTAGCCATTTCTTGGACTTTGTCATCCCTTAGAACTGATCATTTCAAAGACATAAATTTTTTTCTCTTATCCCCTTCAATCTCACTGAAGACACTGCAGTTTGATATTCAAATTGATATTGAAACTAGTTCTTATACTTTTTTCTTCTAGTCTCTTAGCTTGGCTCCCTTGCTTCCCATTCAGCTTGGAATCTATTTGTCCACTATTCAACTGTGCTCTCACTTGTGCCTGAGCAAAAGCTCCTGGATGTAAATTCTCTTAACTTCTCACTGAGAATTTCTGTATCCTCATCCATTCTCTCCTCCCTTTCTATTTTAATGAAGATATCCATTCTCCCTTTACTTCTCAAGAGTTCTGAATCCCATCCCTTTTGTTTCTCTAGAGTCTTACTTCATTGATTATCTTCTTCATCTGTGTCTAATTTCTTTACCCCAGACTCTTATTTTGCCTTCAAGGTCCAGCTCAAATTGCATTTGTCTTATGTAGCCTTTACTGTACTGATAGCCTTTTTTTTTTGAGAGAGAGAGAGAGAGAGGAGTGGGGGAGAGGGAGAGAGAATCTTAAGCAGGCTCCACAGGGCTCAATCTCACAACCCTAAGACCTGAGCTGAAATCAAGAGTCGGAGGCTTAACCAACTGAACTACCCAGGTGCCCCTGCCTTTACTGATATCCTAATGAAAGTTAGTTAATTGCACTTTATTCTGTACTTTTTAGTTCTATTTTAAGACTTGCTTTCTTTTGATTTGTTGTGACATACCTTAAATATTCAAAACCTTCTCACCAAAAGAGATACTATACTTTATTCCTAAGTGCAGCATTGCCTTTTGAAATAATTTGTTCTGAACACTTTTGTTACTGAGATTAAGACCATTGAATTTATTCCTAAACCCTAATCAGCTCTATTAATTTTTATTTATGTTAAATTCCACTATCCCTTATAATCCTAGCTGTAATGATCTCAAATCATGGACTAATTTTCTTTTTAAAAAAACCATCATATCAGTTGTAGATTCTGACCCTGCACTGCTTTAGTGAAGTGAACTGAAGAAAACTTTGTATGTCCTCTTTTAATAGTCTACCGTAATGGTATTCTTAACTCCTTTCATATTTTAATGAAAGTCAAATACTCTTTATCATTGGTTTCTTTGGCTTCAGTTTTTATTTGTAGGGCATTGTTTCCTTTCTTATCTATATAACTTATTTAGAAAACATTTAGGCCACACTGCTTTCTTAACAGGATTTTGTTTCTAATTGATTTACCAGGTGTATCCAAAATCTTGACCAGAGCTAAGAATTACTTGGGGCCTAACTTTCTAACTCTGGAGCTCAGCTGGGACCCACAGTATTTTCTCCTCTGTTTGTATCGTCATGATTTTGTAGAAAGAAACCTTTATTAACTCTAAAAGCACCAAGTTAATAACATCTATAAACATTTAAGGTTGAAATGCACAGAAAGTTTGAGAGAGTAATAATGTAGTTGGAATTATGAAATAAGAGTATGACTGGTACTGTTAAAGGAGCAAAAGTAAGAGCAAGACTGTCCCTTTTCCTTTAGATCCATTGTTTCTGGCATTGTATGTAAATGTCTCAGGAAGCATTGGGTCTTTGGTTTCTGCCATGTCATATTGTCCAGTCACCTTACACATTTAAATGTCTAATCCAGGATTTGGGTTGGGTCATTCAGTCCATCTACAAATATTTATTGAATACTTACTAGGGTTTAAAGCACAGCCCTAGGCTCTTGAGACTGTTGTCTTTCCAATAAGCAGTTCTAATTGGATTGATAAGTGCTAATAATGCCAAACTATATATACTAAATGCCAAATGACTTGTATTTCAGATAAGTGTTTAAGGAATTTTAAAAAGGGAGAGGTTAAGGGCATATCCTATCACATATTGGCATATCCTATTAGCTTAAAGTCTTTCACCTATGGTTAGTCATTTGGTTACCAGAGATACTCTACATTTCAAGGTTCTGGTTGAAAATGTATCATTCCTTTTGAAAAGGACACACATTGTATAAACATTCATTTCAGGGATGAAAGCTTATATTTTTTAAAATATACTATGGTGTCTTATTCTAGATAGTTTTCTTGTAAATTTTGAACTTAAAATCATTAAAATTGCTGCATAATGAAATGGGAAAGGAACACTTACTTGGGTTAGAAGACCCAAGTTGGTTGGTTGGTAACCAATATGATTTGGGCCTGAGCCTCAATCTCTTTATTTATAAAACTGAAATGACTCTGCTTACTTTCATAGAATTATTGTGAGAAATTACTATAGTTAAAAATGACCTTGGGGCGACTGGGTGGCTCAGTTGGTTAAGCATCTGCCTTTAGCTCAGGTCATGATCTCAGGGTCCTTGGATCGAGCCCCGAGTCAGGCTCCATGCTCAGTGGGGAGTCAGCTTCTTCCTCTCTGTGCTCTCTCTCTCTCGTTGCTCTCTCTCAAATAAATAAATAAAATTTTTAAAAAATGATCAGCCTTAATTAAATGCCTGTTTTACTATAGCTATATCAGAGTAGGCATTAAAGATACACTGAGGAGGGACACCTGGGTGGCTCAGTCGGTTAAGCGTCTGCCTTCGGCTCAGGTCATGATCCCACGGTCCTGGGATCGAGTCCCACATTGGGCTCTCTGCTCTGCGGGGAGCCTGCTTCTCCCTCTGCCTCTGTCTCTGATGAATAAATAAATAAAATCTTTAAAAAAAAAAAAAAGATACACTGAGGAGCTCCATAATCTTGTAGGGAGCAAGTGAGTAGCAGTGTGTCTGAAAGCTATGAAATATTGTATGGTGATAAAGATGGCTTCTCCCATACTGGACAACTTTCTGAGGCCTTAGCGACACATTGTTCACTCTTCCACCAAAGGCCATCTGTTCAGGTTGTTCCCTATGTTTATCAAAATCCTACTCATCAGATTTATATGTCCATATAAACAGTCTCTCATCTTCTTAGACATACTTGATTTCTCATCTTCTCTACGCCAGTAGTTTGTAGATTTTTCCAGAGCAAAAGCAGAAATTTGTTACATCTTAGTTATATGTGAACACACTTAACTGCCTGAAGTCAAAATATTTATCGTTTTATCTGCCACGTTGCAAGCACAATGTCTGGTGTCAATATGGGTACCCTAATGTGATTATCTAATTCATTGAAATATATGAACTATGGATTCTTAATAATATTTTTTTGTTGGGTTGTGATATTTAGGTTAAAACTTCAACAACAAATTGTGAATATTGAAAATGCAGAGAAAGAAAAAAATGAAAATTCTGACCTGAAACAGGTATGATCTTAGCAAACATTTTGCTTTTATTTAAGTGCTTCTTTAAATCTGTATTTTGAATGTGTTTTTTGATTTTTTTTATTGAAGTCTAATTAACATACAGTGTTATATTAGATTGAGGTGTACAATGTAATCATTCAACAATTCTATACATTACTCAGTGCTCATCATGATAAGTATACTCTTTTTTTTTTTTTCCCCATCACGGTAACTATACTCTTAATCCCCTTTATCTGTTTCACCAGTTTGTTCTCTGTATTGAAGGGTCTGGTTTTTTGTCTCTTTTTTTCTTCATTTGTTTTGTTTTATTTCTTAAATTCCACATATGAGTGAAATCATATGGTATTTGCCTTTGTCTGTGTGACTTATTTCACTTAGCATTATACCCCCTAGGTCCATCCATGTTTTTGCAAATGGCAAGATTTAATTCTTTTTTAGGGCTGAGTAATATTCTATTGTATGTATATACCACCTCTTCTGTATCAGTTAATCCGTGGATGGACACTTAGGTTGCTTGTGTGTGTGTGTGTGTGTGTTGAATCTATTCACATTTCACATTTCACATTTTGAAAATATCATTATAATTGATAATGTATTGATGAGGTTGATAAAGATAAAATTTTTAAACCTCTTTAAGCTCTAGTTAGTAAGCTGCTTTTCCTAACTGCTATTTTTCTTAAGGTCTTTATATGCTGTGACCCACAATGAATTTTTTTAAATTGTAGTTTAAAGAACAGTTTTTTAATATTCTGATCTAAAAAATTGATTAGAAAGATCATCTAGATTTTAAGTTCCATGTAGCATTGACTTGTAACTTTTTATTTCTTACTCCATGAGCTGCATCTTATTATATCCCTATGAAATGTGAAATCTAAGGGTGGTATTTATGGAAGGAAATTTATATTTAAAGAGTTATTTGGGTTTAAGAAAAATTTATATGGGCAAAACATGGAAGAGTGTTCTTTCCTTGATTCTATTTTCTTTTTTGTTTAAAGTTATGAGGTAGTGAAGATTCCATTTTTAGGATTTATGCTTGCAAGCTAGCTGGGATTGCTTTGCATATGCAGTTGTGGTTTCTAAGTCTCAACTAGGAGGACATAATGTTTGATACTCTGAGAGAAGTTATTTAGTACCATATGCATTGGGCTTTCTGTCATTTATTAGATAATGAGAGATATTAAGCTCCTTGAAAGTTGCTTGTTCAGTCAACTGTAATACAGATTTAATATTTACAACTCCAGTTAAAAATAAAGACTGACTCGTTCTTAATGGGGAAATTTATTCTGAAGTACAAATGTGAGACATACCATTTTACTTTATTCTGACAATTGTCTTATTGGCTTCGCTGCCATCAGGAAATGCAGGAATTATTTTGCATTTATTTAATTTATTGAGTAAAGAATCTGGTTTCTTTTGACTCTTGAGTCTCATAATGGGTTCTTTTGGTCCTGTGTCTCTTGATTCTCTCCTTCCACCTTTTCTCAGAGAATGGCTAAGAGGTAAGACAAGGTGAAAGAAAATGAGTATTTGCTGGGGCACCTGGGTGGCTCAATCAGTTAAGCATCTCTCTTCGGCTCAGATTATGATCCCAGGTCCTAAGATTGAGCCCCGCATCGGGCTCCTTCCTCGGCTGGGAGTCTACTTCTGCTTCTCCCTCTCCCCCTCACCCCCAACTTGTGCACTCTCTCTCTCTCTCAAATAAATGAATAAAATCTTTTAAAAAAATAGAAAATGAGTATTTGTTAATTAATTGGTAAAATGACTTATGGAGGAAGTAGGTATAACTGTGCTCCAAGTGAAGATTATTTGGATGTAACTTCAAAGCCTGTTAATTTGTAACTAGATAATTAGCTACTTTTCATGAGAAAAATTACTCCCAGATAAAGGTAAATTAGGATGGAGAAAAAACCTGAGTGACATTTCATGGTTTGATAAATGGCTCTACGGGCCAAGGAATCCTTGCCATTCTTTAAGTTTCTTAGAATATCTTTCTTCTGCCCAGTGCTGGATGTTTGGAATGCTTTGAAACTACTTAAAAACAATGTAAGAGCAATCCCTTCTGTATTTATGATTCCTAACTATTTAGAAAGCAGAACTCCTGGAAGGGTTGCTGATCATAGGGTATATGGAAATGGGAGAATGGATTTCCTTAGCAGCTTTCCCAGCTGATGTGCTTTTAAAATCTGTTCTTTCCTAGGAGGCTATAGGAAGTTCAATGGAGAATCTCTCTAATGGTTGGATTCTCCTTTCTCACTTCTCTCCTCTCCTTCTTATAACCCTTTTCCTACTCCCAATACCTCTTCCGACCTGCTTATTTTGGGAAGAAGAGGACAGGACTTAGTGGCAGACTAAGGAATCTGGTTCTTGATAGTCTCTGGTTATATTAGGAAATGATCCTATACTATTGGATCCTCATGATGCTGCTGTTTATTATTTAATTTCAGAGTGTCCTCAAGGACACATCAGTTGGGTGGGGCATTTGTGAAGGAAGATGCTTACTATCCTCTTCCTTTCTCATATGGTATTACATATGCGGCCTTATGTTTCTCTTTCCTTTCTTTTAAGCAAATCAGTAGTTTGCAGATCCAAGTGACCTCGCTTGCACAGTCAGAGAATGAGTTGCTGAATTCAAACCAAATGCTGAAGGAAATGGTGGAGAGGTTAAAACAAGAATGCCGAAATTTAAGAAGCCAAGCTGAAAAAGCACAACTAGAAGTTGAAAGGTAGAGTTTGCTCTTTTTTATATACAAACTACTTCTTCTTTCTGCTATATTATATGTAGTTCTTTTAGTGATGATTCCAGTATTGAATGTGTTCTGGGAACTAGTTATAAATACCCTTTGACAGTGTACAATGGTATTAGGTAATGTACTTTGTTTCTAGAGAATGAGCTTTATGGACTCTTGAATTTTTTTTTTTTTAAGGCATTTAGGGCAGAAGACTTTTTTAAAATTCTGCCTAACCACGATATTCTGCAAACCCTCAGAGAAACACTTCTTTAGTCATTGAGTAAACCAATACATTAATACATTTTTTACTTCAAATATCTAAATTCTTCTTCTGAATGCCAGAGAACAGAAAAAAAATTCTGTGACTTGCAAAACTCCCTAAAATTAGAACTATAATCTCTTGGATTTTTCCTTTGAATAGTTCATTTATGTGTTTATTTTTTGGCCTTGAAATTTGTTAGTAGTAGACAGTGTATAGTAAACTGGCAAGGAGGTGGTTTTGGTGATATTCAAGCTCTTATATTCTCTGGAAAATTTTGTTTAGATGTGATAGAAAGCTGCTTTTTTGTATTTGCTTTGTCTTGATAACATGTGAGTATTTTTTTGTTGTTGTTTCTACAAAACATTATTCTTTTTGGATTTTCTCTTCTGAAGGTTACTTTGCCACATAAAACTTTTTTTTTTCCTTTAGTTTCTCATTATTTCATATTTTAAGGCTTTCCATAGTTTCACACATGCAAATTTTAAGAAAAGAAAGTAAGCAAGGTGTTTGTCCATAGTACATTGTGACATTCCACAGGGTCCAAATTATTTTGCTTATATTTTGCAAAAAATAGAAATTTATATCTTGGAATCCCCAAGTGTTTGATTAAAATGCACTTAAGAATTGTAATGACAGTATACCTAGCAAATTTAAATAATTTATCATTGGTTTCTGAATGTTACTCATAGGATTATACAGTAGAAAATAGCTGGATTAAGTGTTAATCAAATATGATTTTGGTCCCAGCTAAAATATTTAAAGTCTTGTATGACCTTAGACACAAAATCTGATATCTCATTTTATAAATCTCATTTGTACTGCCATATTATATGTAGTAATGATACTAAAAATTATGCAAGGTATGCAGAAGAACTTTAAATATATAAATTGTTATAATATCTTAAAATACCATTTATATGAATTTTATTCTATTCAGAAAACATCCTGCGTTGATTTTTCAATCCTGGGTTGATTTTTAGCCAGTTTTATTAGACCCAGTTGGTTTGGTTTTTTTTAATGTTTCAAGTTTTTATTTAAATTCTAGTTAGTTGGCATATAGTATAGTTTTAGTTTCAGGAGTAGAGTTTAGTGATTTATCACTTAGATAAAACACCCAGTGCTCATCACAAGTGCCCTTCTTAATACCCATCACCCATGCTAGATTCAGTTTTTATAGCTTGGTGGTTATCATGGTTCAAAGCTGGTTATCAAGTGTTTGTCCTGCTGTTAATTAGGTGTAAGTCTTAAGCAGACTCCTCATTGAGCAGGGAGCCCGACCTGGGGCTCTATCCCAGGACCCTGAGATCATGACCTGAGCCGTAGCCAGACGCTTAATCCACTAAGCCACTCAGGCGCGCCCTAGGTGTAAGTCTTTAAGCAAATTTGTTTACTTTCTAGGCTTCAGTTTCCTTATCTATAAAATGGAGATGATAGAAGTACTTAACTCAAGGGGTTATTGTGAAGAAAAATGGCGTAGTATACACACTGTTGTCAGCACAGTGCCTGGTTCACAAGAGGTATTCAGTAATGAGAGAACTAGCAGATACGTGACCATGTAAGAGAACCCACAGTTGGATACTTAACAATGTAGTGAAGCAGGTAGTGAGTTTGATTATACTTGAGATAATATCTATTTAATCTTAAGAGTTAACTTCCGTGTTTTGCATACATTCTTTTGACAGGACTTTGGAAGAGAAACAGATACAGTGGTTGGAAGAAAAGCATAAGCTTCAGGAACGTATCACTGACAGAGAAGAAAAGTATAATCAAGCTAAAGAAAAACTGCAGCGAGCTGCAATTGCCCAGAAAAAGGCAAGTGGTTCTTATTAAAGTGATTGCTATAAAGTAAAATATAATTAACTATTCTGGGAGAATAAAATGTAATTAAAACTGAGATTTCATGTATGTTTAATTTGATATTTAAACGTGACATTTTGCTGTCAACCTTGCAGAGATAAATTGGGAAAATGCAAACTGCTTAACAGGTTTATTTCTAAATTTCTTGTTCCAAGTCGGTTTTTCAGAGCCGAAATGCATTTTCCCCACGGTGTTTTTTCATTGATAAAGTTTCTAGACCAGCCCATGTAAGTCTTATTTAACTCATTGTGCACTTAATAAGATTACAGGGCGATTGGGTCTGTTTTAGCTATGCTTAACTAATACTTGTTTGTAACATCCTTTTTGTGGTTAAAATGCTTTTTTGTTTCCAACTCAGAAATGAGGGAGCAAGTATCTCCTTGCCCCAGGAGAAAGTTGCCCCCCCACCCCCGCCCCGGCTTCTGAAACAGCCGTTATAGTTACCACAGCTGTGATCTTTTTTAAGTTTCACTTTGCAAGCGTATTTGCTCCATAACCTAAAAACTTTGTTTTCTTGGAAATAGTTCAGAGCATCATGGAAATAATATAATCAGATGATTCATCTAAGTCAGTGGTTTACAACTTCTTTTCTATTGCAGAAAACCCAAGGAATGTAGCATGGCCCCATCAATAACCATGACTCATGGTGCAGTGATTCAGCACTTATTTTCAACAAGATTTGGTGCATGTGTATGGAAGTGGGGGGTGGGGAGTAGCATTAAAAAAATCCCATAAATGATGTAACATGCCCCCATTTGATAAGTTCCATTAGTAAGGGCATTTGTTTTGGGGAGGCAAGAAGGTCTGAGATGAGAGGAAGGCGCTTCTAGGCATAGGCACACCAGTATCTTAATATTAGTCTGTACGTTTATTGGGAAGGTTAGCTCTTCATATTTACATAAGAGAAGAGAACTGTATATCATTTACATATTCTGAATTTGGAAACCAAAGACACAGTTCCTAGTCACCCATTTATGGTAACTGGATCCAACTGCCAAATGCATCCTGATAGTTGGAGTGACAGTAGGAGAAGTCTACAAGTCATTGTTTCCCCACTTTCTTGATATCTGAATATTGCTTCTCTCTTCCCATAATGCTGGAAGTAGTATAACATTGAGATTAGAAAACAGCATTTACTGTCTGGGACTCTCAGTGTTTTATACTCAGATACAAACACTGTCTTTGATTTTCCCCCTGTGTCTGTCATTTCTTTTTCTTTCTGTCCATATAAGTACTGAGTACTTATGGGTATTAATGGGATTTCAGTGAAGTGTTTTATGGCTTGGGATGATCTTAGAAATTTTACTTATGGTAACTTGTACTGTTTGAAGCCTAGAAGCATCTAAAGCCAGATTTTAGCCAAAAATCGGTAGAAATTATAAAAGCTGATTTTATCTTTCACAGAGAAACGTTTATGTTAAGGTTTTAGAGGTAAGTATTCTGGAGATCAGATTCTAATTACTACTGAGGTTAGTTTGGGTTGACTTCTTTTGGAGCAAAAGTGACATCCAGTGGTGAGAGAGATTACCAGCTAATCATAGGTATACTAGAAAGAGGGGAAGAGCTGATAATTTAAGAAACCTGGCAAAATAACCTTTCATCAATATTGTGACCTGGGGTGAATTTTTTTTTTCTACTGAAATACCTGCCAAATGATGGGTGTGAACATAGGAAATATCCATATCATTTTAAGAAATATGATCTGTGAGTTACGATTTTAAGTCATAGGAAATTGTTAAGTTCAATTCAGTGAATAATTATGACCCAGAGCTTGTGGGACACTTCCTTAGAGGCTTATAGCTTTAAAGTGGGAAAATAGACAATATATGTTACATAGAAATACTATAAAAAGTCTGTGAGTACATATAATTTTAGGGCTGGGGGATTTTAGCATTCAGATAGTTCTTATAGATTAGGAAACTGAAGTGGTAGGTAGCCAAGATTACTTGACTAGTAAGATTCAGTGCCATAACTAAAATTTACATTTTTCTGTTCTTAATCCTGTGTTCTTTCTGTGCTTTTACTCTTTTAATTTCCCAATTTCTTTGATTCCAAATACTTAACTGCTTTTTTCTTCATTGTACCCATATGGGTCTTATTTCTCATGGTAGAATAATCACTATAAAGTTAATTTCTTTAATTCAAACTCTTTCCCATTCAAGTTAAAGATATTGCTTCTAAATGAAAATTTTGGCTGTAAGATGACACAAATAATTCTTAAGAGTGCAATAGACTTTAAGTTCTTTACATGACAAAAATCATAACTTTGTTATGCAGTAAGACTTAAAACAAGTCACAGAATATTAACTGTAGGGCAGAAATCATAATCCTTTAGTGTGTGATTCTTATAACTGGGGAGTAACAGCTTTATTTTTCCCCTGAGGCTAGAAAAGATGGCTTACTGCCATCTGAGTATGTTTGTTTATGCACAAAGCTTATGTCATTTCTGATAAGTGTTTTTGGGTAAGATCTTTGTATAATGATATTTTGCTGTGTTGATTTGTTTGGAAAAACTTGACCAGGTATCTTGAGTTGGAATGCCTTTTTGTGACTGTTGGCTCCTGGGTATGTTTTTCTCTATACATTGTTGAAGTGTGAGTATGAAGAGAGATCTCTTGGTTTGAGCACAGTGGGTTGTACTTTTCCTTTTGAGGCACTTGAGATGACAACTTGTTATTTATATTCTAAGGTATATTTCTCTGAAATTATTCTTGATTAGATTATTGTTATGAATGTTTTTGGGGAAAAAAAATGAACTGTAGTCTTGAAGTTGTAAAATATCTGTTGAATATGTTGTGTGGCCTAGCATTATATTCTACACGTAGGGGAAAATAGAAGCCATGATTAATTCCTGCTTTTGATGACCATATAATCTAGTTGGAGAAATAAGATACATGCAATACCTAAAGAATACTAATAGTCACTCTCAGGTGATCTGTTTGGACACTAAAGTTTGAGACCAGGTTCAGGGAGAAGAAAGCCTGAAGACAGGAAGACCAGTTAGGAAGCTATTTTAATACAATGAGGTAAGAAGTGTGGAATTTGGGCTTGTGATATAGGAATGAAGGTAAAAGGTGACACTTTAGAATTATTTTAAAAGTTATAGCATATGGTGCTAAATAAGAAGGAAGAAAAAATATGAAGTGTTTTAGTTGTGAGAGGATATAAATGGAGTTGTCATGATGGAGTAGGGAGAGAACACATGTCAACTGGAGTAGAAAGAGAAGATAAGTTCCACCAAACACATGTCAGAACTGAAGTGAAGGTGGCACATCCCTGTACTCATGTCCCAGCCTCTTAAGTGAGGGTACCATGTAAGTAACTAGAAATAATGGAATGTAAAGCATGGAGATCAGTAATTCAGATTAAAGATAAAGAATTAGACCCTTGAGATTTTGGAGATGACTGAAGAATAAAAGGACTAAGAATTAAGTTGACTTAGAAAGAGGAACTAGATTTAGTAGAGGAATGGTCATAGAGGTAGAAGCTATGGTATGGTGTTGTAAAAGTCACAGGAAAAGAAAGGTATCAAAGATAAATGGTCATTTAGCATGATTACTGAAAAGAGTTCATTGAATTTGGCAATAAGGTGGTAAAAGAGGAATCCCAGGTTTGGTTCTTGTATTAGTGTTCTTTTGATTTTTCTATTGCTCCTTTGTGTTGTAATAATACTTGTAACACTAAGGCATCCACTTGACAATGCTGTGATTGTATTGGACCACTAAAATCAAAATTAAAATCATTCCTTACAGCCAGTTTCCCCTCTGAACTTTCATTGCTTTCAGTAGAATGTCATTCTTCCTATCACTTACGCTTCAAACCTTTGATTCACCCCTCCCCCATATCTAGTCACTGTATTGGTTTCCAAGGGCTGCTGTAACAAATACTGCAAACTGTGTGGCTTAAAACATCAGAAAGGTATTATTTCATAGTCTTGGAGGTCAGAAGTCCAAAATCAAGATGCCTGTAGGGCCATGCTCCCTCCAAAGGCTGGATCTGTTCCACACTTCTCTCCTAGCTTCTGGTGGTTGCTAGCAATCCCTGAGTTTTCCTTGGCTTGTAGGCATATCATTTCATTCTGTCCCTCTGTCCTCATCTGGTGTTCTCCCTATGTGTCTTGTGGAGTTTACAATAGTTGTAGAGCATGAAAGATGTAAATCAAAGATGACAGCTATTCATTGTTAGTCTATGAATAACAAAAGACACTCCTGTCACTCAGGAAATTCCAAGGATTTTAGGAACTCTGTGCTAGAAACGCAGGACAAAGACCAAATAAATTTCTTTCTATATCATGGTCACATTCTGAGGTTCTCGGTGGACATGAATATTTGGGAGACACCACTCAACCCAGTACAGTCACTCGGGCCTATGAATTCTTCCTTTATAATGTGTCTTGCATTTTTTCCCTTCACCTCATTTCCTTTTATTCCTGTTGCTAACATCCTAACTCAGGCTCTATCCACTACCAGGTTTCTCTGTATTCATTTAGCCAATTTATTCAAGAAATTTATTGAGTACCTACTTCTGTATCCATCTGGTAGTTTCGTTCACTGGAATAGAGAAATAAAGATTGTGCTGAGGAGTTTACATTGCAGTGGGTGGATGACAGAGTAAAGAAACAAATATTTGTCAGGTGGAGATGTGTGCTAACAGGAAAACTAAGGGGGATAGAGGGTGCTTTTTTAAATAGGTGGTCAGGGAAGGCTTTTTTGATAAGGTAACATTTGAGCAGAGACCTGAGGGGAAGATGCCGTGTTCTATATGTAGGGGAACAGTATTCCAGACAGAATAGCAAGTAAAAAGAGAGTGGCAGGAGTCTGCTTTGTATGTTGAAGGAATGCAAAGAAGGAGAGCTAGGTAGCTGGAATGGAGAGAAGTAGTAGACCAGGTGATGTTTTTATTCTTTGGTTTTTATTCTAAATGTGGTAGGAACACAATGGAGAGTTCTAAATTGAAAAATAATAAAATCTGAATTATATATTAGAAGAATCTCTGGCTGTTGTGTAGAGGGACAAATAGTGGAGTGGTAGTCAGATTCTGTCTATATTTTAAAGGTGGAGTTTACAATAGTTATAGAGCATGAAAGATGTAAATCAAAGATGACCTAAGATGCTGGGCTTGAGCACTTTGTTAAAATAGAGTTGCTATTTACTGACATGGGAAAGACTTTAGAAGAAATGGGTTTGGCAGTAAAATAAAGATGCTTCTTTTGGACATGTTAGCTCTTTGAGATACCCATTAGACTTCCACGTGGAGATGTTCACTAGTCTGGTGGATACATGAATTGGGAATTCAGGAAGGAAGACTAGACTAGAAATAAAGACTTGGGAGTTCTCATCAGATAAATGGTATTGAAAGCAAAGGGGTTGAATGAAGTCAACTAGAAAGTAAAGGAAGACTAAGAAGAGAATGGGTCTGAGGATTGAGCTTTGAGGAATGCCGAAGTTTAGAAGTTGAGAAGAAAAGGAATAAGAAAAGAAAACTAGGAGAACCAAGAAGCTACTGGATGCCAAGTGAAGAAAAGTGCTTCAAGAAAGATCAACTATATCAAATGACGTTGAGAGTAAGATGATAAAATAGCAATATGAAGACTAGGGATTCATTTGGCTATGCAGTGATTGTTGGTGGCCTTGTCAAGAGTTGTTGCCAGATTGAAGTGGAAGATAGAGTTTGTCTAAGGAATTTCGTCGTAAAAAGTAGAGAACTGGGGTGGTAGCTAGGGAGGGTTGTGAGTTCAAAGACTTCTTTTAAGGGAGGGGTGAATTATAGAATGATTCAGTAGCAAGGGGAAAATCAGTGATGCAGGAGAAAGGGGACAATTGCACAAATGATATTCTTTAGCAGCAATTGAGAGGTGGAAGGCGTAGAAACACAGTGTATCTATTATAACTGGGAAAAAGGCAAAATATATGATTATAAATTTCTGGTAAATTGATAGATGTGTGGAAATTTTCTCCTGATGGCTACAGTTTTCTTAGTGCAAAAAAGAATCCACGTCTTTAGCTCAGACTGTGAAGAATGCAGGTGTTAGATATCTGAGGAGAGACAAGAAGTTGTAAAAGAACATGAGACTTCGGGAGAGTGATTGGATTAGGAAAATTAGGGAGGAGCGTCAGGTAGCACAGTGCATAGTTGTATTTGTGTTTGCCACCTGTGTTCAGTTGTGTAGGTCCAGACATGCAGTCAGTAGAGAGTTGTATTTAATGAAAGTCCCAAGTTTTTCCAGGTGAGTTTGAAGAAGAGGGAGACTTGGGTCAAGGTACTGAGGGTGTCTGCAAAGAAATGATTATAGTGAGGGGGTCTAAGGCATTCACTGGGTCTTTTAGTTAACTAACCAACCAGTGCTTTTATTGCATTCTAGCTCATTTCCTGGCACCTAGTAAGTGCTCAGTAAATGGTTGGTTGTTTTACAGTGATCAGGATGAAGACACCATTGTCCTGAACTCTGACTTGAAGCTTTATCTCCAGATTTGCCTCTTAAGAGGCAAACTTCAGAGTCTATCTCATATACTGATGCCATATCAAACTTCTCAAAACAGTATCTTTTACTTATCAGTCCCTTGCTGGAGAACCTTCAGGCAGATCCACATCCCCATAGTATTACAGATTCTCCCTAATTAATTTCTTATCCTTTCCAGAAAGCCCTTTCTCATGATTTGGTACTCATAGACTGGAATTCCCTTCAGAAATCCCTATATTTTGTATTGCCCATAGTTAATACAGGGCCCAGTTAATGTGTACTCTGTGTGTGTGTGTGTGTGTGTGTGTGTATACTTAAGATTTGATGATAAATTTTGTATTACAGTTTAAATGAGCAATAAAAACGGAGAAATATAACTATTTGGAGATATAATGGAGAAGTTTTAAGATTGCAGGTTTATAACAATCATACAATAATGAAGTATTAAGCATTTTCATCTTTACAATGTCTGCTACTAGTTGGACTAAAATTCCTAAAAGGAGCATATGCTTTTGATAATGACAGACTAGGAAATATTGTGGATCAGCTCTCCACATGAAAACTAGAAGAATCGGACAAAGTATTTAAAAAAATATCTCCACAGAGGGCAGCAAAGAATTAGGAGGCCAAGATCCTGGAGAGGTAGGAAACAGAGAGAGGTGAGCATGGCCATGTGAGGTTGCTTTTCCCTTAGAGGAAACTGCTGTTTCCTGAAGAGACAGCTGAGAGGCTGAGAAGTGAAGCAAAGCTTTTGACAACTTCACAGGGCTTGGGGAACAAAAATTGGAGTTCAGAATTTGCCAGAGAGAGGATCTCAGGTCTAAGTATGCTAGTACTTTGGGTTGGGACCCCGAAGGGGAAGGATATACCCTTGGACTAAGAATGAACTGGAAATAGCCTAGCCCTTGCAAGTATTGAAACATAGCTTCAGATAATGTCAGTCCTTATAATTAGATTAAATTTATCCAAATTGTTAGTGTTTCTAGCTGCCTGCAAGAAACAAATGTAAATCTACTTTGGGGGAAAATAACATTATAAACTTCAAATTGTTTCCATAGTTTTAAAATATATAATAAATAAAAAATTAAAAATAAGCATAAATAAATAAAATATAAATAATAAACACAGATACCACTGCATACCTATTAGAATGGCTAAAATCTGAAACACCGACTGTACTAAACAGTGACAAAGATAGGAACAAATAGAAACTCTCATTCATTGTGTGGAATGGGAACAGGGTACAGCCATTTTGGAATACACTTTGGTAGTTTCTTACAAAGTTAGACATAGTCAAACCAGACCATCCGGCAATCATGCTCCTAGATATTTATTCAAATGCATTGAAAACTTATGTTCACACACAAAAAAACACATAAACGTTTATAGCAGCTTTATTCATTATTTGTCAAAACTTGGAAGTAAGCAAGATATCCTTCAATAGCTAAATGGATTAAAAAAAAAAGAACTGTTCTACGTCCATACAGTGGATATTTTTATTTAGCAATAAAAACAAATGAGCTGTCAACCCATGCAAAGATGTGGAGGAACCTTAAGTTCATGTTGCTTGGTGTGAAGGAAACCAGTCTGAAAAGACTATATACTGAATGATTTCAACTATGTGACATTCTGGAAAAGGCAAAACTATGGAGACAGAAAAAAAACTCCAGTGGTTGCCAGGGGTGGAGAGGGTAGGGGTAAGGATGAATAGGTAGAGCAAGGGAATTTTGTAGGGCTGTGAAACTATTCCGTATAATACCATAATAGTGGATACATGATATCATGCATTTGTCAAAACCTATAGAACTGTACAACACAAAGATTGAAACTTCATGTCAGCTATGGACTTTAGTTAATAATATTATTTCAGTATTGATTCATTAGTAAATGTACCACATCCATGTAAGATGTTAGTAATAGGGGAAACTGTGAAGGGGGTAGTATATGGGAACTCTCTACTGTTACATTTTTCTGTGCAAACCCAAAACTACTTTAACTCTATTAATAAAGAATAATCGTCATCATCATCATCAACATCATCCCAACCACATGAGGAAATAACACTGAAAAGCAAGAGAAATGATAACCAATAAAAACAGACTCCCCAGTAGAGGATCCAGGTAATGAAGTTATCAGATATAGAATTTAAAACTAACATATTGTTTTAGGCTTAGAAAATAAAAGCTTGAGAATTGCTCCAGAAAACAAAACCATTAAAATAAATAGCAAGTTTAGAACTAAAATACACAATAACTGAATTATGAACTTAGTGGATAGATTTAACTGCAGACACCGTCATCATTCTCAAGATATGACCAGAAATCAATGAAACAAAATATACGCTAGAGAAAATTTTAAATACCAAGGGCTAATTTTTTTTTTTTTAAAAATCAGCTTTTAAAAGATTAATAAAATTGATAAAGCCTTAGACTCATTTTTTCCTAACTCCCCACAATATAGGTAGGAAGTAAACACAGATGAACAATATCATGAATGAAAAAGGGGTATCACTATATTTCTTTCTTTCTTTTTTTCCCAAGATTCTAAGTAATCTCTACACCCAACGTGGGGCTCAAATTACAACTCTGAGATCAAGAGTTGCTTGCTCTACCGACCGAGCCAGTCAGGTGGCCCTATTATAGATATTAAAACAATAAGAATATTATATAAATAACTGTGCTAATTATGCAGTTTAGATGAACAAATTCTTTGAGGAACATCTTAACAAAACTAATACAGGAAGAATTAGGTAATCTGAATAGTCCTGTATCTGTTAAGTAAATGGAATCCATAATTTAAAACCTTCCATAGAGAAAATGCCTGGTTCATTTGGCTTCACTGATAAATTCTACCAAATACTTAAGAAATAATACCATTCTTAACACAGACTTTCCCAGGAAATAGAAAGGAAAACATCCCACTTCTTATATAAGGTTAGAACCCAACATTGTTGGGTTTATGACATCATAAACAGATGTAAAAGTCTTAAATACTAGTAAACTGAATCTGGTGATATATAAAAATGATAATATACCATGAACATGTAGGGTTTATTCTAGGAATATAAAGTAGCTTAACATTCAAAATTGATTAGTATAATTCAACACTGTAACAGAACAAAGAAGAAAAACTATTGTGATCATCTTAATAGACATAAAAATCTGACAAAATTTAACATCCTTTCACAGTAAACTCATTAAAATAGGAATAGAAGGGATTTTGTAACTACAAAAGTCCTACATCTAACATCATACTTACTGATTAAATATTGAATGTGTCCCTCCACCCACCCAAGTCCAGGAACAAGACAAGTATGTGAACTATCACCATTTTGTTTAACATTTCATTGGAGGTCCTAGCTAGTATAATAAGACAAGAAAAAGAAATAAAAGATTTATAAAGAGTGGAAAGGAGGAAGTAAAATTGTCATTCACACATGACATGATTGTATATGAATAAAAATGCAAACATCTATCAAGCTGTTACGTACAATTTAAAATTGCTGGAAAAAGGTCAAGTAACAAATAGGGGATTTTTTTGTTATCCTATTTTACTATTCCTAGCAATTCTGTGAATAATAACTAAATTTAAGTACTCATATGAATCATTTTGTTGTGTTTGCCTTCTTAGGCTATTACAGGGTTCAACAGTCTTTTTTTTTTTGAGAGATAATTGACATATTAACATGTCAGTTTCAGGTAGACAACATAATGATTTGATATTTTTATATATTGTGAAATGATCACAATAAATGAGTCTAGTTAATATCCATCACCATACATAAATAAAAAATTTTTTTTCTTCTGATGAGAACTTTTACGGTTTACTCTTGTAGCAACTTCCAAATACGTGATACAGTATAGTTATCATGCTGTATTACATCCCTGGGACTTACTTTATAACATAAGATTTGTATCTTTTGACTCCCTTGACCCATTTTGCCCATCCCTCACCGCCTGCCTCTGGCAACCACCAATTTGTTGTTTGTATCTGTGAGCTTGTTTCATTTGTTTAGGTTCTCCAGATAAGTGAGGTTATACAGTATTTTTTCTTTCTCTGCCTGCCGTAACGCCCTCAGGGTCCATCCATGTTGCCACAAATGACAAGATTTCCTTCTTTTTTATGACTGAATCATATTCCATTGTGTATGTAATTGCTGGATTATATGGTAGTTCTATTTTTAATTTTTTTAGGAACCAGCGTACTGTTTTCCATAGTGGCTGCGCTCACAGATTGCTGGTGAGCATGTAATTAATGGAACCACTTTAGAAAACTGGTGGTATTTATTAAAGCTGTGACTCACTCCTGAGTATATACTCAAGAGAAATGAGTGCATATATCAACCAAAAACATGTTAAGGAATGTTCATAGAAACTTTATTCATAATAACCTCAACATTGAAACAGTTCTGGTTTTCATTATGAGAATGGGTAAGATGTATATTTATAAAATGGATGACAACATAACAATGGAAAAGAACTGCCATACAATAACATGGCTTAGTCATATGGACAACATATTTAACAACAACAAAAAACCCCAGAGACTGAAGAGTATATACTGTATGATTCTTTAAATTCGGGTAGATTGGTGGATAGACAGAGTTCTAAATTACCTGTAAACATATAAATATATACTTACGGTGATTAAGGACAGAAGAATGGTTCCTTTGCCAGGGTAGAGGGGAGGAGGCACAAGGCAACCTTTTGGGGTGCTGGAGGATGGGAAGTGATGGGAAGCATGAAAAAGAATGCCCAAAGCAGTGTTATTTCCCAACTGGAAATAATCAAAGATGACCCCCAGTGGTGGACCAGGTAGATACATTAAACTCTGTGATATTCGTAAGTACAGGACAACATGTGGTGAGGTACTATTCCTGTAAGCAAGAACACGAATACATCTCACAATCTTGAGTGAAAAAAGCCATTTGTAAAAGAATTTCAAATAGACTATGATTCTGGTCATATGAAAATCAGCAAAACTGTGCTCTAGCTTTGGAAGTAAATTAGTTGGTTGCCTTTTCAGAGGATAGAAGGGGGTAGAGACTGAAAAGAGGAGGGGTCGGGGCACTTCTGGTATGGCAGTGCTCTTGACCCATGAGGTAAGAGGGTCAGCATTTGCTTTGTGCTTTTACATTTTGCTTTACGTTTACATTCTGTGCATTTTTCTATAAGCCTGATATATGATATACTTCAGTAAAAGAGTTACAAAACAAATACCTGAAAGGTCTGTAGCTACTAAATCAATTGCAACATTTATACATATTTTTTCTATAAAAAAACAAAACCTCATATAAAAATGAAAAACTAATTACCTTTGTTTATATACCACTTTTGCATTATACACTGATTTTTCCATATTAGAAAATTTTCCCTTTGTAAAGTTTAAATTTTTTCTTTTTAATATTTAGAAAGGCATACTTTGAAACTGAAATGCATCCATAATCTGTCTTAGCTTTCTGATCCTTTATTGCTTTGGTAACAATTTATCAATTGTAAGCATGCTTTTAATTTTAAATTTTTAGTTCTTTCATAAAACATGTATCTTTTGGGAAAATAAAGAGCTTGTGATTCCTTATCAGGTGACAGGTAAACTCATTAGTAAAATTTGACTCCTTCCTTTTTTAGATATTTTATTTGCAGCAATTTAGTTATTGATACCCATTTTCTGGTTTGGCATTCATAACAGTTCTGTTTGTCACAATGAGGATATGAGGTACATTTGTGGCTTATTATCTTTGCAGTTTTCAATAAGAATCCTATCTACTAATCTTTCCTCCTAGTATTCACTGAAAATACTTACCTCTAAGTAAAATTTCTCTTGTTGAGTAAAATATTCTCTCTATATTTTGTTCAAAGAGGAGATTTTGTATTAATGTATTTGCTCACATTGTTTCTTTTTTTTCTAGAGAAAATCTCTTCATGAAAACAAATTGAAGAGACTGCAGGAGAAAGTAGAAGTCTTAGAGGCAAAGAGAGAAGAATTAGAAACAGAAAATCAGGTGTTAAATAGGTAATTGTTTGTATAAATACATATCCCATATAGTGACATTATAGAACTTTGATACTGAGTATAATGCACTTTGTTTTCTTTTAAAATGTACTTTTTCATTGTTTCCTCTATAATGCACTTGTTTTCTTTTATGTTTAAAAGAACTCTAAAACTGTTGTACTCCTAATTCATTATCCTTATTATTTTTTTTCTGGCTGAATGTTTCTTCAAACCAGAAGGTCTTTAAACACATGCCAGGCATTTGTGTTATGGTTGGGACTGACAGGAAAGGTCACTGGCTTTGGTAGCCAGGAGTGGTGTGAGTTCTTGCTACTGAGACAAGAGAGTTGTAGCATTGCATAGTTCCAAAAATGTGTCTGGAATTTTGAATCAAGATTTTTGATTTCTTGTTGTGGAAAAATATTATTGGCCCAGAACTTCTGGTTTTTCATTTACATACAAACATAGCTAATCTGCATGATGAGCATGTTTGAGCAGAGATGATTTGCCATATTAACTTAGTGGTAGTGGCATTGTATGACCTATTTGATTCTAGCTAATACAGACTTTTTAAATTCAGCTAATTTCAGTGGTAGCCTTCAGCACGAGACAGTGTCAGACTTTTCTGAAATTGCCTATAATACCAAGCAGTGATGTTTTATTTAGAATGTGCACCTGTCTTCCTTGGATGTGATTGTTACCAAAATGTGGAAGTTGTTTTTCTGGAACACCTGAAGTTTATAGACTATGGAATTCATGCCCTTTCTTTTCTTTTTCTTTTCTTTCTTCCTTTCCTTTCCTTTCCTTTCCGAACGGGAGAGTCGGGGGGAGAGCAGAGGGAGAGAGAAAATCTTAAGCAGATGGGGCTCAGTCTCACAACCCTGAGATCATGACCTGAGTCAAAATTAAGAGTCAGATGCTTAACTGACTTAGCTATCCAGGGGTCCCAAATTCATGCCAGCTTTATAATACTGTTCCAAAATAAGAAGCCACCAAATTTCTTTTAAATCAAAATTCAATCTCCTACCTCTTCTATAACCATTAATTTTGAAATATTATCAAGATTGGGCAGCCATGGCACTGATCATCTAGAACTTTGAGTGGTTTTGAAAACTGTATTTAATTAGTGGTGTGGTTGATGGTGAGGAAATTCATGTCCAAAAAGGTGATGGTATGTAAAGGCCTGAAAAGTTAGCTTTTTTATCCCAAATCCTTTTCCCCTAAAGTTGGTGGGTAGCTTCACCTTTGTCATTAGTTACATTTCTTTTTTAAGAATTATTTGAGAGAGAGAGACAGGGAGTGAGTGTGTGTGCGTGTGGGTGGGTTGGGGCGGGGAGAGAGAGAGAGAAACTTTAGCAGGCTTCTGCTCAGCTCAGAGTCCCATGTGGGCTTGATCTCCCAACCCTGAGATTATGACCTGAGCCGAAACCAAGAGTTGGTTTAAGTGCCACCCAGGCACCCCCATTAGCTACATTTTTAATAATTAGGTTGAACAACATGTAATTCCCTATATTGGACTATATTTTACCTATAAAAATGATAATTTCATAAGACTCAACCTACTATTTTCTCTATTTTCTACTTGATTCCTTCTATAAAATAAGGCACCCTTTTGGTTTAAGGAGTCTTTAGTTTCAGGATTCATGGGTTGGTAGAGTGGAGTGGAAATAAAAGTATTGAAAGATTTTTTTTTTTTTTTTTAAAGATTTTATTTATTTATTTGATAGAGACACAGTGAGAGAGGGAACACAATCAGGGGGAGTGGGAGAGAGAGAAGCAGGCTTCCCGCTGAGCGGGGAGCCCGATGTGGGGCTCGATCCCAGGACCCTGGGACCATGACCTGAGCCGAAGGCAGACGCTTAACGACTGAGCCACCCAGGCGCCCCTATTGAAAGATTTTTAATCTTTGATTAATCGGCAAATAAAACTTTAAAATGAGTTGATAGTTGGGCTGCCTGGGTGGCTCAGTTGGTGAAGCATCCACCTCTTGGTTTTGGCTCAGGTCATGATCTCAGGGTCATGAGATCAAGCCCCTGAGTTGTGCTTCCCGGTTATTGGGGAGTCTGCTGGAGATTCTCCCTCTCCCCCTCCCCCTCCCTGCATGCGTGCATGCGCATGCATGCGCTCTCTTACCCTCTCTCTCTCAAATAAATCTTTTTTTTTAAAGATTTGATTTAATTTATTTGAGGGAGAGGGAGCACGAGCAGGGGGAGGGGCAGAGGGAGAAGCAGACACTGAGCAGGGAGCCCCTGGGATCATGACCTGAGCCAAAGGCAGACGTTTAACAGACTGAGCCACCCAGGCACCCTAAAATAAATAAATCTTTAAAAAAAAAAATAAAAATGAGTTGAAAGCTTGCAGTGCTAACAGTAATACATATGATTAAGATGTCATATTTCTGTTTATCTTTCTAGATAGAGTTTTATGTATATATCATATACAGATAAATCTTACAATTTTGAAGTCCGTTTTCTTCCAGTTTGGAATTCTGTGAATCATACTGTTCTACAAAACAGTATAACTATTAAAGAATAGAAACACTTTTTTTCTTTTTTCAGACAAAATGTTCCATTTGAAGAATATACAAGGCTTCAAAAAAGACTAAAGGACATACAGAGAAGACACAATGAATTTCGAAGTTTAATTTTGGTTCCTAACATACCTCCAGCAGCATCTGTCAATCCTGTTAGCGTTCAGTCATCAGCCATGGTTCCAGGCACGGACCTATCCTTTCCTCCTCATATGCAGGTATGAGCATTTATGTTTTTTTTTTAAAAAAAAAAAGGCACTAACATTTCTGTAAGTTTTTACCTGTTTAAATTCAGAGTTAAAAACTCAAATCTTTCTTTACCATAGAAATTTGCTGGTGGAAGCAAAGTGGATTTGAATCTATTCTTTCCCTTAGTGATGGTGCTAGGAGTGAAATCTCCTGGGCAATTGAAAAGAAGAAACTTGATTGATGAGTCTTTGAGTAACCTAGAGTTTACAGCTCATTGGATTACTAACTACTACTGAGCATTTACTAATGCTCTGCATTATGCATTTTCCATACAATATTTAAACCTAATGGAAAATACTTTGAGGGAAGGTGTTATTATTCCAATTTACAGATGAGGAAGCTGAGTCAGAGATGGAGTGACTTGCCTAAGGTCATAGTTAATAAGTGACAGAATTGAGTGTCAAACCTAAATCTGTCTGATTCCAAATCCTGGGCTCGTTCTACTGTATTAGTTCCCTGAGATGTTGAAGGAATCAAATTGATGGGATGATTTTCCAAAAGATGAACTGTTAATAAGTAATTACATTTTATAATGTTATAAGCACCAAAGATTTTAGTCACTGAATTGAATCTGACCAAGTGCTTTGTTTATATTAAACTGCTATTAAACTCCAGCCTTGTTAGAACGTTGGCCTGTAAGCATTAGTATTTTCTAATTCACTCCCTGGTGAGTTTTATACCTAGATAGAACAGACTTTGGGATTTGCTGAAGGCTAGTGCCTGAGGCAGGAGAGAAGTGAGGACTAGTTAGTAGCTGGCCTGCACTGCTGTCTTCTCACTGCTAAAATGGTCATCCTTTCCATGCCAGATGTTGCAGGCCCGAGTGAAAGAGCCGCTCAGGCTGTATTTTTCCAGCCATTTTTCTGAGTTTATTTTATTCTTTTTATTTTTATTTTATTCTTTTTCTGTGCTTTTAAGGAGGAACAGCATCAAAGGGAACTCTCTCTACTTCGCAAAAGACTAGAAGAACTAGAAACAACACAAAGGAAACAGCTAGAGGAACTTGGATCTCCTGGGGAATGATGTTCTTGGAGAAAAAGCAGATCAAAAGGGATGAAATCATTGTGACTCAATAAAGCTTGAAGTTTTAACATATGTGGCATTTAGATATTGTATTACCGTTTGCCAGAACATTTGTGCCTCAAGTAAAGGTACTGGCTACATGCTATATATTGTATCAGTGTCAGGATTTTAGGGTTATGCTAATGACAAGTGAAGCATTAAAACAGCTCCAGAGATATTTAGAATATTTACTGACAACCCTTTGAGAATGTTAAAAAAAAAAAAAAATAGGTGAGTGAATTAGGGAATCACGTTTTTAAATTATTTTCACTTTGAAATTTTTTTTTTTTGGCATTTTGCCTGAAATATGCCTATGTTGAATTCGTTCTGCCTCTTTGAGATAGTTGGCAGTAATAGGGTCAGTAAACATTTTCCAGTTTATTATATACAAGAGTTCTCTAGTTCTTGAAAAAAGATGACTTAAAAGTCAGCATTAAAAAACAAAACTTGAAGATATATAAATATTATCAAATGCTACCATTCTAAAAGCTGTGTGCACGTAATTAAAGAGCTTAATAAATATTTTTCTATATTGTGTTTAATTTAATCTTGACTATACATTGTGTATTTAGCAGTGTCGCAGTCTCATTGTTATTTTCTATTCTAACCCAAAACCACAAAGTACAAATAATTAAACCCGTGACCGTATAAAACAAGGGCCGTTCGTTGTAAAACTTGAACCCCATGGGGTCCCTTAGAAATATTGTTGGTATTTAGTGTTGCCTCCCACTGTTTTGGATCTAACCAAATTATTATAAATGTTTTATTTCTGTGTATCCCTAACCTCTTTTAAAGGAATTCTGCTGGAATAACTTCACGTCAAGTCTGCCAAACTCAGTGGAATGTCCATTATCCAGATGTCTTCAGGATCAGAAGTCCAGGTAGATAGTGGAGGCCAGGGATGTAAATGAGCATTCCTTAGCATCATTTAGAAGAAGCTAGATGTACTTACTACATTACAGAGCTGCTTATTCACATTCGCGTTGGCACCTAGATAATTTCCGTGGAGCTACTTAGAATAAAAAATCTATTATAACTACAACATTTGAAGAAAAAAAAGACAGTCCACATTTACATCAAAATGTTTATTTTTGGATATAGACATTTAAAACATTCATCTCCAAGTACAGCTTCAATCAGGTATACAATAAGAAATAGACTTTAAATCCCTAATACAGAAAAGGTAACAGAATTAATTTTTAAATGCTGCTGTAGACACTAGTGTTAGAAAAAAAAGTTTATAAATGAATTGTTTGCACCAAAAAAATATGCAAAGAAACTTGAAAATAGAAATTGTTTGCCATTTGTTTCTCTGGTTGCAGTTTACTATAGACCCAGTGACTGATTGTCTTCAGCACACATCTAATTTGGCCATTACTGCATTTGGCTAATGTGATCCAAAATGTGATCTAGATAGTGCTTTTCACTGGAGGATTGACAAACACGCTACATACATTAGTGAATCTTCACACCACCTCAATGAGGTAGGTTAGAAATATTATACAGAAATTGAGGCACAAAGAGGTAAGTGACTTGCCCAAAGTTCCCAGCAGCATCGTCCCTGGAAGAGGAGGTAAGGCTCCACATGGGACTCATGTGCCAGAGAGCTGGACAGGGACACCCTCATGTAGCATTTACTGAATGTAAAAGCTGATCCTTTTCTTAGCATTTCTGTACCCTAAAGAAGGGGAAGTCTTTTGGGCAACTCTCCTACCCTTGGCTCTCAACTGTCCTCCTGTTATTCTCATGAATGCCTTCACATCAAGACTGTAGCAGCCTTAGATGGGGACCAGGCCTCTCACCTTTATACTTGTAAGTAACCTATTTGGTAGTATTTCTGAGGTGTGTCCATTGGACAATGGTCAAAAGTGATGGGATTGGGAAGGTGCCTATCAGGGTAATAACTGCTTATTTGATCATTTTGTTGAGGTATCACCTCTTACTCTTTGCCAGATACTGAGGAGCAAAAAGAATTTCATTTTCGAAGACAAATTCACATTTAAATCCTGATATCCCATACAATGTTGGTAAAAAGATTTTAAGGAATATATGATCAATGTTTTATTTGCTACTTGAAAAAATGTCTTTCCTTAATCTGGGATTTGGAACACCAAGGGTAAAAGGTGCCACAAGGAAGGTTGAGAGTTGCCAATTACATTTTTTACTTTTGATTTAATAGAAGGAAAACACAGTGGTATTAAAATTGGTCATGAGCAGCAAAAATTCAGGAATAAAAAATCAATAAAAAGACTACAGTTACAATATAACTGGATAGGGAATTCTTTAAAAAGAAAGGTATGAATAAAATGGGTATTTTGAATTCTTTCTCTTGTGAGGAATACTTTGAAAAAGTACATAGTAAGACTAAGATACCAAGTTGTATACTAATATTTTTCAGGCCTTGGGCCTCAAATATATATATTCATATATAGTACTCCAGTGTGAACAGCAATTTCATGAAATGTAAAATGTATTTTTTTTTTTTTTAAATCACACACAAGTATTTATAACCACAGGGTTCACCAGAAATCTAAAGCAAGGAGACACCAAGTATAGAAATGTAGGATTAGGGGAGGGAGTTACTCTTCTAAAGATAGTTCTGATCAAAGTTTTTAGACAGAAATAAACTAATGATGTTTTGTTTTGTTTTACAATAGCCAACATGTCCACTATCAAATACATTTAGTATGAAAAAATGAAAAAAAGGAACACACATCAGGACAAAGTGGGTAAAATGCTGTTGCATTTAAATAAAGCCTCCTCACTCTCCTTGCTTTAGAGCTCCTTCGTGAGATGGAGGTGAGTTGATGGAGTGCAGTTGGCGACCACTGAAAAACACGAGCCCTTTCAACAATGTTGCAACACTGTCAGTTTTTGGTTTAAAAACACACACACACACACACTCACGAATGCTAAGTGTACACACTACCAAATTCTGTGGTCAGCTTTTCCAAGAACTACTGGGGAACGTTTCAATGCTGCAAATCCTCGAGGTTGCCCTAACACTCCCACCTTGTTTCCAAATGACTCATTTCACATTGTGATCACTGGCAGTGTCCCTTTTCTGCAGAGGTGCAGTGTAGTCACAAGTGCTACATAACTGTAGTTTTCAGACACAAAACCACTGCTGTCATTGTGCTTAAGTGGAGACTAGTTAACTGACACTTACTGGCCCTGTATTCTCTCTCTGTAAACAAGGAGGCTGTTTGCAACAACCACTTCGACTCTATTTACAGAAAGGTTCCCACAGTATATGCACAGGCACAGTGGTTGGTATGCTTTCTAAAAGCTGTGCATGTGCCTTGGTCTCTAAAAGACAGTGCTCAAAGTGGAACCTATGTGCAAACTTTAAAAATTAACGACACAGAGTAGCTCAAGCAGCCATTTTGCTCCCAAGTCGTCTGAAGAATTTTGCCAGATTAAGCCAGTCCCCAGAGTGCTTACATCCACTTGCATTTCTTCTTTTCATCAAATAAGACTTTTACATGCAAGAGTTGTTTCTGAGCTTCTTCCAGCCCTCGTTCTCTTTCTAGTTTATTTAGAATCTGTTGACAATTAGAACAGTTATTTTAGATATTGTGGTTTTAGCATTACAATTCTGGGGTTTTTTTTGCATTCCTGATGCTGTGAGTGGTAAAATCTGTATGAAACAGATGCCAACGTTTTCTTCAATCATTTACATACTCACTTTGCAAGTTGTTTTGCTAAGTCATTATCACAGGATCAACAACACTTTGGCTTAAAATAGAAGCTAGCAAGAAATACCAACTATTTGCTTACAAATATGGGGCCAGACTTCCAAGGCCCTGTTTTATGCATTATGTCACAGCCATTCCAAGCACAGCAAGCATTCTGAGCAGCCAACATGCAGGCAAGTATTTCTTCTTAAATGCAGCAGGCAGGGGCATCCTGGTCAGAGTTGAATATTGCCCTCCCCTCCCCTCCTGGGCAGTGTAGTGCCTCCTCTCCCCTCCCCTGCCCTCCCCAGTGCTTCCCTTCTAACCCCTGGCCCCTGGAAAGAGGGATGCTTATCATGTTTAAGGAACTCATTGCCTCTACCCTACCTTAGCGCTTCACTTGATCTTCAAGTAGCAAATGGAATTGGTGAGCTATTCTCACCATTGACATGGATAGCCTGTCCCAGCATGACTGAGTGGGGGGGAATCAGGGAAGGGGAATTAACATATATTTGGAAACAGCGCATCTGATGACTGAGTCTGTGTGAATTCCCAAAGAAAAAAATCCAGATTAAGGAGAATTAATCATAAAGGAGAATGGTTTATTGAAATAGTTGCTTAAGTTAGAAATAATGTTATACTTTCATATACCTATCGAATACAGAATCTAGGCAATTTAACAAGCTTAGCTTTCATTTTAGCAGATTACAATCAAGCATAAGCTGGCCCTATTTAATAGGACCACTACTTACTCATCAAAGTTATCCTGAGTCAGTGTGGCTACAGACCCCATTAACTCAAATGTAAATTCAGGCTGGTCCAAAGGTGGGCAGCATGATAAAACTAGAAGAGGGGCAGCCACAGGCAGGGTCTGGCTTGGTGCCAGGATCCCCCATCTCAGACAGGCTTCCTGGCTTCCCTTTCTGGCCATTAGGGATGCCAGAGCTGTCCTGAGACCTATAGAACGCTTGACAACCACATCCTGGTGACTGACTCATATCAATTTTTTAAAATGTTATTTAAAATCTTACCTCATCAAAATATTTTACGATGTATTTGTAGATTTCTGTCAAGGCCACTTCTTCATTAAATTCATTTTCATGTTTCTTAAAGAAAGAGAGTCTATGTTGAGAGATTCTGAAATGACTTTTTAAAAAAGAAGTAACCAAATACTATCTTATTTCTACTTTTTTTTTTTTTTTTTAAGAGAGGGAGAGAATCTTAAGCAGGCTCCACATCCAGCATGGAGCCTGATCCCAGGACCCTGAGATCATGACCCGAGCCAAAATCAAGAGTCAAAAGCTGGGGGCGCCTGGGTGGCTCAGTCGGTTAAGCATCTGCCTTCAGCTCAGGTCATGATCCCAGGGCCCTGGGATCGAGCCCCGCATCGGGCTCACTGCACAGCAGGAAGCCTGCTTCTCCCTTTCCCTCTGCCTGCCACTCTGTCAAATAAATAAATAAAATCTTTAAAAAAAAAAAGTCAAAAGCTGAACCAACTGAGCCACCCAGGCACCCCTCTTATTTCTACTTTCTAACAATACCTTAGATTCCTGAGTTAAGAATTCTTCCATTTCCGAAGATGACAATGGAGGCAAATCCCTGATTGCTTTGTAATACGATTTTACTTCCTCTTTGTAGGTTGGGATATCCTTGGCATAGAGAAGTTTATTGGTTGGTGCTTCCTGAAAAATAGAACAGCCATGGGGAATTTATAACAGTACCAGTGTAGCTGAACCTCCAACATTATTACCTCCTAGTAACAAAGCTTTTTCATGCAGTGGGCCTTCATAAATGTTGTTGACTGAATGACTGACTGCTATATAGATAGTTCTGGTGAGTCACTGTTCTTTTCAGGCGGATTAAATGCTAATATATTCTGCCTTCCTCTCATAAAAGAACTAAAATTATTATTTTTGCATGATTTTGAGTTACTGTAACAATGGAACTTACTTCAATCATAGTTCATTACTAATGGTTGTAAAAAGCCTGAATTAAAACATTTGCTCTCATCCTCACCCACCAGTGAATTTTGGCATTTATGAAAGACTTGATTGTAGGTCTGATTGAGCCCTTTATATAACCATGAAAGTGGTAAGTAATTGGCGGTGGTGGATTTTTCTGCTTGTGCCTTTTATTAGATTATAAAGATCTTCTACTGTTCTCAAGGAAGTACATGGTCATTAGTATTGGGGGCTCTAATGTCTGATTTCACAAAAGTTCCCTGTCAGCTTGAATGTTTTTATGTAATTATAATAGTGATAATACTAAAAATTAAGATTTTATTTTTAAAAACCATTTTTCACAAAATTTTTGGAATTCCTACTCAGGGAAAATGGGTGAGTTAATGATAGGGCTAATGTCCCAGTACATTTTTCAATGTATTGAGGACACGAATAGCCATATCAGTGGCTGCATCATTCTGAAGGATGCCTACATGGAGATATTACTGAGATTCTTTGTCAAGTAGAACCCACAAATCATGTGATCATGCATTCAATAAAATTTATTTAGCTTGGCACTGTGGCAGACATTGAATGTAAAAAGGTAAAGACCAGTACCTGCCTTTGAGAAGCTTATAATCTAGTTCAGAAGACAAACTTACATAGTGGTTACTATGATACCAATAATTAGTAGCAGGGTGTAAAGAAAAGCACCGTGGAATTGGACAAATCAGGGATCCTAACAACTTTGAGGGATCTTAACCAAGACTTGTAACTTCTCAGAAAATCAATTTCTTCATCTATAAAACGAAGGTAATAATAACTACCTTGTGTGGTTCTTGTGATGATTAAGTGAAATATACCAAGAACACACAGTAATGAGTTAACAGTCATTTTTTTTACTGTGAATAAGGAAGCATTTTAGTGTTTCATTGCATGGGTCAAATGAAGAACCGGTGTGGGCAATGTATAGGGAAAAAGTTCACGGAGTAGGTATATTTAGACTGATCATAGCCTCCTACAGTTTCTGGTACACATTAGGAAGTTGTGTTTGTGGAGTGAATGAATAAGAGTTTTACAAGACAGAGGAGTTATGAGACAGGAAAGGGATATGAAAACAAGTTCATGGTAAATTTGGGAAAAGTAGAAGCTGCAGCATAGAAGGTATATGGAGTTTGCCAGAAAAGAGACTTGATACCCAATCAGGAAGGGCCACGTGGCACTGTGAAGATTTTACCTGGTAGGTATTGGGAAGTATTTACAATATTTAAGCAGGAGACTGAAAAGATCAGATTTTTGTTTTAGAATGACAACATGAGACACAGTGAAAAGGAAAAGGTAGGGGAGAGGGGATGAAGGGATAGGATAGAATGAGGAAAAAAAAAGACATTTTGGAGATGGCAATGAGTACTAACCAATTAGGGTAAGGGAGGAAGAAGAAGGAGTCAAAGATAACCCAAAGGATTTTACCTTGAGAGACAAGGTGATGCTAGGAAGACAAAAGTAAAGACAGGTTTGTTTTGCAGAAATAGTGGTGATATTATAGATTTAGACTAGGATGCTGAGGCACCTATGAAACATCAACCACATTTCATTCCACGCACTCTCTCAATCCTTACACCAAAGGGACACTACTCAGTATTAAAAGAGTTTCTGAAATCCGTTAGATACAGATACTGCTCAGTTTAATACATTTTGGAGTGCTTGAGTAAGACCAAAACATCCCTTTCAAAGTTTGCTCTGTATTTTTATCTTTCTTTGATTTCCTGGGGCTTTTGCTCAGCAAAGAAAGCCAAAAGAAAAACAATATCGATGTTTTGATTATGAATTGACAAACTGGTGGTGATAGAAATCTCAGGCAAGATTTTCTTCCCCATGAGCAACTTGTTATATTCAGATAGACTCTTAGGTGTACAGTTGACCCTTGAACAACATGGTTTTGAACTATGTGGGTCTGTTTTACTCTTTGTGGAGTTTTTTCGACATAGTACTGTAAATACATTTTCTCTTATGATTTCCTTGATGTTTTCTCTAGCTTTAAGAATACAGTGTATAATACATATAACATATATAAAGTATGTGTTAATGGACTATTTATACTAACAGCAAAGCTTCCAGTCAGCAGTAGGCTATTAATAGTTAAGTGTTGGGAAAGCCAAAAGTTACAGGGTAATTTTCAACTACGTGAAGGATTGGTGCCCATCATCCCCCATTATTCAAGGGTCAACTATATTCAGATGGGATTAATTTAGCTAAGCAAATTTCAGTAGTTTCATAGTTTAGTACTGCCTGCAGAATGTTTTTCTAGGAAACAAAATTTATACTTTTTGTGGTAAAGGTATCACAGGCAGAGTTCTGCAGTAGGATGGGGAGAATAATTTTTTTAACTAGATGAAAAATAAATGAGAGCTTTTAAAGAAAAGCAAATTTTCAGTTACTACCACTGACTATTTCTTTTTAGCTGCTATGGTTTTTTGTTTGGATGTTTACAAGAAAGAATGCTTCAGACTCACAGGAGTACATAGAAGAAATACTAAAGCTAGGCCTTACCTTCCCGAGTTGCTGCTCTGTGAGAGAAAATGCGTCCATGAATGCCTGGGCAATCACAGATAAACAGCCGTCTATGTGTGGTGTCTTCTTAATGTCAAAGACAAACTGAGGGTTCTTCAGGATGTTTACCCAGAAGCGAAGAGGAAGGCTGTTGAAGAGAAATCTCTTTTCAGATACAGCCCTTCGTAGGAGGCGGATGCTCTGTTTATCACAGTTTGTAAATGGGTGTTTTTGCCCTTGTTATTGAAGTATGCAAGTCTGCTTTGCCAAACATACCAAGTGACAGATGGCAGCATCACTCAGAACAAGAAAGGGTTAAACAGACAAGCGCTGCTGGATGGGAGGACTAGAAGAGGAGAAACGCGGAAGTGACCACTGACGAGAATTTTCTCCACAGTTTTCGATTGTGTTAGATGATGGCTACCCATGAAAACATTTCATCATGTCTCCAGACCTTCACCTCTTCTCACCCCCTCTAAGTGCTACACCCTGGCATAAGGCACCGTCGCCTCTCACCTGGGTTATTAGCTCCCTAGGTCCCCACAGTTAATTCTCCCACAACTACCAGCAATCTTCTTAACCTGGAGTCAGATCATGTCTCTCCTCTACTCAAAACCCTCTGTGTTCTCCCTCCGCCTGGGGATAAAGCCACTGCATGGTCTGGGCCCAGGCCCCCAGCTGCTACTTTTCCCCTTATTCCTTCTAACTCCACCATTGGCCTCTTCACTGTTCTTCATGCATACCAGGCAAGTGTGTGCCTCAGAGGACTTTTGATTTTGTTGTCCATCTTCCAGATATTATCTTCAACCAGATAGTCTCATGGTTTATGCCCTCACCTCTTTCAAGACCTGACTTGAATATCCTCTCCGTGAGGCCTCCTCTGACCACTCTGCCCTATTACTCTCTATCCTCCTTTCCCACCTTGTCTGCTGTACTAACCTAATATCCTGTAAATCACCTATTTATGATCTCTTCCACCCATTAGAATGCAAGCTCTGTGTGAACATGGATTTTTGTCTATTCAGTTCATTGCTGTATTTCCAGCACCTAACAGTGCTTGGCACAGAGTAGGTACTCAAATATTTGAACATGAACTTGGGAATCATTCAGAGCCCTTCCATTATTATCTCCTTCTCAGCTCTGGCCTAGCAGACTACCTGCATCATAAAGCTGTTGGGCCTCTCCATAGCTCTACTCTCCTGACTACTGCCCCTGCTCAGATGCCACAATCTTCCCAGTGGAAATGGGTGCTTGCAGCACCCAAGCTTGGTGTGGGAGTAGCAGGACCAGGGAATCAGAGCCTAGAGCACAGGATGGCAGTGAGCCAGTGTAGATAGTTGGGACAGATCTGGATTAAATGGGAGAAGATGAGACCTAGAGCTCTGGAACTTCAGCTTTTAATATTTATTTAAATTGGTCTGCCCACCCTCAGTGCTCAGGAGGGCTTGAGATTGCATTGGAAACTTCTACTATACCTTAACACCAAGTCTTATTCACAGCTCACGCACAAAGTATTTCAAATAGAGGTAATGAGCCATGTTTCTTTACTGAGAAGAAGTTGAGAAGAGACCCAGATGCCTTGCCTCAGCTTTAGGTAAAAGGTTAGAAAACAAAACACAGTCCTTTGGCAAATTCTCATGGTATCTAAACACTGCACTTGATCACATAAAAACAGAAATGTCCATGCAGAATCAGAGTATAGACAGCTTGGTAACTGCAAATGATTAAGTACTCTGTAATGGAAAACTGTATAATAAAACCACAAAATACTGATTTCTTTTGCTGGTCAAGCTAAATTTAACATTCCACATAAGGTATTTTTCACGCATTAAAGATAATAAAGTTTGTTTATTTTATCCTAAAGAATAGGATCTCAGCATAGGAAGGGTTTGTTTCTTATTTAAAAATAGTAACAGAGGAAGAATCTGCTCTGACCTGATAGCTTACCACGCCAAAAGATTCTGATCTAGGGATAATGAATCCTGTGACTATCCATGCCCTCCTTTCAGTTAAGATTCTGTCCCAGATTCTGAAAATAGTTAGTAATCACCTACTGTTTGTTCCCACCTGTTTGTTTTCCAAATATGTACGACATCAGGATCTGTGATTTTTTTGTTTTCAGCTTGGGCATCCAAAAAGTCAAAAAAGTATTTTATAGCAAATGGGGCTCTGCTGTTGGGTAAACTCCAAATGCTTCTAAAAAGTTTCTCAAGCACAGAATGAATTGCCACCTGAAAGAGAACATCAGACTTGGGAGATTAAAAAAAAAAAAAAAAAAAAGTAGCAGTTTTGAATACAATGGAAAATGAAATCCCAGTTCAGAGAAAATGATGTATATAAGAGAAAATATGTCAAATTATCAAATGAGGCCAACACTCACAGTATGGGACAAGGGCCCTGAAAATCCATGCCCAGGTTTACATTTGGTTCATCAGCTTCTTGCTGATAACAAGATTGTTTAGTCAACAGAGAGGATATCTTAGAAAAATCTCTAGCAGTTGAAACGTCAGTTGTAGGGCTGTATACAGAAACCAAGATGCCACGGACGTTTAGCTTTTATTGGTTATGTTCAGCCTGGAAAAACTCAACGTTGCTCAGTTCCCTGAATTTTTTTGTTGCATGTATTTTCATTATAGGTTTTTATTATGTACTTTCCAAAATATTTGAGTGTTTTACAAAAGCCAAATAGGCAGAGCTCTGTGGGACAGAGGAGAAAATCAAGAGCTCTGGCTGTCCCCTGTCCACTAAACAAATCTACTGAGCTCTAAGCATACCCTCTGCTATAATCTGAAGACGCATGCCCATCAGGAGACCAGGGCCAGGTGTAGATAATAGCATTTATATTGCTAGTCATTTCAGGAAAAAAGAAAAAAAAGTATCACCACAGACTTCTGTTAATCCCACTACAAGCCAGATAAAGTAAAATTTGCTTCTGATTTGGTATTCCACCGGCTTTTACATCTGACATTTTTATAGATGAACAGCATCCTTAACTTTAAAATGAAAAAAAAAAAAAAAGATTTACTAGGTTTATAGTGACTGACCCCACCCTTCATTTATTTGCAATTCAGAGAGGGAGTTTTATTGCTCATCTATAATAACAAGTAAACAAAAACAAGTAATTATGCCATCAACCTAAAAAATAACAATAGTGAAATGGTAGGTAAAGGGATTGGGAACAATATTAAATCCCTGATTGAAGACACAACAGTCAAAATTTGTAAAGTGCTGTTATCTTCGTCATTTATAAAAAAGAAGAGGGTAGGAAGTGTTTACAATTTAAACTTTCATTTTGCTTTGCTAGAAGGCACAAGGGATTTGTAACATTTTCACACTTCAGTGGAAATTAAGTCAAACACATCATACACCCCCAAGGTAGCCATAAAAGCACTCCCAGAACAGTAAGTGTACCTTGGTCGACAGCAGCTTTGTCAGATACATTTCTTTTACTTTGAACTTGTGTTTTCCTCGATGTCTTTTTCCTTGCACATCTTGGAATGCTTCCGAATCTGGTAAAATCTAACGGGAAGACAGAAGCGTTACCCACGGAGACCGTTCATGCTACAGAAGGCATCCAACTCAGGGGCAAGCACAAGAAAGCCTGAACTCACCAAATGGCAGTGGTCTTCTGAGTATTCCACATCTGAACGCCAGAGAAAGGGAGAGAAAACAGTCTATTAAAAAAACAACCACGGGCTAATTGGCCTTCTCATAAAATGCCCCATTTGTGCTATGAACAGAAGAGGTTACTCGAGCTCTTCCACTTGAGCTCTTCATAGCTACATTTTTTTTTCACCCTGCTGCATGTTAAGATCTTAACAACGTGAAGACAGAATGGGCCAGGGCCTGGAGTAGGAAGCAGGTTCCCAACAGGCTGAGTGGTCCCTTGCTGGGGGTGGGGTAGGAGAGGTTCAAGCCTTATTCATTAACAAATGCACCTGGGGCACCTACTGAGTGCCAGGGGCTCCCAGGCAAAAGGTAGTGATAAGACAGACCTAGTTCCCTTCAATGGCGTTTACATCCTAGCCGATGAGAAACTTTCTATGACTAATTATACAGTTATTTAACTGGAATTGTGATAAGGCTTATGAAGAAGTATATGCTAAGAAAGTAACTAACGAGGGTCCAGCCTACTCTGGGAGGTTTCTCAGAGGAAGGGATGTTGGAGCTGAACTTAATGACTGGAGTTAGCCAGGCAAATGGAGGAGACCCTAAGGCAGGAAGAACCGACGCCCTCCTGGGATCCAAAAGAACGGCAATGAGTTGGAGCTCCCAGAGCAAGTGCGAGAGTGGCACAGAGTGAGGACAGCCCTGAAAGAAATGTGGCAGTAAATGGGGGGAAAAGAGGGATTAAGGCACTAGGTTTTTTGTATTGAAGATGAGGGCGACTAGAACACCTTGAAACACTAAGGAAAAAACTGCAGTAGGCAGGGAGCTATAGAAAGTTTAGGGGAGAGAAGATTATCTGTGGTGTAAGAATGTGTGGAAGGTTGGAAAGAATGGGATGGAAGGCACAAGTGAGAGACTGGCCTTGGACATGAGGAAGGAAAACCCTGGAATGCCAGGGGAGCCACAGAGAAAGAAATGGGCAGACACAGGTGGGGTGGGAGGTTTGGTGCTGGACGTTGAGGGAGTTGTGACTCCTGTTTTCTCTGTGAGGTGCAGGATCAAATCAGCTGCTGACAGAGCTGTGTGGGTCAGAGAGCTCTGAGGAGAGAAGGTAGAATTCTGGAGAACACAGAGTGAGTTACCTAGAGAAATAGTGGGTGTAGGCTGCATTGAGGGTCCCCCGTCATGTGGGCACCATGAATTTATAATAACTCCAATCGTACTTTCCTCCAGTGGCTGCCTGGGTATAGTTCAGAAAAGGCCAGTAGTTGGGTTCATCTAGGGCTGGGGTTGTAACTGAGACAGTAGTGAAAGGGGACAGGGGCAGGAGGTTTGAAGGGTTAGCAGGGGAGTGATCAAAATGATGGTTCTCAGCTGAACTGGACAGGGAAGAAGCAGAGGCATTGACTGCCGTGAGGTCCCATGAAGAAATCCAAATGCAAGATCCCCAAAGAGCAAGCTCTGCCAAAGGCCTGATCTTTGAAGCTTAAAATACAAAGCTCTTCCACTTTTTATAACACAAGGACACCAATTCCCCTATGCCAGAATGACCATCACCCTCTGCAAGATGCCTTCTCTCACTACAGCCAGATGTAATGATGGACTGGGGGGTCCCCAAAAGGGTGTCTTACAACCTACCAAATTATTCTTTCCATTTAACTGGAGTCCCTGCATTCCCTGTTTGCACTGACTAGGTCTTGGGACCTACCAGGCTGCCCTTAGTATTGAATCCAGGAATCATGAAGCCTCTCCTCCGGTTGTGTGTGTGAGAAGTCCTGTCGGTGAGGCTCAGAACCCTTCTAAGGGCTGAGGACTGATTGTCTTGGCTGGGATATGATTTCTCTGGAGACCAACCTGAACCAGGATCTAGGGTTTTTCTCAAGGCACCATCACAATGTTTTCTTGTCCTGAGGCTATCAGGGAGGTGGTAGAGAGTTTAGAGACTAGCTTATAGACTTTCCCATAAAAGCTCCCCATTTGGTTTGTCTCGATCACTTTCTGGGAATTTTGCAGATGCTATCAAAGATTTGGATTTCTAAGTAGATTATCTTGTTTGTTCAGCACTTGCAGGGCTGTGTGACTATCTACAAGCTTCCCTCTTAGTTTGCCAGAGGGGTCTCCTCTATTAGCCCCCATCCTACTGAGGAGTTGGCACAGAGCGAGGAAGGCTGAGATTCTGTCCTGAGTTTAGGGCTGTCAAGAGGCAGCAACTTCCTTAGTACTGGGCAGTCCCGGCCAACTGCTCTTTACTGTTTCCTGTCTGCCTCCTTGCAAGGCTCACATTTTTAGGAACAGAAACAGATCAAATGGCTTTTCTCCGATTTCAGAGAATTACATAGCAACAACTCAGTCTCACCTTTGTGACAATACACCTGAGAGAGGCAAAAAGCGATACTTTAGAAAGGTGGGTGAGATCAAAAGGTTAACATTATATTGGTTACCTGAAGGAAAATTTGCTATCTTCTTAAAGACCTTTATAGTGGATCCATTTGATATCTGAAAGCAAAGATAAAAAATATATGAGTTTTCAAAATTTAATGTATTTCTCAACTTCATCCAGGAATTAGATAGCTGGATGGATCTTACATTCTCTCACTTATTAAATATTTATCAAGAAATTCTGTGTTCTGGGCACTGTGCTGGAGGCTGGGGCTGTAATGATGACCAAGACACTATCTCCACCCTCAAGGAGCTCACAGTCCTGTGGAGGAGATGGACAAGGCAGTGAGGTGTAGTGAGGCTGGGAGAGGGAGGCCAGGGTCTCGGGGCCAATGCGAGGTGGGCCAGCCCTGGAGGAGGGGAAGATGAGGCTGGGCTAGGACGTACCCCAGCCTCTCAGAGATCAAGAGAGCCTTGGGCCACTAACTTTTTGAGGTTCCTACTATATTAAGAAATGCTGAAACAGGTGTTCAAAAACTGTTATCTAGACCAGGTGTCTAATCCTATGACAGAGCAATTTCACATCTAGGTATATGCCCAACAGAAAGAAGTACATATCCTGATAGTTAACTATTTGTAATTGCCCCATATTGGAAACAACCAAATATCATCAATGAATAAATAACTGGGAGTATGTCCATACCACAGAATACAGAACAATGGAAGTGAGCAAATTATTTCTACACACTACATGGATAAACCTCATAATGATAATACCGAGCAAAAGAAGCCACACAAAGGAATGTATACTGTGTGATTCCATTCACATAAAGCTAAAAAAAAACCTAAATGAACACAAAAACAGTCAAACTACAATGTTAGATATTTGCAGGAGAGAGAGGGGTTAGGGACCAGGAGGGGACTTCTAAAGTACCCATAACGTTCTACTTCTTGACCTGAGTGGTAGTTACAGGACGTGCTCACTTTGTGATCGTTCATCCAGCGGTACACTTATGATTTCTTCTCTTTTCTGCAGCTATATCATATTTTTAAAAAGGAGCTTTTGAAATAATAAGAATTGCATATACTTTTAAATAAAAACTTTAAAATTTAAGTATAACTTACAGGAAGGCACTTAACGTTCACTAATATTAAGTGTGCAGCTCAGTCAATGTTCATTTAAATAAATACCTATATAAGCACTACCCACATCAAGATATAAAATATTTCAAGGTCCCAAGAAGTACCCCCGTTATCTCCTCCCAGTCAGTTACCACTGCATCCTCAGCCAGAGGTAATCACTGGTCTGACTTCCATCTTTTCTTGAACTTCATTTATAAATGGAATCATATAATACAGCTGACCCTTGAACAACATGGGGGGTAGGCGGTACTCCCCCCCCACACGTTTGAAACTCTACATAGAACTTTTGATTCCCCTAAAACTTAACTGCTAATAGCCCAATAGGAAGCCTTACCAAGAACAGTCAATTAACACATATTTTGTATGTTTGTGTATTATATACTGTATTCTTGCAATAAAGCTAGAGGAAAAAATATTAAAATCATAAGATACATTTATAGTACTATACTGTATTTATTGAAAAAAATTTGCATGTAAGTGGACCTGCACAGTTCAAACCCGCATTGTTCAAGGGTCAACTGTATAAATATATTCTTATGTCTGGCTTCTTAGGGTCAACATAAGGTCTGTGATGTTTATCCATATTGTTGCAGCTACCAGTAGTTCTTTCTTTTAAAATTACTTTGTATTATTGCATTGTATGAATATACTACAAAAAAACTGCCATACAATAAAAAGGAAGTATTGATACATGCTACAACGGGAACCTCAAAAACAATATGCTAAGTGAAAGAAGCCAGTCACAAAAGACCACATATTGTACGATCCTATTTATATAAAATGTCCAGAATAGACAGATTTATACATAAAGATTACTAGTTGCCTAAAGCAGGGGTCGGAAGAATGAGTGACTGCTAATGAATTCAAGTTTCTCTTTGGGGTGATGAAAATGTTCTAAAATTAGATTGTGGTGATGATTGCACAACTCTGTAAATGCACCAAAAACCATTGAATTGTACATTTTAAAAGGTGACCTTTATGGTATATAAATTATATCTCAATAGAGCTGCTAAAAAAAATTGCCACAGATTTTAAATTCACACATTTGACAAATAAATGTGTTTACCACACTGACACACTATTGCAATGCCCATGCATACCCTCTTTTGTCAATAAAGTCAAGAGTTCTCACCTGAGGCCTTTTGGAAAGACTGTGGAACCCAGTGCCAAATGGCCCTCCAGTGCAGCCCTCCCCTACAACCAGCCAGGAGAAGAAGCACCCTTCAGGCCAAGGGGACTAGATGCTAAGATGCAGAGGGCAGCCCTCACCGTTCTGAGGGGCTAAGTCCACAAAAATTTAAGACAAAGGGGCCTTGAGGAAGAGGCAGGTCAGGGATACACAAATCCTTGCCTTCATTCTGGGATTGTGGAGGGAGGATTAACGCCTTCGCTTTAGAACACTGTCAGCTCAGTGCTTTTCCCCTCCATTCTCAAGTTCTAATACTACTTTGGACCCAGCCTTCCCCAGCTGGGAAAAAAGTAGAAACCTAGAATTTCTCCTCTGGCCTGCTGCACATTTCCTTATCAGAATGTACAAACCTGCCTAGCAAGCACCAAAGGATTAAAGCCGAACCTCCTTCAGGTTGCACCCACAGAGGAAGGAACACAGAGCAGAGCCAACCCTGCAGAGACGCCCCGAGCGAAGCGGTCCAGCCAGCTGTGCCTAGCCACCTGCTGCCTTGAGGCCAGGGGCCCCCAACCGCTGGGGTTCACGACATCTCGGAGGGAGCGGGAGTACTGGGCGGGGGCTGGCTGGGCCATCAGGCCTCCGACAAGTGTCTCCAGCGTGGATTCTGAACTCTCACTGAATTCTGTCCTGCTGTTATTGCCAAACATCCTTTCCTTTCCCCTTGAGCCATTCGTTGTTTTCTGGCTGATTTTTCCGTTCTCCTCCATATTTGATGCAAGTGAACACTCGGCACAGGCACCCCCCCTTAGCAACACTCAGACACCAAGTTTATGAGAACGTTTGAACAGCGTTGCAAAGTTCCTCCCCATGAAGAGCTGGATATGCTCGGTTTCTAAGCCAATACGTATCTTTTTATAAAAGGAAGCTGGTAATTCATTCTGGGTAATTGTCAAAGAATGAATCCCAAATGGATCCTGTTGAGTGTTGAGCCAATACTCCACTACTGTCAGATGCTTTGTTTTGCTCAACGTGCGCACCCTTACTCTATAATCACAACCACCACGGATGGGCCTTCCCGATAAGGAGTGCTGCCAAAAGTTCAAATGTCTTTTCAAGAGCTGGCAACGACTCACTGCTGGCACTGAGCTCAGGCACTGGGAGAGCGCAGACGCAGCTTGTACCAAGGAAATTCTACTCTGAAATTATCTCCCAAGAGCAAGTGCAAAAGCATTTTATTAGTGGATGAGTTGTGTGTGTGTCTGAGCCTGTGTATGAAGTGTATTTCTAACTTTCACAGCTGCTCTCCGGCTGGAACACCACCCCCCCGCCACGTGACACTAACGCTGTTGTAAAACAGAAACTAGTTTATTTACAGATGTTGGGGAACAGGGTCGGGGGGGAAGGTTTCCATTTTCTATTTTGCATAAGTCAGCTCCTGCCCAGTTAAGGACAGAAATGCCTTTTTGAAAAGTGCCACAGAATCTAAAGTGTTAAAAGTATGATGCTGCTTGTTCCATCTGAGGAGCTCCAAATGCTTTCCTAAGAGTGACTCATTAATCCTCCTGTGCTCCTGTGAGGCAGGGAGCATCCTCTGGACCCCTACTTTAGGAATGAAAACCAAATTAAATCAAAGAAAGATTAATGTCACTAGATGGATCTGCGACAGGAATGTTTCTCCAGCCAGAGCAGAACTGGTAACACAGGGCAATTTCAAATTAAATTCCTTCCAGTCTCACAGTGCTCCACGATTCAAGGAGACAAGAAGGCTATACCCCTTCAATGATGACTGGCCCATGTTGGAACAGGGTGGAGAAAACTGTAGACTCCTCCATTATCAGCATTAGGAACTGTGACCACACAGGGCGAAAAGGACTCATGTCAACAATGTAAAATCACTCCTGAAATAAACAGAAGGTACATATCCTCCAATGTGCAAGTGAAGGTGGGATTTCTCTGTGGCATAGGTTGAAGAAAATTCTATAAAAATAGATTTTCTGCATATATAAGATTGAACTTATATTTAACCTTACAAAACTGCCATTTTTGTATATTAAAATGGTCTAATATTGGTAATTTCATATTGTTTAGCCTAAGAGAAAAGCTGGAATTTTAGCCTAAGAATTCTATGGAAAATTATGAAATATTGTGATACTTTTTTTCTCAAAAAAAAGGAAAACAGAGTAACCAATACAAATCACCATGTGGAAACCCTTACCGGTATCTCTCATTCCTAAAACGTATTATACGAAAACAGAAATTTAGGGTGCCTGGGTGGCTCAGTCGGTTAAGTGTCTGCCTTCGGCTCAGGTCATGATCCCAGGGTCCTGGGATCGAGCCCCGCATCGGGCTCCCTGCTCCGCGGGGAGCCTCCTTCTCCCTCTGCCTGCCGCTATCCCTGCTTGTGCTCTCTCTCTCTGACAAATAAATAAAATCTTAAAAAAAAAAAAAAAAACCAGAACTTTATTCAACTAGCGTTGTCCCTGCGACCACTCAGCAATTCTGCTCTCCCCGCCTATCCCCTTAGCTCTTCTCACTGACACACCAAAGCTGGAGGCAAATGAAAAAGAATCTTATTTCTCCGGGCCAGAGGGATACCCTTGCTCAGTCCATTAGCAAAGGAGGCTCAGGGCTCATCAGAGCGTTTGGAAGGGACCCATCAGAACATTCTCAACACACAAATCACACGTGCGGTTTTTGACACCCAAGACAGAACCCCAAAGGATTCTTGAAACTGGTTAAAATGCCAGTAGGGCTCCTGCTTCTTCTTTGGGTACTTGGAATTAAGCCTGGGCCAGTAGCAGACTCCCTCTGAGGACTATTAGAGAGAACCCTAACCTTGTCCCCTGGGAGCGAGCCTGGCCTCCAGGAGTATGCCTGAAATTGGGAACTTAAGCACTCCCCTGCTTTTTCTTGGGCTCTTTGATGCTGAAAGAGGCCTCCTATCTGACAAGGGCAACCACTGTCGTGTTCAAGGAATACTGGATGTCAATGATGTTAAAGCAGAATTAGAAGGAAGGAAGCATTTTGATAAACTCACAGACATGAGGTTCTTCAGAAGATTTTAAGAGACATTACCTTTTCGAATTTGACATCAGAGAATGTAACTACCAGGATTTCTCACGACATGGTCCAGTTCCCTAGCCAAGGCTGCCTTTGAGGCCGGGGCCATGGGCTCCAGGCCGGGCTCCAAGCAATGAGAGGGGCCACTGTCTCTAGCATGATTCCTTTTGCATCTGCTTCTAGCCTTGGAGCCTCAGTGAGAAGAGCCACGTGAACTCGGTCAAGTTTCTCAGCCTCCCTGTGCCCTAGAATGGGAATAATGACAGGCTCTACCTTGCCGGGCTGTAGCGAGGACTAAAGCAGTGGCTGTTTGTAAGAGCCCCTGGAACAGTGCCCAGTGGACAAGAAGCACTCCCTGCGTGTTAAATAAATCACCCACGCTGTGAGAGACCTTTAGAGATAGTCAAATCCCTTCACTTTAGTGTCACGGATGACACACCTGATTGGAAGGACCCCTGACTTCACCTAGCAGACACTTTGGAACATTCTTATGAGCTTTAAATGTCATCTGAATGACAGCTTTGGCATTAGCAGGGACCACTGTGGCATTAGCACAGGCCTGTTACGAGAATATTCTTCAACACCACAGTGGTTAGCCGTCTTTTCTGCCCCTCAGACTCTCACAGCTCAGAATGAGAGGTGCAATCTGCAGAGGACATTTCCTGCCGGACACAACACCTGTTCCGCCCACCCGATGCCACTCTCTAGCAAGGTGTGAGGGCGGTAACACCATCCAGCGAAGGGTCACACGGGGGTGCGGGGGAGGAGAAGAGAGCCTGGACCCAGAGACCCCCCCCCCACAACACACACACACAACTGATCTCATCAGCTCCAGAACACACTGTAGTTTCCTTCATAGTAAATGACACACAGCAACGGTCAGTTAAGGAAGCGTTTGGGGAGGATGTAATTATAGGGGAGAAAGATGCCTCTGGCTTAATGTGTTTGTAGAGACGCTGATTTTACCCCTTGTTTGCATGGGACAGGAGACTGTAGCAGAAATTTACCCTCCTCTGCACTCATCTGATGGAAAAGGAAGGCAAGAAGAGCACCTCCATAAGATTGTTGTGAATGTGAACTGCGCTTATGCACGCGAACGGCGCTGTGGTCATGGTAGAAAGCAGTCTTGCCCATGCCCAGGTTTGGCGAGGATGCCATCCCATAGAGGACAGAGCATGGCCAGCAACTGGGGGCTATGGAGGTTGCATCTGGCCCATGAGATTCTATATTTTTGCTGTGCCTTCAGATCCCCTCTAGAAACCTGTTCTTCAAATATTTGGACAGTAAATCATTCAGAGGAGACCAGCTACACTCTGTTTGCCCTAAGGACAGAACAGGCAAGAAGAAAGAGCCTCCCACTCCAGCAATAGGACTTTGTTTAGATAGTAGGAGGAACTGGCCGTCACTAAAGATTAACTTTAAAACCTAACTAATTTGGGCTAATTGGAGGGAGATGAGTCTAAATCACTTAAAATTCTGAGTTAGACCCTATTTTTAAATGAAATATAGTTTTTTGCTTTCAAGCACTTACAGTGACTCAAACTAGCATGCTTTAGTAAATGAATAAGAGTGGTAATTAGCATCTTGTCTCTTTGGAGAGAAACGCAAGCTCCAGGAGAAAATTTTTTAACGAAAGGGCAAAAGTAAGCTTCAGCCTACCCCTGTCAAATTACTCCAGATTTTAAATCTGCGGGGGATCTACTAAACTGAGTATAGATTTAGGTGGCTGAGGGTGCTGGTGGATACTTTTTTCTGAGCAGTCTTTGAAAAACAGGGCATTTGAGATGGTCCAGGCACAGAGAGCACACGGCCGGTGACCTCCCCAGTTTCCTTCAAGCTCTCTGAGTTTATTTGCCTCACGGCTTAGCTTTTTAAACATAAGGAGAATCCTTTAAGCCCTTGTGTCCTAGTCTTGTCATTTATTACCACCATGTGGCAATGCTAGGGTATGAAGCCAATAAATCATTTGGACGGGAAGCGACTCCAGGCCAGATTAATTTCATTATCATCCTTAAGCAGATAGGTGTCTAGCATGGCCGACGTCTCCAGTGAGGACTGATGTTCTCTCTGTCCTGACAGCCTTCCCCTGGCCTTGCGGACAGCTACGGTGGTTCTTCCCTTTCCCTGCTGGAGGGGCCTGTCCTGCCTTTTCCTGTGAAGGGCAGTGCGTGGACACACCCCCTTCCTCTGTGGCCCACCTCGCGCCCCGCGGTTGCTGGGGGACTCCAGGAAGCCTGACCAGGGTGGCCCCGCCGTCCCCGCACAGCCGAGCAAGGCAAGCGCGTCAGTCAAGAGCACCCAAGGAGGGCGTCTGTGGCGGTGTTCCTTCCAGACTTGCTGAGACAAACTCGCTCCCCAGACGCAGGGAGGGAAGGAGATGGCTGCCAGGTGGCAACCCTGAACTTCAAACTGAAGCCACGCTAAGCCCCCCTCTAAGGACCTACACGCGCAGGGCAGCATCCCCGCCCCTACCCCCTCCTCCTCTCCATTACATCCCCTCTGCGGCAGTGCGTCTCGTCTCGGAGTGTGGCGCACAAACAGGAAGGTCCCCCGAGGAGTTTTACAAACTCCAACAGCTCTTGGCGAGATGACTCCAGGGTTGCAAAGTCTGTGCTGCAGGAGGGTGAGTACAGAGGCGAGTCGTTACTCCGCAGCGTTCTCTGCCGGCTGCTCTCCGGCAAGGGCTCCAGGGACGCACCCAGCCAGGTGTCACCCGAAGCAGCTATGCCCAAACTGGCTCGGGGAACCGCTCAGCCCAAGAGCCCAAGGAAGAGGCGTCCCCTGTCCTCTGTTCCTCAAGGGTAGTCTCTGCTTTGAGGGGAGAGCCTGCAGGGTCCGAAGGCCTTCTTGTGCAAACACATTTTCCTGGGACTCCACAGGCGTGAAAGACAGGCGGCGCCGACTTTCCAGGTGGCCCGGGCAGCTGCTCCTGCGGCTCCACTACCCGGAAGGGCACCCGCGTCTGTGATCTGCGCCGCCATCCCCGAGCGCCATCTTGACCCTCCTTCACCCAGAAACTCTCCCATCGGCGTGGCTTGCGGCGCCCAACCCCTGCCCGTCCCTGAGTCCCTCTGCTCGTCTCTGTCTCAAGAGCCACGACGTCATTTCTGGCCAACATCGGGCCTCACCTGAAATTCTTCTAGTGCCAGCTTCCAAGGGCCTCCCTATTACCAGGTCTGCACCTCTTCTATCCATGTTCCATACCCACCACAGGCATTTCTGAGCCACAAATCCCTCAACATCCTCCAATGGCTTCTTGGGCCTATTTTGGGGACCAAACTCCCGACGAAGCTGACAGGGCCACCCAATGTGTGCCTCCCCTTCTCGCCTCCCTCCCCGCTTCTCTGCCGTCCTCCCTGACAGGCCGTGGGGGATGCTGGTTAGGCCGCAGACCCTGGGGCACTGTCTGGGTCCAGATCCTGGCTCTGCCGCTGGCTAGCTGCTAGTACACCTCCCCGCGCCTCGGCGTACCCATCTATAAAGAGGGTTGATAACGGCGCCTACCTCAGAGGTCTGCTGTATAAAGGATGGAATAAGCCCAAAGAGGGCGCAGTGCCGAGGACAGCGTCTGGCAGAGTGAGGCCTCCACCACGTTGGCTGTTGTTGGATTGCTGGCTCCCACCGCCACGGCCGCGCCTCTCGAGTTTCAGCCAGCTGACAAGTCTTTCTGTGCAAGAACATGTGGGGTGTGCCGGCACCCCATCCCGGCCCGGTTAAGTTCTCCTCCCTCTTCAGGTCTCCGCTTAGTCACGGCGGCCTCCAGGAAGCTTCTCAGCTGCTCTGGGCCACAGCACTGCTGCGCCGTAGGGGCTGCCTCCGTCCTCGTCTCCCCTGCCCCCCCTTCCTGAGGCGGTAGGCTCCCTGAAGTCAGGAGCTAGGTCTCTCTTGCTCTTGCATGCAACCCCAGCCCTCGGCACAGAGCACATATTCAACAAAGATTTGGATAATGTTGCTGAATGACTCCCACGATCCCAGCATGTTCAGGAACCTTCCCTGCCTCCTTTCTCCTGTTCTGTGCAGGCTTCTCCCGCACACAGATCTCGGACACGGGCGCCCCGTACCCACCTCGGCACTCAGCCAGCATGTGGGTCAGGGGCCACAGGAGGTATGACTGAGTACTGTAAACAAACAGGAAATGTAGAACTTCCTCAGAAAAAAAAAAAAAAAGGACCCTACACAAAGGTTACGTGGTTCTGTGAACACCGTGGAGAGCCGTGAGGTGACGTTTCCCACCCAAACTGCAGGATGGAGAGCGATCAGTCGCATGAAAACAAAGGCCTCACAGAGGAGGACCCAGGGGGACCACACACCATGACAGACAGGGATTCCTGGGCTCTTCCAAATGAGCAACTGAGAAAGCAATCTGCAAACTATGCCAGAAAACAGTGGGAGTTGTGTAATTTTTTTAAAAAGAATTGTCCTGGTTTACCTGGAGATGATCTAATTGAGTCAGGATGGGGCTCGGGGAAGAAGACGTCAAGGGCTCAGCCCCGCTCTTACCTCGTAATGGCCGATGGTATTTAGCTTAGTTATTCCATCTTCGAGAATCACAGATGAACTGTCAATATCCAGCAGTTCTTTTTGTCGTGTCCCCACTTGCAGCTCTGGGAAGGAAAAAAAAAAAAAAGAGAGAGAGAGTGTATTTTGTTCTCCTCTGACATTATAGTGAGAAAGTTTAAATGTTACTCTGTAATAACAGTAGCAGTTATTATTTAGGGATACAGCTTAAATAAAGTGGTTAATATTTGTTTGAAGATTTGGAGATATCTCAGCCAGACAGCCTGAGTTTTGTTGTGTTTTTGTTTTGTGTTTAGGGCTTTGACTTTTAAGACTATGTTTCCCTGAAGCTTATACTCTGAGGCTAAGCCTGGAAGTAAAGCCAATGAGAACAAAATAATGTATCCTTAGAGGGACGAAGCTCTGCAGAAAATTCCAACAACAAATTTGTATGTTCCCAAGCAGGTGCACTGTGAACGGTCTCCTGTAGGTCCCTGTGTGGGAGTGCGCTGGTGGGCTAATATTCCAAACCACACGCCTCCAGCTCTTTTATGGAGGTTGCCAACTTGTGCCCTAGGGCCAGAATGTGGCCCACCAATGTGTATTTTTGTGTGTGTGTGTGAACCTTCACAGTGTTTTGCTTATTACTAATGTCAATTCAGCACCAACAGTCAAAGATGAGAAAAATTCAGACTGAGTTCTCTTTTAAAAAATGGGATCCTCCGATATCACTGACCCCAGCGGCCTGCATGCAACCACTGGCTGAAGCTACGGGGCACTACCCCGTTAGATGAGGTGTCCTGCCCCAGTGAAGTTGGGCCCCACCATTTCCTGGTGTCCTAGGTGGGCCAGCACCCCTTATTTTTGACAGTCACTGCCCCTCTGGGCCTCCAAGTTCGTGAGCCTCTGCTAGAGGAGGTCTCCCACAGCGGCTCTGGGATAGGATTTCAATACAACCTAAGGCTGGCTTCGAGGGTTTGCCTTGGTTTTCCGAGGCCGGCCGTGGAGGTCGTTTGCAAGATGATCAAGGCAGCAGAAGCCTGACAGGCTGGGATGCTGTGCTCCCATTTCCCATCAGACTACAACGTGAAGCCTCTAGGAGACTTGTTCTGCTGCCTGCCTTCCCCTATCACGAGGAACTGAGGGGCTCAAGCCCAGGAATGGCAAGAGGATGCTACTGCTTACTCCGCATGGCAGGACTGAGGCCCCCGGGCTGTGGGCCCCCTGTGCCCAGCTCCTGGCAGCCAGAGCCACACACTGGCGGGAGGCAGGCTCATGGCAAGGAAGGTGATAGTTCTGGGTCAGGTGACAACGGCCTCCCGTCTGGGGCTGCCTCTGTGACCCCGCCTCTAACCAAGTCAGCTACCTCGGCCTTCAAGCGTCCGACAGTCCACCCAACAGAAGGAAACAGAAGAGAGGCCGAGGAGAGGGGCCTTGGCGGCCCTTTCTTTGAAGCCGAGTCACATAGTTGCAGCTCATCTGCCTGGCTTCCCGCACCTGCCAGGCCCTGCCCCCAGGCTTCTCTAAATGGCCGTTTAGCGGGAGCTTTGGCCTTGGAGGGCCAGGTGGGATGATTTTAATTGCCTGCTTAGTCGGGGCTGCAAGTCTACATTGAGGGGAGATGGGCCTTGTTACGCTTGTCTGTCACTGCTGTGATTTTACTCTTCTTTCCTGTCCCATTATCTGCTATAAAATCCCACGACAGTCTCTGGGGAGGGCTGCAGGGAGCTCAACTTTAAAACAGTGATGAACATTTGAGTGGAATGGAACTCTGTTAGCTCGCTCAGGCATATGCTCTCCTTTGCAGATACCAACAATGCCCGAGAACGAATTCATAGCAGATGCTGCTTCGGGGTGGGGGGAAGGATGGAGACCATACTTAATGCAGGATGCGATTAGCAGAGAGGAAGATGACCTTTCTAGTGTGCTGGAGTTAACACCCAGAGTCTGAGCCACCCGCTAATGACACACTCCATATCACAACAAACAAATCAAATGCCAACGCGAAATGCAACACATAGAGAGGGCGCGGGGTTTACGCCTTTTTGTACTTCGTGATGCAAGGTGAATCCATTCAGTCTCAGGGTGAGCAATCTCATGAATCTGATTTACAAACATAATATTTTTTTTAAAAAACCAGTGTCTTTGAAGGATAATGCTTCCTAGGAAGAATCATGCTGCTCGTGGGAGAGCCGTGCAGGCTCTGGGCCCCCAGATGTGCCCCCTGGGAGCTTCAACAAGCAGAGACTTACATGCCGTGGGCAGGGAGAAAGGGAGAGATGGTGGGAGAGACGTTCACCGGGGACTGGGATGAAATAGCTCCTTCATTGCCTTACCGAGACCAATTTCATTCAGCTGAAGTCCATAAGGAGAGCCATTTTTGCTTAGGAAAGCCTGGAAAATCTTTTCTTTGGCTTGGCCTATGGTGTCACAATCAAGAACATTGACTGAAATGTTCCGACAGACATCTGCACTCTCATTTTCCGGGATCTTTTCAAAGATGACGTTTAATGCCTGCAAGAATACAAACAGGTTTCCAAGTCTATTAGATAATTGCGATCTGAAAGGCATTCGTAAAAGACACAAACCTTGGCGAGTCCTACTAATACCTCTGACAGCACATTAGCAAACACTGTGTCACATCATACTACTTTAATCTTTTCTCGATAATCCATTCTTTTCAGGGATAATGGAAAGGAAAACAGAAAACTGAAAACTCTCATTACAGAGTGAGCACTGAATAAATATATCTGAGAGTAAAACATATATACACATAAATATTCTAGAAGTGGTGACTTCTAATTTCATCCTCAAAAAAAAAAAAAAAAAAAATTGGAAAAGCTTCCACAGCAGATGAGGGCAGGCTGGTGATTATCTGTTTTATTAACAGGACCACAGAGTCCCAGAAGTGAAGTTCCAGGTGACAAGAAAGGTCAGGGGGTCCCCGTATTGATCCTGCTGAAGGAGGTCACTTTTTAATGTGCAGCATTAATGACGAGAACATTTATCTCCCCCCTCCACTTCGACATCCTCAGACAGCTTCCCAAGCCCTCATTAAAACCCCAAGGTCCCCACCCTGTACTATTATTCTTGCATGAATTACTTTACATTTCAGCGCTATTATTTAATGTTTCATCAGTTAACACTCTCCCAGTGCAGCAAACCCTCAGAATCGGATGGATGGGGGAAGGAAGGAAGACTTTCGTGAATGTGTGAAAAGACAGAACGAGGAAGTATTTCAAAACAAATTGAAAAGCAATTTCAGGTTTACTCTGAGAACATGCGTGCGCACACGGGCACACACACAGCCTAACACAACAAAGTTTACCTACTACAGCTCCTCGGGGGAACCGATTCAGGGAAAGGCTAAGAGTATTCTGTAATTAGCATAGCACACAGTTTGGATTTGAAGGCACCTTGGTGATCGCAGAATCAAGGGTCTGGTGTGAAATGCACGGTGAACCTGGCTACCATGAGGGGATGTAAAATGATTACTGGAAATGTTTTTAAAAAATGGAAACACAATTAAGGGGAGATTGGGGATCCTTAGGATTCACTCAACTTTCAAATGGGTATAGTAACAGTACGTGCCTTCTAGTGTTGTTACAGAGATTAAATGAGATGATGCACGTCACAGGCTTGGCACAGGGCTGGACTGCTGGGAAGGGCTCGATGCTGATGATGAGGATGATGATGATCAAAGTGGTAAGTGATGGTTTCCTGTAACTTTTCAGAATCCTTACTGTGGCTAGTGCTGTGTGCCTTCCTTAGGAGACTGCGAGAGCCCGCCGAAGCTGAGCAGCCAGGGCTCAGACTCCACGCCCTGTGCCCAGCGGGGTGAGCAGCCGTTCGGGGGCCAACCCCTCAGTTTCCTCTGCCGCACAGTGGGAGTCACAACGGCAACTGCCCCTGGGCTCCGGTGCTGATGAACTGAATTAACCTCAGGGTGCGGAGCACAGGGTCCGGCTGGCGAGCCCTCAGGAGATATGATGACAGAAGGACTAGGGACGTGGGAGAGGGGATTGCAAACTCTGGGAGGGTCTCAGAGGCATGTCTTCTTGTCACGGCCTTTACACCTTGCTCCCGCACTCCTGCTTACAATCACATGCAGTAAACTTTGGTCCAGTCCCAATTAAACGATTAACACTCTGAGGCCGTGGAGTCTGAACTCTGGGGTTAAGCGGGGATCTCAGCCCCGCAGTTCCCTTCTTCCCGAGAGGGTCCCTCCCTCGCCTGCAGTCTGGGCACACTGCGGATCGGGGCCAGTCACAGCCAGGAAGGGAGGCCAAGTGCCCCTCCGCGCACAAACCCGGACACACAGGACGGGACAGAAGGCCGGGAGTGTTGGCAGGAGGGCAAGCGCTGGGCGGACCGTCTAGAAGGAACCAGAGTCCTCTCCCTCCACCTTTCTGGTTCAGCACATTTATTGACACCCTGCCAACTTCACTTCCAGGCACACCTATTTTAACCTTCCCAACATCCTGGCTCAGGGGCTGTGCTCTTATTATCCCCATTTTTTTTTTTTGTTTAAGTAGGCTCCAAGCCCATCGCGGGGCTTGAACTCACGACCCTGAGATCAAGAGTCAGACGCTTAACTAACTGAGCCACCAGGCACCCCCTACTTTATTAAGTAGTATTATCCCCATTTTTGAGTGAGGAAATGGAGGCACAGAGGGGCCAAATAACCTGCACCGGGGAGGCCAGTGGGCACCGCAAACCACTCAGTGACGGGGTTCTCCCCGCCACTCCTGCTCCCACCCACAGCCCAGGAACCCTGGGCCTCCAGGAGCCCTGTTTTAGGTCAGGCTGGAAGCAAAGTCCTGAGTGAGACTCCCGGCACAAACGGGTTCTGGAGGCGTAAACGCGGGTCCTGCCCTCACAGTCTGTGTAGACCTGCCCGTGTCTTCCCACATGTGTCTGCGCGCACAGGGGGAATGGGGGTGGTTACGCTATTTCACGGGGCTTCCAAAGATAAAGACAACTGGAAAGCACCTTTTAATCGGAGCTCCAGCGATCCCAGCTTGTTTAATAGTTTGATAGGTATTTGTGAAATCACACTCTGTGACTACCTATAGGGCACCATTGTCTTTAACAAAAACACCTCTTTATAGGCAATAAATGTTCTACTTAAAAACATAACCAAAAGGAGAAAAAAAAATCTTAACTGGATGTAAAATAATGTAAATCTGCCACTGCCACCACAGCTAAATGGGTGGAAAAAGTAAAATGGTATTTGACAGAGGCCACAGGGGATTCTGAGAGTCAATCCAGACACACATTGATTTTGTATGCTGCTAACGCTTAGTGCTCCAACAGCAATTTCCTAAAGTGTAAGTGGGGTCAGGGGCTCCCAAAGTGGGCCCTACCTCTTCACCCCACCCCAGGCTCAGAGAGCACACACTGGGGTTTGTCCGCCATTGGGGAAGATGCCCCATGGAAGCGCCATCTCTCCCCTTACAAACCCATTTAGCCAGAATCTTCCCTGTGACCTACTCAGTGTTAGGGGCTGGGGTATAGGATAGACCTTAAGACATAGTCGTTGTTTTTGGATAATTCACAATACGTTTGACACACTAAAGCATCATCTTTGAAACAGTATTTAGCCACCAGGTGCAACAGCATCCCCCTCAGTCAGTGTTGACAGAAAATTCAAGAAGGAAGGACAGGAGGGCTGAGAGCTCTGAGCACAGGCATCAGACCATCTGGATCATCCCCTTCTGGTACTTAGCTGTGAGAGTGTGGGTAAGTTATCTCATTTCTCTGAGCCTTAACACTTCCTTTCCTTCCCCTTCTCCTCCCCCTCCCCTCCCCTCCCTTCCCTTCCCTTCCTTTCCTTTCCTTTCCTTTTTCTTATAAACTCTACACCCAATGTGGGGCTCAAATTCACAACCCTAAGATTGAGTCACATGCTCTACCGACTGAGCCAGCCAGGCACTCCTACACTCTGTTTCTATTTAAAAGGAGTGACAAGGTTACTAAATAATGACATAATAATAGCAAATTAAGGAGTGCTTCCCGCGTGCCAAGCACTATTGTAAAGTATGTCTATGTATTTGTATGTAAGAATCTCAGAAACCTTATCTCATAGATTCTATTATTCCCATTTTACAGATGACAAACTGAGGCACAGAGAAGTTACGGAAATTGCACAAGATCACCCAGCAAGAAAATGGTAGAAGTGGCACTCTAGCTCCATGTTCTTAAACCTTTGGTGATCCTGCCTTTTAAAATATGAAAATGTTTTGTAAACTAAGCACGTCCAATCTATAGGATGGCAATTAGTCTTCAATACCCACAAAAGGCTAAAGTGCTCAAAAATCTATACTGATCTTTTCTCCAGAAATCTGTCCCTGAATAACTCTGGCTTTCCCTATTTCTTTGGCATAAATGTATCAACAAAGCTGGGACGACAGATATGGTTAGTGGTATATGGCCATGTCAGCCAGTTCTGGCCAATGAGATAGAAAGGGAAAGGGTTTCTACTCTAACAGAAGGGAAGTGTAGTGCTTGGAGCTGTGGCAGCTATTTTGTGACTAGGTGGGAGGCCGAAGAAGAGCACAAAGATGGTGACCCAGATGAGCAGATGGACCAGCCTTGGGCTGCTCACCTCCCAACTTTCTGCTCTAGAACGCGATTCCATGTTCTTACTATTTCAAGCACCATCATTCCGGTTTTTCTCTTACGTAGAGCTGAATGTACCCAACCGGACAGAGCTCACTTTGTTGATGCTAAGGTAGCTAAATTCACTCAGTGATACCCATCTACTTTGCACCTGTTGTGAACACGGCATTGCAGAATATACAAAGTAGAAAGCTAGCCCGGATTCTGACTGGGAAGTATTTGAAGACTGATAGAACAACTGTGGGATGTATACAAAGAATTCTAATACCAGGTAGAAAATAGTAGGTTAGGTAGAATGCTTTAGGGGTTCAGAGAGAGATTACTTGTAGCTTAGAGGAAGTTTTTCAAAGTGAGAGAAATCAGAGAAGGCTGCATGGAGGAAGGGACATTTGAATTGGGTCTCGAAAGGAGCTGCATGAGCAGCAATACATGAGGAGGCCCCTGGACCATGACATACTTGGCTTCAGTTCTAATTGGTGAATAGCAAGCTTAATCTTTTATTCAGGCTACTAGGTCAGGAAGTCTAGATAAAAAAAATCCCACTTCCTTTGGGTAGAATGGAGGGTGGAGGACTTGAAGAACCGTGCTTGCCCTTCCAAAATCACCATCTGCCGTCTGAGGGTTTCCATTACTATTTATGGAAACAAAAACTGAAGACGAGAACACTGTTTTAGGTTTCTAATAATCATAGTCAGCTCTCACATACAGCATGTTGAACACTTACCATTTACTAGGAGTTGTCTTACATGCTGTGCTAATTCATTTAATCTTGCTCTGTGCATTTAATAACTGCTCAGTGAAGTGGACACTATTATTAGCCTCACTTAACAGATGAAGAAACTGAGACAGAAGGAGGTTCAGAAATGTGTCTGAGATCACAGAACTGCTGAGGGTCATCACTAGGATGTGTCCATACTCTTAGCAAACCCAAAAGGCCAATCAAGGTGATAAACATCCAACGGCAGTCCCAGTCTGCCCAAGATTCTTGATAAATGCTCTTAGAGCAGACAGGTTGGATGCAGACAGCCTCGAAGAGGAGGCTGAACCTCCCTGGCTTGGCTTGGCATGGAACCCCGTGGAATGCACTCAGTCTGGAGGACCCCGTGGGCTGCTGCAAGTACCACCCACTGGCATTTTTATGGAGCTCACATTCACCCAGAGGAAAGAGAACCTTTCCCAGCCTCTACCACAGCCTGCTGTGGCCACGTGACTACACTCTGGCCAATGAGACTAAGCAGATGTGTTCTGTGGCAGCCTCTGGGAAACTTCCTCAAAAGACAGCTGGTGACCATCTGTCCCATTTCCTACAGCCCTACTGATGTCCTGCTGGCTGGAATGTGGAAGAAGGCTGCGTGAGGGGTGAGAAAACACTTTAGACCATGAGGTGGCCTGAGGACAAGAGACTGGGGGGCCTGGGTCTGTGAGGATGTCCCAGAGCAGAGGCACCCACCAGCAGCAGACTGCCCACCCCAGAACTTCATGTGGGACAGAAATCAACTTCCCTGTTACTTGAGCCCCAGGTAGCTTGCGTCTCTGTTTCCTGCAGCAGAACTGAATCCTAATGGATTCAGTAATGTGCCTATTACCCAGAAGGGTTCTTGGAAGGGTATTTGGAAGATGCATGGCCCAGAACCCAGAGAAAGGACCAGACGGGAAGGACCTGGTTCTTCTGTAAGCAGGTCACAAACCAGCCCTTTAGGTAGGTTGTTGCTCAGATTTATCACTGTGATCTCCTGTTCACATCTGTCCAGTGGGATGCTGTGTGCCAGATTGTAAACACACAGATGGAGGCATTATGGGTAACATTTCTAATAGTAACACGAGCTTTTAATGACAGTGGATTCAGCTACTCAACTCCCCGTATCACCCATCGTCAGTAAATCACCAACCAGGAAGAATGGTGAGAGGACACTGTGCTTAGTAGACCTTACAGTTGACGACAAAAACTGCTCAGACAAGAAAAACAATTATAAATAAATGATGAGAACTTCTCTAGCCATCTGACATAGATTATTTTCTGACCTCATAACAAGCATACAAGTTCAGGTTTTATGATCACCTGTTTCTAGATGAAGAAACAGGTTTAGAGAGGCTTGGTGACTTGCCCAAGGTCACTAACAGCCCATTAGTAAAGGGGTTGAGCTCGGATTCACACCCATGACTGTCTGACTCTAACCCCGCCCCTCTCGTGCACTAAGCTACACAGTAGCTAGACGTACAAGACGTACAAGTACGCAGATTCACTAGCGGCTTTGCCCACCACTCCTTCACACAGCTTGGTGGTTTAAGGTATCAAGGAGATAGAAAAAAATACGGCTGTGGGCGGGGGGGTGGGGAGCTGGCAAGGTGACTCAAAGGCAGGGGAAGAGGCATTTCCCCATACATTTTGCACACTTTGGTGGGGAGAGGCTGATCCAGCTACCTTATTAACTCCTCAACCACCTTCTTGGCTTGTAAGGGCAGAGATGTTGCTGCATCCTTTCTGTGGTGTCTTATAATACCTAGAAAGTAATTTTAAAAGAATGTATTACAAGCCAGCCACTTTATCACAAAAGGTCTTAGGCCAGTAATTGCTTTCATTAAATAAAACCTATAAAATATATTTTTCTAATTTCATATTAGAGCCAAATGAAGGTCAAGGGAAAAGTATGGGGACGCCTGGGTGGCTCCTTCAGTGAAGCGTCTGCCTTCGGCTCAGGTCATGATCCCAGGGTCCTACTCAGTAGAGAGCCTGTGTCCCCCTCTCCCTCTGCCTCTCTGCGACCCCCTCACCCCCCGCGCTGGCTTGTGCTCTCTTGCTCTCTGTCAAATAAATAAATAAAATTTTTAAAAAAGAAGAGAGAGAGAAAAAAAATCTGGTTCTTATACCCAACTGGATTTAGAGGGGGTTTGGAGTAAGAGAGAAGAACACTGCTTCCAGAGGTTCAGTAGAAGCAGCCTGAGCCCAGAGCTGCAAGTGCAAGGCTCAGAAGCTTCTGAGCTGAGGTTTTCCTTAAGCTGGAGTTGGCAGCCCTGGGACAGCTACCGGATGCCCCCTGTAATGCTGCTCTTGGCTGCCCTACATCCCCTCTCCCCTCCTTTTCCTTCCTGCAAAGACAGAGAGCCCAAAGATTCCTGGATCAAGGAATTTTGCTTGCCCCCCAGCAGAATAATGAGGAAGGAAGGCCTTTTCCATCTTGAAGAAAAAAATTAAGTTAATGGAGAGAATTTCCTCAAATGTAAGTTTCTGTCATAAAATTTCTATACTTGCTAGCATTTGCTAACATTTGTTCATGATAGAGTCAAGTAAGAATCTGTCTTATTTAGCCCAAAATGACTGGTTTCAGTACTTTCGGCTTAATATGAATATGTAACAGTTTGTTTTTTGGCAAAGCACGCCCATGAGTTTCAGACTGATGTAGGGTGATGAGGCATTTCCACTGGTGTGTCTCCAGAAAAAGAGGAAAGAGGCCAAGGCTTTTGGGGTTTTAGGGTTTAGGGGGAGGGCAGATTCTAGTTCTTTTTCTCTATTATGTCAGGCTCTAGATTAAGAGCTGGCAAACTTTCTGTCAAAAGCCAGATAGTAACTATTTCAGACTCTGCAGCCTATACGGTCTGTTACCTCTACTTCACTGCAGTTGTAGCAGGAAAACAGCCAGAGACAACAGTCAATGAATGTGCATGGCTGCGTTTCAATAAAACTTTATTTATAACAACAGACCGCACGGCCACATTTGGCCCACAGGTTCTTGTTTGGTGATCCCTGCTCTAGACAATGGTGACTTCAAATGGAATGCTGACTTTGACAATGTCAAAAAAAAAAAAGGAAAAAAATGCCTTTTATCTCCACGATTTGCTATACAAGTTACCATTCTCTGAGGAGTAGAAGTATAAATAAGGATCCTTAACAATGAAGTAATAAAGTCACATTTGAGCTATAAAGAAGGAAATTAAATACCTTTGTATTTACGTAACTAAATTATTTTCTAATCCCAAGATTATGGGTATGAGAAGAAAGGGTATGAAGAGGAAAGTCATTTCAAGCACTCATTTAATGTTAATTTTTCATTTTCCACTGCTTGCCATCAACTAGGGAATGACTTACCTAAATGATTATAAAAAAATGGTTTCACTTCTTTGATCAGGAAGCTCAGAACAGTAACTATGAAGTTAGTAATGGTTTCAGTATTATTGCAAGTCATAATGGAAATGATTTGCACTATGGTAGAGAGAAAAAGAAAAAAAAATCCTAAGAACTGTTAATTAACTTCACTGTTTCTCCACAAATGCTAGGAGTATTAAAAACAAGGTTGCTGAAGTGCAAACATCAGGATTTAATGAACAATGGGATGTAATTGAAGTAACAGAGAATGACTTAATCGGGACAGTGGGTTGTTTAATTATGGGGATAATGGATCTTCTGAAAGGGACAAACTAAATGGAACAGAAGGAGCTGGGGAGTGGTGGGGAGAGCCGCTGTGTTCGAGGAAGCGTGGAGACGTGAAACTCTCACGAGAGGTAGTGAGCACTCTGTTACCGAGGAAATATTTTATTAAACAACAGGACTGTCCCCGAAATGTAACAACTGGGTGCAAAAAGACCCAGTGGGGCAGGCTGGCAGAAATCGTCAACAGACCATAGTGCAGGTGTAAGGATTTCTACAGGCATGTATCTGCGCTTTTTCTAAGAATTTCTAATAATCTTAAAGACTTTCTTATAGATACGAGAAGGAGGGCAATAATATGTTTGTCAGAACACTGTTTCCCAGGGTGCCAAGATGCTATCTCTCAGATACAGCAGATTGGCAGGCTCATTTCCTGGGTTTAAGAGTTCAAAAAACCATTTCTCGCTTAACTTTGATTATAAGTCAACCTTCTCTTGCTAATTCAGCACACTTGCTACGAGTTATTGGGTTTTCTCATCTCCTCTTGAAAGTGAAGCCCATGTCCCTTCTCCCGTGTGGTGTACTTTCCTGGAACTGAAATGCTCATGCCTTCCTTAGCTCTCCCAAAGTTTCAGGCCATCTGCTCTGAAATCACCCTCGCAACACAAGACAGGGTGCACATGAGGCCGGCCCGAGATTCTCCAGCAATGAAATCGAACATTGCCTAAAATGTTGCAAAGGGAGAAAAACCACGGAGCACTCAGGCTTATTCCTGGGCCAGCTGTCAAATCTAAATCCCCTGATGTTGGAGGAAGACAGAGTCCTGCGTGTGCGCAGGCCCTCCCCTATGCGGGCATTCGGGGGGATGATCACGTCAGGGCAGGCTCTTCACCGACCACCAGCCTGCAGCGCCGTGATGGAGGAGGGTTCTTGCCATACTAGAGCAAGTGTGACTGTATGGAGCTTTGCTCAGATTTGAGGAAAGACAGAGGAATTTTCCTCCCAGGATGCACCGAAGGGTTACTTCTCCGAGCCCATTTGTCAGTATAATGATTTCATGTATAAGGAATTGTACATTCCTTACATGTTCTTCATGTCTTCATGTTCTAGAAAACACCCCATACCTCAGGGAGAACATATCCTAATCTTAGAGGTGTGAAACCTAACTTTCAGGTTGTTATGTGAGGTGTTTTTTTTCTGAGAACCGAGCCACACAGGAGTTCGGGGCCTCTTTTAAATGTGTCCCTGTCATGGCACCAGGGTCTGGCATTTCAAGTTGCTAAATGTGGCTGCTCTTGATTTTTTCTCTTTTCTTTCCTTGAAAGAATTTACACACACACACACACACACACACACACACATACACACACACACACAGAATTGAGTTTGTTCAGCATACCTTGGTTTTCAATTACATAAACCACCTCAGGCAAATTTAGAAAATCAGGATTGTAAACCACTGGGTATACATGACTGGGGTGGGGGGTTGGGAGGGAGGTAAGAGAGAAAGAGGGAGGAGAGAGGGGGAGAGGGAGGAGAAAGGGGGAGGGGGAGGAGGGAGGAGAAAGGGGAGGGGGAGGAGGGAGGAGGGAGGAGAAAGGGGGAGGGGGAGGAGGGAGGAGAAAGGGGGAGGGGGGAGGAGGAGGGAGGAGAAAGGGGGAGGAGGGGGAGGGGGGAGGAGGGGAGGAGGGAGGAGGGAAGAGAAAGGGGGAGGAGGGAGGAGGAGGGAGGAGGGAGGAGAAAGGGGAGGGGGAGGAGGGAGGAGAAAGGGGCAGGGGGAGGAGGGAGGAGAAGGGCAGGGGGAAGAGGGAGGAGAAAGGGGGAGGGGAGAGGGAGGGGAGGAGGGAGGAGAAGGGGAGGGGAGGGGGAGGGGAGGAGGGAGGAGAAGGGGAGTGGAGGGGGAGGGGAGGAGGGAGGAGAAGGGGAGTGGAGGGGGAGGGGAGGAGGGAGGAGAAGGGGAGTGGAGGGGGAGGGGAGGAGGGAGGAGAAGGGGAGGGGAGGGGGAGGGGAGGAGGGAGAAGAAGGGGAGGGGAGGGGGAGGAGAGGAGGGAGGAGAAGGGGAGGGGAGGGGGAGGAGAGGAGGGAGGAGAAGGGGAGGGGAGGGGAGGAGGGAGGAGAAGGGGAGGGGAGGGGGAGGGGAAGGGGAGGAGGGAGAGGAAAGGAAGAGAGAGAGGAAAGGAGGAGGGAGAGGAAAGAGGGAGGAGAGAGGGGGAGGAGGGAGAGAGGGGGAGAGGGAAGGGGGAGGAAGGAAGCAAATTGTAATATGATGGTTAAGACTGGGGGAACTTGCCTGAAAGGAAATGAAAAACCTTAAATTTTTTATATTGACCTTCTGCTAACATTTTGTCACACAAGCATGGCCCAGATCATGTGCCTCCTCTGGAGCTTCTAATATAACCATCTACCATGAAACAGGTTGGGACAGGTACAATAAAAGGCATTAAAAATCATTTTTAAAGCAAGGCCCCTAGAAACCAGTGGCCCACCCCTTTTCTAGTCTCTGTCTACTGGCAAATCTGCATTTGAAAAGCAAGATTTATCTGGATTTCTAAAATCATAATTTCCCATTAGCCTTTTCCCCAGGGGCTATAAAGGAAAAAAGACTCCAAGAGTCAATATGAATTCCTTCAACATCAAGAAACATTTTGATGACAGTTGAGAGTTAACAAATCTGAAACACATGGTCTTAATTGACTGTGAAATAATGTTTCAAAATGAAAGGCGGAAAAAGTGTTGCCATGTAAAGCATTAAAAAGGATTCAAACCTCAAAAGTTGCTTCAGGCATTCGACTTCTTGCCCCACTCCCAGTCTGGTCCTCTCCTTTCCTCTCCTTCCTGTCGGGGTTCACATTTTCATGAACGTGATTCCCCCAACCTACAGACACTCACAAATGTCTCTCCTTGGGAATCTGGGGGGCTTCCAAAATGTTTCAAAGTAAAAGCATACACATCTTTGGGGTGGGACCAAGACCCTGCATTTGTCCTCCAACAATCGTAGGGAAAGGTATCAACAAGCCCTGATGCAAAGTTTGTCTTTCATTCTCCAAGATACCCAGGGGCCCTCTCCACGCACGCTGTACGTCCTCGGTAGTACCTGGGGTGTTTAAGAAACGTCTGTCTATGCCTGGCCTTCGTCCCCAGCAGTTCTGATTTCATCAGTCCCAACGGAAGACCCAGGCATTGGTCTGTCTGGATGTGCATTTCTTTTTCCTTTTTTAAAGATTTATTTCTTTGAGAGAGAGAAAAAGAGAGCGAGAGACAGCATGTGCGTGCATGAGAGCAGGGGGAGGGGCAGAGGCAGAGAGAGAGAGAGAGAAAATCCCAAGCAGGTTCCATGCCCAGCATGGAGCCCGATGCAGGGCTCGATCCCACAACCCTGAGATCATGACCTGAGCCGAAACGAGGACCGGCAGAGGGAGAGGGAGAAGCAGACTCTCCACTGAGCAGGGAGCCCGATGTGGGGTTCAATCCCAGGCCCCTGGGATCATGACCTGAGCCGAAGGCAGACGTTTAACGACTGAGCCACCCAGGCGCCCAGCAGTCAATGCTCTTAACCGCTGGGATGCCGCCATGAAACCCGCACAGTGATCATCCTCCCCATTTTACAGGCGAGGAGCCTGAGGCACAGGGAGGTTTGGAAACTTGCCCCATGTCACACAGATGGGCAGGGGTGGATTGCAAGCGTGCCCGGCCAGAGTCTGTGCTCTTCACCGCTGCATGCTAGTTTGAGAACCACTGCTCCTCACCACCTCTCGGCCACAGACAGTTATATACACAGAAATCAGAACATAAGAAATGTTAACTTTCTACTCAGGCTCCTGGCTTGTGGATGGCGGCTGAGCAGGGTATCGTCTTCAGCGGAGGGTAAACTACATCTGGCAGTGACCTAGAACTGGAAACAGCTGCTGTGGACTATTCTCCCACCAGAGCACATAACCCTAACACAGCCCACAGCGACATGGTGCCTTCTCCAATTAGGGAATGAATTCTTCTAGGATGATACCACAGGTCTCGCCATCCAGAGCTAAGCCACAGGAGACTCAGCCCCCTTACTGAGTAATCCCAAAACCCCACTGTCTTTTTTCCCTCCTCCTCCACTAACAAGATTGTGAAGAAGCCCCGAGTCTCCATAAGGCTAAGGATCAAACCAAATGACAGCGATCGCTTTCCCCAGTCTCTATGAACGGAAAAGCACAGAAAATGCCTAAGTAATTTTGGAGATACTTGTCATGCTTGGCCCTCTCTCTACAATTCGTGAATGTGCAAGAAATTGCTCTCTCTTCCTTTAGGAAGGGAAGGGGGTGGGGGTGGGATGGGGATGGGTGAAAAGAAGTTCTCGAATGGGTGAAACCCTCCGGCAGCCAGGCAATCATCTTCCTGTAGTGATTTACAGCATTCCTCTAAAAATATCTATGAGATCACAGAACATTAAGTGCGTGACACCAAACATTTGTAACTAATCCATGAAAATAAAGTAAGGGTGTCATATTGCACGGGGAACACAGTGGAATTTGTCTTGTGTTATCGTTCTAAAATAAGACGGCCTCAATTTGGTTGAAATATATCTTCACACATTGTCTTCCAGAGCAGAGCCGTTTGAGAAATTCTGATTGCAATTATAAGTGCTGAATAGGGAGTGCTTTGCATTTCCTTTGACGATGCTGAAAAGCTATAAGCTATCCTGATATTAAAATCTTTGGAAATTGATGAGTACCCCAGGCATCATTACAATTCTCTCCCCCCAACCAAGTAATTAAAATCTATTATGTGAACACGTGTTAATATTTTATCAACTACTGTTTTTAATTAACTCATCGTCTGAGGCCTCCCGCAGTAGGAATGATATCGCTTTGTTTTAAGTGACCCCCCTGCCCCCACCCCGCCACCGAGCTCCCAGCCAGGCTTCTTTCCGGGGCTGGGGGAGGCTTCGTCGCGAACATACCACAGTACTGAACTCTGGAACCTGCCACAGCAGCCAGTCTTCGTTCAGGGTGTACAGGGCTTTGCAAGTGATTACATCCACGGGACCCTTGTTTATTTTCTGGTTCAAAGTCGTCACCAGCAAATAGAACGGCTCTCCAACAGTCTCCTTGGAAGAGACACAAAAGTGAAAGTCAGCTGTCTGCGCAAGCCACTGTACTTTCCAAAGAGTTAAAGTTTCAGTTTATGGCAGTGCGACAGGAGGCAGGAGGCAATGTTTTCTAACAATCAACATGAGACTCCCAAGAAAATACACACTGCTCCGCTCAGGATTGGGCGCAAAACTCAGGAGACGCGGCCTCTCCCCACCACCCGCACAGGCGCGCGCCCGCGCACACATGCACGCACGCCCGTGCCCGCGCACAGACTCCCAGCATTTACAGTCAACAGCAACATGAAATCCTCAGCGGATGGTTCTTTTATGTTTCAGCTTCTATATGGCAGACTGATGCTCATCAGCTGGCTAATGCCTAGAGTAGATGTGGAGGTTTAACCTTCGTTTATATTCCTCTTTAATTGCCTTTTTGAGCAAACCAAAAATAAATGGCATTTAAAAAAATACACAACAATTAGCCTTGGTAACCAGAATAAATGTCAGAACATTTTGTACACTTGCCAAGGAGGATGCTTTTTGGTGTTAAGAGCTTCTAATGAAGGAAGTGGGCTTTAGTGATCACAACCTGCAGCCGTCCCGGCCAGCTCGCTGTGGTTTGCAGAGCTGGGCATGCACAGACACCCCTGGGCACCTCGTCTGTGCACCTTGGCTGGTACGTGGCCACTGATGCACTTGAACTCCCTTCCCTGGACCAGAGCCAAGTCCATTGCTCAAAGGCTTGTCCCCAGGATTCGGCCCATCCCGATGGTGTCTGTCTCCACACTTCTGCCATGGGCACTTACTCCTCGACCGGGGCTCACCCGCTCATGGTTCGTGAGATGCCTCAAACCTGTAGCCACACTGCACTTGCGTGGACTCTGAGCAGCTCACGGGGGAGGCTTGGGTGTTCTGCTGCCACGGAAACCGCCCAGAGCATGCAGCCCTGGGTCGGCAGCAGCACACTCGCCAGGTAATCAGTGTCTACAATCAACGGACATTAACCAAATATGTGGAAGAGGGAGAGCTAGGGAGAGCTTCATCAAACCCTTCGTGATGAAGAAGCCAGCCAAGCGACTGAGGCTGGAAGCACCGTTTCCAGCCAAGCTTCACGGCCTAGCTTGCGAAGGAAGGTTCCGTTAGCTCTCTCCCTTGCTCTGCCCTGACCAAGTAAATGGAGACCTCATCTAAGACTCCTGGCATCCCCCCTCCCCACCGCCTGTCCCATCCCCTCCCTGCAGGAACATGTGCCCTCCCCAGTCCCAGGGCTCCCTTCGGCCCCCTCTGCCACCCCACTCTCCACTGGCTTCCCATCACTTTTCCCATTACCTTTTCTCATTGAATCCTCTCATTTAATCCTGTGAGGTAAGTATCGTTATGACCATTTTGCACAGGGGGGGAGCTGGGGCACATGGAATAGCTGTGATTTTCCCCAGATCCCACAGCTGGCGTGGGATAGTCACCACTTTTCTCTTCCCTGCTGACATATCCTTGAGTCTCTTCCTTAGTGTAGGACAGAGGTGGAATGTTCGAAAATTTCCCAGGTGGGGAGAGCGTTGGGACTAGCACCTGACATTTTAATTCTTATGGGAAACTTCCTTTATTTAGTGGTTCACAACCACACTGCTCTCTTCTCTTTCCCTCTGCCCCCTGGGGTAATGTCCCAACTACAAACCCAGAACTTCTACTTCTCCTTTTCCCTCCAGCACACATCAGAGACAGGGGTGAGTGTCCTCGTGAGCCCTGTGGGCTGGATGGGCCACGGAGGGTGCAGTTGGGGGCCAGGTGGGCTCTGCTGGGCTGTGTGGACGGGCAGTACAGACTCACTGGCTCTGTAGTCAGGAATTCCCCAGAATTCTCCAGAGCGCAGCCAGACTGAGAGAAGTGATATTTTGTCTTATACTGTTACCCGCACCCATGGTTCTAACCCTGGATGATCATTACCAGAATTCCCTGGGGCTCCCATAAAAAATTCAGATGCCTGGGCCCTCCATTAGACCCACAGACCCGGAATGTCTGGAACCGAGGCCTGGGCATCTGTGGTTTGAACACCTTCCCAGGGGATTCTGATATGGGGCCAGCTTCGAAAACCATGAAGTTTCTCTGTCACTATGGAACACGAGTCCTCAGTCATACCTGCTGGGGGCTTAGGTGTCTTACAGAGCAGGGAACACTCAGCTCCTCGGGTGGCTGGCTGTGGCCAAGTGCATCTGACCGGACCACGCCTACCCTCCCTCTCCTGGGATGGAAACTAAGCTCGGCCCCTTCACCTTCCTTTCCTGTGTGAGACCAGACTCTGGCCCTGGCTCAGCCACAGGCTTTCATGCCTGTGATCTCGATCCATCCCTAAATCCTCCCTAAGCCCATAAGAACGTGCCTGCCTCACTGGGGAGGTAGTAGCTAGAAGCTCTCAAACCCTGGTGCCATCCCATGCCCGCTGTGGGATCTGGCGGAAGGCACATCCATTCTGTGTGCTCCCAATCCCCCCAGTGCAAAATGGTCATAACGATCCTTACCTCACAGGATCAAATGAGAGGATTCAGTGAGAAAAAGTAAGCAAAACTCTTCACATAATATCTGGCACGCTCAGTAAAGGCAGTTGGTATTATTACTTCACTCACAGAGCCCTGGAAGCCCTGAGGAGGAGGTTACCTGGGGGTCACAGAGCTAGTGGCATCTAGGCAAATGTCTGTGGGACAGGGCAGGAGGACCAAGGCTGTCCGAGTCCCACATCTCCTTGGGCACCCGGTGTGGGAAGTCAGACCCCCTGCACCAGAGGGAATTTTTCCACAGAAACTGAAAGCATCTCTGGCCGGCTCACAGTCACTTCCTCCTGGTAAGCGTGCCACCCCTCACCATCTCAAGTGCTCAAGATACTCTTGAATCAGCACTGCAAAAGCTTGACCCAGAATTCTCTGCTTGAGGGAGCCGTCTGGGCTTAGGGCCCAGATTTTTGGAACATCTCACCCATTTAAGGCTCAAGGGCAGCAAGGGCAAATCTCCAACCACAAGATCCCCCAAGAAAGAGCTGGGAAGAAATTTAAAACCGGTGACTAGGCCCTTCACTCCATGAGTAGATAACAGTTGCCCAGAGGAAAAGGGCCAGAGACACACAGCTAACTGGGGCTGAGATGACTTTAGAGCCTGAACCTGCTGCTTCTAACCAACACTCCTAGTCCAGTGCTCTTTCTACTACCCCAGGATTCTCAAATGTAAGGCACATACAATTACCCGGAGGAGCTTGGCAAACGTGCATTTTCGGGCCCCACCCCCCGGGCTTCTGATTCAGTGGCATTGGTAGGGCAGGAATCTGACTTCTAAGACTAAGACCCAGAATTGGGTGTGGGTCCTGCCGCCTCTGTTTAGATGCGGTTGTGGCTGAAGCAAGGATGGTGGGAAGCGAAAATATTCACCCCAGAAATAACTGCTCAACACCTCCCCAAAGCGTATGATGATTTATACCAAGTAAACAGAAAATAAGGCAGATTTCATTAATCTTAATAAATGGGTAGTGCCTTGGGAGAGGAAGGCGTTGGTAAAAAAAAAAAAAAAAAATGTTGTGCATCTACTTGTAAGATTGCATTAAACATTAAACTAAGCACAGTCTATTTAAAGTGCTGCTTTTGGATCTAAACTTAAGTAGCACTGTTAAAACCTGTGGCATAGCAGTGTATCTTATTCAAAGTTTAATTAGATTTTGGAACTAGCTACAAATACACAATTATGCAGTTTTGCTGGAATCTGGATGGCTGGTGAAATTAAAGAAGGATAAGAACCTTCCGTACCGGGGCCTCAGAGGGGCTGAACGAAGATCGGGTTCAACAGAACACTCTTCTTCTCCTATTAATATTTTATTTTATTTTTTTTTTTTAAAGATTTTATTTATTTATTTGAGAGAGAGAGAATGAGAGACAGAGAGCATGAGAGGGAGGAGGGTCAGAGGGAGAAGCAGACTCCTTGCCGAGCAGGGAGCCCGATGCGGGACTCGATCCCGGGACTCCAGGATCATGACCTGAGCCGAAGGCAGTCGCTTAACCAACTGAGCCACCCAGGCGCCCCCTCCTATTAATATTTTAGAACAGTACCGGTCAACATTTATGGAGTGCTTACTTGGTGCTAAGCCACTGCATCCATTTTCTCCTCTAGGCTTCAGAGCGGCCCTAAGATAGTCTTCTTCCAGTGCTCCAGGTTATAAACCCAAGGCTCAGATAGGTGCGGAAGCCTCCTCTAGTGAGTGACGGGGTCCAGATGCAGACCAGGCAGTGGGCTCCAAGACCCACTTCCTTACCCGCTGGATCCATGCCAAGTTGGCATTCAAAAATAATTTTAAGATTCAATCAGACTACAACCACATTCATGCAATAACCCCAACAAAGGAAACTCGAAGGATGGGTGGCTCTTTGGGGACTTGCTAAACAAATGGAATAATGTGGAATGACTAGTTAGAACTGAGTTTAATTAGCTTCCAGTATTAGTAGGTAAATGGGTATTTCCAAGATGCTTCAGAGACCCTGCAAGCATTGCGTTCTCTTCAATATCTGAAATACCCCTTCCACTCAGCACATTTCCTGGGCTCTGGTTGTCAATTAATGATGTCAAGGTGGGCTCAAAAGTCAATGGTATAAAATTTCAGTTATACAAGATAAATAAGTTCTAGAAATCTGTTGTACAACATTGTGCCTACAGATAACAACGCCGTTTTGCACCCTTTAAAAATCTGGTAAGAGGGGAGGTTTCATGTTAATTGTTCTTACCGCAATAAAATTGTTTAAAACAGAAAAAAGTCTAAATGAACTGCATTTGCATAGGCCAGTTACAGCAAAAACAATTTTATTTTCCCCTCCATGTGCTCCTAGGAAGGACCATGTCTAAAAGAGGTTAAATGCTGACACCATGGAGTGCTCAGGACTTATCCTGGCAAAGACATCAGCATCTGCTAAAAATAACCACCTATTGTCTTACCTCTGACACTACCAAGGGAGGTGACACTTACCCGCAGAAAACCAGAAAGGCAGACGGACATCCAGTTTGTGAGGAGTTTTTCTACCACAGACTCCGTGCGTCTTAGCATGAGTTTAGGCTGCATGTTACTGGACTGTTCCATCAAGTCCCTGGTCAGCACCTCCAGGATGCTGGTCAGGTAGACCAGCTTGGTTTGCAGTGCAATGGTCAAGAAGGAGGCAAACAGACACCTATGTAAAAATAGAGCCTTGGTTACAATAGTCAAGACATCAAAACAACCCAACTGTCCATTAGCAGATGGCCAGATAAAGAAAATGTGGTATATGTGTGTTCACACACACACACACACACACCAGAATACTGTTCAGCCACACAAGAGAATGAAATCTTGCCATTTGTGACAACATGGATGGATCTTGTGGGCATTATGTTAAATTAAGTCAGAGAAAGACAAATACTGTATGATCTCACTTATATGTGGAATCTAAAAAAAAAAAAAAAAAAAGAAAAATAACCAAACTCATGGAAAAAGAGATCAGATCTGTGGTTACCAGAGGTGGAGAATGGAGGGGGAGTTGGAGGAAGGTGGACAAAATACAAAAACTTCCAATTAAAAGAGAAGTAAATGCTAGGGATATAATGTATAACATGGTGACTACAGTTAACACTGCTGCATAATTTGAAAGTTCCAAGAGAGTAAATCTTAAAAGTTCATTTTTTTCCTTTTTTTTTTTGTAGCTGTATGAGATGATGGATGCTAACTAAACTCATTATGGTCATCATTTTGCACTAGGTGTAAGGAAGATCATTATGCCGTACACCTTAAACTTCTACAGTGCTATACGCCAATTCCATCTCAATAAAACTGAGAGAGAGAAAAAAAAGAAGATATACAGATGACAAAGAAGCACATAAAAAAAGAGCCTCGGTTAATGAGGTTAACTATCAGCCATGGCTAAGTTGATGCTGATGGGAGTTTCCACGGAAACTGAGGGGCAGTGGGGTGCTGTCCTGTGGGCATGTATGTTTTTTTAATGTCTTAGGTCAACCACCTTTGTCCTCAATTCATAAAAACCATGCACCAGTGTTCACCCCAGGACATTTTATGTGTTTTCAGCTCTTAGACTTTAAACTAGAGTGGTAAACAAGAAGTGAATGTCTTTCCCAAATTTTTAGGTGTTTTAAAGATAGAAAATAGCACTTCTGCTTTTTTGATTCAGGACTCATGTTTTTTCTTGGTGTTGGGGTTTTTCAGGGCTTTTTTTGTGGGGGAGGAGTGTATGTGTGTGTCTTCAAAACAGAATATATGTTGGGGTCATGTGATCCGAAGTAGGGCTATCGTGGCCTCATGACCCCGACCAGACGGCCTTTGGATAAATCCACGTTTTCAAGGGATGTGGATACCAGGTTCAGGTTGCAGTTTGGAAATAAGGAGCTCACGTTTTTATTTTCTCTATTTAAAGACTTTCAAAATGTAAATAAATTGACTAATACCTGTCCTTCACTGAAAAGTTCTTCTGCTTCTCAAGGGTGTGGATGACAGTAACAAGGAAACTTTTATTACAAATCAGGGCATCCAAAGCTGTGAGACTTTCATTCTTGTCAGTGGCATCTCTGTTCTGGAAAAAAAAATGAATATGATATGATATGATATAATATTAGAAACTTAAAGTTAGGAGGTAGATCCACAATGGGTTTTCCAAGACAATGATTTAATACTGAATCCATGATTCCAAAAAAACTCACAAAAATTCAATAATGGAGATGATGATGACAATGAGGACACTATGAAAGTCAGGCAGTCATGGGCTAAAAATGAAAACTTATAGACTTACATGCATATCTTCAGTGAAGATGTGTGTGAAGCCACCTGACTGAGAGGAAGGAGACACTTTTATTATTCATAACATCCAAAGGAAATGAATAGTGTATTTTTGTTACAATACCCAAGTCCGTTTTAATAAAGTAGAGACACTGTTTGCTAATCTGAAGGGCCCCTGGGCTTATGTTCATTTTATATCCTCTAATACATAATAAATAATTATTCAGCTCTCAAGAAGCACCGGTGAATTCTGAAAGCCTCTAAGAAGAATCATTATCATTGCATCAGTCCCATTTTTAGTAGAGGAAGGCATCTCACACTTTCAAAGAACAGACTCAAAAGTGAAAGAAGTGGTAAAGAAGATTATGCGAATGTGCAGACCCCTCCTTAAGCAGTTTGCCCTCTCGGGATAAATACTGAGTTGTGTCCATTAGTTTTTACAAGCCTTAGCTTAGTAGTATCCACTGTCTCAAGAGACAATGTTATGGAGATGGGGTGAGCTGGTTGGTTAAAAGTTAGAAATCTGGAGTCAAATTACTTGGGTTTCACTCTTGGTTTTAGCACCTACTGGTCACATGGCTTTGGGCAAGTTATGTAACCTCTCTGTGCCTGACACTGCTCATCCGCAAAATGAGGACACCACCGACTCCCATCTCCTAAGCTTGGTGTGAAAAGAAAATGCACACGTGCACAGTAAGTTCTATCTCAGCTATGTTTATTGCTTTTATCACTAATTTATGGCAAACTAGATCACAAAGTTATTGTCCTGCTGGCTTCTACAATTATTTTTATGTGCTATGCTATGTTGCTCCTGGATATAGACTTTTCAATTCGAGTTTCCCTTTTTAATGTATCATAAGTCTTCTTGGAATTAAAGGATTAAATTTTAAAAGCATGAGTAACACTTTAAATGAGTCAACAGAATGAAAATAAAAACTTGAACATTCAGGTTTTTCTCTTCCTCTTTTTTGGGGGTAATATTTGAAACTTTAGGCTATTTTTATACCTCGTTAAAGTAAATTTCTTCTGCAGAGAATTTTTGCTTTATAGTTTCAAATCTGTTAGCCTAAGCAGAAGACCTCAAACTATTTTGGTCATACTCTCCCTTAGTAATATGCAGAAAAATCATACCCTGGGTTTGCATTTTCTAGTTCCTAACATTTTTCTGCTGAACCAACTTGATATGGACAGACAGTTTAAACAGATTGAGTCCTGACCTTAAATAGAGAAATGCCACCATGGCTCCCTGTTTTCTAAAGCTCCTTCCTCCTTTCATTTAAATTTCCCTCTTCTAGGAGATAGGATGCCCTGCTCACCCTTATTTCTCCTCCTATTTTCAGCAAAACAATGCAGTCAATACAATGAAAAGGAAGGCTTTGGAGAACCAAAAACTGATACAGAGCCAGGAATTGGGAATATCTTGGCCTCTGTGAACCTACAATTTCCTCTGGTTCTGTCTACTGCTGTCCGGTAGGTGTTGACTGCTCAAGTTCTCGGTCTACCAGCCGACCTCCAGGCCTAGAGGATGTGGCTCCTGATCCATCAGTAAAGGGCCTAATTGACACAAGGACGGATCTGCAGCCTAGAAAGCATTTCAGCTGGTGCTGTCATCACAGACTATGCTCCTCCGTCCTCTATATCTTGCATTATAAATTCGAATTTAACTTAGGTCTTGCTAGGGTTCTGATAGTTATGCCTGTTTTTCCACTCCTCTCATTTACTGACTTCAGTTTTCCTGGCTTTCTCAGTTGCTGTTCAAGATTATTCATAACCCTGAGTTAAGTCTGTTTGGCTTGAACAATGCGGCGGGGGGGTGGGGGGGGAGGTGAGGGACGCTGACCCTCTGTGCAGTCGAAAATTGGCATGTAACTTTTCCCCAAAACTTAACTACTAATATATTGCCTACTGCTGACCAGAAGCCTTACCAATGAACACATCTTTTGTATGTCAATTAACACATATTTTGTAAGTTTTCTGTATTATATACTGTATTCTTACAATAGAGTAAGCTGGAGAAAAGAAAATGTTATTAATAAAATCATAGGGAAGAGGACATACATTTATAGGACGGTACTGTTTTATTGAAAAAAAAAATCCGTGTATAAGTGGACCCATGCAGTTCAAACCTGTGTTGTTTAAGGGTCAACTATATCTCTCTTCTAAAATAATATAGCATTTTTCCTGGGATTTTTTTTTTTTCCCTCAAAACACTCAACTTGCAATAGTGTCTTTTGCATTCATCACTTATTTTGCTCTTGATTACTGAATTTAGAATATAGGACAATTTCTTTTTCAGGCCACAGATTACTCTCTTCAGCACTCAAGGGCAATCATTAACTGTAAAAGCCCACACAAGCCTCATGTTGATGGTAGAAATCTCTGTTGTTTTATTGCTATTAAATTCTTAATGGGGATCTCAGATAGCTGAGAAATAGACTCATGATGTCCTGCATAGTCATCCTGATTCAGGGAATTGACCTCCCTCCCTAGGTAGTGTTCTGCTGTAGAAATGGATAGATGAGGTGGCAAATACAAGTCTTGCTGCCTGGTACTCTTGGAGGAGAAGTTTAAAAAAGTATATTGTACAAGCACAAAAAAACTGAAGTCTTATTTATAGCCTTCTTGATTTACAACAGTAAGGCTTGGACTAAATAAATAAATAAATAAATATATATATATATATATATATATATATATATATATATATAGTGGGTGTTTTATGGAGGTATCCCAACCTCCAGACACAGCATCACATATCATGGTGTCTGCTTCTAGAATTATAGAGAACCTGGAAATTGCTTACTGCATGTGTCTGTGTTTCTGAACTCTAGGCTTCTGGCCAAATGTAGCTGAGAAGCTTCTGGTAAGGTGATACCAGCTCTGTTTTGACCTGGCTTTGCTTAGAAGTCTAGACTGAAATATGATCATCTGTGTTGATGTTCCAGAGGTTGGGTCCCTCTGTGGTCACCAGTTCTGGACAAAAAAGGGCAGCATGGTGAAGCGGGGGCATCAGGATGTGGAGGTGATGACAGGCAGATGAGTGCCCTTTGCTCAAGACTTGGGAGTGTAAAGGAGGAAGGTTGAGTGGGTAGGGGAGAAGATGGGGGCGTCAGAAGAGAGCGAGACCGAAAACCCAAAGGGTTAAAGGAGACTGCTCCTCGGAGTCCCAGGATGGGTTAATCAATCATTTCGTGCAGCTATTTCTGCTAAATGAGGATGATATGGACTGATCAGCAGAAGAACAACTGCTGGAGAGAACCATTAAGAACTCAACATTGCTAAAAATGGGTGCTATCAACTCAAAGTCTATACATGTCTCCCTCCCTCCCTCTCGGCCCATAGTACTTTTCATTTCCAACTGAGAAATCATAGTGAATAATCTAATAGCTGCAGTGGAAGTCATGCAGATAAACACAACAAATTGGCCAGCCCACAATTTATTGATTTTTAAATGAACTAGCTTGCTTCCCAACTACAAATTCAGCTCTAAACAGGTAGTAAAATAAAACAAAAATCACCACTCTGAACTTCTGTCCCTCCTAGGTTTTTGTTACTGGACAAAGAATAATTGTCAGTGACCCATCACTGCTTTATACCCTAATCAATCCAATTAATAATTACCCTTCTCCCGGCTCTGCTCAGACGTAAGCCCTTATTTCGCACCAAGCACACTATCTACAGCCACCTTGGAAGCAAACACCTGTTTTGACGACAGCAACAAGCACCTTCGTTATTATTCAAGACTCAACCTTAGGAATATGATCAATGCTCTTTTACCTCGGGGAAGAAAGTTCTCAGAGCAAAATGTTTGTAGTCAAGGAAGGGAACAGTTCCAAAACTATCAACCACATCCAATTTATCCATCTGCAGCTCAGCAAAGCCTGCAAAACAGAATCCCAAGAGCAATATTTTAACTCAACAAACAATGGATAAGATCTTCTGCTGTTTTGTCTAACATGGAGGATGACCTTGGTTTTCATTAAAGAAGAAACAAGAGATAATTACTTGGTTGGCTGCAGAGCAGGGCTGGAATAAACACAGAGCCAGGCCTAGACCCCGCCACTCAGATGTCTTCTATTATACAAACAGTTCTCATTACTGTGGCCAGCTCCATTTGGGGGGGGGGGGGAGAGATGATAAAAAAAGGCTTGTTTTTCCACAAATAAAATTTTGGAGCCTACCATCACGTATCTCTTTCCGGAGCTCACTCTCCAGGAGCTCCAGCTGTTGGCTCTGTTTGCGGCTCAGCTCCTTCGATTTGTGCCTGGTTACCCCCACGGCCGCTGAGGAGACAGAGATCTAGTGTCAGATTGACATGTTAACTTCAAAAACAAAAAGGAAAACGAAGTCAACCTTGACATTTCTTTTACAGAGAGAGAGAGAGACAGAGGAAGAGAGAGAAAGAACAGCATTTAAGAGGTGGAATTTATAAAAGGAAAAATTCCCAGTGAGGGGACACTCTAAAGAGGAAGATGCTAAAGCGCAACAGGAAAACAAAAAACTACCCACCTTAAAGTAAAAACTAAATCAAATAACCTCCACTTGTAACCAAAGATCCCAGCTGGCTGAGAAGTAATGAAATAAGCCACGTTTCCCTGCAGCCACAGGCCGCTGATATTGTTCCATTCTTTTTTCAATGTTTCTAAACATCCCTGGAGAAATAAAGCTGAGCCACAATTGCAGAAGGAAATCACAGATCCACGCTCTGTAAGCCAAACTTGCATAGATCAAGTTGGCTGATATGGGGAGAGGTCCACAATGAACCCTCGGATCTGGGACATGGCTTCTTTCCCCACTTCGTCTTGCTTCTAACTGTGCTTCTAACTGAGACAGTGCCCTGAACAGGCTTGGTACTCGGTTCACATCCCCACTCTGCCAATTATGAGCTGTGTGACTTCAAGTAAGTTCCTTAGCATCTCTGTGCCTGGTTGCCTTATCTGTCAAAGGGCCCACACCTCACTGTGATGTTGAGAGGACTGCAAGAAGCAACCCACAGAAAACATTCAGAAGTTGTTCTTTAAAAAGAATATTCAACAACTGTCAACTACATTATTATTCTGGAAAAGATTTTCCTCCTTTAACAGCAACTTCATGATAAAAGGACCCACTACCAGTAGATACGAATGATCCTGGAGGAAACAAAACTCAGTAGGGTTCTTCACTGGACCATTTCACAAAGTCAACAGTCTTCACCGTAACATGCATTGTGCATCTTCAAAAAAGGATGGGGCGCACAGTGATTTCCAAATTTATGTGACCACGGAACCCCTTTCTCCGGGAGCATGATTTGGGGTTAGCGTTCCTCGGGCCACACTTCAGGCTACAGGGGCGCAGGGCAGGCAAAGGGAATGAGGCAGCCACATCCATCCAGCAGTGGGTTTTTGATGGCTGACGTCTCCAGGGGAAGCCACAGTGGGGATGTTTAGAAGGTGGCAGGCCTAGGCCAGGGTGCTTCGTGTTTTCACTAATGATGTGACAGATGGGTTAAATATTTGTACACTTTACACCTGCTCAAGCTGCTGGTCACACATGCTGGCTTGGAATCATGGCAAGAAGGGGATGAGAATTTTAAAGGGCTCTGCAGCTACCGATGAAGCCAAAGCCATGGGTCAAACTGAGCCCACCTCACCATAAAAAGCACAAACAGTCTATGACACAGTGCGGGGACGGGAGGGGCGAGTCACACACGGCACAGGAAGAGATCAGAGGCTTCTAGTAAGTCACAAAGTGGAGAGGACTCTATGGGGAGACTGGTGTCTACAGCTGCTTAACACTAGCAGATTCTCAAAATAGAGCTCAGCATTTAGAATTTATAAGTAATCTTCTTACTCGAAGCCAGTGCCAGCCAGAACATTATTAAAGTATCCAGCCCAATTCTGGATTCCAGCTAGAGAACAGGGGTGGTCAACTGGAGAAGCAGCACAAGAAAATACCTGAAATGATCATCAGCAGGGCAAAAGAGGGCCTCTGCAAAATGAATTCATTCCATTGGGCCAGTTCATCACACACAGAAGTCTTTCCCTCTCTGGACTGAGAACCTGCCAGGAGAAAGGGCCAGGCCTTCCCTCCTGCTGTCCAGCTCCGGAGGCTTGCGCAGTTATCAGCAACACAACGTGTGTTCATAGACACGAGGTAAGTGGATGCGGGGATGGATGAATGAAGGAGTGCATGGAAGGGAACAGTAGCAACTAGTAACAGAGCGTTGTGAAGTGTTCTCTTAGTTGGTGGAGAGGAGTTCTATTTCTGAGATGGACGAGAGGAACCAGACTTTGGATGAAAAGCTGCTCAGAACCAGGTCACACACTAAATGGCTACAGGGACCAGGTAGGCAGATGAGTCACGTGGCCCAGGTGGAGACAACAGGGAGTGGTGGGGACTTCAGCAAAACCCCAGTGCCCACATGCTCTCTCAAGGGGCTGCTGTTATTCAGTTCCAGGAAACCGATGCTATGGAAAAGTGGAGATCCAATGATCCAGAGCTTTCAAATTTTCAAGAGATATTTTTAAAAATGTGAATCAGCTTTTTTTTCTTTTTTAACTGAAGTACAGCGGACACAAATGTTACGTTGATTTCAGGTGTACAACATAGGCGACCCACCTCATTTTAAAATGCCATCAACTAGTTCACAGTTTAAAAAAAAAGTGCTGCGCGGGCCAAACAAAACAGATTGTTGGGCCAGATTCAGCCAGCGAGCAGCCACCCTGGGATCATCGTGCTCGGATGAGCCTTGCGATATTTTAATAGATGGTACAAATCACGCTTCTAAAACATACTTCTGCCAGGAAAAGCAGAGCTGGGGTGGGAGCAGGGGGTGGTGTTTGGTGAGGTGAGAAGGCAGGAGGAGATGACCAGATTGTGAAAGTCCAAAATGCCAGAGGAATTCTGAAGGAATAACGCAAATGGGAGATTTGTAATTGCCATTCACAGTACTGGGGAAGTGAGTTGGACTATATTTCTCAAACACCAAGACGCCATCTTTGCAATCCAGCTTTGTATCGATGAGGAATCCTAAAAAATAGTTAGAAAGCCCTCAACGTGTACCTATGATTCCTTTCCCAAAGTTGTGATTTGGGTTTTTACCCATCAATACTCAACTGAGGCAAACAGCCCCTGAAAGCTGAGAGTCTGCCTGCCTGACGAGAGGCCCCAGGGAATCATTTCTCTGACAAAATCAAACAGGGCACTTACCAAAGATGACAATCACTAGCAAGACGGGAAGCACAATCAGAAAATACCAAGTGGTAGGAACTGTTTCCTGCTCAACGTAGAGCTCCAGGTTTCCCAGTTTGACCTAATGGGACAGAAAGTCATTAGACTCAATTGAACTGGGCGCCATATTTATGTACACACTTTTTCCTCCAAATTATTTTCCCCAAGATACAAAAAGGTGACAAGCTAGGTAGGATATATGAATTCAAGTCCCAGCTCAGGCAGATTGGCTGTGTGAACTTGAGCACATTGAGAACATTCACCGTGCCTTGATTTTCAGATATGTCACAGCTGAGGTGCACTGGACTATACCTGGAGATTTTAGAATTGAGTCCTCTTTGCCCTAGGGGTTTAACTCAGCCATCCCATCCTTACTTTCCTCATCTCTAAAGTGGGATGTAGATAGTGCCTCTTCGTAGGGTTGTCGTGAAGACTAAATGTACTTCATCATTTGAGTGAGTGGCTCATGGCAGTCCTCCCAAAACTCTCCAGTGGCTTCCCAGAGCTCAAAGCCAAGCCCTCGCAATGGCTCACATGTTCCTTTTTTTTTTTTTAATTTTTTCCCCAAGATTTTATTTATTTATTTGAGAGAGAGAGAGAGAGAGAGTGAGCGAGAGAGAGAGATCACAAGCAGGGGGGAGGGGCAGAGGGAGAAGCAGACTCCCCGCTGAGCAGGGAGCTCGATGTGGGACTCGATCATGACCTGAGCTGAAGGCAGATGCTTAACTGACTGAGCCACCCAGGCGCCCGGCTCCTTGCTCCCTCCGGTAACTCTCCAGCCTCCTTGAATATTCCCCCTTGCTCCCTCTGCTCTAGCCACACTGGCATCCTTGTTGCTCCTCATATGCACCAGGCAGGCTCCTGACTCAAGACTTTTGCAACCTGCAGGTCTAGAACCCTCTAGCCTAGAGAGCCCATGGCTCACTCCCTCTCCTCCTTGAGGTCCTTACTCAAATGTCATCTTCCTAGACAGACCTTGGCTGCCCACCCTTGCACACCTTGCAGCACTGCCTGTCCCTGCTTCATGCTTCTCCATGGCGATCACCACCACCTCACACATTTTCATTTACTTTCTTCACTCCATGTGTCTTTAGGTAACCCCCACAAAGGCAGAACCTGGGGTCTGTTTTCTTCTCCGCTGCGTTCCCGTCACAGAAGAGGCCCTCAGGGACCATTTCACGACTAGAGATTGCTAGCGTTACTCTCCTCACCCGGTGTGACATGTGGCACTTGTGAGTTCAGCTGTTACTGGTCTGATAATAATTAGTACCCTCTTCATCACACAGATGGACCACTGGAGGCTCAGCCAAGCCCAGCGACTTACCTAAGGCCATGCAGCTATTAGCTGGTGCAGCTGGGACATGGACACATTTTTTTGGGGGGGTCTTACAGTCTGATATTCTTTTTTCTTGACCTTTATTCAATATTTATGACTACAGATCATAAAGCATTTTGGGGGGGTATAGACTGTGGAGAGCCTCATATGGCATGAACACCATAAAGAAAGACTTCTAATATGGTTCTGTTCCCAAGGGTCTCACATCTTTATTGTGGGACATAAATATACCTCTGATGGGACCCTCAAACATGTCGGGAGGAGATGAATTGCGGCATGACTCCATGACAGAGGAAGCAGCCCACGGCCCAGAGATCATCTGGTCTCCACCAGAATCGGATGCTACTCTGAATGTGCTGGGTTTCCGCTAAGACATGTCATCCCTACATTTGGCAAAAGAATGATAGCTCGTTCATCCGTGGTCTAGAGATTCTGTGTGCAGGTGCTACGGTCTAAATGTATGGCTAGAACAAAACTATCAAGACTCATTAGTATTACAGACAATGGTGTGTTCAGTGCTTTGACATTCGAATGGGCACATGGATGGATTCGACCCGCTCTTTTGGAGGAATTATGCTTGCGCCTGCAATAGCAGCTTTGTTTATCTGCTATTTAAAGCGAAGATCTAAAGATCCATAACAGATGTCATTCTGGCTTCAGTGTCACTGAGAAGTGCCCCAAATAAGGTACAACCAACAGGTAGGAGTGTCAGGTGACTTACGCGAACTTTCTTGGAAGAGGTGTCAATGCTGTTTGCGTTACTGATGCCTTTAATTTTGCAAAGGATGATGGTGAGATCTTGATTTCTCGTAATATTTTCAAAACTGCAATTTAATTGCTCATTTTCCCCGTGGAAGAGGGTGATTTCAATGTCTGTCTTGGAGATGTTGAACTCATCGTTCTCTTTCTGTGAAGAACAAAGAGGAGATGAAGAAATGAGGGCGCCCAAGGGAACCCACAGACACAAGCACACCTTGCCCATCAAGGCGGGGGGCGTGTCCCACCCGAAGGAAGTGAGAAACATACTTGAATTTTCACTTCCAGTTCTGTGTCCCCCTCGGGTTCGACCCGACACCCTGTGAACCTGGGGTCCTCAAGATACTGCAGGCTTCCGCAGTCCAAGTAGGTCTCCTGGACTCTCAGCTTCACAGTGACGTTTGTACGCGCTTTGGAACTCTTTAAACTGGGGGCTAAAAACCTGCAGGAATTCGCCATACAATATTCAGAGACCTGAGGGAGGAGAAAAGAGCATTTTTAAGAACTTCATTACCGAGCCCCCGCCCTGCGATGGAGGAGCGAGGTAACCCGGACAACTGAACTTCTCTGTGCTCCCAATTTCTCATCTGTAAAATGGGGAGAGTGATACTACCCTCCCCTTACAGGGCTGAATGAACCCGAAATCAAATTAAATGCAATGAGGGCTCATTCAACTAAATGGGGGCTAACTTACATGGGATTACATGTGCAGAAATGCTTGGACTCATGCCGGGCCCCCAGTCAGCACTCAAGGAACCCCAGCTGCTATCACTGCGAACACTCTTAGTGGTAATGGGGGCAGCCGGAGGTCATGCAACGGAGAAGGGATGTGCCGAGAGAAGGAGCCTAGCGGAAGAGGGACACGCGGCACCAAAGACTTTGCAGGGTCTGTGTGTCCTGCGAGCCCTCGAGGTGGGTTGGGAAATGCAGGCAGGGAGCGGAGCATCCCCCAGGGAGGCCGCAGGGAGCTGCACACCACGGCTGGCTGCGTCCCTCCTTGTCGGGGAGCGTCCCCTGGCGCTTAGCGGAAGTCACTGACCCCAAGTGAGGAAAAGGTTTTGCAGGCCTAACAGGAAATCAGGGAAACAAAAGCAAAAGGGACAACGTGGGCCCCCAGGAAAATGTGGAGCATGAAGGCTGGAAAGAATACAGAAAGTGTGGCCTGCTTCACAGATTTATTAAAAAAAAAAAAACCATAAATACTGTCATTTTTAGGGGTGCAGAGAGATGGACAGAGAAAGCCTCTGGAAAAGAAGAGGTTGACAAAGGTCTTAAAGAAGAACAATAAGGGGCGCCTGGCTGGCTCAGTCCGTGGAGTGTGCAACTCTTGACCATGGGGCTGGGAGTTCGAGCCCCACATTTGGTATGGCTTGCTTAAAGATAAATCTCAAAAAATAAATAAATAAATAGGAGCAATAAAACTTGTGAAAAAAAAATTTGTCAGGTGGGAGTTTACCTGTTTTTTACTTTCTAATATTGGTGTTAAAAAGAGAGGGTAGGGGGCGCCTGGGTGGCTCAGTCGTTAAGCGTCTGCCTTCGGCTCAGGTCATGATTCCAGGGTCCTGGGATCGAGTCCCGCATCGGGCTCCCCGCTCAGCGGAGAGCCTGCTTCTCCCTCTCCCACTCCCCCTGCTTGTGTTCCCTCTCTCGCTGTCTCTCTCTCTGTCAAATAAATAAATAAAATCTTTAAAATGAAAAAATTAAAAAAAAAAGAGAGGGTAGGGGAGCACTGGGTGCCTCAGCTGGTTAAGTGTCTGACTTGATTTCAGCTCGGGTCATGATCTTGGGGTTGTGGGACTGAACCCCACATCAGGCTCCGTATTCAGCATGGAATCTGCTTGGGATTCTCTCTCTCCCTTTCCCTCTGCCCTGCACCCCCATATGCTCTCTCTCTTTCTCTCTCTAAAATAAAATAAATAAATAAATCTTTAAAAAAAAAAAAAAAAGAAAGAAAGAAAAAGAAAAGAGAGGGTAGGAAGAGGCCATAGGTGGGAAGATCTGATGCAAGGTGCTGAGACAAACAAAACCTCCTTCCCCCTTAACACCTGTCCAGCCCTGGATCTCTCGTTCACATTTCTGGCGATATGAAGAATCAAAAAACGGTGTGTGTTCACATTGTGGAGACGTGGCCTAGAATCAGATACAAGGTGAGGCCTGGAACTGGCGCTGGGTGTGTCAGGAGGCAGATGTGTGTATGACGAGGCTGTAAGGGTGACTCAGGAAGGCTGTCTGTGCCTAGGCCCAAGCCCACACTGGTCCCAAGCACGGCCACATCTGTGGCCACAGGCAGACCAGCCAGCTTTGGCAGGAAGTGGTCAGGTGGGGCCCGGAGAGGCTGCTACCTTCACATCTCTTGTTAAGGAAGGAGAGAAAGGGGAAGAGAGAATGGGGAGAGAATTCGAGAAGGGTGTAGGAGTGTACTCGGAGGCCCCAACCTGTATCTGAAATGCATCATTTTGTGTGACGAGGCCCTCCCGTGACTCCTGTGGGTGTTAGCAAGTGGACAAGGGCTGGGGACCAGACCCTTGTGTGGGGACATGCAACGTAAGAGGAGGCCAGGTGAGAAGGAAAGGGACCAAGCCAGACAACGGCAGGAGCAGGAGGAATATATGACAAGATTTCTGGGACTCGGGCAGGTCACTTGGCCTCCACACCACAGCTCTGTGGGCACGATGGGAACTCCACCACCGACTGCACAGAACTGCTATTCTTCTGGACATCTCACCTTCGCCCCTCACAAGGCACTTTCACATGTATTCCTAAACACTGTCTCATTAAAGTGCCTCCCTACAAAGCCCACCTGGCGGAAATGGGAGGCCTTGTCATACCAAGCTCATTCCTCTGTCCTCTGCACCACAATTGGAAATACTCCACTGCAAGGAGAAGGTCTTATTATTTCCATTATAGCCCAGATGGTGTATATCCCCCAACAGGTAAAAGCTTGTAATATCACAAAGGCACAGAAATAAAAGATATTCCCCAAGAGATGTTCGTGTGATGAAAACAACATCATCCTTGAAAATTACTATTATTACAAGGTAGCTGAAGACTCACATTTATGTTTCCTTTTAACTCATGTGAAATGATTAAGTTGTCAATTACGTCAAAATTTCTGCCCACGATAGTTATATTTTGACCACCACTGCAAAGAGAAAAAGCAACAACAGGAGTTTCATAGTAAACATACAGGCATTTTGCATTTATGAACAAAGCTATCACCTTATTCACACTTAATATTAAACTCAGTTATGTTTGAGAGCCAAGTAATACATTTTAATTTCCAATGCAGGACAATTCTAGAAGTCTATTAATGATACTGGCCACAAATGTATAGTTTTTAAGATACATAAATATAAAAATTCAGATCAGATCCTGTTTTAATTCTAGGAAAATGCCCAAGTTCTTTTACAGAATTTGCAGCCTTGCTGTGTCATGTTGCCACATATAATCAGATCATCGGCTATACCCTGGAAAGGTTTCACTAAACAGAATTTTGTTTGATTGCTGTTTAATCTATATTAAGATACTTCAATCTAACAATTTTCAAAATCAAACTCCCAACCTACCAATTATACTTTATTTAGGGAAGATAGGGAACATTTTGGACAAGGTAAAATTATAAATGGCATTAAAACTATAAATTCCCATTTGGTAGGCCATATAAATAACAGCTACGTTCTCTCTCTCCAAAACCAAGCCAAATGATTTCACATATTCTCACCACATAATCACATATAAGCAAAGTGGTCATTAGATGTGAAATAAACAGCTGTCCACAGCTCTGGCTGCCCTCGACCCCCCCCCAACCCCCCGCCCCGTTCATGTAGGTCATTCCAGGGGACAGGAGCCTGGGAATGTCCGCTCTGTGCGCCAGCCGGGCCCAGCCAGGATGACAAGACCTCGAGGTGAGCATGAGGCGGCCAATTTGTGTAGGACAGAAGGAAGACATTAGGCCCCGAACCAGTCACAAGGGGGAAGGGTCAAGCTGGCCTCCTGCCAGCCTGTCCCCATCACTAGAAAGCGGAGCCGAGCACTCTCTGCCGACGCCAGACTGCAGAGCCTCGCCCTTGCCCGGGCATAACTCAGAGTCACGGGCTGAGAACAGCACAGGTGACTGGACACTAAGAAGCCTAATCGGATCACTGCGCTGTGCACCGGAAACTAATATAATATTGTAGGCCGACTATACTTCAATTAAAAAGATAATAAAGAAGCCTCTTATTTGATGGCAAAACAGAACGCTGGTGGCTCGGAGCACGGCAGCCTGGGCCAGACCGCCTGGGAGCCCAAGCAAGTCGTTTGAATGCTCTATGCCTCAGTTTCCTCTCCTGCTAAAGGGGCTACTGCTGGTCCTTCTGTGACCATTAACTGAGTTACTAGATGTAACACACAAGGCATGTGGGGAGTGCCACGTCAATGTTTGCTTTTATTTATAGGAAGGATTTAGACCCCGAGCAGGGAGTGCAGTGCTAGAGGCTTGGTTTAGAAATTTCCGTTTTTCTCATGCCACTGTTAGAGGCAGAACTGGTGAAGTCCCAACCCCCCAGTCCCTTGGAATTTGACTGTATCTGAAGACAGGGTCTTTAAAGCGGTAATTAAGATTAAATGAGGTCATTGGGGTGGGCCCTAATCCAATAATATGACTGGTGCCCTCATAAAAGAGGAGATAAGGACACAGTCACAGAGGGAAGACAACGTAAAGACATAGGGAGGAGACCATTTATCTGCAAGCCAGGAAAAGAAGCCTTGGAAGAAACCAACCCTGACATCTGCCTCTGAACACTGGACTACAAGTGTTTTGCTCCTGTTTTTTCTTCTTTTTTTTTAAAAAAAAAAAAAAGGTTCATCTACATTTTCACCTAGACAGTACTTTGAAAATCAGCTTCATGCTGTGTTAGGTGAAATCTCTTATTATGAAAATATCTTTAGGGTTATATTCCAAAATCCGAATGTGAATTTAAATTCAACTAGGCAGACAAATTTTTTTTTTTTTTTTTTTAATATACTGGAGTCATCTGGAAGAGTTTATTTTGGAATGTCAATCTCTCTCTGAGGGAGTATCTTTGAAATGTAGATACTGCTTTTCATTTAGATAGCTCCCAATATTTCCTCGAATTATTCAAAACAGCTTACTCGAAAGGTTATAAAATGAAAGTTGTAAGAGAGAAGCTTTGTGTCACAGGCAGGAGTGAGATGTTGTATATTTGTATCAGAAACGTAGGCTAAGAGTAGGTACCTCAATGAAACGAACATTTTAAAAGGCGAAAGACTTATACAATCTGACGAGAAACCACAGTATGAACACATATGTTAGCTGTGAGCTTCCTGGCAGCCACAGCTCAGAGGAAAGCAGGATATGCTCACAGTGTTCACGGGGACAACTGCTGGTCAGGTATGTGTGTGTTTTCTAGGAATAAATCCTAAGGGGAATTCTGTGAGAGGAATTTACATAGGACTATTATTTCTATATTTATCTGAGTGAAATCCATGATCTTTATGCATATGACCCTTTTCTTTTCTTCTTCTTCTTCTTTTTTTTTTTCTTAAGAGAGGGAGAAAGAGAGAGCAGGATGGGGGAAGGGGGCAGAGGGAGAGAGAGATCATCTTAAGCAGGCCTCACACCCAGCACGGAGCCCAATGTGGGGCTCGATCTCACAACCCTGAGACCATGACCCCTTTAAACACAAAGACAGAAAAGTATGAATCCAGAAAGCACCTGATCCAGGTGGTGGCAGGGTATATGAGGGAACAGTGCGGCAGAGCAATATACGACAAGGGTCCCACAGATGTACAGTTCCCGCCGTCAAACTGGATACACACATCCTTCATTTCTTTTCGGCTTGATGGTAGAGAGAATTTCATATGGGTGTCATTTAGCACATGGCTAACCTGTATCCTAGAAAAGGGCAGAAAAACAACTCTTAAAGGACCCAGACGCTTAGCATAGTTGGCTTCTGAACATGACTGTGTATGAATTTTACTTGAACTGCAACAGTTCACAAACTATCAGAACAGTTGGAGGCAACTGCTGGTTCATCAGGGGCCCCTGACCACTGTGGGCATCATCTGGGGCAGGGGTCCTCTTTCTTCTATGCATTTTTATGTTTCTTTTATGTTTTTGCATTTTCCTTAGAAATGGGGAAAGGAGAAGTCCTAACAGAAAGTGGAACATGGACTGGGTACTAAGTTGTATTAAGGAATTCCTGTTAATTTTGCTGAGTATGAGAACGGCACTATGCTCATCTGCTGGAGACACATACTGCGGTGTGTGTGAGGGAAAGGATACGGCATCTGCAATGTGCTTACTCCAGCCACCATCCGTCCCTCCCCTCCAAAAACGAAATGAGACTGGCAAAATGTTGCTAAGTTTTGGAGCTGGAGGATGGGTACAGAGAGGTTTGATGCACTCTTCACTCTTGGGTATGACTGGAAATTTCTGTAATGGAAAGCTTAAAAAAAGAGAAGTTCCAGTTGAGCGGTAGAAGGGTAGAACCCCATCCCAGGCAGAGATAGAAGATTCTGCCATTCGGAGAGCAGAGAGCCCATGACCAGAGTCTGTGCCAAGAATCCAGGGGTCTCGGGGTTCAATCAGCATCAGAGCGAAGCTGCCTCCCAAGGAGCTCCAGACGAGAAATTAGTTGGGAATATCCTGGGGGCTTCTGACATCCACAGGACCTGCCTTCGACACCCTTCAGGGGACAAAGCAAAGCCTTCTACATTATTCCCTCTGTAACCTGCACTTCCTCTGTACATCATGTCTACAATGAGCCTCTAAAGCAAAAAATCATTAAGGCTGGGTTGTGCTGAATAATGCTCGGTATGTTACGTGTGAATCTACTGTTACTAAAGGATATGTGCATGATTATTAACGTTAACGCACATACCCTTTAAGTAGTAATAATAAGTCCTAACAATAAGGCAAATTCAGAAATCATCTGAGTCAGTGTGCAGTCACACTACCTCGGATTTACATTCTAAACTTTATATTCAGAGCCACGCTCTAGGAAATTCATCGTAAAATGGCTGATCATTAAAATCCAGGCTTGTTTATAAATTTTGGAAGGAGAGAGGGGGAAATGTGGGTCGTTCTGCTATTATTCTTGTATTTTTCCCTTCAGAATAATAAGGCATTTGAAGAATACCTTATGAAAAGAGTTTGGGATTATGGCATGAACTCAGATATAGGATTAACTGGGTATTATGTTTACTTCTCGTGAACTTGGGTTCACCACTCTGATGTGGTTACTGAAATGCTACATGCAGAAAGGCCTCTGAGTCATTTAATTTAATAACTGCAGTATCTTGAGACACATTCAGAATTGAAATGAGAGCATAAAGAGTCAAAAATAGGGTAATGCTCTGAACACCAACTTATTTTCCAGTGAAGGTGATTGCCTTTCAGTGAACACACAGGTGTCGAACTTCACAGATTTCGCTACACATAATGAAAGATTTTCACAATAAGGTATTTAGCCAGGACCAATGGCACAAAAATGCCTATGCCACAAAGATATAGCTGCTGATGTGCGCTGGATAATTCTGGTAAATAGCAGAGCCACCCATGAACAGCTTTCTCCATCAAGATGACAGGCATCCCAGATTTACTGTGAGGAGGGGGAAGAGGACGGCAGTTACATGCAGCAAATGAATTAAAACAGAAAATTCAGTAAATAAGTGTGGCCGATTAAAATGCTGTACAAATCTGTTGTAGTAGTTAACAACCAAAACACCACGCTTCAGCACATTGTCTCCAATGCATTTCCATGATGAGAACGAGCTCAGTGTTACACTTCATATAGACCGTGATGCCTTTTACTTCAAATTAACCCAAACTTATAAAAGCTAACAAGCAGAAAACTCAAATTGTCTATTGTGTTATTATTATGACATCTCTCTTGGGGGTAACATTTGCACAAGGATGTCAGGGAGACAATGAAAAATTATTTTCTCTCCAAGTTTCATTGAAAGGATGAGTTAGGAGGAAAGAAGTGATAGAAATAATGATATTCAAATGGTACTCTGACCAGATATCTGTGTTGGGGTGTTTGGTCTTTTTTCTTTAACTACTAATACATGTTCCATTTAGTTTATTTAGCCTGACACCAATCCAATGAAGAGAAGGCTACAAAGAATAAAACAGATGAGGAAATTTCTTTTTCCAACTTTGAGTGATACATTGGAAGAGCTGTCTTATCTTACCATCAAAGTCCTAAGTATGCAACTATTTTTCTAAGGGGATCATCTTCAAGATGATGTTTGCTACTCAAAATACTTGATTTTGTTAATGGATATAAATCAAGACCTCAAATAGGCAACACCCTGAGGTTTTGGGTGGTAAGAGGGAACAGATTCTCACAATTAACTTCAAATGTGGTGTTTAAATTCTTCTGCTTCTTGAAATTATGTCTTATCAAATATGCAGACCGATGGCCCACTTTGGCCCATGGCAATACTTTGAAAAGATTATAGTCACAATGATATGCCTCTGGCATAAGTTTGAGCTTTTTACTATATTATCAAGGATAAATTACTATTATGTCAACTCACACATCCTTCTCGCAAGTACTGGTTCCTTTCAGGATCATCGTAATGTTGGATGCCCGGGTAAAGTTTGCCCCCGTGACGATCACGTTATTTTTCCCTAAAGTCGATATCTTCTGTGGCTCAATGGACTTAATGTAAAAGACCTGTTGGAAATAAAGATTCACACACAAGATCAAAGCTAAGAAATGGCATTGTTCCAAAAAATCTGTTTATGCGCTGCCGTTCGAAGAAATCACTGGGAAATTACAACATTTTGCAAACACAAGCAGACAGTGTTTAATGAAATCAATGAATTCAAGGAAGAGTGCTGAAGATTCATGTCTCTCAACATGCGACACCGTGAGGTCAAACCAATTAGTCTTCATCTCACAAGACAGTTGAAAATACAGTTGAAGAGTCTGACATTCTGTCTGAAGAGTGAGATCTCACCAGAGTCTCGAAAATGCTCACTACCCTACAGCCTCTGGAGGCTCACCGTACAACAACATGAAGGGAAGGACAAGGAGTCTGCTGGCGCTAGGCCCACAAGCATCATCAGTAAGCTGGAATAAACATCATTCTGGATAAATTTAATTCCCTAGAAAGTAGTGCCTATTTTTTTGTCTGTCTCAGTTGGGCTATTCGTTTTTGTTTTTTTTTTAAAGATTTTATTTATTTGACAGAGAGAGACACACAGTGAGAGAGGGAACACAAGCAGGGGGAGAGGGAGAGGGAGAAGCAGGCTTCCCGCAGAGCAGGGAGCCCGATGTGGGACTCGATCTAAGGACCTCAGAATCAAGACCTGAGCGGAAGGCAGATGCTTAATGACTGAGCCACCCAGGCACCCCGCAGTTGGGCTATTTGAATCAAGGAGTATACTGCAGGGAAAAACTTCAAGAAATCAACCCAATCAGCCACCTAATACCCAGTAGTCAGATGCCAAACCACTGTGGTCAACTGTTTCTTCTCCAGTGGTACCCATTCATGTAGGCTTATGTACCTTACTTCTCTGTTTGCAATGTCTAATCAAAATCTCCTTAAAAGTCTGACTCTTGGTTTTGGCTCAGGTCATGATCTCAGGGTCGTGGGATCGAGCCCCACGTCGGGCTCTGCACTCAGCATAGAGTCTGCTTGGGATTCTCTCTCTCTTTCTACCAACCCCCTCCCCCCGCCCTGCCACTCGTGCTTTCCTTCTCTCTCTCTTTCTCAAATAAATAAATAAAATCTAAAAACAAATCAAGTATTCCACACAGCTAAAAAAAAAAAAAAAAAAAAATACAAATTCTCCTTAAAAGAAAAAGGCCTTTATCTGATGGCAAGAATCACTTTCCCTTTCAAAGATGAGACAATCCTGATTTCTTTCAGTTTTCTTCTACAGATGTTACCGTCTATCGTTTTGATCATTTTGTTGTTCTTCTGTAGACCATTTCCAGCATGTCTGTATTCTTCTACAATACGGTGACCAAAACAGGACAGAAAATTCTGCTTCTGGCCGATATAAAGTACAGCAGATCTTTAGCATGAGAGCATTTCATACTCACACTCTTGACATTTGAAAACAACCTCCAGGGCCAGAGACACAAAACCAGGCGAAATCGGGCTAAGCCATAAATGCCAAATGTATCTGCGTGGAGGATCAAGTCTAGGCGGAAGCCACTGACAGCCCTGGGAGGGCATCAGTCATGCCCAACCCCAGCCTACCACCTGCTTCCTGAAGCAGCCTACTAGTCTCCGCTCCGTTCTATGTGTGATGCTTATCACGATGGACTTTCGGGGCTGTTCGGGCTGACCCGCCCGCTGGGAGGGAGGTCTGATTGCGCTCCTCGGCACACACGGGGGCTGTACGGTGGAGCGGCCGCCGTCGCCCGTCAGCACTACGGATTGGTTCTGCCGATGGAGGTGAATCCCTCGTTCGTGTCATCGCAGCAATGATGTAATGTGACAGAGAGTGGATTTCAGGGGCAGAATTTCTTTTAATCACTCAGTAGAGGACTTTCGCCCCGTATTTATAGAATCATGAAGGGTCCGAAAGGGTCCCTTTGATTATTCTGTTATACTTGACTGCATTTTATGGGGGGAGTTATCTGCAAGCGTGGTACTTGGAATGGGGGGATCAGCGAAGACTGCAGGTAAATCCCTTGCAGATATCAAGTGTGTGCCAGACAGCTGAAGGCTTGCTCTTCGCCCTGACTCGGCGACAGCTAAGTGAACACGTGTTTACTGAGCATGTACGGGGGTCCCCAGAAGAGCCCCACGTGTGCGGGGGACACGTGATCTATGTGCGCGCCAGAGCAGGAACTGGCCACCTAGTGGCTTCGCCTGTAACAAGCCAAATCCAGGCCACCGCTTGCCTTTGTATGGCCCGTGAAAGAAACGTCAAAAAAGTTACGTTCCGTGACATGCGAAAATACATGAAATCCCGATCTTGGCGTCCACAAATGGAGCGTTTCTGGCCCGCGGCGCACCCGTTCATGGACGTGCTGCCCGGGGCTGCTAACAGCACAGCAGGGCGGAGCCGCGGGGCTCACGAAGCCCAGCCCATTCTCCGTCTGGCTCTTTGTAGGAACAATGGGCCAACCCCTGCGCAGTAGAAGGCCTCTGCCTCCTTAGGGCCGAAAGAGAGCCTGCGGTTTTGTTTTATGTACATCCCAGCAAAGACGCACATTTACACCCAAGTCCACTGTGATCCCCACGTTTCTTTCTGGGCAGCCCTTCTGGATTCCTGTACTTAGACTGTAATATCTGTTCCAGAAAGACTCTCGCACACCCCAAGTAAATGCTACTTCTCTACTCTTGGGAGAGGATAAAAAGAACCTTATAACTAATGTAAAAGAAAAAAAATTTTAAGGGGGTTATATTTTGCTTCTTAAACGGTTCTATAAACACCATCAGTGGACCCACCACGTTGCCTTATTAACTTTTTATTTCTCCCTGAGCAGAGACAGCCCTGCTACTTCAAAAGGATTTTATTTTTAAACCTTATTGTTTAGAGAAGTATCCATCGACTGTCTAGGATGAAATCCAGCCCTGGTCTATCTCCTGAATGCAGATGCTTCTAGTGTTTGCAAAGAGGGTCAAATTAGTTGCCCTTTGTTTGCTTGGAGAACTTCTCTTAATGTTAGTGAGTTAAAGAGCTAGCAAGAGGACCTCATCAAATACACTGTGCAGGTATACAAGAAAAAAAAAAGAGAGAGAGAGGGTAGCTATATGGCTGTACCATATGGCTGCAACAATTCTTAGAACTATAACATTTTCTATTTTTACTGATAAAGGTTTTTAAAAATCCCGTACAGACAGAAGGCAAAGAATGACCTCCCGACAAATGTTTCACACACTTATTTTAGATCTATTTTTATATTTTAATCAAGAGTTAATCTCACAGCCTGGTATGAAGTAGTGGGCCCCCTGAGCTGACACACAGAAGGGGTTAATTTAAAAACAGAATCTGGGGCGCCTGGGTGGCTCAGTCGTTAAGCATCTGCCTTCGGCTCAGGTCATGATCCTAGGGTCCTGGGATTGAGCCCCGCATCGGGCTGCCCCCTCAGCGGGAGCCTGCTTCTCCTTCTCCCACTCCCCCTGCTTGTGTTACCTCTCTTGCTGTGTCTCTCTCTGTCAAATAAATAAATAAAATCTTTAAAAAAAAAAAAAAAAAACCAGAATCTACTTTGATACAAAGAGATGCCTTCTTCCAGCCATACAGTAGGATTGCACCCTCATCTTAGGTCCAAGGATTTCCATGCGCCAAATACCACTGATGGTAACCTTCACAACCTGTGTTGTTCAGCAATTAACCTCATAATAGTCCACTTCTTGTCAGTTACGTTTTAAAGACATGAGAGTTCTTTTTAAATGGCTGCCCAATTTTAAATTATTTAATAAAACACTATGAATTCTGGTCCCTCACCAGTTTAAATTACTCCCTATTTTGTGTATGAAAGCACATTAGAAACTGGTTAATTAGGTGATTACAGAACACCCACTTATTTTTATTTTCTTAAAACAAAGTCACTGTAAGACACTGGAAACAGCACAGCCACTAAGAAATAGCTCTCTCTGAAAAGGTCTAAAAGGATCACTTCTGACAGTAAGAGTACTTTTTGTGAAGTCTGACGTCAACACAATTCAAATTACCATGACATTAACGGAGAAAATACTGCTATGATTGAAAAGAATATTGGAAAGAGGTGCATTAGGAAGGCTCCGTTTATTAAGACCAAATTGTACTCTATTAATCTGTTTAAAAAAAAAAATCTGAATATAGCAGAGCTCTCGGTAGGCCTGGACCTGAATCAACGCTCAGTAAAACGTCTCTCAGAGTTTCACTGGTGAAATTAGTTCAAACAGAACTGGATAAAAAGTCACATGAATTCAAAACCAGCTGGAAATCTGAAACCAAAGGACATTAGAGAGATGAAAGGTAGCACAACTAATTAAAGGAAAGTGTCCTGTAGGGCCCTACAGGAGTGAATATTTGGTTCAGAATTATTTAACATCTTTATTAATGACTCAGAAGGACAGAAGTAATGTATTCATGAAATGTAGAAATCGAAAAAAGCGGTGACCAGCAGCGGAAATGGGAAAGTATAAAAGGAGGTGAGATACTGAAAGAAAATACAATCCTGCCGAAGAAAAATAAGAGCACTAGATAGAACAGCATGGTCATGCATCTGATGCTCAGCCCCCAGGTGAATGTTCTCTCATGGGGGCCCCAACATAGACCCCAGGAAACTTGGGATATAACCTCCAATCTCCGGTGGGTCCCAGGACGTACCAAGAGTCAGAGTGGCAACTGAGACACACCAGAAGATGACAGACCAAGGTCCTGTGCTAAGAGACCAAGGCTCACTTCACTGACCTGGGGACTCTAAGGGGAGGCTGACCTGGCCCCAGGCGGGGCTGCCAAGGCCACTCCACAAAGTTGTTACTCTTGGCCACTGAACTTTCCGAGTGTGGCAACTCAGAACTGGCCTGGGTGACTGGGACTCCATGACCAGGGCGGGCGGCTCCAGCCCGGCAGAGACCCCTGACTGTAAATTAGACCCAGCCACTCCAAATCCACCCCTCGGCTGAGTTTTGACTTCAGCACGGAGCTCTTGCTGCTCCACTCTCCTCCAGACCTCAGTTTCCCATCTTGGGCCTCTTTTGCTCTCCCCGTCTTGGAGAAGATGCTAGTCTTGCCTGGGTCTGCATCCTCCACTCTCACCACGCCCACCCTCCCCTCTCCGGAGGCTCTGAGGCTAATGCACCTGCCCCGGCTGGAGGTCTTCGGCCCACCCACGCTTGTCCACACGTGGGACAGGCTGTGCCAGTCTAACGCCACGAGAAGCCAGTGTTAGTTCTCTCCCTTCCAGACTGACTCATATCAGCAACTCCACATCATTTAATACTTGCTTATATTCACTGAGGTCATACAGTGTAGAGTAGTGGTTAAAACTGTGGGCTCTGGCGTCAGACTGCCTAGGTTCAAAGCTCTTGCTTATCATTTACAACCTACCAGTCCTCTGCAAGCCAACATCTCTTTGCCTATAAAATGGGGAAAATAGGTCCACTGTGAGGCTTACATAGAGATACTCTGAGCTCAGGACATAGCACAGGCTCAGCAACTAAGGGTCACCATCTTCTGTTGTACACCTTCTTACATCTTCTGTTGTACACACTCAACTGCTTCACGACAATGAGTTTTACTTCCTCCAAAATATTGTAAGTGTCACAGCGTAAGCTCGAGGGCACACACTTCGCCCACCTGTCCAGCACACAGTAAGTGCTCAATAAACACATTTTGAATGAATGCATAAATGAACGGTTGCCAGTGCATTCCATGGCACCGAGCCCACTGCTAGGCCCACAGAAGCCACTCAACAAGGTAGATCTTCAACTTAATTTCACTGTTAAAAGCACAGTCTCCGAAGGAGTCGATTTGGATCGCCTGTGAGAAATTAGGATGCACATTCAGAAGTGGTGGAGGACGAGAAGAGGGGGTGTGAGGAAGACAAAGAAAGAACACTGTGAATGTAGGTCCCTCGAGAGCAGGAGACACGGCTTTGTAGGGTGTATTTCCACCCGACCAAGATAAGCAGACGGCGAAGAATAACAAATACGAGAACAACATCATATCAGAGATCTGCACAACCTTTCTGTGCGAACAGGAGAGGGAGAGTGGCCAGTTCTCTCAGCAGGTGGAAGACTGTTAAGAAAAGGAAGAGAGGTGAGTGCAGGGCCACAGGGCCAACCATCTGAGAGAGACTGGCCTCTACAGCTGAAAATACTTCTCACCCAAAGGGCAAACATCGGGTTTTGAGTTCATTTCCCTGTTTTGGTGGTGCCTTTCCTTAATGCAGCCCCCTCCCCGATAAATGACAACACATATTTGTAGCTGGGATAAAGGGATTGGGGATAGGGGCATGAAACAGCATGAGGGCAACCCGCCCAACCCAAGACACCAGAAACTCTGTCTCCTAAGTGCCACGTCCTTAGATGAGCAAATTCTCACCTTAAAAGATAAATGTCTTGAGTAGCATTCTGTGGCTGCTGAAGAACAAACCCCAAGCTCCTCGGCCTGGTGTGTAAGGCCCCCCCAGATGCCGGCTACGGGGTCATGTCAGCCCTGTGTCCCAGGATTTCCTGTACCCTTCTGCTCCAGCCAGACTGAATTACTTGGGTCTCCTGGACCTCAGGTATGGATGACTGGGAATTTTCTGGCGACCCACTATCTTTTGCTAATACTAGCCCCTCTGCTCAGAATACCCACTCCTCTGTCTCCATGAGTCTCGTCCCTCAACTGTTGGCTGAAATGCCATCTCTGTCTATCAATCCATCCATCCATCAAAACCTTAACCAACTACACTGATTAAGTGTTTTTAGCTGCCAGGCACTGGGCTTAAATAAACAGGAATGACTAAGCCGAGGCTGCGGGAATAGCCAGGCTCTCTGAGATTGTGTACTTTCTGGTACTTCTCCTATGTTAATATTTTTTATCTTATATTCTTACTTATGTACTCATGTACAAGATTCTTGAGACTGTTGGCAAGACATGTGCCGGATTCATTTGTGTCCTCCTCATTGTAGCCACGAAGCTCAATATAATGGCATCGACTAGGTGCTCAATATACACCTGTAGTAAGAATCAACTCCAGCTCAGCATCATGAAGCCTAAAAGCATGTCTGCACCATTCCTATCCCAGCATGTCTGCACCATCCCAGCCCCTGGCACGCAGGAAGCACTCGGGACATGGGTGATGTGGGAAGATGCATTGAGGGAGAGCTCTCAGTGCCTTCTCTGCTAGGAAAAGTGTTCAGTACTCCATTCAAGGCCAACACAGGACCCAAACTGGAAACGTGGAGTTACACATCCACATGATAATGAAAGATAGCAGTACACGCCAGAGCATGAGAAACCCCCCCGGGACCAGTAATACTATGCCACTCCCTAGGAACCGAAATCGAGATTCTGTTCTGAGCCACATATTTAAAGAAAACATTCCAGGATCAACAAAATACCTTTCTGCAAACTAAGAAGGGTCATTCACACAGCAGCACTGGAGACAGGCCTGGGCTTTTGGTTATGTTCAGACTTGTCCTGCCCACTTGGTAACCCAGCCAGTTCTTTAACCACCCAGTGTCAAAGGTCAAAAGGCACAGGAAGACACTAACATAAAAGAAATTTTTAAAAGTCATTGCCTGGACTACCACTCAGCAATAAAAAGGAACACACTATTGATCTGTAAAAGAACTTGGATGAATTTCCAGAGAATTATGTTGAGTTAAAAAGACCAATCCCAAAAGGGCATGTCTGGATGATTCCATTTATATAGACTCCTTGCAATTATAAAATTATAGAAATGGAGAACAGATCAGTAGATGCCAGGGGTCAGAAATGGGGAGTAGGAGGGAGGAGGAAAGGGGGTGTGGTGATAGAGCTGTTCTGTATCTTGACTCTTGTCACTGTCAGTATCTTGGTTGGGATATTGTGTGATGGTTTTGCAAGATGTTACTATTGGGGGAAACTGGGCAAAAGATCTCTCTGTCTTATTTTCTTACAAGTACATGTAATCTACAATTACCTCAAAATAAAAGTTTAACTTTTTCCCAGTCTTGAAAAAGATGAACCAAGTTGAAGGACTCACACTTTCTGATTTCAAAACTTATTACAAAGCTATAGTAATGAAAACAGTGTGATATGGGTATAAAGACAGACATATAGACCAGTGGAACAGAACAGATAGCCAGAAGTAAACCCTTGCATATCTGGTCAAATGATTTTTGATAAGGGTGCCAAGGCCATTAAATGGGAAAAGAAGCGTCTTTTCAACAAGTAATGTTGGGAAAACTGGATATCCACATGGAAAAGAATGAAGCTGGACCCTTACTTTATGCCATATATGAAGATTAACTCAAAATGGACTAAAGATCTAAATATAAAACTCTTAGAAGAAAACATGGCTGAAAAGCTTCATGAAATTGGATTTGGCAATGATTTCTTGGATAGGACAACCAAAGCACAGGCAACAAAATAAAAAAAAAAAAAAAGAAAAACTGGACTTCATCAAAGTTAAGAATTTCTGTGCATCAAAGGATACAATCAACAGATTGAAAAGGCAACCTATGGAATGGGAGAAAATATTTGCAAATCATGTATCTGGTAAGGGGTTGATATCCAGAATATATAAAGAACTATAAATCAACAACAAAAAACAACCTGATTAAAAAATACGCAAAGGACTTGAATAGACATTTCTCCAAAGAAGACACACAAAGGGCCAACAAGCGCAATAAAAGATGCTCAACATCACTAATCTTTAGGGAAAAGAAACTCAAATCCATAATGAAATACCACCTTACAGCCACTTAGGATGGCTACCATAAAAACAACCACAAAAATAACAAGAGTTGGAAGGATGTGGAGAAATTGGGATGCTTGTCCAGTGTTGGTGGGACTGTAACATGGCAGGACACTATGAAAAACAGCATGACATCCCCCCCCAAATTAAAAACAGGATTACAATATGATTTGGCAACTCCCCTTTTGGATATATACCCACAAGGATTGAAAACAGGGTCCTCAAGAGATATCTGCACACCCATGTTCATAGCAGCATTATTTCCAACAGGCGAAAGGGAGAGGCAACCCAAGTGCCCATCCACAGATGAACGGATAAACAAAATGTAGTATGTGCATACAGTGGAATATTTTTCAGCCTTCAAGAGGGAGGAAATTGTGTTCCATGCTAATAATATGGATGAACCTTGAGGACATTATGTTAAATGAAATAAGTCAATCACAAAAAGACAATTCCTATATGATTCCACTTAGATGAAGTATCTAGTGTAACCAAATTCATAGAGACAGGAAGTAGAATGGTGGTTGCCAGGGACTGGCAGGGAGGGGAGGGGATAGAAAACGGGAAGTTATTTTTTAAGGGGTACAAAGTTTCAGTTCTGCAAGATGAAGTGTGTTCTGGAGATGGAATGTGGTGACGGTTGCACAACAGCGTGCATGTCCTTAACACTTCTGAACCGTACGTTTAGAAGTGGCAAAGGTGGTGAATTTTGTTAGGTGTACCTTACTAAAATTGAAAAGAAACAACTAAAACAACAACAAAAGAGAAATTTGATTATTTTAAAAAGCCACTGCCTCCTTGATCCAAATACCTGTCATTATGTCTTAGTTTTATAAGCTAAGGGAAGAGAAGAGTACTAGCCCATCCCTTAATAAAACCTCGAAGACTTCAAATCTGGAGATATCGGCCCACCAAGCCTTTCTAATGCCTTTAATTAACTTCATAATCCATTCTGATTCACATTCCCTCTGCCTGTTAGTTATTCACCTAAAGTTACTATCAACTTTTCAGGAGCGATGAAAAATGTGCTACTGATCCATATTGGCACTTGACCTTAAATACCAGCAAATGGATAACTCAAAACCATAGATTAATCATGAAATAGAAAACAGAGCCTTTTTTTAGAAAAAGAAATGTTGTGTTTTAATTTGTCTGCTCCTGCTCGACCTCCAGATTAATAAGAGCAAGAACCTATCCTTTTTTGTTTGTCACCACATAGTACATGCTCAATTCACTCCCGTTGGCTCGGGGGAGCCAGCCACTCCCAGCACAGGCACTATTCTTTGCCCAGAACGTTTAGGTTGTCATATCCTTTCTTCTCAAACATGTCTGTTGGTTGAACTTGGTGATGTGCTACGAAGAAAATCAGAGGAATTTCCAAGGAAATTTCATAGAAAATATTTTTTCATGAAGAAAATTTTGGGGAAATGGAGAGTTAAAATAAATAAATAAATACATACATACATACATACATACATACATACATACATAAATAAATATCTCATAAGACACAACGCTTTGCTTTGGCACTATTAACTATGGGTCAGATCACCTCTACAAAGTAAAGAGAGGCAATCTGAAGGAGTTTGTATCCTTTGCATAGACTCCCCTCACCCCACGTAACCCCCAGGAATGCCATTGCAATGCGAGGTTCAAACTGAAATCCCCTCAGTGCCGGGTGCTATCTGCTTCCTTCTAACTCCTCCAGAGTGAGCCGTGAAGTCACCTTGAAAATTTTACTCCTACTGGAACGATATCATTTTTCATAATTACCGAATTTTAATTTCTTTTATGTGAGCGTGCAGCCTTTCGTGTATGAGCCAATTAAGTGAAACTTGGTTAAAAATCAAAGGTAAAAAAGGGAATTTTGGTAGAAAGTAAAACAAGGAATTTTTAAAAGGAACCCAAAGTAGGAGGAGTTGTTATTGTCATTTAAAAGGGGAATTTTTTCCATTATGAGTCCAAAACCAGGGTCTGACCTGCAAGCCCTGATGGGTCCTATTACTCTTATTCTCCACGAATCTTCCTCCTCCTGCTGTCTTGGGTGGTGTCCGTTTCTCAACAGCAACCTGACAGTGTTCCTGAAATGAAGAACAGCCCTTCAACAACATCCAAACAGATGGGAAATTTAGAGCTTGAAACAAACACAAAAGACAGACTGGGACTGGGTGGCCGCAAACATATATTTTTGGTAAAACCTTATAATAACAAAAATGGTACTTTACCTGGTTTCGCTTGTAATCAGAAGGGTCACAAGCTGTGAAGGGGTGGATACACCTTCTCTCACTTTTACACCAAGCACAGCCAGTTCCAATACATACTGGGCATCTGGCAAAACGGAAAACCAACTTAATTCCTGCATTTTTAGGAAAATGTTCATATCCTAGAATTTCCCTCTGTGATGTGGTGTGCAAGCATTTAAAAGAAGATGGGAAAACAACAACAACAACCAAAGCCCTGGACAGACTGATGAACCCAGGGGAGAGAGAACAGTCCTCTGAGGCTGGGGCTAGAGCACCGAATTTGTGCCCTGCTCTGGGCAACCCCCGGGGCTGATGGACCGTCATCATACCTGCAGGGCTGTTGCCATGGAAACCGGAAGCTGGGGTCACCTGCCGAGCTGGTAGATAACAGGAACCCATCGGCTCTGTTTCTGAATCGGGTTCTGCTATTTGTCTACCCTCAGGGAAGTTTCCCTCTGGAGACTGACCTCCCTCTCTCCACCCCTAGTTCAGCACGCCCTCCCTCGCTGGACTAGTAACACCCCTCAACTGCCTGGAAGAGGCGAGACCAAAAGTATCGCCTGGCAATAGAGGGAAGGGGGCGCCACTGTTTGCTTTTTAATCAAATTAAGGAAGAACTGTGTCTACTAATCAAATAACCTATCACGTGAGGATAACAGCGGAGGACTTGAAAAGCTTGTCATAGGAAAATCGGAGTTGAAGGAACAATAGAAACAGAAACTGAGGTTGGTCTGGAAACACAGCCATGGGAGGTCAGCCTGGGACAGCAAGAGGACCAGTGCAGGGAGCGGGGACACCGCTCGTATTTTAGAGTCTTCAAGAAATGCCAAAGCATTCTGTGACTCCGATCTAGAGAGAACTGCAGCTTTGATGGGAGGAGGAAACGCAGGCTCACTGAAGTGTTTATCCAGCCACCTAAGTGAGCTAGAAGCAGGCTTGTGATCTGCATTTGATGCCCCTCCGGTGTGAGTTCTGTACTGAGTGCTTTACTAAGGGAAGTAAGTACTCAAGGACAGGGCACACTCACCCTCTAGGGAGCTGTGCGTCTGAGCAGCTGGTTCGTAATTACCTAGTTGTGGGACCCAGGGCCAGTCACTTCCTTCCGCCTGGCCTCTACACTGGGGAGGGAGGACCTGCTTTATGTTTCAGCTCTCTTTGAGCTATAAAATTCTTTGTAACTCTCCCCCTTTTTTCCTATTTCCACAGACTTCCGAGGCTTTCTGTATCAAGTTTGGTTTCTTCTCCCTCCCAAAATGCATCCAGTTTATTAGAAATAACTGAATTTGATCCCTCTTTAAGAGTGCCTGGTGAAGACAGGGTCCAGGGGCTTCTATTCGGCCAGCAGTAGGGGGGGCCCTCCAACTCAGTTTCAAGCCTGAATTCATTTTCCCCCTAGCAACAGTGATTCTCAGGCCAGGCCAAACGAAACTCGTGTTCGATACCCACAGAGTTGGTCAATCAAACGACTGAATGAACTACAGAATCACTAATAATACAGCTTCCCGTTGTTTCCATGGGAACCTCCAACCCATCTTTCAACTGGAAAATCAGGAATCTGAGAAACACGTTTCCTCCCTGTCTTCTTCTACTTTAGAAGCAAGGAGTGTGGTGTGGCCCTAACTCAGGGGGGTACGTAGTCCAACATGGCCAAAGGTGGTACAAAAAGGTTGGTGGGGGGAGAGGGGTGGGTTGGGTGGGAATTAACATGTTCTTTCGATGGAAGAGATTTCATCTTCTCCTTCTCCTTGATGATTTCCCTTGCCTCATGCTCACACCCTCTACCTTGACTCAAATTCCCAAAGCCGTTCTGATCAGGGGAGAACATAACAGCCCCCCCTCCCCACCCCGCTGTACTCACTTGAAGGCATCTCTTGGTCTGGCGAAAACGTATTTCCCTATTGGTAGGAACACTTAAGCACAGCTGTTTGTTCCTTAGCTGCTGCACCTTACTTATTAGGGCTTGAATGAGCCAGCTTATTAGCTCAGGGGCCCTCCTATCTCCCGTTAGGCCATGCTCCAAAAGGCCCTTTAGAAAGTTCTACTCCACAAAAGAGTTCTTTACGGAGGAAATGGAGGCATAAAGCAAACAAATAAATTAAAACCAATGAAAGAATATTTAAATTTCAAATAAAATCTTACTCTCTTAATGACGAGCAGTTGGTAAAGTTGAATCTTTTTGATAAATGCCAAGAACCGACGGAGAATGTCACGTTGACAACCAAAACATCTGGAGCAAAGGGGAAAAAAATGTCATTTACGATGGAGTCCCGCTATCGTCAAGCAAAGCTGTAAATGCAAAAAATAAATATTTTTGCCTCCTTTGCACAGAGGGTGGGGTGTCCCAGCTGCTGGCATGTGGTTCGTTCCCGGGGGCCGTTCGCGTCAGGCAGCTGAAGTGCAAGCACAAGCCTCCAAACAGACCCAGGCCCACCTCGCGTTCCAAGCCTCCCATGGATAATCACTAGGAAAAAGCCATTTTACAGCCCATTTACATCTCATACTCTCCCCGGGATCACTATCTCAGCTTGTAATTGGCCACGGCATAAGAATAAAACAAGTCACCGAGCAAGAACTGCCTAGAACATGATAACCAGAATGTTGGAGACAAAAATCCTGTAGCTTCAGCAAAATCCACACTGCCGATATTTGCCTAACAGACTCTAAGTGTGCTTCCCATGGGCTGGGTTCCATGATCCTCTTAGAGTCAACTGTTGCCAAATCTATGATAAAAAGTTTTCTTATTTGCTTTGGAAAACATACTCACTGGGTAGAAACCCCTCAAAAGAATAAAGTAACAAGATAAAAACCGTGCTCAATCAGCATTAGAAAAATGTCATTGTTCCTGTATGTCCTCAACTTCTATATTCTCTCCGAGGTGATTCCCAATCCCAGGGGTGTATCAGAATCACTTGAGAAGCTGATGAAAACAGATCCCAGAGCCACGCGCCTCGATATCCTGACTTAACACACCTGGAGAGCCTCTGGGACTCTGTGGTGGGCAACGTGCCCCATGCCATGATTGTATGCAGCCGGGGCTGGACACAGAGACTGGAGCGGCCCCCTCGAAGCCCACTGTGTCCAGGGACCGGTGCTCCTCGGTGAGGTTTTCAGTGTCATCCATTTGGGAGGATACTGTCTTCCTTTTATGAGTTAATGGAGACAGAGGATGAGACTTTAAAAATGAAAGGCTTCATTTAGCCAAATAAGAAGTTGGCATAAGTTTGTTGGCACCCTTTACTTTTCTATAGTGAAATTTTATTAGTGTGTGATTCCCAAAGTCTGAGAACCCTTAACTTAAGATACTTCTCTACAGTGATAAAATTCATTCTGAAAGCCAGGATACCACATACAACTCTGCTCACATAAAGTGGTTACATACGAAAGGATAACCCTCAACTGTAAAGACAAGGAGGTCTGAGGGCTGGCGTGACCTCTCAGCAAGAGCATTGGTACAGCCGCTCGTAAATGTTAGGAGAACGGACATACGGACAGGAAGCCCAGAGAGACTCCCAGGGAAAGTACACTTCAGTGGAATCTACAATGTTCAGTGGTGAACACCAGGAAAAGTTGTACTTTTCTTCATGTCAGCCATGCACAAAACACTACTGGGAAATATCACAAGGAAACAAATATATTTGATCTCTGCTCTGGTAGCATTTACAGTGATTCTGCAAGAGATAAAATGGCTTAGGTGGAAAAACCCAACAATGACAGGACTCAAGGAAACAGCCCATGAGTGGTTTGAGTTCCATGCAGCACCTGGCTACGCAGATGGGGGTGTCTGTGGGGACTGTGGGGGGTGCCCGAAGAGCTTGGACCGTTACGAAGGAAGTGATGCTTCCTCCACGGTTTCAAAGCAGAAGGGCAACAGGATTTGATGAAAGGGGTGAGGGCACGGACAGAGGTTTGGCAATGACCACCGGCTGGCTGAATGCACGAGGTGGGATGGGAGTTTGTTTGCTGGCTCAGAATATGCAAGGCATTCCAAGAAAAGGGCAGGCAGAGGTCGGGTGCAACGGATGGAGGCTCTAAACGCGACCAAAGGGCTTTACAAGGTGATCTCAAATACTTGAAAAACAGATTTTATACATGAGTAAGATCTGCATTATAATGAGCAAATTAACTAGAAGCCCATCACAAAGGCTGCATAGGGTAAACAAAGAAAAGTGGAGAACAAATCATTTTCCAAGCTATTCGATCCCAAACAGTCACCAAGAGCCCAGTGGCTGAGAGGCATTTTTTAAGCTTGGGTCTCTGGCCTCGTGCTCCAAATTCCCTTTGGAGAGATTTGGGATGAACCGAGTAACACCAGTTCTCACCACGAAACTCAGGTCCATCATGATTTTCCCCCTTTTTAGGAGGCCTGCACCAATCTTGTGACCCTACTTCTAGTCTTTCTCTCCCACAGGGATTCCTGAATCCTCAGTGCGTCCACCATAACTCATAACCATCCAGATTCTCTGGAATCTGCCTACTTCTCTCCATCCCTGTCTCTGCACCCGCTCTCACAGTCACCCCCTACCAGGATCACCCCAACAGCTTTCCTTCTGATTTTTCACAGCTCACTCCTTTCCTTTTCTAGCCATCCTCCACCTGCAGCCATTCATTCATTCATTCATTCATTCAACAAAAATTTATTGATTGTAAATGGCTCTTTACACCAGATACTCTGTGCCTTCTTTGGTATCTATTGCTTTCCATCTGTCCCTACCCCATTTGCCTGAACCATATAGAACCTCTTATGGCTTTTCAAACAAAGCTTTTTTCTCTCTTTCTAGCCATCACACTAGTTGGTCTCTGCCTGGACTGCTCCTCCCCCTTTTCTTTGGCTCCACTCTATTCATCTTCTAGGAAGTTTTCCTCGTCCCCTCAGCCACCTCCCAAGTTCGGTTAGGTGCCCCTTTCCTCTACTTCCCATGGCTCTCTATGCATTTACATGCTTCATTGTAACAAGTCATCTACTTGTCTCTACCCCAAGAAGCTATAAATACTGCGAGCAAGAACCAGGTCTGTCTTTTTTGGTCACTGTATCCCTAGCACCCAGCACAGTGCCCAACACATAGTAGATATTCAATAAACACTTCCTTTCTGAATGAATGCAATGATCTTAAGATGATAGAACATTAGCTGTTCTATTTTCTCATCTCATTCTCATCAAGGGCATTCCCAGCTTTTCTGATCTCTGAATTATCTGAACCCTTTGGGTAGGGGAAGCCCAATGATCTCTAGCTTTACCCCACTGTCGTCTCAAGCATCCCCTCCTCTGTCATTCTCCACTCACACGTAAGAGTGGGATGCCGGAGTCCTGGGAGGAGGGAGAGCAGGAGGTAGGCAGAGACTGAATCTATAGGGTGGGACTACACAGACTCCCTCACATTCAACTCGCTTCCTGGGCCATCTGGACTCAGGAGGTTCTCCTGCCTTCTTCACTTTCAAACAAAAAACTAGCAAAGAGTCCGCCTACCTTTGTAGGTCGCTCTGGTGGGGATGCTGCACGCGCAGGTCTGGCCTGGCGGACTTCTACCCCTGCAGAGCTGCCTGCCTGTGTCCAGGTTCTTCACCACACACTCCCACTCCGAGCGTCTGGGAGGGAAGCTTCCCACCACAGTGACTGTAGTCTGTGTGGGGAAGAAGAAGATTCAGGAACCACGTCATTGTTTTGGTACCCTCTCCATCCATCCTCGAGCCTTAAGTGAACTCACCCTTTGACATGCCAGAGAAGGAGAACTTCTCAGACTGCTGATGTAAAGAAAGAGATGTTTTGACTACTTGATTTGCCCTTTTGTGAATCACATATTCATATTCTTGGACCATTTTTCTGCTCTGTATTTTTCTTATCAGTTTTTAAGAGCGCTCTGTATAGATATTAATCCTTATCTGTCATATCTCTGACACATATTTTCTCCTAATCTGTTTGTCTTGCAACTTGTATGTGTGGTATCTTTTACCCCACACAATGTGTTTTTATGTCGTCATGTTTTTGCATTGGTTATAAAGTTATTCCCAAACTTTAGCTTATAGACAAATACAAAATTGTGATCTTTGTTTTGTTTTTTAAACTTCTATCTGTAATCTATCTGGAATTTATATTTATGTATAAGGGTCCAACTTTATTTTTATCCAGATGACTAATCAGCTATGTCATAACCATTTACTTAAAAAATACCTTCCTTTTCCCACTGAACTGAAATACCGCTTTTGTCATATATTAAGTTACCATGTATCTGGAATCTAAGTCTGAATTCTGCTCTGTTCCAATTATCTATTGATTTACTTCTATTCCAATGTCAAGCTTTTACTACTGTGATTTTAAATATATTTAACATCTGAAAAGGCAAACTCTATCTTTATTTTCATAATCTTCTTAGCATCTCCTAGACATTGCTCTTCCATATAAATTTTAAGATTATCTTACCCAAATGGGGTGAGGAGACCATGAGTTTAATTGCAATTGTATTAAATATATGCATTAGTTTTAGGAGATCTTATATATTTGTGATATTAAGTATTCCCATCCAAACACATGATTTTTTTTTTTTTCATTTGTTTCTGTTTGGGCCGGGGTTTATTTAAGAAGACGTACGTTCACTTCCCCGGGTGCTAAGATACATTTTTCATTTCTTTATTTCTTACTGGTACTGTTATTATAGTTTTAAAGAAGGTGACCTATGAAGTCTACTTAAAATTAAGGTTTTGTTTGTGGGCAAACATACGATCGGAGTTTTGGAGTGGGAGGCTGTGTGTGTACACGAATGGACACCAAGAGAAAATCTTGAAATCTCCCCTAAAGCAACTTTTTCCCAAATGAATTATCTAAAGAAACAAGGCAGCCAGTTCTCAGGTTGAAAGAGGGAAATTATCCCACCACAAAAAAGGAAATGCAATGTGATGGGATAGAGGTGTTAGCTAATGTTACGGTGGTAATCATATGGCAATATATCAATGTATCAAACCAACCCATTGTGCATCTTAAACTTACACAATGTTCGATGTGATTGTATTTCAGTTAAAAAAAAAGAAAATGAAGGTTAGAAAAAAAAGGAAACTAAAAGAATTAATATGCCAATGGTCGACCCCTTTGGCAGCAGGTGCAGAAAGGGTATCTGGTGGGAAGGTGGGCTAAGCATTAGGAAGATGGGAGCAGAGGAAGTGGTAACCTGCCAACTATGATGAAGAGCTATAGTCCCAGACAACCTGGGAGGTGTCCATCTTCTATTATACATCTGACTTTAACCCAGACTTTTCAAATGGCCAGCCTCAAACTCTGTTGTCTCTTGTCCTCAAATCAGCTTGCTATGTCTAATCTAGTCCTGGGGTCAGTTCCATCTTTCCATTTTCAAAACATTCTGTTTCTCAGCCATAAATCTTGCCGGAGAAGGCAAGTTCTTATAATCCAGCTTTAACTGGACTGAAGTCCAACCATCTGTAGCAGACTTGAGCATAGCAACGAAGCCCAAACTGCTCCCACTAACTCACCTCCAACAAATGGCTGAGCTCTCATTCACACTGCCTTCTCTGACCCAGCACTTATAACTGCACATACATCTCAGCACATGATCACATATTACCCTGTGTACATACAGGTCTTAAATTTATTTCATTACTCAAACACTACAACAACAGAATCAGAAATTTTTTTTGAAATCCTTTTTTCACCAGTTTTAAATTTTCCACATTTCCTTCCAGTTCTCACATAGCTTTTACATAACTGTAATCATTGCATTTATTTGTTCCCTATTTATCAAGCCCTTAACATGTGCCGAGTGCTGTGCAAGGTGTTAAATGCTTTAGTGAACCAAATAGCTATGGTCCCTGCCCTCAAAGAGCTTATAGTCTAGCAGAAACATGGGGATGTCACCTTTTGGAAACTGGAGGCCATACAGTATGAAGAGATCTTCAAGAGGGGATAGAAGCCTGGACTAGGATGGTACAGTAGAGACAGAAAGAACTGACAGATTCAGGATACCCTTTAGAAGTAGCATGGGGTGAGACCAGAAGTAGGGCATGTGGATACGGAGAATTTTGGTAAGAAAAACGGATGGATGGAAGTACCATCTACTGAAATGTGACACACAGAGGGAGAGGTAGACTTTGGGTGGAAAAATGCAAGATTTCAGTTTTGGTTGTGTTTAGTTCAAGATACTTGCGTAATAATCAAGAGATAGGTCAAGTTAGATATGGGCCTGGAACTCAGAGGAGCAATCTGGGCTAGAGATAAAGGAGATATGAACACAGAGATGAGATATAAAAACAAGGGAGTAGATAAGATGGTCTATAGACAAACTAGAGAGCTAAAGACAAGAAGAGCCTAAACTGGGTCTAAAACAACTCCAGCATTTAGAGTCAGAGAGAGATGAAGCCAGCAAGGGAGGCTGAGGCATGGCCAGAGAGAAGGAAATAAGCATGGACAGGGTGTGCCAAGGGAGGGAGGGCGACGGGAGAGGGGGTTTCAAGAACGCAGACAACAGACCAAGTAAGAGGAGGACTTATAGTGTCTGCTGGAATGGATACGAGGAGTTTGCTAGTGACCTCAGCAAGAACAGTTGCAGGGGAACCCCGGGGCAGAAGCCAGGTTGGAGTTGATCTGAAAATAGCAAGTTCTTTCAAGTGCAGTGGAAGGAGAGTGTAGCCAGGGAGCTGAAGGTATTTTTGTGTGGGTATGAGTTCCATGCAAGTATAGATAAAAAGCTGACGCCTTGGCTTAATAAACCCAACCTGGGAATCCTTACCAGGTTCTTCAACTTAGAATATAGTTCCTTCTCCAACTAAGCTGGATAGAGAGGGAGTGAAGACACAAAGAATCAGATGAGATAGAAAGTTTGAGTGTCAATTAGTCAGTCATGTCCACGGCGCCAGAGAGCTTGCTGCATAACATTCTAGCAGGTAGCAGACCTTATTTTACTTAACCATTCTGCTTATTGCCAAACAGTTTTTTTATTTCTAGGTTTCTCAGTCTACAAAGCTACTGAAGTGGCATCTGCATGCTTACAGTTTTGCTTCTTTCAAGTTACTTCTTCAGAATTCAAAGCCTGGAATTAGTGTTTCAGATAGAATGAATTTACTTATGACTTTCGAAACAGAACATCAAATCGCTCTCCAAAAAGGCTGTGCTAATTGGCATTGCCATGCCAGGTGTTAGCATATTCTTTTCACTTTAATTTGTATTTATTAGATAATTAGTGAAGTGAACATATTCCACTAACTATGTCTAACTCTCTAAACCTCCTCTTGTGAGAATGTATGCTTTTGCCCACTCTTTGGTGTCCTGGTATTTTTCTTTTCAATTTCTCCTGGTTTTAATATCTTGCAATGAATATCTTGCCTGTTGCAAATGTTTTCCTGAATTGTGCTGTAGTTATCTTTTCTGTTGTATATTTTTAAATGTCAAGTATATGAATATTTTTCCTTTGTTATTACATACTACATTGGTTCAGAGCTAAGAAAATTATATTTCCAATTATCTGGTACCTATTTCTATTTTCTGTTTTTATGTGTTAGCTTTTTATTATTTCTTAATCAGCTTAAATTTTTATATTTAAAGTAAAATGTGAATTAAGTTATGTTTCCATATTGTAAGTCTGTTATCTCAGCACCTTTTATGAAATAATTTTGTTTCCTCTTATTCTATGATATCTGATCTTTACAATTTTTACATTTATTTCTGAGCTTTCTAGCCTATTTCCACGATCTACGTTCTTACTTTTAAACGGAATCATGGATTGAGTTATTGTCACTATCTACAAGTTTATAATCATATGGAAATGGTCTAGCTTAAATACATTTCTGTTTTTTCAAAATACATTTTGGATATTCTTGACCAGTTCATATTATTCCAGCTGATTTTAAATTACTTTTAAGAAAAAGTCTATTCAAATCTTCACTGGGATGACATGCAATCTAGAAAATAGGTTGAGGAAGAAATGACATTTTTATGGTATCTTCCTGCCCAGAAATGTAGTATGTATCTGGATATATTCAAGATGTTTTTCCTATCTTCCAAGAAAATACTTTGTGTGTTTTTATTTTTATTTTTATTTTTATTTATGCTTATGTTTCTAATTGGTAAGGTTTCCCTATCATGAGTTATAAACAGCCTCAATAGACCACTGCCCCACTAATTACTGTTAGAAAGAATTGCTTAAAGCAAGCTATTGCATAGCCCAAATTACTATTTGTGGTAGCTGTCTTCAACATGTATCTTCTAGTAAAAGTGATTTTAAAATATAGGGTATACACCTCACCCTTTAAGTTTATGCCTGAGTGTTTGGTTGTTTTTAATGAATGGGATCTTTTATTAATTGACCTTAACTCCTTTACCTCACCTAACGTTATTGATACTTGAATGTTTACTGAACATTTAGCACTTTTACTTCTAATTTGAATAGTTTTAAAAGCTAATATATTTAGATTTGGAAGATACACAACCACTTAAGATGAGCAAATAGTGATATTTTTTAATCTATTCCTTTCCCATAGTTATTTATATTACTTGTCTCTTATATTACTGCACTAGACACAACTTTCAAAACAATGCTGGTTGTACCAGTGATGGTGGAATTCCTTGTTTTCATTCTGATTTGTAAAAGAATGTTTCTAGTGTCTCTGCCTTAAGAGTTCTGCTGTTTGTAGGAAATACTTCTATTTCTGTCTTTTCTGTTTTTATCAGTATTAGCCATTTTCACTGATTGTTACAATCTCTTTATAAGTATACAAACAATTTTGCATAATGCAAAAATGGGATGTCACACATCCTTTTTTTGTGTTTGTGTATATGAGAATTTCATTTTTCTTCTTTTTTTTTCCTACTTGTCTCAGCCTTCCCTCTCACCACATCATCAGTCACACCATCAGGAGAGCCCATGTTTACGACCTAGTAAGAATTCTCTCATATTTTTCTTCATGCGCAAATAATTATATAGAGACATAAACATATACAGTAGATCATGCTATATCAATAGCATATCATATATGCTATATATATCAATAGCATATATTGAGTTTTCGATCAATACAAGATCATGCTACACATACTTTTCTGCATCTTGCTGTTTTTGCTCAACAAAACCTCACGAAATCCCTCCAAGCCAACTGGAATTGCTCCAATTATTTCTTGTTAATGCCGATTCTGTAATGAGGATGAGGATATACAATCTTCTAATTGTTTTGTGTAAAGAGATGATGATTCTTGGAAGCAGAGGCTCTGCATTATATCAGGGTCTTTCTGTACTCAGAAAGTTACTAGAATGTTACTAGGCATATGACGGGCAGGTAGCCAACACTCTTTGACCCGAGCTATAGACTACCATCTCTGTAGATCAGGGTCAGGTATTATTTAAATCAACAAAGATCTGGAACTTTCAGGTAAGTCACAGATGACCATAAGAAGAGGAAATATTTTGAAACAATATGACTAAGAGATGGCATCACATGTTTTATCAACGTTATTAAAATAATCAGTCTAAAGTTGGTTTCAGAGATTACTAAATTCTTATCTCCTTTACCTTGAGAGTGATGGTAGCTGGAGAGCGAGGTAATGGTTGTGTGGGAAGGTTCTACAGGGATTTGGGTAAACCACAGTGGGACTCAGGGTAGAGAAGAAAGCACTAGTGGTTGTTTAGGGGTAAATATTTTTTTGCAACGTTCCAAACTAGATAGAAATGGTGATTAATTTATACAAGTGAACCCAAAGATTGGTAAGCAAATTGTGTAGACAGCATCTTTTATATAATGAACAAGTTACTTTCTCTTACTACATTTAGCTGAAGTATCACCCTTAAAATTTTCAAAATGATTAAAAAAAATCTTGGGTAATCTTAACCATTTATCAGAGTCCTGGGTATATTCAAACATCATGGTATTTCTTTTTTATCATTCTCTATCAGCACCAAAGTTAGCTATTTTTCAGACTGATAAGAGAAAAATTTGACCACACCTATGCTGAGATACCTAAGCATCTTCTTCACACATTTTTTTCACTCTGACTCAGGGCTGGTGGAGGTTTGGATGAAGGCTTTGAAAGTTCTTTCTTCACCGCCCCCCCCCCCCAACCTGCTGGAAGACAATAGAAAGTGACAACAGCCAAATAACTTTAAATCCTTAAGTTCTGATCAGTTATGACTTGAAAGCTTTATTCTTTTATTATTTATCACTCATTAAATGCTCTGGCTCTCCTTTATTAAATGTTAAATCATCTTAAGTGGTATGGTTCTTGCTATTTGAAATGGTAAAGTGTACAGGAAAAGAGAAAGTGGCCCATTTCCTTGTTAATGTGGCATTCAAATAAAACAGAGTGAGCTCAACAGACAGGTCAACTGGCTGCTGATGGGGATTCTGTACAATTATTCATAACACAAGAACTATAATTAGGGAGAAAATGTCTCTGAGATTACAAGGCAGGAATTCCATATTCCCATGGGGTATGGATGGTGTGTGAATCAGAAGATGCTCCAATCATATGCTGCTCATCGTGTCCTCTCTCTCAACCAGTGATAGGGCTGAAGAGCTACCCATGGTGGTACGACCATAACAAGAGCCCCCTGGCTTGCCAAGGAACCCCACTCGTGATAGTCACTGCCTGTAGTGGTTTCTTGCCCCCTCTCCCAGTACTGCTTAAAGCCATGTATATAAGAAAGTTATCAGGAGAAGCCTGCACAAATTAGGGAAACGACCCTAAAATAAAATTCTACACTGAAGTCACATTTAAGGAATCTTGTTGACCATGAATCTGAACTTTTTTCTTCCTTTTTTTTATCAATACATTTTCCTACTACATTAATAGTCCATTTTTTTCTTTAAATTCAATGAACGAGGTCTACGAGATGACAAACTCCACGAGGGCAGGCTCGCCGTATGTCTTGTTCTCTGCTATTTCCCTAGTGTCTCGTAGAGTGTATGGCATCTGCCAGCACTCAATATCAGTAACTAAATGAATGGACTCTCCTAACTAAGCTTCTTTAATGCTAGTAGGTATTTCACACACAGAAGGAAGTTAGCATCAGTTGTGCAAAATGAGACATTAGAGACAAATTAAAATCTTTCCTCTTACCTTATCTTTACTGCTTCGAAATAGGTTAATTTGAGGGCACTTTTTGGCTCCCGATGAAATATCCAGCCAGTTTTCATAGTTCTCTGGATGTACACAATCTTCTTTAAATGTACACCTATCAAAAAATGGAAAAGGCAACAAAACAGCAACCCCACACATGCATTAGTTAAAACTTCTCACACTTGGCTTGAGTACAGAATGCCAGGCTTTGGGCAGAGGGTTATTGATTTTGAGCGAGAATGGGAACGTGATGCTAAAACCATGAAAAGCAACAGGACAACAGCAGGGCGTTTTTTCCATCATGTCTACGAGCAGAAAACAAATGTAGACAACACGCTGAACTTCGGCTCCCGTGGCCTCTCTCAGGATGACGTCGCCAAATACACCCAAAGCACATCCTCTAGTGGATTCTAAAATTAAAGAGCTCCCTTTGAGAAAAACCTGGTGCAAAGGACAGCCCAAGAAAGGGTTTACATACTGTATAAATTTTAGGTTTGTGGTTCATTCCCAGAATATCAACCTACTGTGGAAATCTTTTTGTTATTAAGAAAAAAATAAAGCTGTCTTGTGCTTTGTAGTCTGATAATTAAATATAAATATTTCAAGGGCAGAGTCTTCCCAAGAATGTGATAAGCCATTCCATAACCATCTGCGACATAACATTTATTTAGGCAGACACCCAATTATATCAAAAGATATGGGTGCAACACTTTCCAGGGCCACCTTCCCAAGTCTGTCAGCACAGAAGATGTCCCGAATAAATCTTAAGCTGTGGCTGGGGCCGATTCCTCTAGTAAACATGACCAGGAGCTAAAGGGGGAGAGCACTCCTCTGCTGGATGTCTCGGCCACTCTCGGTCATGCTAGCTTGGGAACTCCTGCCTCCCCGGAAGGGCCAGCAGACCGACAAAAAGAATGAACAGCAAGGGCCATGGTATTCTCAAAGGTGTTGAACTCCACAAACATTCCACTGGATGATATCAAGAAGAGACCAAAACATCCCTGTTACCTATGCCTCCTCAAGGCCTGAGGTTAAAATGGAGGGGTAGAGGAGAACCAGTGACAGTAAGTTTGAAAAGAAGTGGAAAATTCATGAATCACAAGATTGAAAAGCAACAAAGTGATAAAGGCATTCGTCTGTGGGGAGTCCCTCAAAAGGTCAGAGTGGGGCGGGATGTGGTCCCCGAAAGAGTATCTGACTTCACAAACATTTTTACTTCCTCTTCTTCCTCTTCTCTCCTTTTTTCAATTTGTAAGAATGTAGGCCCCAAGCCTTCGTTTTTGAGCTCTGTGCTAATTTGAATATGACCAAAATAGAACAGGAAGCTGGTGAGTTTCATTAAACATCATCCTCGGGCACAGTGCTTTGAGCAAGTGTTGGGGAACCCTGTTTGCTGGGAGCACATCTGTGTCCAAACTCCCCTACATCTGTGTGGGCTCCTTCTCCAACGTCCTGACCGTTGGGATTTTCATCAGCAGTTTTCCAAAGCCATCAATTCATCCGACCCTTGATGGCTAGCTCGTCCGTCACGGACATTAAGTTCAAATTAAACCGCCTTTCGGTGTCAGGAAGAGTCGGCCACAGAGGGACGAGTGCGGCTGGATTGAAAAACAGGATGACGAAGTTGGTTCCTTATTCTGGATTTGAAAGAGATTACAACTGTCAAAACTACCGGCCTCTCTTGGGCACTCTGGTTTGAATAAGATGCTCCCTCTATTTGAAAAACAAAACAACAACAACAAAGCCAGTTCTAGAGCGAATGGAGTACAAATATTGTCGTAGGCTCCTAATGCTGCCTGGAAGTCAAGGCCTAAGGCTGCCAAAAAAACAAGTGTAAAATATTTCACACAAATACTGCTGCAATTTGCCAATTTGTAGGCAGAACACAGTAGCGCCACCGAGTTATCACCCCCTTTGCTGAACTCCTATAGCTTTTCTTGTCGGAACCACACATTTTGGTATTTAATCATATGCTGTGTTGAATTACAACTTAACTGTTTCATATGTCGGTGTCATTTCTCCCCCACCCAAGGAAGCTCTAAGCTCCTCAAAGGAAGGGAGAATGTCTTTAAGATTTCTTCAGCAAATCTCTCAGTGTCTGGCAGCATGATAGGCGAATACTAGGGTTTCAATAAATATTTTTGAATGGATGGATGAAATATGAAATCTCTGTAGGTCCTTTCTGTGGGTGATTTTTCTTTCTAAAGTTTTCTTCTAATGTATGTCTAATTCCTACTTATGATAAAGAGACTGTTTTTAATGTAAGCTAAAAGTTCAAATCTGGGGCCAGAGAGGGAGCCAATTAGAAGTTTTCAGTTTATCTTTTAGGGAAAAAAAAAGAAAACATATCTAGCGAACCTTTTACTTCCTATTTTGTACAAGGTAGAAACAAAATCTAACCATGTTAAGCAACTAAACATAAATTTCTTCCTTCTAAAACACCTCTGAAATTTCTGAACTCCCATTTCTTGCTTTTCACCAGTAAAAATAATTAATTTAAAAAAATAAAACAGCAAACCTTGACATCAAGAATGTGCAACCAGATGGTCAACCAACAACAGCATCTTATTACTTCTCCAATATTGCAGATTATAAAGTCTTCATGACAGCATGTTACCCACACATTCAAATTTCCTAAGGAGGGGGAGCAGATCTTAGAGCCCCCACATTTTAGTAAAATAAAAGCAGTTATTTTGAAATTATCCCTTCCGAAAGCTATCGTTCTTACTCCTATGTATCACAAAATCAATGGTCAGGTGGCATAGACACTTAAACCTTTGTCCAAATGAAATTAAAATCTCATGGTCGGACACAACTCTCAGTGAGGCTGATCCTCAGTGAGGTGCTCTCAGGTAGGCTGATCTCTTAAGTGGCTTCATTTCAATTTCTTCAGGCCACAGATAAGAGGAAAATTGGATTCGGATTAGAATGAGCACATTCTGGAGAGAACAGCAAGCGATAGATTTGCTTCCCTTCCTCTGTGATACGGCTACGACCCCATCCTCTACTGACGGTCTACCCAAAAGCCCTAAGACGTCCAATCACTATTTTCTTTTTCCAAGTCCTTATTTCCAGCTGATCTCATGCCTACACCATAAGGCCAATATGTAGGCACTCGCCTATTTGCAAATCAGGAAATAGAACCTGTTCAAATGCAAAGAAAAGACTGTCTGAAGAACCACAAACCCAAACCAAAAATAAAACAAAAAACAAAAAACAAAACCATTTTCCTTAGGTGAAAAACACAGTATGTGGAAATACTTTAGTGAAAAAAACTAGTTAAGAAGGCTTGTTCTTATTAGTTTCTATGAAATCTGCTGTAAAGCCTAATCTATTCAAAACAATAACAGACTTTGATGTTGTCCACTCAACTATGTAAGTACATGGACCACCCCCTCGCCCCACCCCCAGCTCACAAAAAAGTATGTTCAAAACCTATCCAGGCTTGAACTCTTGAACAGAAAGGTTCCAGGCCCTTGTTTCTAAGTTTGCTGTTTGGAGTTCAGAAAGTATTTTCACAGTATGGGTTTGCTTCCCGAGTTCATGGAAATCTGGCTAAACCCAAATATCCCCGAATAACTAGCTCAGCATGCACCTGCAAGGAGGGAGCACTGGCCCATCCCAGGCCCTGGTCTGCGTGCTTACAGGTGGCACTCCCACGTTAGTCCTCCCAACTACCTCATTCTATAGGCACGAAACAGAGGCTCAGAGAAGTGCAATAACATGCCAACGTCACGCAGCCACAAGTGACAGAAGTCTGCCTCCAGAGCCACCCACTTGGCCACCCTGCTGCACGGCCTCCTATGAACCCTAACTACCCACTTAATAAGGTGTGAAAGGGTGAAGACATTCAGGGTTCCTCCTGGCTTCCTGGGGCCTCAACAGGGGTTGGGGAGGGTGGGACTGGGCCAGGATGAGCACCCCAGGGACAGAGTCTCTCGAGGTTGAAAGGACAGCAAGGACTTGAGGGGGAGGGGGGATTCTGAGAGGCCTCTGATTTTCAACCATCACTAGCCCTGAATACAAAACATCTGTCTACAGGTTAAAATCCCAGGAGGTTCCCAATTCACAAACCTATTATGCACCCCCCAATTTGCTTGCTACCCATCTGTTTGTAATATGGAATACACTTTTCTCCCCATAGAAATAATGTTATGAACAGTGATTAGGTCTCCAGTTTAGCCCACAAAACCTATTTATCCGTAATGTAACTTCAATGCTATATATTTGCAATAAAGAGTAGCAAGAAACAATGAGATTGCAGCCATTTGCATTATATAGCAGTTTTTCTTCTATTTTACTTATTTGTGTTTCTGTTCAGCTGGTAGTCTGGGAACAGTGCCCAGCTGGATCGACTTTTAAATTTATTACTACACTATTATATTTATACATTATTTCTGGTTTTTTAATGGGCAGGATTTAAATTATTAATTGTTTTCATGCCAACATAAAGAACAGGGAGACCCACCTCTGAAAAGGAGCTGAAGTTCCCAGGCAGGTAAAATGCCTGTGGGCTGGGCTAGGGGACCTTGGAATCTGACTCTATTAGGCCAGGATCTCTCTCTTTTTTTTTTTCTTGTTCAGTGAGACTTTATTGGTCCTTAGCATGACATCTCAGTTACCAAGGTAAATTTCACATACACAACTGCAGGTAAAAACATGTAAAATAATATAAAAATAAATTGAAGGCTACTTTTATATATTTACTGAATTAAGTAGTGCAATAAATACTACAATAAGCAAAAAGCTTCAATCCCACAATTCAGTGTCACCGAAGTTAGAGTAGTGTTCGTAAATATGAGTTTTAAAATTTAAGTGACAGATATTAAAGCACTGAAAAACTAGGATAAAAGTGAATTTTGGCACGTAAGTGAGCTCTTCTGTCATTAGTATTTGACAACCTGGGACAATGGAAGCCCTTTCTCACCTACTTCTTGAGGTATGACTTATCCACCTAGGTCAGCAACATGCTGGAATACTTAAGTTTACAATCTTTGAGTTAACTTTTCCCTTTTGAGAAGCCCAAAGAGCAACTCAGTGCTTATTACTGTGCAAAAATTGTCCAAAATCCTAACAGAATTTAGGAGGGAAGTTTTTCTTGTGCCCCACAGGGCCCAGTGTCCTGGCCTGAGGTCAGAGAGGCCCCTAGGCTCGGATGGGGCCAACTGGACTCCTTGCCGGGAGCCCCTCCCTAGGGTGATCTCTTTTCTCTGATTTTGGCCTCCTTCCAATTAAAAAAAGAAAAAAAAAAATCCCACATCAACATGTAAACTAACCCATAACTTCAGTGACTTCAACATTATCACACTCACTCTGGCTGATCTAAAACGGAAGCTGCTAATAGGAACATTGGCAAAAAGCACGTAAGCCCCTGGAGGACTTCTGCCTGTCCCTAAGGAACCTACTACACCTGATGTCTCTGCTGGATCCCTGGCACCCACTCTGAAGGTCAAAATCTACAACGCGGTGTCATGGCCCTTCCTCTGGAGACAGCCTAGGACTCCGTCCTGCCACCTGCAGCGCCCAGGGGAATCGAGTAGACCTCAAGCTTCACACTCAGAACCCACAGGCGCCTGGCAGGTTCCAGAAGGGGCAGTGCAGGGGGAGGAGGCATCCTCCCTGCCTCCATCCTCAAAAAGCCCATTTACTCAAACTTGAAATAGAAACTCTGAGCTCAGAAATAAAACTTCTACTTCCTGCCGCTCGAATTTCATCAGCATCCCCTAATCTAATTGTTCACTAAGAGCAGATAGTCCCTGAAGGAAACTGATAACTAAATATCAGGTAATTGGCTTGAACATGGGGTCGGTGTGACCTATTCCAAAGATTCTATACTGATATAATATCAGAAAACTTTTAACAAGGAAACGATCCAGCCTCTCTCTCAGGGAACAGGAGGCTGTGTCCATACCGGGGGGAAAGGTTTCACTGTAAGAGCATCCCAAGGTCTTCTGCTAAGGGATTTCAAGCAAATGCCTGCATTTTTAGGAAAGGGCGGGGCGGCTTTTATTGACATTGTCAGTCCAAGAGATGAAGAAACCAAACTCGACCGAATAGAAGAGAATAGGATGCCCCTATGGCAAACTACACCCTGAATCCAAGGGCTCCGGGGTCAGGAAGGGGGGATGCCAAAATACCAGATCAAAATAACATGCTAGGGAAGCTGAAAAATTGGACCTTCATCACTGGAGCCAAAAGTCAATCTACGTGACAAAATTATGCCAATTCCAGAGGCAATTTAGAGGACTTTTTTTTTTTTTAAATGAAACCATCTCACATGCCAGGGCCACCTTCTTTCACATGATGAGATTCATTTGTTCTTCATAACAAACCTATGAAGTAAGAATGATCATTGTCTCTGCTTTACAGATGGGGGAAACTGAGGTGGGGAAAGGTACCATATCGCTTTCCCAAGGTCACAGAGTTAGCAAGTGGAGGGCCTGGGACACAAAAACCAGGCAGTGTAGCTCACATTTCTGCATCTCTATGGCCTCACACAAAAGCTAACGCTTACTGAGCCCTTCCCACAGGCCAGCCACTGCTCCTCGGGCTTTCTGGAAATTAACTCATTGATCCTCACAACCACCTCAGGAAATAGACATTATTATTATTGGCTCCACTGCAAGGATGAGGAAACTGTGAGGCAGAGCGATCAGGTGGCACAGCGTGAACCTCGGCGGTCTTTACTCCCGTGCCAAATTCCTCAAAGTTTCCAAAGGCTTGCCAGGAGAGCGGCATCACAAATGCCAAGATAAAAGTCAACAGGTCCTCCCTGAGCATGGCTCATATAGGAAAATATAGGTTTTAGTCACTTCTCAGAAAACAACAGTGTTCTTTGGGTTTTTTTGGGGGGGGGGTGTTAGTGTTAAAGTAGGGTTCTGTTGTGAAGAGGTTTGGGAGACACCGGGCAAATAAAATTAAGCTAATTTCTCTGCTGCGGGACTTCTCAGAGCCTTCACTATGCTGCCATACCTGGCAACTTTCCAAGACAGGAACGAATGATGCAACATCTTCCAACATTTTTAGACATTCTAGTCATGCACACTGGGAAACACTGCCTGAACCTGGCTAATGAGCAGTAATTCAAATAGTGGATCAAATTAGAAAACTTTGGGCCTTCCTTGGCTTCCTTTCTCAACTCTCATATTCAGTTGATAATGACCTATTAATTCTAAGCATCCTCTACGTTATCTGCATTCTACCCTCGTCCATCACCTTGTAGCTGGGCTCCTGCCTGCCCACCTCCAGTGCCCCCATACAGACATCTAGGTTATTCTCAAACACAGAGCTGCTCATAGCACTTCCCACTTAAAAACCTTCAATGGCACCCTTTTCCCTTTTGCCTGCACCAAACTCCTCTACCTATGTGTCTTTTATGACCAGAAGCCTAGAACACAAGTTTCCATGGTCATGTCTCTACCCTGGCACTATGATATAGCTCCTGCCTTCTTCTACAAACTCATCCCTAGGCAACTGTGGATTGATGAGTCTATTTGATTAACACATGCAGTGCAAACCTGCCTGGCTCTTCCTAGCATATGCTGTTCCCACGGCGCCCAGAGGGCCCTTGGGCCTGCAGTATACTTGGTGAAATTATGTTCCTTGGTTAAGGCGAGTTCAGTGTCACTTCCTCCATGATGTCTGCCCAAGCTCCAGGCAAAACAGTAGCTCCCTCCTTTGTGTCCCTGTGGCACCTTACACGTGCTCCAGGTGTATACAGCATATCACATTAGTTGCTGATGCCTGTCTCTCCCAGCAGACTGCAGGTCCCCCAAGGGAATACCCCTTATTCACCTTGGCAAACCCCAGGACCGAGTGCCATATTTGGCATTCACACCACAAATATTTAGTGAGTGCCACCAGACACCAAAGACCATAGTAGGCACTGTGGACATATCAACGTATAAACCAGTTAAAGTCCCCCTGTTAATAAGCTTACATTCCAGTGAGACACACAGACATAAACTAAATAAACAATAATTTCAAATAATTTCAAATTAAGGTAAGTCTTCTGCAGAAACCAAAAATGTAGCACGGAGGAATTAGTTTAGATTGGTCAAGAAAGGTGACATTTCAGCTCAGAGTTCTAGGATGAAAACCATCGAGCCACATCAAGAATAACCAGAACAGCATTCTAGGGAGAAGGGGCAGCATATGCGAGGACCCTGAGTTCACTTAAACCTTGGAACTCTGTTCTCTGCAAGGAACTGATTGAAGACCAGACTGGCTAGTAAACAAAGGGAAGAGTGCTTCTGTCAATTATAAGCCTGTGACATTGGCCAAGTCACGTGCCCTATGTCTCAGGCTGTCCATCTGCAGAAATGCAGATATGAATGGTTTCTACCTCATGGAGTTGTTAGCAAAATGTGCATCTATTTAACTGAGGCTTACAGTAATGCCTCAGTAAATAGTAGTGGTTGTTGTGATACTTATTCCTCGGGCAAGTGAAACAGACTTTAGGGAAAAATTTGGGTGACATAAGCTACACACACACACACAAAATGGTAGTTATGAGACAGGGATCCGGGCAATAAGGCGCATCAGACTGTCCACGGGCATTGGTCACACACGCCGGGGCAACATGCCATGTACCTTTCCTCCGTAAGGAGGCAGACCAAGTTCAAGGCTTCTTGGAGGATTCTCAATCACAACATGCCTTCCTCCCAAGACTAAAGGGCTCTCTGGGGTCTCCCCATGCCTTGAGCACCAGCTAGGAGCACTTTCCATGGTGTATGGACAGTATTTGCTTGGTGTATGCTTCACACCATAACCTGTGAGATTCTCCAGGGCAGAGCCTCATTCATCTCTCTTCCCCAAGGGCCTAGTTCAGGGCCTGACCCACAGCCCGTATCCAACAAGCGTTAGCTGAATTGGATTAAGAATTCAATTTTAAAGTGACTAAAATTCTTGACTACGTCTCCATGATACCAGCATAAGTTGTTTCATTGATTTTTGTTCACTGGGCTGGCCTGTTAACTGGCATGGTGGAAAACCAGCCTTTGTCTTGAAACTCAGAGCTATTTAGCACACATAAAACACATTTGCAGACTGAAACACTCACACAAAAGGGATTTGTAGCCTTCACCCCATGTGGTTCTTTTGTGGGTGATGAGCTTACTGAAGCTGGTGGTTTTTGCTTCCAAACATAAACCATGAGCTGAAGAACTTAAGGGAGGTGTTTTTAAAATACGTAAGATGGAAATAAACATGGGAAAACGATGCCTTTTGAGTCAAGAAGATCTGGATTCAAAGCTGCTCTTCTCCACATGCCCTGTGCAGCTGGGGGCACATACCTTCCCCTCTCTGGGCCTCCATTTCCCCACCAGGAAAGCAGGTGACCCATCTTCCTGAGAGCAATACTGAATGCCCCGCTTGTCCTATCAGAAACGGTCCCCTCTCTGTATAGCAGAACATAAGCACCTAAGCTTTACAAAATGTTACAAAAGCAAAAACATGAAAGGCTGCCTGGAAGGCTTCCAAAGAAGATGGGAACGTTGTTTTTGAAGGTGGAGAAGGTGCTGGGAACAGGACATCTTCTAGGTCACAAAGACAAGTGAAAACATTTGAGGAATTTTTAAAAGCCAATCAATACATACTTATGAAAGTGCCTGCTGCCTGAGATAAGGTCATTTCAAAAAAATCTATTCCATTAAAACATGTATTTACTAAAAGGGGCGTTCCTAATGGTACTTGTTCTGAGTCAGGGAACATCAATTAACAAGATGGTGCGGGTAAGCAGTTTGGATGCTGCGCTCGGAGGACCTCGGCGGCCAGAGCTTCCAAACAAAACTGGCTTCTGAGTAAGGTGAGCCTTTTCCCTGTGTCGACCTCTATCAGCTCTCGGGGTACCAAGAGCTCTGCCCCTCCATGATTTCACCCCCTCTCTTCCTTCTGCTTCGAAAGAGTAGGATTTGTTCACAGCTCCTAACAGTGGATACAAATGCAGAACAACCCAGGGGATCTCGGTTCACCCAAAACCTGTCTCCACTGTTAGAAGGCCCCCAAACCCCTTTCAGCATTCTGGCTAACCCGCGTGCAAGGGCTGGGCTTCAGCCAGGGTAATTCAGGAATGCCCTGAGGTCCGAATAGTGTATTCCTCTTTGCTCCCCACTGCTTCCTCCCCACAGACAGTTGTCCTACTTGCTTCTACACAATTAGTCGACACAATGGGGTTCTCATCCAAGAAGGAGGGCCCCCCCCAAAATCCCATGATTACCATGATCGCTGTCATTGGAACCGCACTGGACCATCAAGGAGGGTCACTGTCCAGGCTGCAAGCACGAGGACACATCCCGGATTGGAAAGAAAGGAGGAATGAAGGCAGAATGAGAACCATTTTCTGTCTCAAACTGTCTTTCTGGCCACTCAGTTAGGGCTGGCCATAACCCACGAAGGGGGACATCTCCAGAGCTGAATGTGCTCCTTCGGGTCTTGGCTCAGACGTGCTCTGTGAGGCCTTCGGGAACCACTCCGGTTCAAACTGCAACCTCTGGGGCCTCCAGCCAGCACCCCTTACCCCCGTCCTCGGCTGTATTTTTCTTCAGAACACTGATCACCATCTGACATGCTGTTTCTTTCTTTATGCTTACATGGTCCCTCTTCCCCCATGTGGTGAGTTGAACAATGCTCCCTCAACATTCATGTCCACCCAGAACCTCAGAAGGTGACCTTGTTTGGAAAGAGGGTCTGTGCAGATGTAATGCAAGGATCTCAAGAGGAGATCCTCCTCGATTTAAGGTATCCAATGCCTGGTGTCTGGAAAAGAGAAAGGAGAAGGAGATTTGGAGGCACAAAGAGGAAAAGCCCATGTCGTGAGAGAGGCGGGGCTCACAGTTCTGCTGCTACAAGCCGGAAACACCAGGAGCCCCTCAAGCTGGAAGAAGAGAGGGAGCACTCTCCCCTAGAGCCTTCGGTTGTGGATTTCTAGCCTCCAGAACTGTGAGGGAATACATCTGTGTTGTTGTAAGCCACTGACGTTGTGGTCATTGGCTAGGGCAGCCTTAGGAATTGAACACCCCGTTAGAAGGACCTCCACGAGGGTAAAGATTTAGGGTGGTGCTGTTCACTGCTGCAGGATCCTAGTGCTTAGAACAGCGCCGGCCACACACTAGGGTCTCGATAGATACCTGTTAACTGAAAGCATGGATGCTTACACTTTCAAGGTGGAAGGCTTTCTACAAGTCAGGTTGGCTCCGAGTCCCGTCATCTTTCTTAGGCATACCAAGGCATCCACCAAGGGCCCATTTAGACCAGGCTCTTCTCTTTATTGCCCCCGCCACAAGGGATGATATCTCTTCCTCATTCCTCTTCCCTTTCCCTATGGTGGGGGGTGAAGGCGCTGGCTTGCGAGTTCAAGCTAGATTCCACTACCTGTGCAACCCGACATCGGCAGAGTAACGGCTCCCAAAGATACCCACGTCTCCATCCCTGGGACCTGGGCTAAAAGACCTTGCAGATGTGATTAAGGATCTCAAGATGGGGAAACTGTCGTAGATGATCTGTGTGGGCCCACAGTAATCACATGGGGATCAAGAGGAGGCAGGAGGGTCAGAGTCAGAGAAGGGGACCTGACGATGGAAACAGAATTCAGAGCGCGAGAGATGTAAAGGTGCCCCACTGCCGACTTCGAGGATGCAAGAAGGTGCCCCATTGCCGACTTCGAGGATGCCGACTTCGAGGATGCACGAGCTAAGGCGGGCAGGCTGCCTCCGGAGGCTAGAAAAGACAAGGACATGCAGTCTCCCTGCAGCCTCGCGAAGAAACACTGCCCCTTCAACACCTTGACCGTAGCCCAGTGAGACCCACTACAGACTCTGGCTTCCCGAACTGTAAGATACTAAACATATGCTGTTTTAAGCCCCTAAGGTTGTGACCATCTGTTACAGCAGCAGCGGGAAAGCAATACATAACCTAAGGCTGTTTCCTCATCCCGAATGTGGGCATTGTCCTAGTGCTGACTTCACAGGGCAGCAGGGGGCCTACCTGGAACAGGGCATGGCACGCAGGGCACAGCGTCCGGTGTAGGGTAAGCACGTTCCCACCGCGCCCCCCCACGCAGAGTGGGCCTGGGGTCGGGGCAGGCTTCTCGGGGGAGGCGCACTGCAACTGTGTCCTGAAGGGTCGGTGGGCACACCCCAGGGGGCTCCTCTACCGAGAAGCCCTCAGTGGGCGTCTCTGCTGCATACCGCCCGCCCCTCAGGAGGACAGACCGGGCCACAGGAACGCCGACCTCACGAGAGTGTGGTTACGGCTTACCATTCCCCAGGGGTTGCCTTGGCCAAGTTTTTGGGCAGTCACAGCCTAGGGCCCTTAGAGCTAAAAAATGGCCGCGGAGGCTTGAGGAGGGAGTGTCTCTTGGAGGAGAGAGGGGAGGCAGACCCCGGCACAGGAGAGCAGTGTAAGGAACTGGATGTGGCCATAAGCAAATCATTTAACTCCTTTTGTTGTTGTTGTTGTTGTTGTTGGTTACTCTGGAGTGCTGGGGACAAATAGGTTTAGCAGTCACATTTCGGTTTTTCTCTCTTGTATTCAAAATCCCCTTCTGTTACCCCCACCCTTTCAGGAAGGCTGACAGTAGGACTGGCCAGAGCCCTGTCGTCAGGCCGGGTCAAGGAATGATCTACCAGCTGCTGCTGGCTGGGGCTGCTTGAAGGTTTTCCACGTGTCTACATGGAAGAAACCTGGAGAAGAATATGGGCAAGTGTCAGGTTTATACAAATCATCAAGGGGAACCGCAGACACCTCGTAGTTCACATGCCTGCTGATTATGATTAGTACAGCCTTGCCCTATATACTCCCAGTGCAGAGTGAGGCATGACAGCGAGGGATGGTAAAGAAGCTTGGTCTTTCCTGCACGACCCGTTTTCTCAAGAGGACCCAACCCCGGTTCCATTACGTGACTAGGACCAGAGCAAGCGGAGCCCCATGGTGGCGCTGGGAGAGGCGGGGAGGTACATGAAGGCTGGAGGAAGAGTGGCCAAGTAGATGACTCAGGACGAGACAGGAGATAAGCTCGTTCGTTACGAGACATACCAAAAGACAGTGGAGCCTGGAAGGCGGATGGTTGGGAAGTCTGATAAAGCTGGTGCTCAGGTTAGTGCGGTTCGTGCTGGACCCTGCCATCAGGATGATCTTTTTAAAACAAATATGATCGTGTCCTCTGCTGAAAATCCTTTAATGGGTTTCCAGCACCCACTGATATGAAGTCCAAACTCAGAGCCCTTCACATCCTGGTCCCACCCAAGCCCCCATGCCCGTCCTTCCTTCTAGAGCCAGTGCGCTCTAGGGCTTCGATCCAATCTGCCGCTCCCTCAGAAGACCACTCACTATGCTGGATCCTCTAAAATGCCTTCCCCTCCCTGGTCCCTTGGGGAAAGTCTACTCAGGCTTCAAGGCCTGATTTTTTTTTCAATCTTTTTTTTATTTACATTCTAGTTAGTTGACATACAGTTCAGTGTTGGTTCAGGAGTAGAGTTGAGTGGTTCATCATTTACACATAATACCCAGTGCTCATCACAACAAGTGCCCTTAATCCCCATCCCCTACCTATCCCACCCCAACCTCCCCTTCCATCAACCCTGTTCGTTCTCTATTGTTAAGAGTGTCTCATGATTTGTTTCCTTCTTTTTATCCCCTTGCTGAATGTTCATCCATTTTGTTTCTTAAATTCCACATATGAGTGAAATCATATGGTTCATCTTTCTCTGATTGACTTATTTTGCTTAGCAAAATACATTCTAGCTCTGTCCATGTCATTGCAAATGGCAAGATTTCATTTTTTTGATGGCTGAGTAATATTCCAGTGTGTGTGTATGTGTGTGTGTGTGTGTGTGTGTCTGTGTGTCTGTGTGTCTGTGTATTTAAATATATATATACCACATCTTTATCCATTCAGCAGTCGAGGGACATTTGGGCTCTCTCCATAGTTTGGCTATTGTTGATAATGCTGCTATAAACACCAGGGTGCATGCACTCCTTTGGATCTGTATTTTTGTTTCCTTTGGGTAAATACCTAGCAGTGCAATTGCTGGATCATAGGGTAGTTCTATTTTTAGCTTTTTGAGGAACCTCCATACTATTCTCCAGAGTGGCTACACCAGTTTGCATTCCCACCAACAGTGCAAGAGGGTTCCCCTTTCTCTGCATCCTCACAAACACCTGTTGTCTCTTGTGCTAATTTTAGTCAAGACCTAATTTTAATGCCACCTCCTCTCTGAAGCCTTTCCCAACCTTGGTTACAACTAACGGCTTCCTCCTCTGCATGTCCACCATCACAATAGCTAACGTTACTTTAGTGCTAAGACCCAGGTACCATGCCCAGGTCTTTATGCACATGATCTGATTTAATCTTCTCAGCCACCCTCTAAGGTATTATTAGCCCTACTTTATGGAAGAGGAGATTGGCACAGTGAAGATAAGGAACCTGCAAGTCACAAAGAAACCTGGATTCAATCCCAAGCAAGCCGACTCCAGGCCCTGCACTCTTCCTCCTCGCCTGGACTGCCAGAGTGGAAGTCACCCCCAGCATTGCTGTGCATCCCAAACAGGCCACCCCCCCTACATTACTGCTCAGTAATGACACCCTTGTCGTTCTGGTCACCCAAGCCAGACACTCGCACTCCTTCCTCTACCATCTCAACACCAAGGTCACTGTGTTGCTGGGAAAAGAACAGGAACTCACCCCACTGCACCCTCTGAGACTCAGCTCTGGCATCACTCCCAAGTCCTTGCCCCTCCGACAAGTTCTCATCCATTGGGCTCCAATCTAGTGCCTAGTCCAATGCCTGGGACACACTAAGAATACATCATATGTTTGGGTATCACTTCTTCATTGTCTTTATGAGGACTTAGATCAGGGAGAAAGAATATGTCTTCCAGAAAAACAGTGGCCATGGCCACCTTGATATTTTATTTTTCATTTTATAACCCTATTCTGAGCGTGTCAAACTCAAGGGGGAATCTAATTAATCACCAAGTCCTGTCAATCCTATCTCCCAAATAGCTCGAGTCCATCCACTTCTTCCCATTGCTACTATCATCCCTCTAACCAGTTCCCCATCTCTTGCTGGTTTAAAACCACTTTCTAAGTGGTCTGCCAGCATCCAGCAGGGCTCCTCTAGTCTATCTTCACCAGAATGCTTATTCTAAAACACACATCTGAACTGGTCACTCTTCTAAGCTCTGCAATAGCTCCCCAAAGTCCTTCCAACAAAATGGAAATTCTTTAACACGGCTTATAAGGCCAATCCTCCACTGCTCCTGCCTACCATGCCACTTTCTCAACGGCTCCCCCCTCCACCCCGCACCCCAAGGCTGTATGCTCCATCCACACTGAGCATCGGGCCAGGTGCTCCTACAGCTTCCGGCCTTGGCACACCTGTTCCCTCACCCGTCACCTGCCTCGGCTTTATCTGGCTGATACCTGCTCACGCCTCAGGTTCAGCTGAGACATTTCTTCTTGCAGCAAACATTCCCTTACTATGAAGGTGGGCTAGACGTTTTTTATGTGCCCCCATGGAATCCTCCACTGCCTCTGTGCAAACCCTTATTATATACGCTATGTACTTATTGGTAGATTGGGAGCTCTTTTACTTGTTAAGGTAGACTGGACTGTGTGCCCAGCTCTTCACTCTCTCCTGTGCTGGAATGACCCGTCCCTACCCTTGGCCCCGTTTCCATGGTCTCCTACTAGAGTAGGCAGAGCATATTCCCCACCCCACTGATGCTGGGTTTGGCCTTGGGCTGTGCTCGCCAGGGGAGTACCAGCAAACACGACATGAGCAGAGGCTTTGCATGTGCCGCCCAGTTGAGCACAGCCTCTCGTACTTCTGCTTGCTGTCTGCCTGGGCAACGGTATGTGCAGGATGAGAGATGTGTGAAGACGACCCGAATCAGCCTCTCCACCAGCACCTTGAGGCAGAGGACATCCCTACCCCCAACCCCACCCTCTCCCACTGGAGCGGACCCATGAACAAGAGGAATAAATGTTTTTTTCTTTTAAGCCACTAAGAGTTTGTTAACACAGTATCACTGGACCAGAAACCTGACTGATACACTGGCCTACGTTCCTCACTAGATTGCAGGCTCTATGAAGGCAAGAAACAACTCTGACCCAAGCACCCAGCATAGGCCTCATCACATCGCAGGTGCTCAATAAATATTGGTCAGTTGGATGTATGACTGAATGAATGCATGTGGGCTATTGACATGTCTGTCTCCCTAGCTAGCATGTGAATTCCTTCAGGCCAAGAATGGCATCTGATTTCTCTCAGCAACACCTAGCTGTCTCATTTCCCACACTCTGTTCTTGGTAGATACTCGATAAATATTTGTTAAAACCAAATAAATGGGATTTTGTGGGCTGGCTTGGGACTGAGTCCTTAATTTATGACATTGTTTCTATGGGAAAATGTATTCTGAGTGCCAAACAAACTTGCAAATGAACTTTTGGAACCTCACCCGTTCATTGGTTCAGGATTGCCAGTTTTGTGGAAATCCATAACTGAACACATGTGCTATGCTTTGCAATATGGGAAAAACTGAGAAACTGCTTCCAAACCCAAGATATTCAGCCTGCAAAAATTCACTTTCCACCCACACAGACAAATTCAGCACAGGTTGGATTTGAGGTTCCAACAATAAAATACTAGACATTTTAGAGCTCATTGTTTATCTAATTGCTTTTTATCTGCTTATACTAGATGCCTATTCTTAACACCCGATCAAAAGGAAGTTAAGATAGTTTTCTTGCCCACCCCCACTCCCAACAAATCCATTTTCTAGACACATATGCAAGAAAGCTCAACCTTCTCGAAAGGGAAAATAAATTATTTTTCTAAATAAATCTGTGACATTTAAAATAAACACAGTAGGATGCTCTACAGTTATAAGAAAACATCCCCCTTTAGAATTCCTAATTTTGAATGGTACTGGGAACTCAATATGAGTCACAGATCTGAGGCTTAGTTTTATTTCGTCTTAGGCCAGAATCAAGCCAGTTTGAAACCAAGTGATCTGATGTGGCTGGGAAGGGCCATCAGTCTAGAATGTTCTATGCACAAGTTTCAACCCACAACTGGTAGAGTTTCTCAATCACTCAATCTACTTCATTCACTTAACGTATATTTTTTGAGCATCTACTCTGTGTCAGGCACTGTTCTAGACTCTGGGGATATAGTAGTGAACAAGACAGACAAGGACCCTCTGTTCGTGGAACTTACATTTTAACAAGAGAGGCAGAGAAATAAGATCGTTTCAGACCAGTGATGGGGCCATGATGAAAATAAAACAGTGAGGTGATTATGAGTAAGGTGAGGCCACTTCAGACTGGGAGATCAGGAAAGCGCCAGCCACGGAAAGATCTGGGGAAGAATATTCTAGACTAAGGCAACAACAAGGGCAAAGTACCAGAGGCGGGAACAAGCCTGGTATAGTCCTAAGTCAGAAAGAAAGCCAGTGTGGTGGGGTGGAGTGAACAGAAGGGAGGGAGGCATGGGAGGCACAGAACGGTCAGACAATGTATATAGGTCCTGTAGTAAGAGAGTTAGACTGGATTCTAAGAGAGGAAGCCAGGGCAAGTTTTAAACTGGGGAATGACATGACCTGGTTTAGATTTTAAAAGCACCCTTCCTCTCGGAGAGTACTGGGACAGGGGTGAGGGAACAAGAGGAGAACCAGGGGAAGCCTGAGTCCTAGTTTTATAGAAGGCTAGAACTCCTAGCCTGTCGTCAATAAATGCCCCGGTGTCTTCAACCTCTTCTCTGACCATTCCTCTTAACTTCCTTGTGCTTACGAAACCAGCCTCTCCCCCGGGGGATACAGTTTCCTCGAAGCCAGCTCAGGGGCTGGCTGCTTCCTCTCACTCGTCCTAAGTGTCCTGCTTGTGTCCTGCTGCCTTTTCTGGATGCTTCTTCTTTCCTCCCGTTTTCCAAGCCTGCCCCCCAATGTGCCCCAGCTTGGAAGCTCAGGCAGTCACACCATCAGCCCACACCACCCCGAAGCCCTCCGTGTTGCAACCATCTACAGCTCAGCCCCACCCCTGCCAATTCCTTCCTTTTCTGGACTATTTTGCTCCAACACTGTTTCCACAGTCAGTCTTGGGGACTGTAATTTCCAAACAGATGACTGATCTAACACTCTGCTACCTTAGTTCCTTGACCCTCTCCCTACCAACGATCTTGTCTTCCATCCTACTTCAAGTGCACAACCGTACCCTAGACCTTGTCATTACCAATAGCACCACCCCATCCACGACCTCCCTATAGTCCAACTACTACCCTTTCCAGTTCCCCAGTTCCAACAAATCTTAAATCCAACCACAACCTTCCATGCACAGATCCTGCCCCCTCTTCCCATACCTCACTCCCCTCCTTGGAGTTCACGTCCAGCTGAGAGCCCAGAGTCCACTACTTTAAGTAAAAATATCCATGTCAATACCATCGTCCATCCCTTGGATACACCCTCAGTTCCTAGGCCCCTCTCCCCTCTCTTGATGTATTTCCTGCAAAGCCCTACCTTGCTAAATCTAGCTCTCCCCAACTCTATGACTACACCAGCCAAGCTGAATGCAGCCTTCGAAAGCAAAACCACGCTGAGTGTTCTCGCTTCAAAAGCAAGACCACTGTCCTCAATGGGACCCTCCTGCTACCTGGCAATCATTCTGTATTTCCCATCTCCATTCTCTGTCCAGCTCTCTTTCCTATCTTCTCTCTCTTCTCCCTTCAAACCTCCAGCACTTCCTCCCCCACCTCACTCTCACTGGTCCGAAGTCACTGAACATGACATAAGCAATACAAACTGACGCTGCACACACCTCCCCCACCCACCTGCCCCAGGACCCACATTCTGCACCTTCCCTCCTGTGACCAAGGATGACTTGCACACCTCCTGCCCGAGGCTTGCCTCCCCACGCTCACGCTAGATCGCATTTCCTTTCATCTTCTGAGACACAACACTGTGCAACCGCCCTTTCTCTTTCTTGCACCATCAGTTTCCCCTTCTCTACTGGAACTTCCCCAATAGCCCCAAAGCACAGTGTGCTTTCATGCATCTTAAAAACAACAAGACCCTCTGGATTTTACTTTCTCCTCCAGTGTCTGCTCCATCTTTCTGCTGTTTTCCTCAGCAAAGCTCCTCTGAAGAGTTGTCTCTGCTCTGCTCTCTCCTTAGTTTCTCTTGCTGCGTTAGCACCACTTGCCACAACGGCCCCTGTCATGGTCACCAATCATCACCTGCTAAGTCCAGTGGATCAGTTCTCTTCTCTTGCCCAAACTCTCAGCACCATCTGGCACAGTGGACTGCTCCCTCCTTTCTTGCCTTGGCATAATGGAAGCCACCTTCTTCAGTCTTTCCTCTTCCCTTTCTGGCTGTTCCCTCCCCTTTTTCATCTCCCTGACCCCCAACCACTGCACCACCTCTGTGCTCAGTTCCCCAACTACTGCTCCCCTCAATCAACATGGCCTCCCTTGTCTGGTCTTCAGGCTTCTTTACATCCCATCTAGACACATCTAACCCCCAAAATTCATCTCACCAGCCCGGACACCTCGCCCATGAGCTCCAGACCTGTGTTTGCCAAAATAGTAGCGACTAGCTCTGTGTGGCTAATGAATCCCGGCCACTGCTCCAATTAACCCCTGCAGGGAGCTCTGCAAATATAGACAGGGAACCTACCTAAATGGAACGGGTGGGAAAGAATACGGCAGAACTGTGTAGTGGGTGTGTGACGATGAAATGCTGTTCACGATCAGTTAATTTCTTTAAACTCTAGACTCGGCAAGCGACACGAAGGAAACATTCCTACCCAATTACAATTATGCATGAGCATTTTCCCGGCCCTGCTTCTTTTGTCTGCCAGTGATTCTGAGGGCAACAGCCCCATGAGGAAGCGCAGCAAAAGGCAAGGGCCAGTATGCGTCTTGCTGCATCGCAGCTTTCGACTACCTCCAGGAACTCCTAATTAATTCTGTCCCCACGTTTTTAGTTTGTTTCCTGAACCTCTTGCTTATACCGCATTCTCGCCCTCTCCCTTCATTGCCCTGGGCTTCCATCCCCGGAGGCTCCCCAGTTCTCTTCCCAGTCCTCTCTTCTTTCCCCAAACTGCCCCCTTGTTCAGCCTTGGGCTTCTCTGCACCTGTTCTACTCCTCCTTATCCTTTTTCACCTTTAAAAACTGAAAGCACCAAACTGACAGACACTGTTATGGTTTTTTTTTTTTTTTTCTTTCTTTCTTTCCCTGACCAAGCTACAGCTCAGGCGCTCGCTCTCCTCCTCGCTTCTGTAGTGGGAGCCCGAGTACTCGGTTGCCATGGCAACAGCGAACCCAACCAGGCCGGTCCCAGCGACTAGGAGCTGCCGAGGCGGCGAGGAAGCCGCTACAAGTCGCCCCAGAGCCTGGGTGGGTCGTGACCATCGTAATTCAAGACCAGGCCGGGCCCATTCTGCCCGGAGACCCGGACCGTAGAGCAGGCCCGCCAGCCGTACCGCGCATTAGGAGACAGCACCATCAGTAACGAGGCTTCCCCCGAGCCAACCGCACACCACACATTATGAGGATCCCGTTGAAAATTTTCAAACATCCCTATTCTTTTATGTCCTCTGAGGGAAAGCCTTTTGCCTGTCTCCCCGGAGTCTTGGAGAGCTCTGTAGAAAGTACAAGCAGAGCTGACATCTCCAGCCTGTCCTTCTGTCGCCGCCCGGCCCGCGCCCACCCCCAGGCTGGGCACCCCTGAGCGCTCCGGTCCGACCGTCTCGCGGCCCTGGCACAGCTGGGAACATCGCTGAGAAGGATGAGCATTACCCCACGGTAGTTCAGTCGGCGGCCAGGCGCTCAGGTCCCCCAGGTCACTGGAACGGGTCGTCAGAGGAGGGCAACAAGTGTTCTGCCGCATAACCCTTCCCCGCCTCCCCCCGCCCAAAAAAAGTGAGTTGGTGAGAAAGAATCAGGAAATACCTTTGTAGCGAATGGCACCAACCGCAGTGAGGGTCTGCTGCCGTTAAACACGCGGTGCAGGATTGCTGCTTACTGCAGTTGGCAACACGAATTCTCCTCACCTAAAAATAAAGACCACAGCGCTTCAGACGGAATCATAAGCAACACCAGAAAAGCGGCAACACCTTATCTGATGTAGGGCCACAAAGAGCACATTTATCAACTTGAACTCGGAATGACTCTGTAATGACATGGGGCAGCAGTCCTCAGAATCCCCTGGGGAAGCTTTTGAAAGTGCAGATCCCCAGATACCCTGCTGCCCCCGCTGCGGAGACTCCTGCTGGTAGGTCTGGGACCCAGCCGAGGGGTCTGTATTCTCCGGTGCTCTCCCAGGTGAGTCTGATACGCAGTCAGGTTTCTGACCGGCTAATGATTTCCAAAGGGGCCATGGAATCAGGTCACCTGGTCCTCACACAGAGACAGTTGATGTATGGTCAGTGGTGCTTTGGAAATGAGCATCTGGGGATGGCAAAGGCTCTGACCCAGGAGTGTCCGCACAAGGCTGGCGCTGGACATGGACATGAGGAGAATCCCACACCCCCGCCAGGGTAACTCCATCGCTTCAGCTCCTGGCTCGCTTGCTCGCATTCCCTCCGCTGGAGTTGAAAAGAAAAGAAATCACTGCCTGCCCCTCGAGCTGCCTCTTCCAGTTGTCAGGAAACAGCAACCCCACAGAGCAGGTGCCCATGCTGGGCAGACCCAGGAATCTGAGACAGTCAGAGCCTGGAAGTGGGGTGGCAGGAGGCAGAGAGGACCCCAGTGTCGCATGGCACATTTTCTGCAGGCAAAATCCCACAGCAGGTAGTAAGGAACTTGCAGAACTCATTAAGCCAGGAAGCTGTACATGCTAGAAGGTAGAAGTAACTTCTTTAAAAGGTTAGAGAAATGGAGAGTTCTAGAAAGGGTTCGTGAGGAAAATAGGCTATCCTGAGGAGTATTCCTCAATTCTAAGTTGACTTCATGGAGGATACACTTGTCCATTTCTCCCATCCTCAGTGTTGCTGAAAGATGTGGGGGCAGACCACCAGCCTGAGCCAGAGTTGACCAGAATGTGGCTATTTCCTTGTAGCTCACACCACATCTTTTTAATGCTGGGGGGGGGGGGGGTTCATAAATATGTAATCTAACCTTGTTCTCTCGTCTGTGAAATGGTGATGGTGCTGCTGATTTCATGGGGTTATTACACTGTCTGGCCCATACTAAGTGCTCAGTAAATGTTGGCTATTGCTATTGTGTGAAGAAAAGGTCCCACAGTCCAACAAACATGTGAAACCTTATATTGAAAAGGCAAATAGATTTCCTTAGAACAGGCTTCTGAGAGCCTTTGAATATGCTCATGATACTCCAGGAGGGATATAGTCAATAACATCTCCTCCGAGGGCCACTTTTGCCCAGAACACTTAGTGGAATGTGAGTCTCTAGAACATTCTGTGAGAACCATTATACAGTGTACTTAAACACACAAACAACATAACTCTATGTAAAAGAGAGAACACTGTAAGTACTTACATTGGATCTGCTTCTCTAACTTAATAACACATTATAGTGACTATTCCACAGCAATGCATCAATCTTCATGTGGTTATTTTTAATGGCCACATATTCTATGGATGTACCAGGGCATATTAGTTTGGCTGTTACTATCTCCCCAAGAGTCTGGGAAAGAACCTTCCTTAGGTTTTGCCTCTCTAGGGATTATACTGGCTCAACCAGAATCTTACTAATAGGATCCCCAGCAGTAAACCTAAGTGAAGAATGTACAAATAACTGGCTTTGATGCCCAGTCAAAAACTCTCCCTAGGACTTCAGGCTTTGAATGACCAGAGGCTAAGCAGTTTTTACCTTCCTGAAAGTGAGGACCTGTCCGCTATCTATGGCTCTCCCAGTGGTTCCCAGATTAGAGTCTTGAGTTCCGAGGAAAGTAGTAATGAGAATCTATGAGCTATTCACAATGTTTCAAAAAGTTGAATGGAAAAAACATGCACGGGCCAAGCAAGACTTCAAGAGTCTCTGCTTTGGGCTGGAATTTTATCAGCTCCATGTGGTAGCACAGTCTGTTCCCTGGCTGGCAGTTTTCAGATGCCCTTGATAAATAAAGCCTGGGAATGGGAATAGTTACTTGATACATGGCAGTTTGTGGAGCAGACAAAAATCTTTCAAGTGCGGGAAGCCCAGGGAAGAAATAGAATGGAGAGCGTTGAGTGGTGAAACAAGCCGCTCAAGAAGAGTCTATAGGGTGAACAACTGGTTTACCAACATAGACCAGGTCCACTGTCCCTCCCAACGTGGTCATTCTGACATAACTGACTTTGCAACGTGCAAAGGGCAATATGGCCTTTCTAGGAATTCTGGAGACTACAGAGTGCTTGTGTACCTACCTTGTGACTCTAACAGCACATGTAGCTTGCTATCACTGCTATTCCCCTTAGAACGAGAGACAAAGAATGGAAAGTGGGGGTGGGCCAAGGGCCGCTGTTATCCCATTATATCATTCCGTAAGTCTCAATGATTTCCTTTGCACTTTGTATGTTCTGGTGGCCATGGGTCCAAATTACCGTGCCAGAATAGGCTGCTAGTTTGCACAAGTTTGGGATCTGATCTCGTTTATCACGGGCTTTAATGTCAGGCCAGAGTTTAAATCCCAGCCCTGACAAGGCCTAACCCATATATATATATACACACACACACACACACCACACACACACCCCTGGGCGAGTTATTTAACGTCTCCAAGTCTTAGGCTCTTCATATATAAAACAAGGGTAATTTTATCTCATTAAATTATTAACATATTTCACCAACATTGTTTTTATGGGGGGGTGTGTACAAGCACACTGTGTGCACGTAGAGAGACCATATTTAGAATAGTAACTAGTACATGGTCAGTAGCGATTGAATACAAATTAGTTTTCTTTCCTTCCCTTGGTGAAAGCACTTTGTAAAAATGAAGAAAATGGAAAAAGATATTCTCTTTATTTCAATAAGCAGAAGCAAGAAGAAAAACTAGAACAGCCAGATAAATTAAGAGAGGGAGGGTGAGTGCCATATATTTCCTGGTTCATGAATGTGTATGAGACTGTGGCCTGATATTAACCCCAAATTCCAAAGCCAATCCCATTCGGTATATTCACAAATGCATCTAACCGTTCAGTGCCCACACAATAAATGTGTAAATTCAGTTACCTTGCTGATTATGCACCCATTTGCAAGCACACCCTCTTCTGAAAAACTTGGCATTGGAAATACAGCCAATAATAAAATTGTCTAAATAGGTAATATTTCTTGCTTACTTACTGACAGTAAGGTTTTTAATTCCATGTCTGTGAGCCACTGCGGGTCTTCCTGAAGCCTGCAGCAGTGTTTAAACTCGATAGTTCAAAGTAAAAGCTTCACTACTAGATAATGACATTAATTAAACACTTTTTACTCAGAAGTCAGAAGCAATAGTTAGCATTTTTACCTACCTCTTTCCCGGCTGTTAGATAGATGTAGATATTCTTCTTAGGATGAGGAACCAGTTTGTAGAAAACAGGTGTTTCTTCTTTAATTTCATAAATAACCTCTGGACAATTTGAAGTCAAATTCTCACCAAGAATAACCTATTTTTTTTTTCAAAAAGAGAAATACGATTTCTATTAAATACATCAAACAGCGGGGTGGCAAGACTTGTAGCTTAATTCTAAGACCACGTGCTCTTTTACTCACTACATATATGGGCTGAGGTACCAAGTCCTTAAGCATCTGCTGTCTCAGTCTTCCACAAGGCTGGTAAGAACAAGCACAGTCATGCGCGAGCACGCACACACACACACACACACACACAAACACACACACACACACCAAACTTGGGTGCTGGGGCAGTATCCTCACAGGTAGAAGCTCGAAGTCCACAATTCCCTACCCCTTCTCGCTTTACAAGAAGCTACAAGAGACAGCTCCCTTAGTACTATGCCAGGTGATCTTAAAACCAAAGGAAGTCGGCTTGACATAGACTTGCACAGGTGACTCTGATTCTACATACTTACACATTTTAAAGTAACCAGGACAACTGAACAGGCCCAAACAGGTAGGTATGTGTTTATATATAAAATATAGCTAAATGTGGCTCTGAAATTGGACACACCTGAGTTTCACTCACCTCAGTCAATAAATGTCTACTGAATAGCCCCAATGTATCTGGCATGTTCTAGATGTTTGGAAAATGGCATCGAACAAATGAGTGGAGGGTGGGGGAGTAGAATCCTACCCTCATAGAACTTGTGTGTGTGTGTGTGTGTGTGTGTGTGTGTGTGTGTGTGTGTGTGTGTGTGTGTGTGTAGGGGAGTGGTGGCCAACAATAAGTAAATTATAAACTCTATTAGAAGGTGATGTAGGTCAAAATAAAGTTGGGTAAAGACATAAGGATGCATGTTCAGGGTAGGTCTCATTGAGAAGTGATATTTAGGTAGCTACTTGCAGGAGATGATGGAGTGGGTCATTTGGATGTCTGGGTGACACATGCTCTTGGACAAGCAACCCACTGGTCCTGAGGCCCTAAAACCTGAGGTGGCCAGTGTGGCTTGCGCAGAACAAGTGAGGCAGAGCGCAGTGGGCAGTGAGGTAAGAGGTATGTAACATAAGTTCTTGTAGGCCCGTATAAAGACCTTACTATTACTCCAGGTGAGAGAGAGGGAACCACTGCAGGGTTTGAGCAGAGCACTGACATGGTTGGGGGCAGGTTGGAAGCATGAGTGTGAAGATGTGTCAGGAGACCATTACCATAGTCCTGGAGAAACAGAATGGTAGCTTGAGCTCAGGTGTGTGTCCTGGCTCTATGCTTTGAGTACGATGTGCTACCTTGAACTAGTACCTTACTTAACCTTCCTGGGCCTCAACTTTCTTATCTCCAAAATGGGGCTAAGAATGCCTTTCTTATATACAACTGTTAAGGATCAAAGGAGAATTATGAAAGATGCTTAGCACGTAATAAATATACAGTGGACGTTAATGTTAGTAGACTGCAAGCTCCTTTTGAGTAGAGACCATGTCTTAATGTTCTTTATACCCTCCCCTTGCCCAATGCAATACTTTCAAAATCGAAGGTGTTTGATTATTTCATCAGTTTGAACACATCCATATACGATATCCACATTTGTGTCTCTACCACTGAGAACAGCAGTGATGTTGGGCACATGGTTGTAAAAGAAAAACTGGCACCTGAGACTCTTCAGACAAAGTCTACATTCATGCATCTACTGAGCAAGAACAAGCCTGTACCACGTATCCTGATGGTAATTACATATTTGCTATTTTATCAAGGACTCCTTATCATTTTGGGCACATGGAGCATCTTCCTGCATGTGTCCCTGCTCCCAGGACCTGGGCCTGAGTCTGGTTTTGTCTTGCAGTGGTGACTTCCTTCCAATCATCTGCTCTGGGTCAAGTCCACTTGGATTTGGTACAACTGGTAGCTCACTAGGAGCCCATGAACTGCCACTAAATGCAGGAGCAGCTCTGCAAGAGTCAATCTCAGTAACTAAAATAGGACTTTTAAAAAAAAAAGTAGCAGCAGTTAGGTCCCAAGGGAGGTGGAAAAGGTCTGCACCTCAAGTCTTTTAAAAATGACTAAATAGCTGCACCATTCAGTCCGGTAGCCACCAGCCACATATGGTTATTTAAATTTAAATTTAACTGAGAATGTATAACTTCCATTACACTAGCCACATTTCAAGTGCTCGCTAGCCACATCTGGCTAGTGACTACCGTACTGAAAGTACGGATACAGAACACTGCCATCATCACGGAAAGTTCTATCGGACAACGTCGGCCTACCGAGAACAATGAACGCAGGGAAACATCGGGCAGACACTGCCCAAGTGTGGGCCTGCCAGGTTCTTGTCTTCCCGTCTCTAATTCATAGTCCTTATTAATCAGCTCAGAGACAAACAATTGATCAGGTTCTAGAAAGTGGTCATAGAGAAGAGAGGAAACAGGAAGCCAGTTAAAAAAAAAATTGATGAAATTGTTCTCAAGTGCAGCTCGAGAGAAGACAGGTTGCCGTCCAGGAGGAATTCATCACGTCAAAGGCATCATTGGGCAGAACCACCTATGATTCGTGCCAATAAAACCGAACCTGAATCTAATCAAGCCTTCAGTGCGAACTTTCATTTAGTATTAGGAAGCAGAAAGGGGAGGAAGCCGCTGAATGACACCACAGGGAAACAAACAGCCAAATCCACAATGTGAGACATTGGACAAGACAACAGACTTCATTTCCCCAGTCAGTCAATGGTGGTGGCTAAAGGATGGGAGGGGGCCACTCTAGACTGAGAGAGACAGGGCAGCCACGTGTGATTTGAGGACCCTGTCTGGATACCAGTTTGAACAAAAATAATTTTCAGAAGATATTCTTGAGCTAATGAAGAAAATTCAGCTATGCAAATGCAACATTAGGTAACTCTAAAGAACGACTGATAACTTTGTTTTAATAGCATCATGGGAATGGTTACTTAAACTGCCCATCGTTTTTTAGAGATGTGTAATGCAACACAGGGGGGTGAAATGCCACAGTCCGGGATTTGCTTCCAAATAAAAACATAATCTACAAAACACCACCACTCATCCATTTTAAGTGAGTTAGGAGCTACGTTGCAGTTTTTATCGGGACTTTGGGGCACGGCTGATGCAGATGGGTAAGGGCTGGCAAAATCTAGTTTGGGGGAGCTTTGATTCACCTGCAGATGAGGCAGCAGGATTTTCTCTGGAACTCCGAATTACGGCAGGAAAGCCTTTCTGCGGTACTGTGTACCAGGCTTTACCAACCAGTTTCCTAAATGAGCTTCCTAGAGTGGTTTACACTGAAACCTTGTCCTGATAACTATGGATGCTGGGCTGAAATTGGTTATGTTTCATTGATGGTGGGAGTGAGACTTCCCTGAAAGGTAACTGGGCATTATCTATCAAAATTATAAAGCACATACCCTTAGACCCCACAGCCCCTCATATGTATGTTGAATGACATATGTACATGGAGATTTAATGCATCACACATTATAAGCAAAAGATTGAAACAACCTAAAGGTCCAACCATAGGGAGCTGATTAAATATAGTATAAACAGTATAGTACTATTTAGCCATAAAAATAATTAGGAAGCTCTTTGTGTATATGTTTAACACATTATGTGTGCGTGTGTGTGTATATATATATATACACAGCATAAACATGTTTATATACATATATAGCATGTTTAATACATTGTATAATTGACAAAATGGGAGAAAGACTATCTTCCCCCTTTTGCTTGCAGACATCTATAAAATATCTCTGGGGGGATACCCAAGAAACCCATATCCCTGTTTGCTCCACACGTCAGGAACGTGTGACTTTCACTGTCTATTCTCCTGGTTCTTTTGAATTTGGAACAATGCCAATGTATTATCTCAGAAAATAAATACATAAGATTTAAATTTGAAAAGTGAGGGTGAGTGGACCAAATTGTTTTTGTTTTTGCTAGATTCTGCGGAGAAGGATCTCCATAACCCCAAGGACAGGACAATAGGAGCTTCTCATTTACATCACAAGGGGGCCCAAACATGCTACATGGAGGGGTCGGGGTCTCTGCTGCTGTGGTTCTCTCTCAGGTGACTCCAGGACAGGAGAGACATGGCTTTCTTTCCCCTCTAGATTTCTATTAATATCACCTCCTCCCCCTCGCATCCACACAGCCCATCCCAGGGGCATCAAAGCAACACTTGGATCTTCTAACTGCAAAATTCATGTCAACATCAACACAGAGAAGAAAGCCAGCAAGACTGGAGCATGGGAAATGTTCCTTCCTAAGCTCAGTTTAGCTGGGCAGCTTTGGAGAAAGAACTCGATCCGTGAAGTGACGCAGGAAGTAACAATGAGTCACAGAAACCCAAAATGGGTATAGTTTTGTATAAAAGCAACTCATCCAATTCATACGCGTTCCTTGGGCATGATGTGGATTTTTATCTTTTGCTTCCAGAATTCCCCTTCAATATAGCTCTAATCTGAAGTCAACCTGAGCCTCTGCCAGGCATATTCTCATTTATCCCTTCATCCTTTGAGTCTCAGATATCATTTCCTCTGAGAAGCTTTCCCTGGTTGCCTTTCTACCTTACCCCACTGTCGTTGTCTACCCATCAGTCCATTCCCTTCAGACCACTTACTACTGTCTGAAATGGCTTTATTGCTGATGAATTCAGTTATGTATTTTCTGTCTTGTTCTTCCCATCACGAGAGCAAGGGGGTTGCCTGTTTTATTCATTTTTGTATCCTCGGCACCCAGGATAGTGTCTGGCACATAAAAGGTGCCCAATAAATATTTATTAAATGAAAAAAATTCTATTAGTATTTGAGATTTTTATAAGACTCTTCAGATTTTTTCCAGCTGAAGCCTGTGTAGAAAACAAATTTTCCCTGATAGAGAATTTCAGTTTGTGTCAACATATTGTTTCTGTTGACATCTTCCTGAAGCCTCATGGTAGGCTATTAACTAGCCTTGGGAGTTTTGTTGCATGCAAAAAAAACCTCCCAACTCCAGTCCCAAAATGTGTGGTGTGTGAGACTTCTACACCAGACAGTTACGTTTCAAGTTCAACACCACCCACGGAAAAGATAGCCTGCTGAGGAAAATGGTGGGGGGGGAGGTGGTGTAGGAGACAAAAATTAAACAAAAGACTATTTCTTTTCTCTTTACCATTACCATGACAGGAAAAGCCATGGGTGTTCAAAAAGCTAAAATATATACTCCAAATTTCTTTCCTTATGCCTCACTCTGTGGGGCTAACCAGTTAAAGGGCAACCAAGCCAATCTTCTCATTTTTTTTAAATAAATAATTTCTAAGAAATGCTGCAAAGGGGACAGAAACCACACATACACACACATGAGAAAGCAAGGCAATTATCCAACAGTGTTTAATGGGCTTCCGTAGTTAGGAGTAACAAAGGTGAAATATAAAGATTAAGGCAAATTCCTCTTTTATTTCCAATCTACTTATTTCAGTGTAATAGTAAGTAAGAGAAGAGTACAGCTTGAACCACAAATTCTCAATTTGTGGATTACATGGCAGCAATAGTTCTAAACTGGGGAGTCCTTGCAAACTTACAAACTAGAAAGAATGAGATGGAGGTGAACTTGAACTAGCTTCACATGCCACTCTAAGCAGCCAATCGTGGAGGCCATTTCCAAGTTTTGACACTTCCTGCTGTTTTGGCTTTTTGGTCTGTTACCTCAGCTCAGCCATCCTCACTACCCCTACTTCCGCCCCAGGTCCTGTCCTGGGTTCTGCATGCCCTCCTTTCCTTTAGTTGAACATTCTATGGGAATATAAAGAGAGCTTGTCCTGATATTTTATTATTTTTGTTATGTCTTATTTTCATTTGACAACTTTAAAACCAGAATCAAGGCTGACTTGAGGTGTCACACACTTTGCCTTCTGCGAGGATACAGAAGAACCTTCTGGAACTGGTCTGAATTTTGCTCCATGGCTTGGATAAATGAAATCCACCTGTGGGAATAGAGCTTTGAGGGCCACATAGATAATCAGTCCTCACTCTAAGCAGCGTGAGCAGTGCTTCTCTGCTCAATACAGGGAAGGGACACGCATGATAGGGCTTCTGTACCCTGAAACCTACTTCAGTCCTAGGGACGTTTGAGAAAGCCAACACTAGCCTCCTACCACGAGAGCCACTCCAAAAATCAACTTGAACACAGATTTCCTACCTTTGCTCTCCAAGAGCCCACAGAGGAAAAGCTGTCCCACAGGGGATTCAGAGACTCCCATGAGCTACTTGCAGCTCAGAGGAAGAGCCTCTGCCTTCTTCTAATACAGATGTCTACACTCTGCTGGGCTGCCAGACGCCGTCCCCAAATAGGAACAAACGAAAACCACAGAAGCCAGAGCCCCTTCTCATGAAACCTCAAATGCTTGCATCTTGGTATTAACCCAGATACTCCAATATTTGAAAGAAAATTTTAAAAACAAAACAAAAACAGTTCCACAAATTCCACCAAGCTCTGCAGACTGCATTTTTAATTAGCAGTGCAGTTTGGTTGAGGGATGAGTTGCTTTAGTTCCAATCACTTTGAGCAAGTGAGGTAACTTGCTCTGAGCAAGGTCTTTTTCATTCATAAAGTTAGGGATGGTAACACTATTGACTCATGAGAATGAAACAAGTTAAACCAGGCAGACACTGGTCCTAATGCCCGGCACAGAAGTTACAGCTCAGAAATGTTAGCTATTATTACGCCTCGCCTACTGCCTTATCTTTTACGCTTACAAGAAAGGTTAATGGGCATGCATAAAGTTACAAATTTCAAATTTCATGCATATTCCATTATTACTTATTTTACCACCTGGAAAAGCTCAAAATATTTAATTCTGCCCTTGAAGTAAGGACAATTTTCTAGACGCGACAGTCAGCTCAAAGAATCCAAGCCCCGTGATAGGCTGTACCACAATCCGGACAAAGACTCGGCACGTGTGTATAAACCCGGGTGCGTTCTGCACTGTGTGGGCTTGCAGCACGTGAGCCGTGAAGCCCCAAAAGCTGACTTCAGCGTGCCCATCCTCGCTCAGCTGATCTTGGTGGAGACGCTGACAACCGAGAAAGTACAGCAAGCAATCTTCTCCAGAAAGGAAGTAAAATGAGGAAATAACCCCGGGGGGGGGGGGGGGAGAGTGATGACACAACCCAACTCCTGGCCACTAGGATCACGCTTCAATAAAGCAAGAGGGGGATTACACTGTGAAAAGGACCCTTGCAAGTTCTAAATTCCGTTTTTCTAAAAATCTTACAAGGGGACCTAGGAATAAAGGCAGGAGCAAGAGTGCCGTGAAGGCATCAGCATATCGTCAAGTCTTCAGGCTCTCCCCTTGTCCTCAGTAAATCTTCCCTTTGGAGGTGGCCCAGATTCCCTGGAGGCCGCACGGGGCTTTAAGGTCACTGGCAAAGCGACTCAGTATCCCTGCCTAAGCCCAACGTCACGTTTCCACATTACAGAATATGATCCAGCTATTTAAAAATACTGTTTACAAAGGGTTTGCCATAACATTTTAATACAGGCATTTCTCCCTCATTAACTAAAGGAAAAAAATGGGTGCAGAACTGGATAGAGTCTGACCTCAACTGTGCAAAAAAAAAAAATCTAAAATGCTGTCATCAGTTGCCTCTGCATAACAGAACTAGGGGTGGGTTTTTTTCTGTTTTCTCCTCACCCCCTGTTACTTTGTAACTTTCTCTAGGAACATGTATTACTTTTGTGATAAGAAAAAATTATTTAAATAACCTGAGGTTTAAAACTGCACCAAACTATGCTAAAATTCCATGAGGTTTTTCAGAGACTTAAGTCAGAGTGTGTGTGTGAGTGTGAGTGTGTGTGTGTGTAGTGGTAAAAAAAACAAAAACAAAAACAAAAAACCAGCAATTGGCCCCCAACTGCTGCTTCCTGTCCCTCATCCAACCAGGCTTATATTACAGTGCTTGGCGTCTGTCAGAATGCTGCCAACTCTTGATCACTGGGATACTGATGAGTCAGGCTGTGGGTGATCCAAGCCTTCTTTCTTCTCCTGCTCCCACAGGCTGCCTTGGGTTGGGTTTTGTTTTTCGTTGCTCATTAGTACCTCCACTCTGTGGCTTAAGAAGCCAAGCTTGTGTCTATCAATGTTCATCTTTTCTAACAGTTCTGGTGACAAGTCTGGCGAGGGAGAAGCTTGAAGTATTTGAATAAAGGGATTCGGGGATTATCTGTGCCTTCCCAATCATCGACACAATCCTGGGGCTTGGGACTCTGGGTAATTTCACAGGCTGCCTCCAAGAATCTGCACACAGGATACATGGGGAAGGCTTGGGAATTACTGGGCTGGTCTAGGGAGCCTGGTGGGGCCAAGTCAGTTCAGATTTTTCCCTCACAACTTCCTCCTGAGGGAAGGGACCTTCCTGAGTGAAGCTGGGAGCAGGGCTTAGCTCCCAGGAAGTTTTCATGCCATTCAGGTATCCCTTCAGTCAGATGGTCTGCCTCCTTCTAGAGCTGGGATTCTTCCCAGAGCTTCTAAAAACCCTGACTGACAGCCTAGGAGCATGGGTTCCACTGCCACCACCCCTCCATGGATCCCTATCAACATGCTTCCCATTCTCCCCAGGGAACCCTCAGACAGTGGTTGGGGCAGAGATTACAAACTCAGTGTAGCTCAGGGGATATTAGTGCAGACTCTGGAGTCACACCAGGTTCAAATCTCTGCTCTGCCCTGTGTATCTTGGGCAAAACATCCGTGTTCTCTGGGCCTCCCTTCCCTTATCGGTAAAACGGGCCTAGTCTATAACTACCTCACAGCGTCATGGATTGGACGGAATTAGCTAGAACACGTAGAGTGACAGGCACAAGGGAAACAATGCACAAATGTCCGCAGTCACAAAATAAACCCAAAAACCAACCTGCCCATGTTATTTGGATTCTGAAACCAAGGTGGCAGGGACAGCTTAGGAAGGCGTAGCCCACACAGACACTGAGGAAAGCCACGCTTCAGTCAGCTACCTCTCTCTCGGCAGCTCGAGGGCCCCAGCCGTCTGGCGCCACAAACCGTCACTGCAAACTGGCCAGCTACACACCACCTCCTGGGGGGAGCCAACAGGACGGGCGAAACCAGGCCGTCCCCCAGGGAACAATCGACAGCCGAGGTTCCTTCACCTCCAATTTACCATGTAGCCATTTGTTTGGCTCAGCTTTGGGGAAACTGTGTTCTTGTCACAAAACTCATGAGGAATATCCTCAATCTGAAGAGATAATTGGCGAGGAGGCCCGGGAAGGATTGATGGCCACTTCCTCGGTCAGGTGAAATGGGCCCAATCTGCCTGAGCCACGGATGTCACCGCACGGCTCCAAGCGACTTGTGTAGAATGACTGATGGGTGTTTACCTTTCCCGAGGAAATCAGGCTAATGCAACAGGAAAGATGATCAATGTATATTTTAAAAGAATGTGTATACAAACAAACTCCCTCCCATATGTTACTGGGTTTCCTCCAAAGAAAACAGATTAAATCAAATGCCTACCAGACACGGAACGTTGTATTAGGCTGTGGGGATTCAGGACCCCCTTCTCGAGAAGCTTAAAAAATCAAGTTGGGGAGACAAGACAAACATGAGTGAAAAGGTTGGGCATCAAAACAAGATATTTGTAATGAGCCAAAAGAATGAGACGGCTAATGAGTATTTCAGAGGAGGGGAAAACATGATCACTCTGGGCTTCGGAGGCCTCAAAGACGAGGGGGAGCGTGAGCTGAGCCAAAGCACAGGTACGTAGGATTCAGTAGAGGAAAAAAAGCCATCCCGGAATGGGGCACAGGGTGAACAAAGGTGGGGGGGCCTGGACTACACAAGGCACATCAGGCGGACAAGCAAATAGGTTTTGGCTAGAGTGGGGGCTAAGTGCACGGCAGATGGAATTAGAGACCTTCAGGAGAGAAAGGGGTTTTCTGGGTTGTCTAGCACAATCTCCTTTTACAGATGAGGACAGGGAAGCTCAGAGAGGTTAGGCGATTCATCTACAGTCACACAGCTAGTGGTCGATGGGAGATCAGTTGAGAAATCAAATCTATTTGTACTCAATTTAGAATCTGAGCTGACAGTAAATCAACTGGCCACCGGAAGGCAGAGGAACATCAGCCTAAGGTGACAGAAACCGCGCCGTTCCCAGCCACGAATGTTGACGGAGGCCACAGGAGGTGTTCAATAAACACTTGCTGATGAAATTGAGAGGCTGGCCGCTCTATCACTTCAGACAAGTCATTAGGTATCCCTGAGTTTATTTTCTCCCCCTCCCACTGCCTCCCCGCCCCCCAGTGAATAAAAATCCCAACTCGACCAGTGGTATACCCATACAGTGGGGAAAAAATAGTCATCCGAGATAAAAGTCAGGGGGAGTCTCAGAGGATTTCAGGTCTCTAACCTCTCCATGGTGTGGGCACAAAAGGCAGAAAACAAAACCCCTCCGTGGGTGGCAAGTAGGCTGGAGGGAAGGAACACCTGTTTTTTCCTACTTTTCAAGCCTTATGATCCCTCATCTGTTTCAAGTTGTGAGAAATCAGGTGCATTGTACATTTCCATTACAAAGGAGATACGAACCGAAAGGTTAAATGTCTTAAGAAGGTGGTCTGAGGGACGGGGAGGGCCAGACCCCCATTTACCTCCCTGAGGCAGCTCATGAGTAAGGGAGGGAGGATAACTTGCACGCTCCTGGGAAGCGAGACGGCTGGAGTTTCATTACACAGTTAAGGAGGCCATCACATATACAGATTTCCAGAAACCTCTTTGTGGTCATTTCTCAGGGTCTCTGAGCAGTTCACAAAGCAATTGGTATGATCTCGTGTATAACCCAGAAACAATAAAAATAAATAAATTTAAAAGCACAAAATGGATCACTATGAAAATTGACATTGAAGAAGGCACAGAAAACCAACCTTAAGTAACTGGCCATCTCCAGTCCCCAAGAACAAAACAGTCCTGTTCATTACCACGGTGCCATAAACGGATGTCAGGTCGGAATGGATCAAGGTAGATGAGGCGATTGGTTGGACTCTCTCAGGTTGCTCCCCTTCTTTCTGAACATGCACACAAACGCACAAATGGAAAAAAGATCATTTTTAACAACAGTAATCGCTCATGCCCACCTAGGAAGGATCCTCCTTGAGCCCCAAATACATTTTCTTAGACAAGATCCCGAGGAGCAACCGCTTAGCCCCTTTATCTGCAGGATCACCACGCTTGCCCAGCCCATGGAAAGCCATTTGTTTACTACATATTAACATGTATTGATTGCCAGCAGTGAGCTAGCCATCCACTTAACACTCCCCCAGCTGATATATGAAACCGAGTTCCACTTTATTGCCAAGAAAGAGCCCACTGCTGAATTGGGAGGGAGACAATCTCATGCTTGGCGGTTTGCACGATCCTGCTGCAAATTATTTCAGCTAGGGATTGGCTCCTGTGAGGTTAAACAAGCCACTTCCCAAGATGTGAGGCAGACCGTCCTATTGGGTGTGATGGCAGAGAGGAGGGACTGCGGATTTACCAGACTGATGCAATGCAAAGCCCAAAGACAGGGTAATTAATTCAGAGGTAAAAAGGGAAAGATATAGTCATGGCTGGTGGGTTAGGACAGAACCACAGAGCTAAAGAGGAACTAAGCACAAGGCCTGGATGTGGTGCTGATGCTCTTGAAGAAGAAACATAAAGCTCAACTTCCAACCCAAAGGCATTTCAATGGTCGGCAGTATTGAGCACATATAATCACATGCTTGCTCCCGATCATTAGATAAAAGCCCCTCTTAAACCCAGGGCAGAGCGAGTGTCGACCAAAATGTCTTGGTCTTTCTTGGTTCAAGGCATGAAGAGCTTCACGCTGCTTCCTGCCTTCAACAACAGGAAACTGAGTTTGTTACACAAATCTCTGGAAGATACGGAGCTAGAGAGAGCTGTTGCTGTCTGCAGCTACTCAGTACAGTGTGATAGCATACTTTATCTGCCAGAGCTCAGTTCCCAATCGTACTCAGGTTTCCAAACTCACATTTAAGTCTTAGCCAATGGGAGAGCCAGTAAACTCCAGTAAGCCTCACTGGAACTCTTAAAATTGTCCTGTTTGGGGACAGGGGAGGTGTGCAGGCAGAGGCTAAGACTTATTAACTTCATTATATTATTGCTGACAGTGTTTATGTCTTTCAATTTATGTCTTATTAAACATTCATTATTTTTAAACCCACCAAGTTTCATTAACATCTGAAGTAAATGGATTCATGGACTAAATTGATTCCTAAAGGCTTTAAAGTGCCGTCTATATTTCTTTGTTGAGGTTGCGCAGGGAAGAAAAGATAAGCTAGCAAGGATTTCTCCAATGCCATGATCACTTTTCAAGGGAAAGATGTCATAACCTAAGAGAAAGTGACTTATTTGCATAAAATATTCCATAGTGAACTCAGTTTAAGAAGATTTTTGGAAAGCCCATTAGAGACTATTTTTTTTCCTGTTAGATACTTTACATGCAGTCGGGGAAAATGAGGAACTGTCCTGTTAAAATTGAAGTTAAGAAGAAAAAATCTGGGGCGTCTGTGTTCGGCTCAGGTCATGATCCCAGGGTCATGGGATCAAGCCCCGCATCGGGCTCCATGCTAGGCTGGAAGCCTGCTTCTCCCTCTCCCACTCCCCCTGCTTGTGTTCCTGCTCTCGCTATCTCTCTCTCTCTGTCAAATAAATAAAATCTTTAAAAAAAAAAAAAAGAAGTAAAAATCTCTGTGGGTCTGAGAACCAGAACAATAGATCACTGTTTAGATAAGGATGCCTCATGACTATGAGCAGAAAGAGAAAAATCGGGTGACCTTTAGACTGAAAAAAATAATAAAACCACACCACACATCTTGCTTTAAAATAAAACCAGAATTGTTCAAACTTAAGATCAGCTGACCATGCCTACTACTCTTATTAAATATTTGAGCATTACAGAAAGGCTAACTCAGAGAATTGGGTGTCATCTGTCTGGGCATCTGGAATGTTCTAATACTGCTATCTTTGACTGGAAGACTCCATTCTCCCTCATCTCACGGCACAGAAAAAGTTATGGCTATAGATGGTTGATTATTCATCCACGAGGACCAAATGGGACCGTGTACGCCTACCTCTGGCATACAATAGGTGCCTAATAAGTGTAGCCATTCTGATTAGCCAAGAACCATGACATCACAGGGAGCCTTTGCTGAGGCTGGATGAGATATTCTGTTTGTGATATTCTGCTTAGAGCAAAAAAACAAAAACAAAAACAAAAGAAACCCCAAACAAAAGAAACCAAAAAAAACCAAAAGTGTCTCAAAAGCTATAGCACAAGGACAAAAATTGCTTCCAAATTACCATGCCATCTTTTTCAGCATCCTTCCCTGACTTCTGACCATTCCTTAATTGTAGTTTTCCAGATTAAGTCCTGGATCAGTAGCTCAGGTAAGTAGCAGAGCCGTGAAATCAACAGCCCTGAACTTGGGAGCTAGCGGCATAAACAAACCTCCTGGATCTAGGCGGTCAGACAGCTTAGGTCTGCATTCAAGTTCAGTTCTCACCCACTGGCTGACGGGGGCAATTTATGTAACCCTGTTGGGGGTTGGCTTCCTCATTCGTGAATAAGGCTCATGATTAAGCCTGGTTGGTAGGAGGGTTATGAAGAAGAGACTGTAGTGATAGTAATACTAACATGCTGATACATGCGAGCTGGTACTTATCGTGTGCTACTTGGAGTATTTTATCACCTTACCTAATCCTGGCTCTGTCACTTCCACTTTGTGCACATTATTTAACCTCTCTGTGACTCCCCTACACAATGGAAGTGATGATAATGACTGAGTAGGCAAGCCCCAGTGAAGCTTAGCCTGCTCTCAGTGTTTGGCGCACAGAAATACACGATCCATATTTGTTTTCATTACCTCATTTTAAAACACCAACAGTTGCTGCCATACTTGTGGCAGTTATTCCCACCTTCTTTGCCACGAGAACCCTGATTTTGTCCAGGTAACCTGGGAAACCATGATTGGTCTAAGCCACACAGTAATCCCATTCCCCACTGCCAGGTATTTGCTTTCCTGCTCCTTTGAGCTCTGGGTAGCCATGTGGTCCAGTTTGGGCCAGTGAGATGGAAATTCACTGGAGGGGCTTCTGAGAATAAATCTCCTCCAAGATAAGAAGTGGCTCTTGAGAGAAGCCTGTCTGCCCTCTCCCCTCACGTGCTCCCTTTGAAATCCGCTGTGTGAGGCTACCATGCACAGAGAGGTGGTGGCCATTTTCCTCCCATGAAATTCAAGACGGAGGATGAAAATCAACATGCTAAAATCGGTGCATGGGAAAAGAAAGGCTCTAGGTTCTTGAGGACACCATGGAGCACAGCTTCCAACCTTTAAACGTTTACTAACAACAGATGTTATGATTTAAGTTGCTGTTGAATGGGTTTTCTGTTACTTGCAACCAAAAGCAAGTCGCTGCAAGAAATGAGAGTCATGTTGGACATGACACCAGACTCGCTTTTCCTCAGCTACGAGGGACCAAGGACTGGCTAAGCGCTTGTTCCTCTCACCGTGGAGGACCTTGTCCACAGTCAGGATTGTATAGCCAATTACAACAGCGAGCCTGGAAGAAAATAGGAAAGAGCCATTCTGGACCTCACGTAAACTCCAAGGGCTGCTCTGGCTGAATGGAAATGGATTCTTTTGTGCTAGAAACACACAGAAATGGACAAGTCCCTGTGAATGGAAAAAGGGGCCCTCTGAGTGGCTTTCCTACGCTCATTTCAGCAAATGAAAACAAAAGAAAGACAGCCTTCAGAGAAACCTCCTCACAAAAGTGAAGTTAATACCTAGGGAGTCAAGCCGAAAAAAGGGGTGAAATGGGCAGTCGGCCCCCTGTGTCCAGAGATTATTCTTACTCTTTCTTTTTTGGCCTATTTTCCTCTCTTGCCCTTCTCTCCCCTTAGGGCATAATCGCTAATGTTGCTCTCAGCCTATTCTGTCTAGTTTATTATGTGTAATTTATTTCTGAATCCCAGCCTCTGCTTGTTCGTCTGCGTATAACAAGGTTAATGCCTTGTAATGATGCTTTTGCCAGTTCTGCCTTTCATGACAAAATCCAATCTTGATTTAGCTCTAAACCTTGTCTCCCCTTTGGGCTTTCTTGGTTCCCTCAGAGTTGTCATTCTGCTTCTCCTGCCTGCCATGTCTAACCATAGCGTCACACCTACACCTTAGCCCTAAGAGGGAAAGTTTTCTCAGTTTGAGGGAAAAAGCCACCTGGTCTCAAGGCTACTGAGAAGGGTGAGCGCTGGTGTGCATGTGTGTGTGGGAGTGCGTATGGGAGTGGTGGCCTATCGCAAGGGGAAACAGCTTGACATCCTTGCAGCACCCTTATACGACCTTTCATCGACAACAAACACTTCCAGTGCACAACTCCAGGGGGCTCCGGTCATGTATTCTAGGGTGAACGGCACCCTCCGGAGCTGAGTAGCACTGTGGCCCTGCTCCCGCCATGCAAAAGATGGCCTGGCTCATCAAGGCCTTATGCAGGGTGTTCACAGCCCCGCTTTAGCTATTAGGGGAACAGCAGGAGGAAACGTGCACAACAGTGGGACCTTAAGTGGTAGGGACCCAGCAAGAGTCAAGTCTTCTACTCCCAAGGTGCTAAAAAGACTCCCTCATTTGGTTTTTCCAGGAAAGGTACCAACTGGGGGCCTATTAACTACTGACACCTTGATGAAATGCCTCTTGGGCAATTACTTTTGTATTCTGCTCTCCTTTGGCATATACTTATTTTGAAACAGTTTCTTCACCATTTCCTATGACTTACCAGGGGTCCACGTGCAGTTGGGAAACCTCAGTTGGAGCCCTACACTCAAGACCTGTCTGTGAACATGTACGCACACACACCCATTCTGTCCCCTATAGGCTGCTTGATTTTGATAAGTCTCTGAACCTCAATGGACTATAAATCTATAAAATGGACCTAATAATATATATGCCCTGCTTATTAGCATTGTTGTGAGGCTCAAATGAAACCATGTGTGTGAAAATAAGTAGAAAACTATCTTTATTAAGCTAGAGAGATGGAAAGAACAATTTTTCACCCAAGTTAGTGATTTCATTAGCCATTAAGGCTCCTGTTGCTTCTCTTTATTCTTCTGGAGTATATAACATTGCTTGGGTTCTAAGTTTATGGCATCTCTCTGATCATCTGAAGGAAGAATTTACCCTGGAGACTCAAATGATCAAAAGGAAAAGTTCAAAGTGTGCACAAGGGGTGGAGAAGTGAAGTTCAGGGACACGGCTGGGCAGCATATACCCCGGCAGGCATCAGGCAGCTTGCAGTGAAACCACAGGAAACAGAGTCAAGTTTGAATTTTGCCTGTTCCCACTTGCTCTTCTACCTTCTCTCCTCCCTCCAAACCCCTCAGTGTCCTTCAGCCTCGAAGCCCTACCCACCACCAAAGTCCCACTCTCCAAGATTTATCCTTCCTTCTTCCGGCTTTACACCCTTTCCCCCATCAAAATCTCCATCTGCTCCTTGAGGCTAATTTCAGTCAATTAGTTATGAAAAGAACCTGACTCAAATAATCCACAAAAAGATGAATGGCTGACAGCGTGGGGAGAAAAAAAAAACCAACGCATTTTTCTACATTCTTACAGTTGAAAAGCTCTCAGTCCACCAATGTTTTCCCATGAGGAAGCTGCTTGCATTCTAGATGGGATATTTCTTTATCATGGGAGCTGTCCTGCGTGATACAGGACTTTTAGCATCCTGACCCCTGTCCATAAAATGTCAGTAGTGCCCCATCCTGTCATTTGATTAAGTATGAAAGCTCCTTCCCCCACATCTCTACATACCAAGTAAATGGCCTCCTCCTTCCTGAGAACCACTGGAATCTATCACAAGGTTTCAGAATTGCTGGAAAACGATTATCTAGATGTTTCTTGCCTCCAGCCCTGTTCCTCCCTAGTCTTCCCCATCATGATGAAAGGTACCACCAATCACCCTAGCTCCTCTCTTTCTGTCACTCCCCACAGCCATATATGAAAAATCTCAGCTGGATTTGCCAAAAGTCTTGCCTGTCTTCTCCATCTCCACAGCCAGCGTCCAGGCTAAGCACCCTCCATCTCTCTCCTGATCTACTGCAAGAGCCTCCTGATCTCTCCCTTTCAACCTACAATCTTTCTCCAACTAGCAGTCAGAGTGAGCCTTTAAAATATAAAACAAGTGATGTTACTCCCTTGCCTAAAGTTCTTTACCACCTTCCCCTCACACTTCAAACTAAATCCAAATGTCTCCCCAAATCCTACTTGAGCTCATCCCTGCTGACTTCTTCACATTTATTCCCACCACTCCTCTCTTCCATTCCACTTCAGTTCCCACAGTGACTGTCTTTCAGACTTTTTAACATGTTACCATATTTCTGCCTCAGGGCCTTTGCACATGCTATTTCTAGTTCCCCTTGTAGGCTGGATCTTTCTAATCTTTCAGGTTTCGAATTCAATGTCACCTCCTCACATTGTATGTAACTATGTAACTAGAGACCTTTCCATCCCTACTCCAGTTATTATGAATCATAGCACTCCACTTTTCCCTTCAAGATTGTTTTACAATTTTATTTATTCTCTGTCTCCTGGTAGACTCCAAGCTCTAACAATCATTTATCTGATTCTGCACTTTGAAGGCAGCATATACCTAGGCATCTGATATGTAGTAGGTTGTCAATATATGTTTATTGAATGCATGAATAAATACGTGGATCAATGTTTGAATTCTTTCAGTCAATATCTTATCAAGCAACCTTGGTACATTGCTAAGTAGATCTAATCAATACCGAGTTCTGCAGTTGAGCCAAAATTTGTCCTTGTAAACTCTGGACCTTGGTTCTGCCTTAGGGAGCAATACTAAATTACCCCACACCTCTTACTACCATGCATCTTGGCCTTCTCCAAATTTTATATCCATAGTTCATGCACGAGTTGTAAGAGAAAGTTTCTGGGTCTCTTGCCTTCTCAGTCCATAGGCAGTCGGCAGAGTCAGTTTACTGAAAATATGGCCCTACCATGTGAACAAAGTACTTTAGGTTGTTCTCTGACCAAAAAAAAGAGATAATAGTAATAATAATTGGACTGGTTTTTCATGATTAGAATAGCATAATTTATGAACATGGCCTCACATTGGGTTAACTCTTTAAAATAAAAATAGCATAATAGTAGCATGGAAGAATAGAAAGAACAAGAGATTTAGAGTTTAAAAATGTGGGTTCAAGTTCAAGCTCTATCACTTATGAGTTATGAGTCTTTAGGCAGATCATTTAACGTGTCTGAGCCTTCTCTCCATCCTGAAATGAATGGTTTGAGTAGGGGTTCCATTGGCATCCACAGTTCATGGATAGAATTCAGGGATAAAAAAAAATAAACTTACAGCTGAGCCTTGAACAGCACAGGTGTTGGGGTGCCAACCCCTTGTGCCAATGAAAATCTGTGTATAACTTTTGACTCCCCCAAAACTTAACAACTAATAACCTGTTGACCCAAAGCCTTACCAATTAACACATATTTTGTATGTTGTGTGTATTATATACTGTATTAAGATAAAGTAAGCTAGAGCAAAGAAAATGTTATTAAGAAAATCATAAGGAAAATACATTTACAGTACTGTATTTATCAAAAAAAATCCAAGTGGACCTGCACAGTTCAAACCCGTGTTGTTAAAGGGTCAACTATATTTTAGCTAACTTCAACGGAAATTTAGCATTTTCTTTAATTATGAATGCAGGACACAGTAGTATTAACTGAACCTGTGACTTTGTCACCAAAAGAAATCAGATATATCATTTTATAGTTGTTCAGATATCTCAAAATATCATTTATGCTCATCTCTACTTTGAAATTACGGGAGTTCCTGCTGCTAGATCCTGCAATGTAACGTGCTAAGATATATTACTCCATCTCAGGGCACCTGGGTGGCTCAGTCGGTTGAACGTCCAACTCTTGGTTTTGGCTTAGGTCACGATCTCATGGGTCATGATCTTATGGGTCATGAGATCGAGTCCCACGACTGGCTTCTAGCTCAGCGGGGAGACTGCTTGGAGATTCTCTCCCTCGGCCCCTCCCCCCACTCACGCATGCATGCTCTCTTTCTCTCTCAAATCAATCAAGCAATCTTTTTACTATATCTCAAATTGAAAAGCAATTTGATATATCTTTGCATCCATATCACTGGTTCATTTTATAATTCTGTTTTTATTTTGTGCACCTAAAACCATTCTTCTGAGAAGGATCTATAGGCTCCACAGAAGTCCACAGCACGAGGGCTCCACGGGGGTGGGAGCCCTAGGGGGAGAGGACACAGAGATACTGCTGCCCACATTAGTCTGCCCACATTAGTCTGACCTACAACCTCTGGCTGCTCGCGGGCCATGTACCCCTCCTGTTGCCTCAGAGAAGCAAGGCTCAGCACTTGGAATCCAATTCTTAAGATTGGTCACTGATGAAAAAGGAGCCTCGGGAAGATGTCAATGAGCAATGATTAGGAACAGCTGGTGTGTTTGAGAAACTGCTTCTCAAGCGGACTCTTCCAAGACCAGGTGGGGGTCGGGGAGGGGGGGTGATAGAGGAACAACAAGGAATCGGGCTTCATTCCCTCACAGGGAAATGCCCTTCCCTCTGGGCTACCTGGCTTCCTATCAACATAGCTCCAGTGTCGCCCCTTCTTGGAAGCTCTCAGGTCACTGTGCTAGAATCACAATCTTCTCCACGAAATGGAGAACACCTTTTCCATTTGACAAATGTTTATTGAGGGCCCACTAGGTGTGAGACCGTCTTATGACGACAGACCTGGCCACTCCCCTCAAGGCACATCCAGCTTTTCTCCTGCTTCCTCCAGGGCCCACCTCCCATCCACTCCCCACAGAACCTCATTATCAGGGACGCAATGCCCATCATTTCACTTCCCTTCCAAGGCTCCTCTGTGCTTTAGGAATAAAACATCCGCTCCTTCCCACAGCCTGCGAGGCCTACAGGATCTAGCTATTGCTGCATTCTCCAACCTCCTCGCCCAATGCTCTTCCCTCACCACCTCCCCAGTGCTCAGCCACGCTTACCTCGTTCCCCTGTGAGCCCCTGCACTTGTGCAGCGTGCAAGGAGTGCTCGTGTCCCAGTTCCCCATGGGGACATCTACAACCATCCTTTCTCCTTTTCCCGGTGTCAACTCAACCTTCTTAAAGAGAGCCTTCCCCAGCACCTACTAAGCTCATTTGCAGTCCCAACCTCAGCCTGTACCTCTGGTTCCCCATCTGTGAAATGGAAGTAGCAGTATTACCCACCCCATAAAGTGCGGTGAGGATTAAATGAGTTAATGTTGGTAAAGTGCTTAGAACACCACTTGGTACACAGTAGGTGCTCCATAAATGCTAGCTATCATTTCAATATAAAAATAGCTTCTTTATTCGCTACATGTTGTCTCTTCTATTTACCACTGACAGAAATATTTTTGTACAGTGCTCGGCATGTAATAGAAACTCAAGAAATTGTTCCTTTGAACTGGTGAGCATCCTTCTAATCAGCTGTTTTGCCTCTCCATTCTTCTGAGCGATCGCTCTAGAACACCATCAGATCGCGTCTGCATATCGCCCTGCTCTTGTCCTCCATCAGCCATGGCTATGGTTTTCACACCCTGTCTGGCAGAATCCTAGAAGTTCCTCTGAGATGCCTCAGGGACAGGCAGGGGTGGGGAGGGCCATGCCACAGGGTTCTGGGAACCTCCTAACCCCTGTCGCCCTCTGTGTCCCAGCGCTTGGCCGTGGTCTCACCCAGAGCAGCAGGTCAATGGTGATCTACTAACCTTTCTCTCATACGGAGCTCCTGGTTAAGACTGATTGTAAGGACCAGGTCTGGAAGGTCTGAAAGCGACTGGCCATCAGGATAAAATCCAGCCGCCTTTGCCTGTCTCATTAAGCCTGGGGCCATCTGGCCCTGCATGCTCATTTCTGGACGCTTCCCAGCCAGGGTGAGCTACCTGCGGTTCACAAGCTTATTCAACGTCCCGCCTGCGCGCAAGCTGTCCCCTCTCTCTGGAACTCCCTTCCTTGCCTCCTCCACATGGCTTCGAGACACAGCTCCACAGCTCCAACATCACCTCCCCGAAGCCTCCGAGATCTTTCCAGGCTGAGTCTGACACTCCACCTAAGGGCTTCCACAGCATCTTTTTGCTACCTCTCACCATGTCTCCTGGCATTGTATGGGCTTGCTTTACTCTCCCTCTTGCCATCAGGGCAGGATGGGCGACTCCCACCTGTGGGCCAAATCTGGCTGCCGCCTGTTTGGGTTTTGGTTTTTTTTTTTTTTTTTTGAATGGCCCAGGAGCTAAGAATAGTTTTTACATTTTTAAATGTCTGGGAAGAAAAATGAAAAGGATATTTCATAAGTGGAAATTATGTGAAATTCAGATTTCAGTGCACATAAGGTTTTATTAGAACACTGTCCCATTTGCTCATTTATGTATCGTCTACGGTTGCTTTCTCACTATAGTAGCAGAGCTGAGCAAATGCAACAGAGACTGTAAATGGCATGCATAGCCTAAGATATCGATGATCTGACCTTTACAGGAAAGGTCTGGTGACATCTGCATGAGAGCATTGGCCAGGGGAGTGAGACTGGGATTCCTGGGGTCAAATCCTCATCATAACTCCTCCAAGGAAAACAGTATCTATAACTATTAGGTAGACAAACCAATATAAAACTTAACCACAGACTGTGAGGTAAAAGGTCACAATTCGATTTAGTTTTGTGACAGTATAAAAATTAGCATTTTCACCAAAACAGAAAACTAAGACTAAAAGAACCCCACTATGAGCACATTTCATAAAAAGCAAAACAAAAAACTTAATACTACCATGCTCCTACAAACAGGTTAGACGCATAACGCCTACAAATTGCCCCCCCCCCCCGCAACAAGCAGACTTTGGGATTCCTCAGAGCAGGCCTCAGTCTTTATCACCCACGTACCACCACATGTTCGGGGCACACAGAGAACATCAAGAAGCTTAAAGGGAGGTAGAGATGGTACCGTGCTACTGTAGTCAGCATGGTGGTCACAGTGGGGCTCTTCACCATTCCATTCTCAGGGAAACTGCCCACTGCACCTTCTGGGGGCCATGTTGACCCCCCCCTTCTTCTGATTGGGCCAGGCAACCTGCCCCAAGGACAAGAAATCCCTACCCTGAACTAGGGCTCTAATCTGGTGTGAAAAGGTGAGTTGGACCCAATGCTATCTCTTTCTTGGTAATTTGAATAAATAATACAAATTGTTGTTGCCAGTGGATAGCCAATGCAGAAGGTTAAGTGCTGTTGAGAGGTAGAGTGGATATCAAAGCAGGCTGCAGTATTCAGGTGGAGGGTTTGAGGGGCAGATGTTTGAGGAAGAAGAGGCCATTGGATGGCAGGACAGAGGGGAAGTAGCCATGCTAAGTCATGTTGACAGTGAAACCTTAGAATGAGTATCTATTACTTCCTGCTGCTGAGCTTCTTCGAGCTGCCTTGGGTCCAGAACCTCCTTCCAATTCCATATCAAGGAAGCTTCATCCTATTACTATTAATAATCCTGATGGTGAGAATAGTAAATACATACATAGCATTTACTATGGGTCAGGTAGTGTTTACCCAAGACCTATTAACTCCTTAATCCAGACAATAATCCTATGAAGCAAATAGGATGCCTATTTATAGATGAAGAAACTGAGACACAGAAAGTTTAAGTAATTTGCTCAAGGTCCCACAACTCGTACATGGCAGCTTTGGTCCCAGTTGACCTGGCTCTGGAGTCTGTCCTGTAACCACTACACAGTCCTGCTCCTATTCCCAGATTTCCATGGAATTCCACCAGTTCTTTCCACTAAGACCTCCACCCCCTGATTTGAGCTTGCTCCAGTAGATGTTTGTTTCATGTAACCAACTGTGCCTAAGATAGAAATTCGGATGAGGACTGATGCTCTAAAGAGTAGATCCTCAGAGAATTTCAACATGTGGAGCTGGTTCTGATGTACAGGAGGGTAGAAGACTCTGGAAATCCCCCCCCCAATCCTGGAATGAATTGCAAATAGACTGCTGTATACAAGAGTGGAAGAGCTCATTAAACTGTGACCTTTAGGTTCTTGAGACTCAGACTACAAGCTCAAAAACGGAAAGGCTTTAGAAGGTTTTCTAGGTATTTGCTTTGAGCAATTAGAAGAGTATAAGGAGTATAACAGACATGAAAAGATGCTCAACATCAGTCATCAGGGAAATGCAAATCAAAACCACAATGAGGTATCACCTCACACCTGTCAGAATGGCTAAAATCAACACAAGAAACAACAGGTGTTGGTGAGGATGTGGAGAAAAAGGAACCCTCCTACACTGTTGGTGGGAATGCAAACTGGTGCAGCCACTCTGGAAAACAGTATGGAGGTCCCTCAAAAAGTTAAAAATAGAATTGCCATAGAATCCAGTAATTCCACTGGAATACTGGGTATTTACCCAAAGAAAATGAAAATACTACCCACTCAGTTTCTGATTTAGTAAGTCTGATGTGGGGCCTAAGAATGTGCATTTCTTACAAGTTCCCAAGCGATGCTGATCTGATACGCTTTGAGAACCATTGGCCTACAGCATAAAGCCCTTTCCTCCTGTCACTGAAAAGCATGATCATGCATGTTAGGAAATTATACCATGGAAATTCCAACCATGCTGGGTTTCTATGGCCAAAGTTAACTCCCAGATTGGTAAGACCAGAAGCCTGATTCTTCCAATAAATGGGGATTTCTGGGAAGAGCTGGAGGGATGGAGGATACCTGATAGCCTGGGACTCAGGAAGAAAGAGGTCCTGGCACATCGGACATTAAGAAAAAGCCAATGGTTAAGGGGGTATGAAGTGGCCAGACTCAGGAAAATGTTGCCATTAAGCACAGGAAACATTTCCAACGTGATGCTCTAAGACCTTGCATTTATTCATTCCACAAATATTTCTCAAGTCCCAACTATGCACCAGGTACTGTACTAGGTACTCTGCGTTCAACAAAGAACAAAATGTTATTGGTTCCTGACCTTCTGGGGCTTGCCTTTTAATTGTTGCTGCTAACAAAGACAAGAGGGCCTATAACCCAGACTTAACAGGCTGAGACCTCCGGATTCAGGACATGCGCTAGGTTGTGTCCAAGAAGAAAGACTGGGAGCAGCCCCTTGAGGCCTTGTTGGTCTCCCTGAGGTCATCTGTGAGCCTTAATATAAAGAATGTCAAAACAGTCCAAAAGTTGACAGCTGAGGAGCTAAAACCCTCTTAGAGTCTGAACTTTCGGTTGTACAGTCTGCAAATCGAGAAACTCCGTTCACAGTCATGGATTCTCTGCTCTATCATGTCTACTGTCCGCAAACAAATGATCTTATCAGAGCAGTTGCAAGGGCCTGAGTTGCTCCACACAAGGTAGGACTGACACCAGAACCCAACATCCACGTGCTGGACTGTCCGCAGCGGTGGTGTAAAAGCTCAGGTCCACAAGTCAGACCACCCAGGTTCTAAATCAGCAGCTGTGGAACCTAATCAAAGTTCTCCAGGCCTCGATCTTCTCACTTCTAAAATCATAGTAGCAACTACAGTCCTTGCCCCAGAGGAGGACTGTGAGAATCAGCCAAAAATAAGGCATGTCAAGTGCTTAGCCCAAAGCCCGGCCATTATAACTACCCAGCAGATAGTAGCTATGATTGCTTTTTCCCTCTAATTGGGTGTTGGGGTTTTTTTTAGATCTACCCTTGCTTTTCAGATGCATGTAGAGGGGGAAAATTCACCATCTAGTCTTTAGATGGCAAAATGGCTAGACAGGATCATAACAGAAACTAAAGGAGGAATAAACATCACAGGAAGACTGTGGATTTTGAGGTCCAGAGGCAATGCACAAGGCTGCACTGCTGAGTGATCCTGGGACATCACTTCTGCACACAACAGCTAGAAGTATCTTGAGTCACTGTCTGCTGGAGAGCATGTGAGTGTTTTTGTGGTTGTCTGCCTGACAGTTGAATTCTATCAGGCAGTGGAATTATGGGAGTGTGGAAGGCAGTGTGTCTCCCCACAAGGGGTAGAATGAACTACAGCGTCCATCCTATTAGCCGACAGTTATTAAAAACACACCACCCTCAGTGTCTACAGAGGGGGTGGACGCCATGTTTAGACCACAAGCAACCCCAGGACCCAACTATGGCAGCCAAACCACTGCGGAACAACAAGACTTTGAAACTTGGGTCCACTTTTCTCTGAGTGCCTTGGTGAGCCAAGGATAGCAGGAGTTCAGAGGGGGAGGAAGTCAATGAACTTGTACATAATTTAAAGCATTTTTTTATATTAACCCAAGCACATAGATAGGTTATGGAACAGAATGGGGGGGGAAAAATCACATGAAGTTTTAAAGCACTTCAAGGGGCACCCTCCAGCCTCACCCCCACGTTGTAGGAGAGGTTGGCTGCTGCCTCTTTAATTAGGACTTCCAAGGGAAAGTTTGAAAAGCAGTAGAATGGTGGAAAGAATACAAAAGTAGACATTTCAAGATTTGAGTTTAAGCTGGAAGGCTCAGGCGCTTACTATCTTGAGCAAGTTACTTGAGTTTCCTCATAGGTAAATGGGAATGTTCCTCATGGAATCAACTTTAGACTTGATCAGGGGCTCAGAAGAAATAATGTACGGGGAAGTGCTGTACAAATACTTATTAGGATCATCAGAGAAAGGGTCTATGAAAATCAGCTGCCTTGGCATGGGTGCATGGGTGCTGAAGGTAACCTGCTCTAGTTATGAAAGTGATTCAAAGTTGGTGGCAAGGCAGAAGAAGTAACGACCCAGCGTGTAAATGGCTGGGTACACACTCATTGCACAAGCACCTCGTAAATTAATCCTCAGCAGAAGCAACTGACCTATGAGAGCCAAGAAAGGAGAAAACACAACCCAGTCACTCCTGTCACTTTGCTACCTGTGGTTGATTGAAGATGGACAAGAAGAGAGAGCCATCTAGTAGGAAAGGAGAAGGCAAGCAAATCCAACTGCTGTGTCTCACTGCCTATGGACTGCTGTTAAGATTCCTGTGTCTGCTCTGAAGGAATCGCTGTTGGAATCTATTGAGACTCCCTCTAGAGCATTTCAAGTCAGTCTCTTGTTTTAGGCACCTGTAATTCAGCATGCCTTTTCCAAAATGCATTCAAAACCTGAAAATAAAATGCAGAACAAATGCAATCAAATGACATCATTGTTCTGAGTGACAACCAGGGGCACTCTGATCCTGTGACCCCGTTAAATGGGGCTGCAACCTGCTATTGTCCTTTCCGTGGCAAAATCAGCAGCACCCAGCACAGAGCTTTGCTTACACAAGCACGCATCAAACAAATATCTGTTAAGTATCTTATCTACCTATTTAATAGGTTAGAAAAATTGTCAGCTTTTTCATCAAAACTACCACCTTTTTTTTTTTTCATTCAAACCCCTCTTGAAATTCACTTCCATTAAGGCTTTTTAATGCGTACTAGCAGCAAGGAATTTACTTAAATGAAAGAAAAAAAAGCAAAACTCCAAGCTCCCACCTGTGCAGCCATGACATGCTATTGTTTGAACCAGAGTATATTATTTAACTTGGATGACAAGCTCAGGAGGTAGGGACCCTGTCTTTCAGAATACACAGCTCTGAGCACACTGGGAATTCTTGATAAATAACAGCAGCAAGAAAGGCTGCGGAGGGACCTCTTTTAATTATTTATTTTTCCAATTCCAGATTTTTGGCAGCATGTATTTATACCTGGCTTGTTTTCCAAAGGACAGCTCTCTCCCAGAAGCTCCCGTGAAGATGGATAAACAGCTCTCCAGCCGCCCCTTCCCCCTCCTCATCCCAGAGCAAGTAGGAACACCTGATCGAGCCAAAACGTGGATTCAGAGCGCACTCAGGGTGCCTGCTGGGTTTGGAAGGGAACTAAGTCCCCCAGGACCAAACGGGCAGAGAGATGCAGTCAAGGGAAATGTTTTGGCTCCGCACATCTACACAGCTGTCAGATGGCAGAGCCTGGACCTCCGCTGTTATTACCTGCTGTGGGCCTCTGAGCTGTCTTGTCATTAATCCCAGAAACCAAGTATGCCTAAAGCCCGGCACGAAGTAACATTTGGGGGTACACTCAAGTCTTTCAACAGAGGAGTAGAAGGCAATGGTTTCTGCCCAACTTGAACTCTTAGATGATAAAGATCCAATAAACACATATTGAATATTATACATGTATGGCAAGACGAAAGCATTTAGGGAGCACTATTATTTATGCTTTAAAAAATTATACCAGTAACTAAATGAAGGCATTGGGTGTGTGTCCCAGCACACAACTAACTGATAGGCAAGGAGGGAGAAGCAAATGACCATCTAAGGAACCTTGCAAAAGACCTCGGTTTTTTTTCTCCCTGGATAACAGGGCGAATATTTGGTAGGATGTGCTTTGCAGAGAAAGGGGTGGGTGGGGGTGGGAGTGTCTTTCTGTACACATACTACCATACCTTAGAGCCAATGGTCCCCTGTATGCCTACACAACAATGTATCACTACAGCACGTTTTCCGAGTGGAGACTTCTCCCCTTCCTCCCTGATGCATTTTATACCAAAACAATGGCAACACCTGTAGCCGTTAATTTCTGCTCTTCGGTTTCCGTCCAGTTATAAAGGAGGCTCTCAGCAGGCTCCCCTCTCAGGAGCCATATGTGGAGTCGATCTGCCAGCAGCCTTGGAAGGAAAACGGCCTCTGAGAAGCGCACAATGGCTCCATAATCCCCATCCACTGGACCCTCTTGAACCGCCGCTTTATTTTCCAGTCAAAGAACCGCCACTCTACGAGTCAAGCTGTGGCTGCCCTGGGAACCCGGGGAAACCTGTGCTCTTGCTGGTGGGGCACAGCCCAAGGGTGGTGTCTCTGAGCCCCCCAGCCCAGGGCGGCAATGTGGAGCCCAGAAACTGTGTGGCATCCCAACATCTTATCTTGCTCTCCCCTCCAGGCTGAAGCTTTTCTCCACAAAGCCACCTCAACCTCCCCTGCCTCTCCCCCCGGAGACCACAGAGCACTCCCCGCGGGGCCACAGCCCCGCCCCCTCACACCGGGTCACGCTGAGGGTTCTGTTCCACCAAGCGTGAGCCCCTCTGCTAGGCTCGCTCTGACCCATGCTGAGCAGGCTAGTAACTCTTCTGACCACATCACGTGTGTTGCCGGTTTGGGGAGGGGGGGCGCAAAGGCTGGGGTGTGGCAGCGCGCCCTTTAGGTTCACCGGCTTCTCTGCCCAGGGCGCCGTATTTGGTGACCATGTAGAGAAGGGTCAAACCCCCACGCCTGCTAAGACCATACACCTGGGGAAGCGGTTAGGGAAGGGGTGGGTGGGAGGAGGCTGCCTGCAGAGGCTCAGCCCCAAACAAGCGTCGTTTGGACAGAGAAGGATGGCACTGGGATGCAATCACTGGAGTTTTGAGCCAAACTCCTACCCTCTCCATCTCCCTTTTTACACTCCCTTTGGGGACCTCTGGCTGTGCTTTAGGGTAGCCCGAGGTCTCGGAGACCGTAAAGCACGGCTCTTTGGCAGACACCGGGCTGTGTGGATCCGGGACCTGGTAAATGGCAACCGGGTCTCCCTCCCGCTCGGCCTCGGCGGCGGCTCCCCAACACAAGCACTCTCCGCCGCGTCCCGGGGGCAGGACTTACGCAGTTGTGCTCGGCCGTCTGGAAGTCCCAGGGGCAGCTCTTGGCGCGCTCCTGGATCTCACTCATCCTGAAGAGGCAGAGCGCCGTGGTGGCGGGGGAGCGCCTCTCCTGGCCCTCCCCGGTGGCCGCGCTGAACACGCCCGCCCAGACGCCCAGGGCCTCCACCAGGCTGGAGGAGAGGAGCAGGCGCCGGCCGTCGGGGTGCCCGTGGCCGCAGTCGAGGGCCGCCTGGCCCTGGAATTGCAGCACCTTGGCGCTCTGCGCGATGCGCACCATGCTGGGCCAGCCGGTGGCGGCGCCGCTCGTGTAGTTGTAGGGATAGTAGGGGAAGTAGACGCTGCCGTTCCACAGAAAGGCGTCCACGAAGTGCAGGCTGCCCGCGCCCCCGCGCAGCTTGAGGCGGCCCAGCTCCTCCGTGGCCAGGCTGCGTCCCTCCGTGTCCTTGAGGGCGATGGCGGTGTCGCGGTCGGACGCCGCCGGGTTGCAGCGGCTCGCCGTCTCGGGCTCCGGCAGCACGTAGGTGGCGGCCACTGCCAGGTACCAGCGGTTCCGGTCCCCCGCGCGGTACACCACGCCGGCCGTCGAGCCCTGCGGGTGACACGACACCACCTCGGTGCCGTTGCGCAGGGAGCTGTGGCTCAGGTTGCCCAGGAGCCGCACCTCGCAGGCGCCCCGGTCGAAGGTCCAGCCGGTGAGCAGCAGCCCCTGGAGGTCGCCCGCCCCCTCGCTGTAGGGCAGCAGCAGCTTGCTGAAGCTGCTCCCCGGCCGGGGCCGCGCGGGGGGCGCCAGCGAGACGGGCTCCGTGCAGTTGCCCGCTTGGTCCCGGTACAGGCGCGAGAGCCTGTGCTCCAGGCTGTAGTCCAGCTGGTCCAGGCAGCTGCCGCTCGCCACGAACACGCCGTCCTCCCGGCTCGCCGCGATGGCTCCGATGGCTTGCTCCGACCGCCACACGGGCTCGTCCGCGCCCCGGCTTGGCGCCGCCAGCGCCAGCAGATAGGCGAGCAGGGGCAGCGGCGCGGCGGGGCGCGGGGGGCGCGGCGGTGCCTTCCTCCGGGAGACCTCCATGGGGCTGGGGGGGCCGCCCCCAGGCAGGGCGCGCGGCGGCGACGGCGGCTCAGGCGCGCGGCGACGGAGACGCGGGCGGCGGCGGCGGCGGCTCCTGCGCGCGCTCGGGCTCCCGCGGCCGCCCCATCCCCGCGGCTCGCCCGGGAAGGAGAGCAGGGAGGGCGGCACGCGGCGGGGTCGCTCCGGCAGCCTGTGCGGCGGCTGTGGCGGCGGCGGCAAGCCCTGCGCGCTCCGGCGCCGCTTCCTCCTCGCCCTGCTTCTCCGGAGAGTTCCTCTGTGCAGCGCTGGCGCTCGCGGGGAGGCGCGGAGGGTAAGGGAGGGGACGCGCGGAGGGGAGCGAGGCAGGCGGGGAGGGCTGGAGAGGTTGGGTGCGCTTGTGCGTTTCACTTTCCCATTGTGAAAGTGGGATGCAACTGGCCCCCTTCCTCATCCTCTTCCTCCTCCGCCCTCCGCCTCCTGCCCGCCCGCCCTCCCTCCACGCCCATCTCCCCTCCCCTCTTGATTCGGTGAGATAGGGAGGAGGAAGGTCTCGTAATTTGGGTTACTGTGTAGGTGGCCTCTTTCATCTATTCATAACAAAGCTGAGCCGCCTGCTGTTGCCGCCGCGGCCGCCACCATCGCCCCTTGGTTCTCCCCGGGCTCCCGGGGCGCGCTAGCAGTATGCCGAGCGGGCTCCCGCGCCCGTCCGCCCGCGGGGCCGCTCCAACGCTCGGGTTTTGTTTATGAGAGCAGCCGGGGGATGCGCCAGGCACGGGGGAGCGAGGACCCAGGGCGCCGAGGGTTTGCAGCTGAGGCCCAGGGCTCAGGCCAGAGGGAGGCTGCAGGGCGGCTGACAGGTGTGGAGCGGCGGGAGGGAGGCCCTGGGGAGGCGCGCGGGAGACGTGGACGAGCCGGAGGCTCAGGGGACCGAGGCGTCCCTGCCACAGGGCCTGAGTTTCCCCGGGTCAGAGGAGTGAGGTGGGGGAAAGACAGGCGCCGAGACTCCGAGACTCCGCTTCTGGACAATCCCCGGGGCCAGAGCTCCCATATTTGAAAAGGTTCTCTAATCTCCCTTGGCAACGGAGTCCCAGGCTCCCAGACCTGGAGCTTAGAAAGTTCTACTCACCATCTAGCCTTAATGATCCTGGCTAACATTTATTGAGCATTTACTATGTGCCGGCTACTGTTCCAAATTTGCCCCATGGATTAAGACTGATTTAATACCCTAATAACGCTTTTAATTAGTGACTGTTATTATCATCATCCCCATTTAGTAGTGAGAATGATCATGGTGAGGTTATGGAACTCACCGGGGTCCTACTGCTGGGTAACAGTAGAGGTGAGATTCCAATCCGGATCTAGCTGCCGGGCCGCTTACACATCCCGCTCTAGCCGGGTGCCACCTGTGGCCTATGGGATAAGGCTGCGAGATGATTTTCAGCAGGTGGGACTGCAAAGTTCCCCAAGTTAAATGCTCCAACCTGCCCTCCCCAGCCCAGCCTTCTAATTTTAGAGCCAGGTACCCTTCATTCCCTGGAGTCTCTCCCTCTGTCTCATCCTTTCCTACTTCTTTTCTTTGGACCCTCTGAGGTCTCACCAACTCACCCAGGGGTGCCCCCAAAGCCACCAAGAATTTCTGGAGCACAGTGAATTTCCGAATCACCGCACACCTGGGTGTAGGTTCATGATTTCTCAGAGGATGCACAAATGCCTCCCAGCTTCCTGAGGCAGCTGATGGCAGCACCAGCACACTTCGAGTCTGGCAGATGACCCAGGGGATGTGCCAGGGGTGCTCCTGAGGACCCCGATGCATCCTTGCAAAAAGATCTCTGTCCCTTCCCTGGCTACTTCCAGGCCACAGGGGGCCCAGGGAGAGTAGCTGGTTGCATCGCCTTTATTCCTTCCCCTCCTGGCTCCCCAAGTCTAGATGGACTCTATTTGCGGGGGGGGGGGGGCGGGAATGGGGCGAGTAGGCTTCCTCCAGATGCTGAACCCTCTTGAAGGAGCTGCTGCTGTAGGTTTCCAGCTTCTGTGATTGCGCTTCAGGTTCTCCCCAGTGCTGGCGGATGAGGCAGGAGAAGGAGCTCGGGGAGGCTGGAGGGGGGGGGGGGGGTGAGGCAGGAAGCAGAAGAGAAACAAAACTTTCTGGCCTTGCTGTGCAGTTAAAGGATCCTATCATCCCAGCGGTGGCTTTCATATTCTGAATTCAGAGTGGTCGTTGTCCCATTCATAATTTCCTTGTCTGAAATTGGATGACATTATCTCTGCCTGCCAGTGGGCTGGAAATACTTTCCCATGAGCTGTGCGGAGGTGGTGGTGGCAGCCGGGGTGCTGGGGAGAGTGGAGGAGTGAGGGAAAAGGCCTGGGACCCCAGGCTGACGTTAGTCAGGAGACTGTCCGTAAGGCACATCAGATGCTCTCTCTGCTCCGAGATAATCAGGCCTCACTCCCCCCTTCCCTGCCCACCTGAAATGTTTTAAGAACTTCCGCCCTGCTGGAAATGGGAAAAGTAGTACCTGCAAAACATCTGCAGAAACTCACCGAAGCCCTCACAGCCTAGGAGGGGATTTCCGCTGTGGACATGTTGGCAATTTTCCCTGTGAATGATGAAGAACACAAGGGTCTTCGCCGCCACCGTGAACCTGCCGTGACAGGGCTGTTATGTGCTGAGAAGCAACAGTCCAATTCCATTCTGGAGATAGTTTTACTTCACTGGTAACCACGTAATTTCTCTAAGTCCTGCGGAGCTGCGACAACGAATAGCAGACCATCTTGGGAGCTATTTGGATTAAACACACTCTATGGTGCAGCATTTTGATCACTACTCAATTCATTGCCGCCTCATTCTGAGACAGAAACATCTTAAAAATACCACCAGCAAGAAGTATAAACGGCTCTGATGGCTACAGTTTCTCACCATTCTAGAATCTGGGACCACAAGCCCCACTCTTGAATGCACGCTTCTTTTTCTTCCCCTGTAATTGTCTGCAGGCGCCTATGGTGAAGGAAATCAGAAGCTGTGCCTGCTTTTTGGCACGAAAAATGCAGGAGACTAGGAAGCGTATAAATGTATTCTTTGGTGAGTCTACCCCATTTTGTACAAACATGTTTGCCCCTTTCCAATTTTCCTGTGTACTAAAGCTCCACCTTCAGGACACAAGTTCACATTTGAAAAGTGTGGGAAATATGAACAACAGAAATCAATATTTGGGCATGTGGATTCTGTCTGTCTCGGCTCGCTTTCTCCCGGACACTGGTGTCTAGCCAGGGGTGCGAGTCCCATTGGTGACACAGCTTCCCTCTCACACTGATGGAGCCCATTCTGGTGGGTGTCACTCACTGCACATTCGGAACTCCTTGTCACACAACTGGCTGAAACCCAAAGAAAAAGAAGATGGTGCAGATTTATCCTCCAGACAGAGGCCTGCTACCACGGAAACAGGCAGTTCAGACTGATTCCGAGCAGTTTTATTTGTAGCATTCACTAGATGAGAAAGTCTTCATAATGAGAAAATATCAACTCCCTCAGGCATCTAAGGCAATCTGGGTTAACCAGACCATCCACAATCAGACTCGTTTCTGCCGGACAGGACTTTATAGATTCAGTGGTTTCCTGCTGAGGCTCAGGACATTAAGGACTGTTCAGTAGGCAATTGGTCACAGTCACAAGATAGCTATCATTGGTGTTTTCAGTTTTCTTTCTGACTTAAAAAAAAAACAAATCTGACGGTGATCTGTAGGATGACTGGGCTGGTAGAGATAGAAAGCAACGGAGATATTGGTTCTGATGGTCAGCGAATTCTCTGCCTTTTTCTAAGGAATTACAACCCCTTAGGCGGCATTTGGGAAATGCCAGTGGGTCGAATAGTACCAGCGTTGTCCTCCTAAGACTTAAGACAGGATACTTCCTTCTTCACAGCTTGGCTCAAGTCTATGTGGTCTTCCACATCCAGGCCCTTATCAAAGCTCCCAACCCCTTTTGGTGACTGACAGGAAAAAGAAATGAGCCAGCCTCCTTTCTAGTCTGCTGATGAGTAGATGGTTGAAAGCAGATAAGATGAAGAGCCATTTAATAAGTTTGAATTGATGCTGAGAGACGAGTTGAATGCAATTCAATCAACATGAAAAGTCAGTCAAATGCCGCACAGTTAAGATGTGGCTGAAGGAACACAATGCTTCGTCTTCTTGCCCACCCAACATGGCCCCAGACGGTTGTTGAGCATTTTTATGCTTGGCGATACTGTCCCATGCCTTTGGTTAAAGTGATGAAGGCCCCGTGGTGTTCCTTCGGTAGGGAGGCATCACTGTTGTCCTCTTTCCTGGGTCATGGCTTACTAGCTCATGGTCATTCACCAGCAGAGTTACAATTGTAGATGGGAGAATGAGTTGGAGGTACAAATAAACGATTTTTGACTCAAGGTCCAAAGACTTCCTTTAAACTAAATAAGAGCCTTCAGTCAGCTTTAGGGACCAATGAGTTATTTCCTATAGTGGGGATGTCAACTGTCGGTTGTTTTTAAGAGACTGGTGTCTAGGACATCATCCTGGCCCCTAGTACCTCCCTTCTCAGGTAGTACACTCGGTGTCATGAAGTTTCTCTTGAGCCCTTTCCCCAAACATTCACCAAAACCATCAGTGGTTAAGAGTCTGAGACCCTTGCTGGTTGAGAGCAAAATAGGGTAAATCATCACAGTGTTTTCCCAGACCAGCTGGAGTTCACCCTGCATGAAGTACACAAAATCATTGGTTAATTATTTCTTCCAATTTGGGGAATCTCTGCAATTTGCTGAGCAGTCTCTTGGTCACCAGCTTTTGTCTGATTTTCACAAGATTCAAGTCTGCCCCTGCTAATACCTTCCTTGCTATTCTTTTGAAATATGGAGCCAAAAGGGTATCAAGGACTAGACACAAAATGCTGATCCCCCTTTAATATGGTGTGTTTTCCTGCATCTCTGTTCTGCCGTCACAGCTCCAAGGCTTCCTGCCAGTATAATGCTAGGCCCCGAATCCTTCGATAACTGGCAGCGTGGCATAAACCCATTCAAAGAGAAGAGCTGCCAGAAACCAGGCCCTCATATTAATAATAACTCAAACTCTTGAAATGAATAACAGAAGATAAGATAAACACACAGATAACTTCACAGTCACTCATACTTCCATTTCCTTGAGATCCTGACAGGGGGAGATGCTCTGAGCTGACAATAAAGTTTCTGAACTTGGTGGTGAGCGGCCTGCTGCTCACCCCCCAACTGGCAGCCCCTCTGATTCTAGTGCCCTTGCCACTCCCTAGAAAATAGTTCCACCAAGGTGGTCCAGAAGCAACTGGCATTAGCTTTGAGCATGGCTCGTGGCTGTCAGGAAGCTCAGCATTTGGTCTCCGTGGGAAGGACATCCCTGCTCATCCCCCATCTGAGGAAGGCACTGGGAGCATGGAGGTCCAGACAGCCTCTCTTGGACACCGGCAGCCTCGTGCACACAATCCCACCTGCAGATCCCATGGAAGACCAAGCATTCACCTCGCCTTCTGCGCTCTTTCTAATGCTTCCTATTTCTGTGTTCTTCCCCCATCTGTGCTGGATAGTCCCCATTTCTCTCCACATCCCATTTCCCCACTCTTCCCCATCCTGCTTTCTGCCCAGAGGTTTGACATTTATGGACATCTCCCTTGCCTTTTGGCTTCTGGTTGGATTCAGCCAATGAGAGATGCCAGCAGGAGATCCAGAGGTAGATGGCTAGGGGTGACATCCAGATAGTTCTTCTCCTAGCTCCCTCCCAGCTGCTCTGTTTATGGACGGTGGCTGTGTCCCTCTGAAGGCCATGGATCCTGTGGGCAGCCTTTTCCCCGAGCCTTCTCTGGCTTACAACCACTCCCTCACCCTCAGGCCTGTGACCGCCAATCTCTTCCTCGGTCACTAGCCCTTGCTGTTCTCCCTTCATCCTGCACACACGTCTGCCATGGTCCCTTTATTAATGTATCCATTTGCATGTGTCCCCTGTTTCCTGTCAGAACCATATCTCCACCTCCCTCCAAACATGGATAGAGAAGTGACTTAGCATGATGTCTAAATCCAGATGTTCTCTTTGTCCATCGATGGAAAACACGAGAAACAGGCAGGCACAGTGGAACTCCTAGTCTTTCCAAATGTTTGGTTCTCCCAAAATCTGGCAATGGAAAAGCTCTACTTTTCTTCTCTTGGCACAGACTTTCCTACACTAAGTTCAGCCTGGTGATACAGAGAAATGGAAACTCGACTGGGTAGGATTATATTTTTTTTCCAGCTAAATCATAAAACTGAAAGCTTTACCTTAAAAGTAAACCAGGAACTACTGGGAGCTAAGGGTTCAGAAGGTGATGCAGGGACGGGGGTGGTTATGATCTCTAAAACACTGCTGAACGTTTGAAGTATATTTTCAAATAAGACACGAAACTGAACATACTGCTTTTTCCTTTTTAGACATTTCTCCTTAAGAGTGAGCTTCAGCCGTCCCTTCAATTCAGTTGAGAAATTCCATTTTTATTCATTATTACTGACACAGGATTATTAAGAGATTGCCAAATTTCCTCATCTCCAGACCTTTCCCCATCCCACCCCCCACTAACCTTTAAAGATAAATTGGATATTCTTGGTTCCCTCATGGCTCAAGGACAGGTGACCCACACAGCATTCTGTGGAGTAGAAATAGAAATCATCTTGAGTTCTAAAGACGGTACTTTTTTTGAGGGTACTTTATTTTTACCCTGCTACGATTTCTGTGCTTTAATCATCTGAACCAGCAAATTTGAAACCCAGCTCCCCTCATTTATTGGACATTCTTAATGGTGATTAAATATTTACACTGTCAGTGGCCTTTTTTTTTCCCCCACCATGAAAGCTGCACATTTGGAACATTCAGGAGCTTTAATTGTCAAGAAAGGCACACTTACGTTCATAGTCAAAATAATCAAAGACGCATTTGTCAGTCTCTTTGATTGGGGGTGAGGGGGAGATGTTGGTGACAGGGCAGGTGTGTGATCCCAGCAAGTTGATTTTCTTGCTGAATGAGGACTAAAGACAGCTGTTCTGAGGCCAATTAGAATAAGGCTGGATCAAGACCCCCCTTGTGGTTATAGAATCCCAGGAAGCCCACCCACTAGGACTGAAATCCAGCCTGCCTTCTGCTCACCATGCCCTGATCCCTGGCATGGGGCTGGGTATGTCCAAAGGAAGAGATGATTTTTCTATGTATAAAGACTCTGTAGGCTAGCTGTGGCCCTAGTCAGGCCTAGGTTCCAGACCCAGTGCCACCACTCAATAATGATGCAGGCTTGGGCTCTCTGAGGTTTCCAAACATATTAAATGAGATAATATGGGCATGTCATTTAGTACAATGCCCGGCACACAGGAAATGCTCAATAAATAATAACCTCATTATTATTAACACCATTATTAGACACCAGGGGGCTCCAGGGCTATGTTAACCCATTGTAGGAGTTTGCTAGGGCTACCAAAACCAAACACCACAGACTGCGTGGCTGATACAACAAGAATCTATTTCTTCACAGTTCTGGGGCCTCCAGGTCTGAGACCAAGGTATCAGCAGAGTTTCTTCTGAGGCCTCTCTTCTTGGCTTGTACATGGCCTTCTTTTCTCCCCATGTCTTCACATGGTCTTCCCTCTGTACACATCTGTGTCCAAATCTCCTCTTCTTCTAAGGGCACCAGTCATACTGGATGGGGACCCACATTGACCGACTTCATTTTACTTCATCAAAGACCCCATCTCCAAATACAGTCACATGTTGAGGTACTGGAGGTTAGGACTTCAACATATGCATAGGGGAGAGGAGAGACACAAAGTAGCCCATAATACCATTTCAAATCTCATCCTTAAGAAGGAATTTTAACTAGCATTTCTGGGGCACATGCCCAGCACTGAGCATCTTACTTGGGTTTGACCAGCACTTATGACTTATGCTCATCTATTGGCTCTTACCATCACTATTATCAAAAACAACAAGTATTTACTAAGGGACTCCCATTTATAGGGCTTTATGCTAAGAGCTAGGGACATACCACGTACTGTCTTTCATTCTTAGCAGTGGGATGTTCTTTAAACAAGCCAAGCCTTTCATGCCTCCATGCTCTTGCATATGCTATACATTATCCAACATATCCTACCCCTCTTTTCCACCTTGCAAACTCCTATTCATTCGTCAAGGCTTAGTTTAAAAGCCACTTTCTTCTGGGAGTCTTTCTTGAAAATATACTAGAAGTTCTCTACCAGACTACGAGTCCCTTAAAAGATTAAATTAAAAGAGAAATCAAGTTCTGATTCATCTTTGTGCCACCAGGAATGAGCACAGGGCCTGGTGTATAGTAAGTGTTCATTCGTTTATTCCAGAATGATAATGAGTATCTCTTGCTTGTCAGGCTCCATTCTAGTACTGTACTCAAACTTGCCTGTTAAATTTGTTTAACTGAACTGATTCCTCCATTTGGTTCCAAATTCCCTCCTCTGACATTGAATAGCACCTTATTTACCAGTCTATGATAGCATTTACATCTTGCAATTTACATTATACACTATACATTAATCATGTACCTATCTTTTACTCGATTGTAGATTCCTTGAGGTCAGGGGATGGTGTCTCATGCAGTTTCTCTCCATAATTTCTTGTATGCTTCAAACTTTTTGTTCATTTACCTTCTCATTTCTTTAACAAATACCTTCTGAGAACCTACCGTGCACTAAACACGTGCTGAGAGCTGGGGGCTTGTGGCAGTGAGCTGGACTGATGGTTCTATCTCTATGCAGCTTACTGGGCCTTGGACAGACTCAATGTTCAAGAAACATCGGTTGAATTGTACTCTAAAGACTAAATTCTTTTTTTGTTTTGTTTTGTTTTTTTATTAACATATAATGTATTATTTGTTTCAGGAGTACAAGTCTGTGATTCATCAGTCTTACACAATTCACAGCGCTCACCATAGCACATACCCTCCCCAGTGTCCATCACCAGCCACCCCATCCCTCCCACTCCCTTCCACTCCAGCAACCCTCAGTTTGTTTCCTGAGATTAAGAGTCTCTTATGGTTTGTTTCCCTCTCTGGTTTCGTCTTATTCCCTCCCTTCCCCTATGATCCTCTGTCTTGTTTCTCAAATTCCTCATATCAGTGAGATCATACGATAATTGTCTTTCTCTGATTGGCTTATTTCGCTTAGCATAATACCTTCTAGTTCCATCCACGTCATTGCAAATGGCAAGATTTTGGGGTTTTTTTGATGGCTGCATAATATTCCATTGTGTGTGTGTGTGTATATATATATATATATATATATATATATATCACATCTTCTTTATCCATCTGTTGATGAACATAAAGACTAAATTCTTTAGGGGCAGGGGGTCATTCTTTGGGGGTACCCACAGCCCCAGATACAATGACTTAACCGGCAAATGCACAATACATATGTATCAAGTTGTGAATTGATTATCTCTGTTAGAGACAGGGAAGACAAAAGGAGATAAACAATATCCCACAAAAATATTATTGACAATATGGAGGAAGAACCACTGACTCTAATTCTGAGCATTGCATTTGGATTATTTGTTAATTTGCAGCACCTTTCAAACTTTGTTTGAAAATGGCTTTGTGTTGAAAAGGGAAGAGTCTTATACTGTAATTTTGTTAGACACGCTTATAATAATTATCAACTGAGTGCCAATAATACTTTAAGAACCCCACTGAGCATTAAGATCACACTAGTGCCTAACAGGTATTTAAAATTAAGCTCTTTCAAACTGAAGGGGCACAGAGTCAGCATTTTCTATTTTTTAATAAGCAAAGATTCTATCTAACAAATAAAAACCCTCCTTTTCATGGTAGAAATTTCTGTTCACAATAAAAACTTTCATCTAAGATGGTTAGTGGATCCCCTCTAAATCCAGTAAGAATTTAAACAATTGATTTTCTTGAACATACCTTGAATGATATTCTCTCATATGTCGGAAAAATATGACAACATGCCAGATCTCTGAACCCTGTCGAGGACACACCCACGGACAGACAAGCAAGTTTTCATGGGTGTATCATTCCATTACACACAGAAACAGCCAACTTTTGATGTGCACTAGGGTTCCCCCTAGTGGATATAAAAGGTACTTGATAAAAATGAAGACCCCTTCACCACTACCTGAGGGACTCGAGTTGTTGGGTACTATGGTTTCAAGCTTCCATTCTTTCCTAGCATCTGTTCCCCAAAAGTGGAAGTATGTCACTGATTAATAAAAGTTTTATTAGCACTCTTCTTTCAATGTGGCTTCTGCTGTAATTAAGGTGCCTGCCTGCAGGCTTGCAAATGCAGCATGAAATTACAGTCAGCCCCAGAACAGAGCAGTAAAACGAACATTCTTTAAAACAATGCCACCTGATTTCCATACGATACTCCCCAAATCAAATTCTCAACTGTAACTATTTTGGCCTAAACTGATATGGTACCTCCATCCAAATCATGGAAAAAGTCAGCTCTTTCCAGAGAATCTGGTAATAACTATGTCAGTGATGGCCAGCCACTTTTAAAAATGTACTTTTGTATATTGTCCAAATCTGATTTCTGGGTGTTAGTCTTTGTTATGTCTTTTAACAAATCCCCACTACTTACCATGTGGAGTGTTTGTAAATTCAGTCTATACACACTTGTTGATCACAGGCATAGCACTAGGTACCAGAGGATGGGTGGAAGGAGGAAACAGATACGAGGAACACACAGTTCTCGGGCTTTGTAAAGCGGATAATCTACTCTGACATGTCAATTTTCTGTCTCCTTTACTGGTTCCTCTTCTTCTACCTACCTCTTTAAATGTTGATGTGGAAGGGATTATGGTAACTATATTTATCTGCCCAGAAAGCTTTACCATCCCCCTTTGGCTGCTAATTGAACCCGCCCTTATGTCCCACCCCCAACCAGATGTGGACACGTGACCCAGTCTGGTCAATCCAATTGTGTTTGGTCTAAGCATAGGTCATGTCATCCCAGCAAAACCAATCAGAGTTCTTTCTAGGATTGCTATGCAGATGGTAGGAGGGAAAATGTCTCTTACTGAGGTGGCTAATCTGGGGCTACCAGTGACTTTGTTCTGTGCCTAGTAGAAAATCCTGTCTGAAATAGCAGACAATGAGGCCAACACTCCAAGAGAAGTACAGATGAAGACAGTCACACAGAGAGAGAGACAGACAGAGGCATAGACTGAGGCCCACTAGGACTGGCCCTTTGACTAGCTGGTTAGGGCTTTTATCACCTGCTCTGTCTTTGGCATTCTCCTGTCACTACTCTAGTTTCCCTGGTCAGTATCACCAATGCTCCTGAGCTTCTGCTATTACTTAGCTGCTGAAAACTCTAAAATCTCTACACCAGTGTGATCTCTTGAGTGTTAGATCCATGTGTCTAAATGCCTACCGGTCATCTCTCTTGACATTCCACACGCATCTCAAACCAGTTTTCGTCCACACCTCCCCCCCGCCACCCCACCATGTTCCCAACATTGATGATACCCTTGTCCGCCCATGTTCTCAGTCCAAAAGCTGGAAAGTCATCTTGGACACTTCCCTCCCTCTTTATATCTAATCAGCTAGCAAGTCCATTAATTATCTACTTAAGATTCCTCATATCCCAGATCCCTTCTGTGCTCTCATTTCTACTCCATAATTTGGTCTGTGCTCACTTCAGACCTGGGCTCTTTTAGGTGAGATTGGTATTCCCGGTCCCAGGCTCCCTGTCCACCCCTCCTATCCATTGCCCTCTCATCTTCTTCCAAAATGGCAAGTTCATCAGATTGCTTCTTTTTAAAAATCCTTCAGTGACTCCTCATTGTTTTACAATGTTTTTTTATGTCATGGCCCCATCAGGCTCCTCTCTGCCTCCCCCCACCCTCCTAGACCCACACAAGGCCACTTGTTGCCGGCGGTAACTGGACTAGGGGTTCTGGCTGCCAGGCAGGCTCTGCCCAGCCGTCCCAAGGGCTGAGAGAGTAGGGTAGTATCTCAACATGCCATATAACATACTTGTTGGGAATCTCTGGCTTAGAAATTACAGCTTACACTTCTTAGCTTGATATACAAGGTCCCTGCCTGCCTATCTTTGAAATATTACGTTCCCATTCCTTCATAGACACATGTAACCACACTCTGGGCTGAGCTTATTGGAGAGTAATTGTGCAGGGCCAGTGAACCTGAACGCTGAGGCATCTGTTGGTATGGGTTGATATGCCTCGGGGTGTGTTGTTTTGTTCTGTCTAAAGGAGGAGGTTAATGCTAGGCTTCTGAGGAAAGACACAAAGAAAAGTAGACATTTCCCAACAGAGAGCAGGGGTAGGCAGGGGCTGGAAGGTGTACCTTGACCAAGGCTTATGATCTTCAAGGCATTCACACCATCATGGAGTCAGTGACATAGTGAACACGGAGACAGAGAGTAGGGCTTCCTTCCTGCCTTTGCATAGAACACTGCTTCAGCACGGGGGGCGGCGGGGTGGGGGGGTGGTTGGTGGTGGTGATACAGAGTAGTAGGGAGGAAGCCACATTCTCAAAGATGCTTGGCTGGGGTCTCCCTACAATGACTGGAGAGATGGAAGAAGGAGTCCTAGAGCTATGCAGGTGGGGGATAATCAGCCAATAAAACTCAGGAGTATTAGTCATGTGATCTCATTGTTCTCTATCAGGGAGACCTGTGAAAAGTAGTTCAGGGGAGCTGTGTAAATCTGTTGTGAGGTGTTTTGCTAGAAGGGGAAAAAATCTAGCTACTTGTAGCATAGACAAAGAGGGGTTAAATTTTTGCACACAAGGAGTCCAGTTGCCAGTATTGGTTGCTATTCAGTGTTAAAATCAAAGAACCCCGAGGCTCTTATTATCTTTCTGCTGTCACATGGCAGCTGCCGCGTTTGCAAATATCAAGCCAAGAAGGGGAAAGCTAGCTTTCTCCTGGCATGACTCTGTCTTTTTATATCCAAAGCAAGGACCTGCGCTGACTTCCCTTTACTTCTCATTGACCAGAATGTGGTCACATGCCTGCTCTAGACCAATCACTGGCAACGCGGAAAGGAATGGCCATGACTGGTTCCCGACTGGCTCAGGAGCCTGGGGGCGGGGAGGAACTTGCCTCCTTTGAGGTCATCCCAGATCATTCCAGATAGAGAACTAAAGTTCCGTTAGCAGGGAAGAAGGATGGAAGGGGAGGAAATGGGGGATGGATAGGTAAAGAATGATGTCTGTTCCTCTAGCATTCAAAGATGCGTGGTTCTCCCTTCCAGGAAGGTCTCCAGCCCCCTCTTCCTAGCAGCTAAGTCCTACTCATGGGATTCCCAGTCTAGCACGTTCTCGGACTTTCATTCTCCAGAACTCACCACTGCCCCCTCGGTGCCACCAACACTACCGGGTTCACACCCTTATCTCTGCTGTCATTACACTCCGTTGCAATGGAGTGTCCCTATGGCCGTAGCCTCCTTGGAGGAAGTGGTTAGATCATATTCATCTTTGTCTCTAATGTCTAGCATGATGCCTGGCACATAGTAAGTGTTCAGTATTTGCGGAATAGATGTTGCATAAACAAATCCAAGGTAGAAAATAATCATCTTAGCTCTGGCATCTTCAAGCCTGAAGGCCCACTAAATGTGCGCAGTAGACAGCCATTCAATTCAGCCACACCTATTTCCGGCAGGTCTATTGTCTGCCAAGCACCAGGGCAACCCAAGAGGATAACATAGGCTCCGTGATCTCAGAGAGCATGTGCACTGCAAAGATAACTAACAATACAAAACAGCATCTGATAAGTGTCTCATTAGAGCTACAGGAGGGCAGTGGCGGGGGGGTGGGGGAGAGACAGAGGGCACTGGGACAGGAATGGCATAGGAATTAAAATCCGCAGGTAATCCCAAATCTTAATTTAATCAACACTTTCAACCTCCACCCATCCACAACTTCTTAGGGATGTAGGAAAAACGTCACATTTGAACGCCATTTCCCCTGGGTGCCGTGCCTATCTGCCAGTGCACCTGTGACCCATCGTAAAAGAACCACATGGTAAACAGCCAAAGAGGAAACCAGGGAGAAAAAGGGGCCTCGGTCATTCACAGCTCAGACAGTCAGCTCTTGAATAGCTGAAAGCTGATGCAGTTTTAACCAGTGATTTGAAGATCACATGGTTCTATATTTCACAACGGTACTGCATTTGAGGTTTTTGTTGAGGTGTGTTATTGGAGAAGTGGTAGCCAAAACCATGTGAAAGGCACAGTGAAATGCACTAAATGATTGATTTTATAGGCCCCTCGCTGCATGGAAGCTGGGTTTTTGCAATGGGGCAATACTGAAGTCACCTAAAGCAATGGGGACAATACTGAGAGGCTCCTAAGAGGTTCTTAACTTTTTTTTTGGCAGGGAGGGGCATGGGGGCACGGACTTCTTTGACAGTCTGCTGAAATCTATAGATACGTCTCAGAATGTTCTTCAATTTTTAAACTTCTTTTTTTTTAGAGAGAGAGCACACGGGAGTGGGGTGGGGGGGAGACGGAGAGGGAGAGAGAGAATCAAGTAGGCTCCATGCCCAGCACAGAGCTCCATGTAGGGCTCGATCTCATGACCCATGAGACCATGACCTGAGCCGAAATCAAGAGTCTGAGGCTTAACCAACTGAGACACCCAGGCACCCCAATTTTTAAACACTTTTCTAAAAAGTTAAAAGAAACAAAATACATAGAATTACAAAGGAAGCCGACTATGTTGAAATATTGTTACAAAATAATAACATTATGACATGGTAACAGATGTGCTTCTTTAGTAATATTGTAAATAACAGACCTAATAGCATCTCTAATATTTAATCATGACTTGAAGTAGGGATAAGTCTAAATCCAGAGATCTGCAACAGTTGTCATGGGATTTGAAAAAAAAATCTGTGGTTTCTCTTGGTGACAAAGTCATAGGTGCTCCTATTACTATTCTAATTTTTGCCTACATTCATAATGAAAGGAAATGTTACATTGCAGTTAGGGAAAATGAAGATGTAATTTCGTTTTACCATCCAAGTTCACAGATCTGGATTAAAAACTATTGTCCCAAGGTCCCTCTACCACAGGGTGACCAAACCGAAAACCAGGGTCAGCATGTGTTTCCCTGCCATCCGTGGACACGGGTCTAGGATGTCGTTTCCCGCCTATTCGAGTCATTACATTATAATTTGTATTCTGCTCCTTAAAAAAAATTAGGTTCTTAGATAGGGTGATTCAACAACAGAAAGGGGGATAGGGCCCTATCAGGATGCTAGTTGGAAAAGACTTTTTAAAATCCACCCCCATGAACTGTCCTTGGAATGTGGTTCTCTAATGTGAGGGTTACTGTGTTTTCCGCTGACTTAGTAGTTGTTCGGTCCTTTACATCCTCTGTGGTATCCTCTTGCCTCATCAAATGTGGACATTTCAGAGACAGAAAATGGCTCAGGGAGCAGACATTCACGCTATCCCCCTAGAGAAGAGTTTGCCCATTGCATGAGGTCACTCTGAAAATGGATCCAGAAGGAGCCCAGGTCCCCTTGGAAGGGAAATTTTGTGCCCATTACAATACAAATGAGAAACTCCTGTAATTTTTCTTTCTCTCTCTCTCTCTCTTTTTTTTTTTTTTGCAAATAAAAAAACTGTAATAATTGCCTGGGCTGATTCACAGTTCCCCTTTCCTGTTTATTTCAGGACTTACCTAAATGAGAGGGGAGGGGAGCTCAAGGGGAAGTGTCCCAACACTGTTGGGAAGGGCAGATCACTATTTTATTGTTGCAAAAATGAAGTTCCTTCTCAACTTAGAAAGAAGCCCACCAGGCACCAATTCTTCAACAATTACTATTTCACTTATTAGGTGTGTCTTCAAAGTTTAGCTTCTGTACCTATGATTTTTTTTTAAAAGGTAAAACTATTTGACATCTAAATCTATATCTACACAGTAGATAATTAGGAGAAAACGAGGTGGCTTGGGGGTGGGGAGCAATTCTCAGACAAATCAGATTAATAAGGGCAACACATTCCAAAATACGGAGTTGTTAGCTCTTCATGTTGAAAAGGCTTTTGACCAGCTACATATTTAGTATTTATACAACAAGAAAGTGAACTAAGATTGAGAACATACCTGCTGGGCAGTTGTCTACTTGACCGTCGGTCATATTTTTCCCAGTCAGCAGCCACAGAGTCACTTCCTTATTTGTATTTGGTTTTCAGTGATAAGACAAGGAGGGCATAGATCTTATTCTATTACAGCTATTTGTGTGTGTGTGTGTGTGTGTGTGTGTGTGTGTGTGTGTGTGTGCGCTTCTTTCCTTGGTTTAAAATTTCTAGATCTGATCCCGGCATCCAGGGTCATGCTGGACAATTATAGGTTCTCAAAAAGCATTTACAGAATTGGCTAGAACTCAAAGAGGTACGGCCAGCTAGGGAGGATCCAGCAAATGATCTTTTTCTGTAAAACCTGATCAGCAATGTGTAAAAAGATTTCCCATCAATAACTTGAACAATGGATTTTAAAAACAAGCTTGAAATTTGCAAGTCACACAGAAGAGAGCCCAGGAGGGAGGATCTAACTGGGCAGCGAAAAGGTCAGAAATGAATAAAATGAAGTCTTCCAGGAACCTGACAATGCTCAATATGTCATGGTTGAATAAATTACTAATTTTAATATTAATACTGACAATTCTTGCGTACTGACTCATGTAGTTTCCTCATCTGTAAAGTGGGGACATGCACAGCACCTCCATCATGGGGTTGTTAAGAGGATTAACTGAGTTAACGCATGGAACACGCTTAGAATCGCCACGGGCCCGTAACAGGTGTTCATTATTATATTTGCCGAGAATGGCGCTTTCAGGCTTTACTAGAAGTCACAGGGCACCTGGGTGGCTCAGTCGTTAAGCGTCTGCCTTCGGCTCAGGTCGTGATCCCAGGGTCCTGGGATCGAGCCCCGCATCAGGCTCCCTGATCCGCGGGAAGCCTGCTTCTCCCTCTCCCACTCCCCCTGCTTGTGTTCCCTCTCTCCTTGTGTCTCTCTCTATCAAATAAGTAAATTAAATCTTAAAAAAAAAAAAAAAGAAATCACAAAGGAGCCAGGATGGAGAGAAACCCGAGGAGGGAAAAAAGAAGGACAGAAACTTATGTTCTGGAGGTGTTCCGTTCTCAGTCTCTGTATTACTGTCCTTGGTGCTGGAACAAGCTTCCTGGTTCTCTCATTCTTCAGATCTCCCAGCCTCTGCTCAGACAAGCCTTCCCTTGCTCAGTCTAAAGTAGGTCCCCTCCTATGATTCCCTCTTCCAGCACAGGGTTCGTTCCCTTTAGAGCATTTCATGCAGTGTGTAATTGCTTGTGGCATTCTTCGTTTACCCATCTGTGGAGTGTCTCTACCTCTAGACTGTTCACTACCTGCAGGCAGGGACTGGTTGTGTTACCGATTTATCCTCGACTCCTAGCCGAATGCTCCACACACAGAGATGCTCAGTGAATGAATGATCAGTGTCCCTGTTGTGCACACAGGAATAAATGAGTGTAGCAGGGTTCCTGTTGTAGGCGAGTTTCCCTCCAGCCAGCATAGCATCCACGTGGATCCCAGGAGTTGTGTGTCCCCCCTTCGGAGAATTTTAAACTAGCGCTACCAGCATGTACTTCCTCATTCTGCTCCGGCTTACAAAGAGAGGTGTGAAGATGAGACGGAAAGGGAGGTTACCCTGACGGCAGCTGGGGTGTGAAAGTGGAGGGGCAGGGGCAAGATAGAATTTGAGGGTCCATCAACTTCTCACTAAGAAACACTTCCTTTTTGGGGCACCTGGGTGGCTCAGTCAGTTAAGCGCCTGACTCTTGGTTTTGGCTCAGGTCATGATCACATGGGTCATGAGATTGAGCCTCGTGTGCAGATGCTTGCTCAGTGGGGAGTCTGCTTGAAGATCCTCCCCCCACCCACTCACATGAGTGTGTGCTCTCTCTCTCTAAAATAAATAAATAAATCTTAAAAAAGAACAAAACTGCCTTTTTGATACATCCTTGGGAGGCAGGAAGTATAGGCCCAAACCTCAAAGTTTTGGGGTAATCAACAATACCCTAAAATCCCTGAACAGGGAGGGTTTGGACACCCAGGTATGATATAGGAATGGCCTGGATGTCTTGAAGGTAAAGGCCAGATGTGAAGGAAAGGAAAAACTGAAAAAGGGTCCAAGAATGGGTCTTTTTATATCACAGGCATAACCCAAGCAGAACTCGGGGAAAGAAGGAAAGATAAGAGGTGAGGTCTTCTGCTCTTGCAGGGTAGCTCGAGAAAAACTGGCCACACCTGGAGACTGACCAGTAAGAAGCCAGACTGCTTGCTTCGCTTTTATGCTCTGGCCGGCAGGGCTCAGGGAGCCTGCCCTGGGAGCGGGTGGAGGGGCTCCCGGGGTGTGAAAGCCAGGCTGCCACTCACTTCGCCCTCCCAGAGGCAGAAGCGGCCTTTTCCCCCAGGCCAGGGATGATCAGGGAAGAAGCCAGTTGGACAGGAACTAGAACTGGGTTGGGGCTAGCCCAAACTGCACATATGTATGAATTACAAAAGCACAACCCCCCCCCCTTTCTTCAAGACACTTTGCTTACATCTGCTGGAAAGGTGTTATGGGCTGATTTGTTGGAACAGGACACATAGTGCCATCTGCCAGAAAAGTGTAGTAATAAATATACAAATCAAATGCCTTTGCTATAAATGGTGGTCTGCTAGATGTGGTCCTCTTGTGCAGCGCTCAACTTGAACAACTGTATTGGGCAATCCTGTCAGAAATCCAGAGTTCTAATGTGCTTCAGTGGTACCCAACCTATGATCTATCAGGAAGACAGGGAGATGATCTCTGGGGTCCCTCTCATGCCAGCAGTCTTTAGCAAAAGGTGTTCCAGAGGTGCTCAGATGGGGATTGTGACTTCTCATGGTTTATTTACCCTATCTCACTTTGATACTTCTGAACAGCCCCCTGCAGGCATACTGGGTGACTGGGTTTTAACACTTGTTTAAAATGCAGATGACTCAGCCCCCATCCAATAGTTTCTGGTTCTCTAGGTCTGGGATAGGATCCTGACAACTATTTCTCATAGTAATTTTGGTAGAAGCTATAGTTTGAAAATGTCTGTCTTAGCGGAAAGAATCTGAATTTGCTACATAAGAAGTTTGAGAGTTGCGTCAGGACCATCAAAAGCTTGACTTCCTCTTCCCAGTATCTTTATCAATGCAAAATCCTTAATGCATTTCTTTTCCTGCTATGGATAATTTGTGATACACTGAATACACAAAATGTAATTAATGGAAATGACACAGATCTGTTTGTCAGAGGTAAAACCATGAAGTTTCAAAAGAAAGTACTGTCAGCGTTTTTGAGTATTATGTAATCTGTAATTTGTATATAGCTAGGGTTAAAAGCAGCCTAATTCTGGGCATTTAGTGTGTGTGTGTGTGTGTGTGTGTGTGTGTGTGTGTGTGTTACTGGAAATGAAGAGTAAGGGGGTAGTATCTGTCCTGTATTTGATTTCTCAGATTAAAATGTTCCCACATCAAATGGCCGTGGGTTTACCCTGAGTATTAGCTCTGAGGTTGGGCATAAATAACTGTGTATTTCTGCCTTCTGATTCATGCCTGGAGCTTTCTAATCCTATGGCCTAAAGGTCTCAAAACAGATAAAACTGAAATGAATGTCTAAAATTCCTGGGGGCTCTCACCAGCTATTTTGGAAATAAATATAGCTTCCTGCAGGCGAGCTTCCATTTGTCCAGAATTACCTAGCTAAAGTGGAAGCTGCCCACACAATTACACTCTAGTTAAAGTATTTTGAGCTCCACCCACCCTCTGCCCAATTTTAGCATGGTGTGATGGAGGCAAGCAGGCCATGGGCACCCATGTGGAAATGTCACCAGTTGACTGAACGCCTGGCCTCTTTGCAGGTGGGGCCTGCCTGCTGGCCACGAGCTCCCTACCAGAGTAAATACGCAGATTACTTATCAAAATCCTTTCGTACAAGCTCTCACGCTTAAAGCTAATAAAAGTAGGACAGACCTCTTCATTTTACAGAATAGGAAACAGGCTCAGGGAGGCTAGCGTGTGGGAAACTTGAGTGTCCTGATTACCAGTCCAGTGTTCTAGGAGTCTCAGTTCTCAGCATTGGGATCATCTGGGGGAACTTTGAGAAAAAGCAGATGCCCAACCCAACCCCAGCTTCTCAAGGGGTGAAACCTTGTGTTTTTTAAAAAAGCACCACAAATTCAGAGAAACAGCCAAGGTTGTGAACCCTTAGCCTAATATGTGCTTCATTAAAACACCCAAGAAAAATAATGGGAAAATGAACTGAAGTGGAAGGAAAGAAACCTAGTTTGTCCAATGCAGGAATAAAGTCCATTAGAGCCAAATGACTGTGTTGCATATTGTATCTTATATGAAGGTACCCTCTGGAGTTGTGCAAAGGGGAGAGAATCCGCTAGGAAGAGATTCATTAGTAAGACCCCTAAGAAAACAGTAAGAACACAAGAGGGATCAAGACGACTCTCTCGGGGCTCTGGAAAGCAGATCCCCACCTAAATTGCCTGAACTCATGTGGGCTTCTACAGTGCTGGAGAATGAAACGATATACGGGGTATCCAGTGTGGCTCTCTGCAGGTGTAAAACCAAAGGGCCCCATTTAAGACACTGTCATTCTGTTGGGGTGATCGTCTTCTCTCTTCTCCCGTCCATGTTCCATCTCTAAGCAGGGCTGATGCAGATATCCTAGTGGTGAGGAGTTATGAGTCGGAACAGCTGGTTCTGGTCGCAGCTCTCTCATTACCTGCCGTGTGATCCCCTCAGCTGAACTGACCTTCAGTTTTCTTATCCTTGAAATGGGGAGTCTAATTCTTGCTCTCCTTGCCTTGCATGCAGGATGCACTGTAATGACACGCTCATACGTATATACGAGTGGGGTGCAATGCGTTGCAGCTATTACTCTAATAACACCCACCACGAGATTCATTGGTGCCGAATAGTGCATTCTGTTAGTCCCGTATATCCTTAACTCTTCCATGTCCTGGAGGCCTAATCTCGTGTCTGTCCCTGCTGTGAGAATGTTCGGAAAGCACTGGGTTCCTTCCTTTTAAGTATCCAAACCAGAACACTCTGGAGAGTTGAAGTACGGAGAGGGAGCCAGGCGAGTCCGCTCGTGACAAGAGATTAGGAGAATGAGGCTGGCAGTAGATCAGACTGATTCAGGCCTGAGACAAAGTCCTGAGGGCTGGGGAGAGCGGCCAGGCTCCAGGCTTGTGCTGTCCAATACAGTAGCCATTGGCCACATGTGGCTATTTAATTTAATTACAATGAAATAAAATTTGAAATTCAGTTCCTTGGCCACACTAGTCACATTTCTAATGCTCAACAGCTACGGGTGGGGAGCGGCTGCCATATTGGCCCGTGCTGATAGAGAACGTGCTCACTGCTGTAGAAAGTTCTGTCGACAGCTCTGTTCTAGGCCTTCTGAGCAGTCGACAGAGGTTGACCGTTTCTGTTCTGTGGCCGGATTTCAGTATGAGAACAGCATTTGCGCCGGAAGGCCCGGGAAAGCTCGGATATGTCTGTATTCTTTCTGGCCTGCCCCACCCCCTCCCTCTGATTCAGCCTGGAGACTGGGAGACACTGATGGGAGCAGCTCTCTAGGTAAAGCTGGAGTAGGGAAGTGCTGGATGGGACCTACTCGTGGTAGCAAGGAGAGTGAGGCCCTTCCTTGGACCCTTGGGAACAGCCAGGAGGAAATGGAAAGCATATGTAAACCTGATGAAAACCACTGAGAGCCTTCCTTCACCACCAGCCCTCTAGACACTCCAGCCGTCGCTGCCAAGTGCTGACCCACCCATCAGCCTTTCAGGACCCACCCATCAAGGCCGGCTGGGAAGAGAAGCCCCGGAAAATCAAAGAGGTTATCTGGGCAGGGCCCTGGAGCCCACGTAGCCCACCCCACCCCCTTCTTGGGAACGGACCTAGGCCAATTTGGTCAGGCACGGCACTCGTGTCTTCTCTGGACAGTGACTAGCAGCCACGAGAGAGAGCCCCAGGTGGTGATGTTGGCTCTTCCCCCAAACCCCATGTCCTGGCTGAACTGAGGCAAGCTTCAAGCAAAATTCTGCCATGCGTCCACTTTTAGACAGAATTTCTTTAGCCACCCAGGCATAAAACCTTGACGACATAATCCTGATGAAGTTCCAGCTCCCCATCCTTTTTGGTTTCTGAGGCACGATGCTGGACCCCCAGCAGGCTCGGTGCCATCAGAAATCCCCTCTGCCGTTGGCCAGAAACTGACTCGGGGTCAAGCCTCAGTTGCTGTCCCAATGGTATAGGTCTTAGGGCCTGGCTGGATTCTCATTCCCTAATCGTTCCAGGTGTGTGGGGGGAGTGGGGGATGGGGCTGGGGCTGTCTCTGAACCATTTTAGCCCAATCACACGTCTTGACTGTCTTTGATGAGAGTTGTTTCTAACATGCATTATGCAAATTAACAAGTCACTAATTTCAGCAATAAAAAACAAATTCTGATATTCAATATGCTAATTAACACATCACTGGTTGTTGGTGGAGGTATCGATTGCAGAAGGATTTGCAGCTGCCCCTGGAGTTGGCAAGCCCTGCTATAATTCCAGTAGACCCCCCTCAGATTCTGCATTCAAGCAGCATGACCACCTAACAGATACGGCATGTCACCCTGATCACTATAAAGTACTTCAGTACAAATGAGAGAAGGCGTAGCATGCTTCCATTATAATAGGGAAACTGAGGCACAGTGAATTCAATTAACTTTAAATCACACAAAGAAACAGAAATGCATAGATCCCCACTGCTCTGAATCCGGGACCTATTCCTCCCCACCCCCAGTCCCAACCCCAGCCTGTGTTCCCTCAAACAGGGTGGGGGTGTGTGTGCGTGACCCACATACTCTTGATTATCCTCTTGTGATAGCCTCCGCTAGTCTCTGCTGGCTCCCACTCTTCTGGTCGTAAGTTCACGTAGTAGGGGTACCTTTCAAGATGGCAGTTTGTCTCTAACTCTTTGGGAGACTGAATCTGGTGGACTGAATCTAGGATAATGCAATGCTTTTTTCTCCATAAGCCTCCTGCTTATTTAAACAATTATCATATGATGTTTGCTTAATTTAACCTTGTAATTATTTAAACAATTGTCATATGATATTTATTTAATCTAACCTTAAATTCCAAATCAACTAGGGATAGGAAGCTTTTTGAAAGGTGACTTTTGAAAAGTCACTTTCTTATTTTCTTGTGTCTCTAAGGCTCAGTGGAGTGCCTGGCACTTACATGAGAGTAATAAGGAGTGGATAAAAGGAATATGACTAATATTATCAGATCCAGGGTACAGGGTTAGAGCTTCTCCCAATGGCAGTTCATAGAAGGGAAGACTATTTATTACTCATAAAATAGGCCCACATTTTTACAACCCTTACCATGTGCCAGGCTCTACTCTAAGCACTTTATATATATTCATTTCATCTTTATACAAATGCTGTGCTACGATCCCCATTTTACAGATAAGGAAACTGAGGAGCAGAGAAGTTAAATGACTTTCCCAAGATCACATAGCCCGGGAATGAGGGAATCAGGATTTGAACTCAGACACTCTGGCTCCAAATCATGGGTCCTTTCCCTTACAATACCGTAGTAGGAAGAAAATGGAATTTTTACACCCACCACACACCCTACCCAAAAATAACACATAAGGCAGTTTCAAATGATCCTGTGCCAGTCAAGTGGCTAAAAGGCAATCAGTCATCAAGCTGGGACTCATCAGTGAATCTGGGCCATCATTCAGGCAAGGAGAGCCATGGGCATCAGTGGGAGGAGAGAGAAGTTTTACTCTCGCAGCCATTTCCTGGAGATGTATGTATGAGTGTGTGGGTGGGTGGGTGGGGAGGGATCGCTAGGGAACAGAGGTGAGAGAAGAGGGAGAAGGATGAGAAGCAGGGGAAGAGAAACCTTACAGAAGATGAACCCGCTCTTCCCCCTTAGTCCCAGGGCAGCCCCAGGAACAGAAGTGCGCCCATAGGACCTTGTGTCAGAGAACAGCGACGCCCGGGGCCTGTGGTCACCTGATTGTCACCATGCAGGGGTGTAGGCCCAGGGCGCCAGAACTGGAAAGGCTTATGGAGGATCCAGAAGGAGAGCAAATGGGAGGGAGGAGCAAGATGGCAGAGGAGTAGGAGACCTAAATTTTGTCTGGTCCCAGGAATTCAGCTACAATTGTCTTTCAGACAAGACTAAGATGGAATATCGGAGAAGCAGGAAGAGACAAGACTGCTGGGCTGGAAGAGGAGCAGGAGAAACACAGGAGAGAGAAATCTTATCCCACTTGACAAGAAACATGGAACTTGATAGTTTAATGGTTCATACAGGTGCTGTGCTTTTATTAAAGAACTCTTCACCCCTAAAGAGCTCTTCCTTGGTTCAGGGAAGCCTCTGTCTCCCATATCTCATTTGCCGGTTATCTCCCTTCTACTGAAAACGGTCAGACTCAGTTTACAGGAGCCCTTGGGCTCCTGCCGTCTTCTTGCTCACTCAGGCTGCAGCATTTGCTGTGGTTTGATCGCAAGCCCCTGCTTTGGGTATGGTTAGGAAACATCAGGTAGTGGAGCCAGGCTTCAGACGTGGGGGGAGGCAGCACTTTCATCTCGAATCTTCGAGGCCTGATGGCAATGGAAGAAAATCCCTGGAAACGTCCCCACGGGAGGGCTGGAATGAAGTGACTGCAAGCATCCAGGGCGGGGGTGCTAAATTTTATAAGGCGGTGGTACAGAGTTTTCCACTCCAGAGTAATAGGTGTTGACAGGAGGGAGTCCTTGTTCCCAGCATCTTGCCTCAGGCACAATGACAAATGGACATTCATCAAGGTTCAGTCCTTGGCACCCTGAGCTGGTAATATCAACGTCCTGCTGGATGGAGTTTCCCCACTGACATCCACAGGAGAAAGCACTTTTGAGTGGTTTTCTCAGAGTGATGTTTTTAAGTCATCTTGTTTTTTGAAAAAATTTTTTTTAATTTATAAAAGCAATTCTCTAGGACAGAGACCATGTTTGTGTTCTGCCCATCGTTGAATTGTTAGTGATGCCTAGCATGTAATAAGTGCTTGACTATTAGTTCAATTAAATTAACTAATTTAAATGATTTATGAACTAAATTAGTTAACCCATTTAAGGGGAAGATGGAGCAGTATAAAAAAGGAAATTAAAACCACGAATAATTCTACCCACAGAGATATCCTATCAGTATGTTGATGAATTTGTTTCTGGTCTTTTTTTTTCCACGTAAATTGAGATCATACTTTAGGATGAATTTTATATTCTGTTTTTAAGTTCATGTTATATCGTGAGAAATGTCCAAGATCGTTCATTTCCCAAAACATCACTTTTAATGACTGTGCGACCCTCCAGCGTGTGGGTGTAACAGTTTATCCACTCCTGTGTTGGGTATTCAGAATGCCTTCCAGTTCTCAATTGTGACTCAAAACAATAAATGACCATTGCATTCATTGGGATCCTTCTAGATGACAGGAACTGCACCTGACACCAGGGGACAGAGGCGTAGGAAAGTTCTAAGTTAACGCCTGCAGTTCAAGAGGCAATCATAGACGAATCTGGAAGGGTAGGAACAGCCAGGATGGTGGGGAAGAGCCAGAACTGAGCAATTCTTGGACTCCAAGGCAGAGGGAGACTGTCGGGAAGGAGAAAGTGGATGAGTGGATAAGATGTCAAAGGCGGCGGAGAAGTGCTGGCTCTTATTTACAAACTATCCTGTGGCCCCTGGGTCACCCTCTACTTCCTCTGATGGGAGCCCTGCCCCCTCCTGCCGCAGGGACTTTGCACATGCCATCCTTGCTGCCTGGATGACATCCACTGACTTATGGTCCCTGTCTTTCAGCTCTTAGTTCACTCTCACATCCCTTCACCGCCTTCCCTGACTCGGCTGCTTCCCTCTATTATACACCCACAATGGATGCTCTTCTTTGTACACATTTGCTATTCATTTCTATAATCCTTGATTACCGCATGCCTCCTCCACTGGAGCCTCGCAGATAATAAAAATATGTTGAATGAATGAGTGAAGGGGCAGGGCTGAAAGATGTGCCTTTTCTTTGTAAAGATATGATAGATGCGAGCCCAGAGAAATAGAGAAGAAAACAAAAGAAAAGGCAAAGAGCTTAGCCTCCCCAGCCCTCACCCATGCCCCAGGAGAAGCGCTTTCTCTGAAGGCACCTCGATACAGACAGAGCAAGGCGGGCTGGCCCACGTCAGGCAGGGCCAGGAATCAAACCCATGAACTTGGCAATCAGCAGCCCCCGCACCGCTCCTCTGACATGGAGCAAAAATGAAAAGGAAGGTAGGTGGTGGGCACCTCTTCTTGTCTCCCTGCTGCCTGTTTCCTTACTATCGAGATTAGAAGGGGCAAAAGGGTGTCTTTGGAAGGCTCTCCAAGCATGGCAGGCAGCCGAGGGGTTAGCCGGCAGACGAGGGAGATCTGTTCGTGCTGCAGATAAAATGACTGAGGATTCAGGGACCTGTCTGGTGGCGATACCGTCAGCCATGGAAGAATCCATTTCTAACAGCTCCTTCTTATACATTATTCATGAAAACAGGAAGACAGAGCCGATAACATCAGAATGATGCCGCTGTCCAGCAAATCTAATGACTGTAGCTTAAGGGCATTTTAACTAGCATGGAAAAAAATTATTGTTGCCAATTTGAGGTCCGGGAGCCTCAGAGAGCTAACTCAAGCTGCAAGAGCTGGTGTGAGTTTCCTATTTGGAAAAAGGCGTGGCCTACCACTGGCAACATCTGTTTCTTTGTGGTTGTCTGGGGCCTCCCTACCCTCTCATTTCTCAGTTTCTAATGGAGAAATTAATGCTGCTCTAGCTAAATAGCCTTAGGTTTTCAAATCAGTCCCTGTTTTCATATCCGCCAGTCAAAAGGCAGGGACCAGCAACAGGACTTTGTGGAGGGCTTCGTGGGATTTCAACATAAATTATTAGCCTCTAATCTGTTCAAGCCTAAGGGATGAGAGCTTTTTAAACAGTGAGAGGATTCTGCTGTTGCTGAGATCTGATTTTTGTGCCCAGTTTCTGATTCATTACAACTACAAGATTCATTCCATCCTAAACCCCGTTCAACTTGCTGTCAAATAAGCCAGGAGGTTGGTTTGTTGAAAGGGGAGAGAGAAAATTGGGAGGGCAGGTCAGGTCAGTTATCCAAGAGGCAGAGGCTAGGAGAAGCAGAAGGCAGCTCACTGCGATTCTTAATTTGCCTCTTATTTTCTGTCCTTCACCTAGAATGTTCTGGCTTCCTGAACATCGGATGATGCATTCAGTTACATCCATTCATTCATTCCCCACAAACAATTATTGAGGGCGTACTGCTTGTCGAGGGTACTTGCAAACGATTTGCAACACTAAAAAATAAACCAGGCTTTGATACCTGCCTTCATGCAGTTTAACTTCTGCAGGCAGACGGAAGGAGACTGAAGCCTTTCATGAAACAGTGTCTCTCCAGGTGTGCTGGGAGAGGAAATGATTGTGGCAGGTCTTCAGATGATCAGGTTTTATCTGAATAATTGCATATTTTATTTTCATGTGTATTATAGAAACAGAACTAGCCCTTCCACCCTGTCATTTCACAGACACTTGCTTGGGGGGCTGGTGAAGCTGATTTTAAGAAATAATTATTAATAGACCAAGTGGTATTGTGATATGCAAAATCACAAAGTTGGTTCATAATAGTACGTAGTGATAGTAGTAGCCACCAGTAGTTAAGATTGCTTAGTATGGACCAGGTACTTTTGGTAAATGTTTTACAAATATTTTTCTTGTATAATCTCCACTCCTCATTCCTGAAGAAAAACTACAGTGGTTTGATCCCATGTCCATCTGCACTCAAGATTATAAGCTGCATGAAGGCAGGCACGAAAGCCTGGCTCATGATTTAGTTTGCAAATAGTTTGCAAAAAGTACCCTTGACAAGTCATATACTCTCTATAATTACTTGTGGGATAAGTGGATAAGTGGATGTAATTGAACGCATCAACCAGTGTTTAAGAAGCCAGAACATACCACATGAAGGACAGAAAACAGCAGGCCTCTCACTGGCTGCTCTCTTTCCTGCTCTTCAAAGGATGTGGGATAGGCTGGCATCCTCCCTGGGGCTGCCTGGTGTCACTCAGAGCCAGGTCCCAGGGTGGGGAGGGTGGATGCAGGGAGCCCATTTTCTGCCTAAGTACTATCTCATCAACCAGTCCAGCTGTATTGATAACAAGCCAGTTGCTGCATTTCAATCTCCATCTGGTTCCTGGTCTGGTTTGGTTAAGATTCTGGAGGGGAGGAGGCATATGATTAATTCACAGCAATAACCATTCACCTTCACCACAACCTCATGCATCATTATCATCTCCATTTGCATTGGGGGAACAGGCTCAAAGAGCTCACAGAACTTGCTGGAGGTCACAGCTAGTGAATGGCAAAGCCAGGATTCAAACAGATGTCCTCTCTCACATCTTTAAAAAAATTCATATTTCAGGTAGACGAGCCGGCCTTCTTCAAAAATCTCTAACATGCTCTTATAATATAACCGTTTGAAATCACAAAGTTTAAAGAAATACTCTCTCTGCATAGATTTTGATGTGTAAAGTCTGACGAAATGAAATAACCATGTGAATGATTAAATTATAATTATGACAGAGGAGTGGCTGCCCATTTGGAAAGACTTAAACATTTTATAGAAACTCAGTGTTCACACTGGCCAATTTTTTCCCCTTGATTCTTCTCTGAATTCCAATGAATTTTTCATCAGCTTATTAATTAGCACAAATCATGGATTGTGCTATGTAATTAAGGTCTTATGTGTTCCTCCAGATCTTATATTTGAGTTAAATGTTAATTTTTCACAGAGAAAAATTAGGAATTTGACAACCGCCTTCCTTCCTGGCAATAGAATATACATGCTGCCTGTCAAAAAAGATTGAGTGCCTGAGTTTCCAAGATACGGAGTGATAGATTATTCAGCATGAAATTGCAAACTCATTTGCCCAAGATCACAATCAATTGCTGACAGCAGTTTTTTTCCCCCCAGAAATCCATTTGTGAAGAGCATTTGGTAGTCTAGTCACTGAATGTTAACTCATATGCCATGACTTGCCATTAGTCTTTGTAACTTTTCTTTAGTCCCTGTCTTGGTTTGCTTTGTTATAATTTCTAACCATCTCAGAGTCACCAAAAGAAATGAAGTTACATTTTCCATTTTTCCATGGTATTCTTACTATTAGTAATTCTAGTAGTTCTGACCACATGCTTTTGGGAGACAGTTCTCAGGGATCTCTTATATTGCCGTACATCCCATAAGCAGGGGTCCTGACTCTGTTCCAGATTATCTTTTCAGAGATGTTGGTTAGCAAAGATCCTTGAAGGATAGAGATAGTATCTCCCACTGAAGCAAAGAGCAATGCTTACTGCCCATGATAAAATATTTGGCTCCTTAAGCTCAGGGCTCAGCTCCTATAATACAACCCACTGTTCATGAGGGCATCATCTTTGCCTGGATCCATGAGAATCGGGCTCAGGAAACTGGCACAAATGCTGATACTCTGGCCGTTGCTATTGATGAGAGCAACAAAGTCCTTCATCCTTTGCCTCTGACCAGAATCTTGCGTCATCTGCCAACATTTACGAAAGGGTGGTGGGGTAACTTATGAGCTTACAAGTAGGGTGAATTCTCAAACCTTCCCAGTTCTTGGCATATACCAGGAACTGTTAAAAAAATGTGTGTGTGTGTATACACATATACACACAGAAATATTTATCTATTATATATGTGTTAAATATGTATGTATATTCTATATATTCTCACATAACAACCTTATGAATTATTACAATTATCCTTATTTTACAGATGAGGAAACTGACGCAGAGAGGTTACCCAAGTAGGCAGTGGATCTAGGGTTTGGACCAGGCAATGTGGTTCTGGTATCTGATCTCTGCTTCTTTGCTCTCCTCTCTTGGGCGGAAGACCCCAGAGCTTGCCTCAGCTGCTGAGATCCACTTTGAAAATAAAGTGTTGCTTGGTACATGTCCAGGAACAGACGGACCGGATGTTGGTGTTAATACTGCTCCTTCTAAAGTTCCAGGAAGTTCCCGCACATTCAGTTCACAAGTATTTATAGAGCACCAGTGTGTGCTGTTCCAGGGACTTCGGGAGCAGAGAAAAGAAAACTCTCTGGGTACTGCTTGTGTTGGAGTCCATGCTTCTGGTGCCCAGAGCGCTGGGGGTAGTGAGTAGTCCAGCCTGCGGGGGGGTGGGGGGGGGTGAGGATCCTTGTTCCCTCTTGTAGTTTCCACTGGAAATGCATTTAGGATGTCCTGCCTGAAGACCTTCCTCTGCCCTCATCAATTCCCCACAGGGCAATTCCTCCTTACCTTCTGCTTTCCAATACCACCATTAATAATGATAGGAAACAATGACGCTAACACGGACTTTCAGTAAATATGTATCCTGTGCTTACTTTAAGCCTGGTGCCATTATGGGCATTTGGGATATACAGTGAACTAAACTACGCCCTTGCCCTCCAGGAGCTGATATCTAGCTGGGGAGGTCGACAATAAGCAAATAGACAAATATATCCACCAGCTGTGGATAAGTTTGTGGAAGAAAAGCAAAGCAGAGTAAGGATAGGGCTCCCTGCTCAGTGGGGAGTCTGCTTCTCCCTCTGCCCCTCACACTGCTTGCACTCTCTCTCTCTCTCTCAAATAAATAAATAAACTCTTAAAAAAAAATCTGAGTGAGGATAGAGAGGGAGAGAACAGGAGGGCTACTTTAGCTGGTGGCAGTGGGGCTCTCTGAAGATGTGGCATTTGATCCAAGACCTTAGTGAAGGGATCATTCATTCCCGCATGACAGATATTTGCTGAGCGCCAACTCCATGCCAGGCACGGATGTAGGCTCTGGGGGCACTCTGGTGAACCAAAGACAGGTGTTCCAGTGAGGAGACAGAGGCAACAGACAGAAGAATAAGCCCTGGAGCCTGGCCCTGGTAGAAAGCACTGTGGGACCAAATAAAGCAGAAAGGCAGGTGGGGAGGTCTGGGACCTGGACAAGGGTGTGGCAAGCTGGGATCGGGCAGATCAAGGCAGGTCTTACCGAGGGTGACGTTTGAGCAAAGTTCCAAAGGAGGGACGGAACAAACCATGGGGATGACCGCAACAAGAGTGTCGCAGGGAGAAGGGACATCAGGGACAAAGGCGTGGAGGTGGGAGCCAGCCTGCTGTGCTGGATGAACAGCACCGAGACCCGTGTGGTCGGTGCAGAGAGGACTGGGGCGGGGGGTGGGGTGGGCGGCCGGCGGAGGAAGTCCCAGCTCCTAGTTTAGGACCTCGGCTCTCACTCTGTGCGAGGTAGGAAGCAATCAGAAGGTTCTGGGCAGAGAGTGCCACTGCCTGGCTCATCAGGTAACAATAACGGTCACCCTGGGATAGCTGCCGCTTATTAGTGCTTCCGAGGCCGATCACTATGGGTGTCATCCCGGAGAATCCGGGTAAGTGTCAGGTAAGCATCACCAGTGTGGGATTCTTGTATTTAATCCCAGCTGGGCCCTCAACAGAGCTCAGCGACCCTTTGGCCTGTGGGCCCTCATCTTTTCCCTGCCTTCCTCTCTCCAGGGAGAAGCCTGACTCGACCCCACTCTTCTTTCCTGCATCATGGGCCCAGCCCCATACCTATAAACTTACTGCACCTTCAACCTCGGGCACCTAGGAACCCCTTCTTGAGAGCCTGAGTCCGGGCCGGCGGGCACAGGGGGTCCCAGCCAGAGCCACTGTGTTGTCGGCCATGTGTCTGGGTTCACACCAACGGGTATGAGGGGAAGGCCGTGTACTCCTCAAGGCCCCCCCCGATTTCTCTCCTCCTCCTCACAGCCATGATTCTGAAGCCCAAGGCCTACTTGCTGCTGAGGAGCTCTGGCCTCCTCCCTCCTCACCCCACCGAGATGGGCCTCACCCATCCTGCCAGTAAGTGGCTGGTAGCTAGGTCTTGGGGTGCGTTCACACTTTCTCCATCTGGACTGCTCCAAGGCCAGCGACACTGTCATGGCCACCTTCCTGGACCCCTCCCCACACAGCACGCAGCCAGCCCTTCTGACGGGCCCATGTGACGTTCAGTTCCGGAGCACCTTCTCATTCTGCAGGCACCGTCCCGTGGCTTCTTATCCTCGCAGACACTCAAAATTTTATTTCCAGCCCCAACTTACTTCCTAAATTTTAGTCCTTCCAGCTGTCTACATGACTTTCCAGCAGGATGTCCATGGATGCCTGGACTCTCAGGACTCAACCTGAGTCAATGTCCCTGCCTCCACCTACCCCCCCCAATTGTCCGTAGCTAATCCTTTGCCTGGCCTCTTTCACCGTCCCTCCTACTCAGTTATCCCGTTCTGCAGATCTTACCTACCTCAGAGTCTGCCACCCTCTTCCCGTTCTCACTGCCGATGCCCTGCTTGATTCTGTCGGTCACTGGCTCTCACCCGCACTATTACCAAGGCCTAGTTATCTCATAAAGGTCACCTGGGAAGTTTCTGAAATTGCAGATTCTGTCCCTGTCCCAGGAGCCTGATGTAGTCTGGCCTCAAGGTAGGATTCAGTCATCTGCATTTTTAATAAGCTCTCCAGCCCATCCCAGTAAGGGGGTCTCCAACTGCACTGTAGGAAACCACATCACTTAGCCTCTCCTTAGTCTTGTCCATTCTGCACATGATTAATTGCTACAGCTATGACTACCCACTATTTTTCAAACACTTATCATATCTCAAGACTGTGTTGAAGCTTCCAAATGCCCCACTAAACAATGCTTTGTTTTAACTACTAGTATGAGCCCCATTTTACCTTTGAGAAAACCGAGGCACAGAAAACTAAGTTAACTAGCCCAAGGGCACAGTCTCTCTGACTCAAAGCCAAGTTCTCAGCATTACATTTTACCACCTCCCTTGCTTCCCATGCTTCCCGTTCACCTATCCCGAATGACTTCTGTTTTCCAAATGCATCTTGCTGCTTTATGCCTCTGAGCCTTCGTCATGCTGTTCCTCTCTTTCAAACTGCCATCTGTACTATTTTCTATGGCTGTATAACAAATTACCACGAAGTTAGCAGCTGGGCACAATATGGCTGGTTCTTTGCTCAGGTTCCCACAAGCTAAAATCACAGTGTTAGCTGGGGCTGTGTTCTCATGTAGAGCTCAGGGTTCTCTTCCAAGCTCTTTCGTTGTTGGCAGAATTCAGTTTCTCCTCTTTCTCTGCTGGCTGTCAGCCAGGGGTTATTCTCAGCTCCTAAAGGCTGCCCACATTCTTTGCCATGTGTCCCCCTTCATCTCTAGAGCTAGCAGTTGAGAATCTCGCTCGGGATACATTCTTTTCATGCTTTAAATCTCCTTTGCCAGGACAAGCCTAGTCTCTTTTAAAAGTTGCCTGATTAGGTCAGGACCACCAAGGATAATTTCCAGATTTTAAAGTCAGCTGATTTGGGAATCTTCATTGCATCTGCAAAATCTCTTACAGCTGAACCTAAATCAGTGTTTGAATAACTGGAAGAAGGTGTGTGTACATTGGGGGCTGGGAACCTTGGGGGTCACCATAGACTTCTTCCTACCACATCATCTAATATATATACAACTGATGAATCACTGAATTCTACCCTTGAAACGAATAATATGCTAGATGTTAACTAACTTGAATTTAAATAAAATTGGGGTGGAAAACCACTTAGCTCAAGGATTATTGCCTTCCTCCATGCCTCTAGGCAGAGTTAAAGTCCCCCTCTGTGACCCCCACAGCATCCAACAAACACTCAACATTTGTCCAATGTAATATCATATTTGTTTACAGCTCCATTCTCCCCAAGCTGGGCTGTGAGTTACTTGAGGGCAGGGACCAAGCTTTAGCTATCTTTGTATCGCTCACTACCTGCTTGCTGCCTGAGAGTGAGGGATGTGTCTAAGCCAGCTCGACAGACAAGAAGAGCATTTAACTTCGAGTTGCATACCCGGCGGGAAAAAGGCTGTGGCCAGAGCCCCGGAAGTCCCGGGACACGCCAGCCGTAGCCGCCGGTGCTTCCAAAGCTTTCAGCAGAGAGTACCTAGTACCCGAGAACCAGCACCACCGTGACGGTGAGGCGGATGAGCCACTAGGTGTCACCCCCGATTCAATAAAGAGAGACCGGGTCCTTAAGGAGGGCCTTTTATGCCTTCCTTGTGAAGGGAGCTGGTGACTTGGTCCCACCCCTTGTTTTCTTCTGGGTCACACTCCAAACCATCCTCTGTTCTTCAGCTCCCCTCACTGCCACAGTCTGGGTCTAAAATAGGACAGACAACCGCTCAGGGGTTACAGGGCTGGGGCCACCTGACCATCGCATCCGGCCTCCCGATTCTGTAGATGAGCAAGCAGAGTGGGGGGCTGGTGAGGCGGGAACAGAGCCCGGCTTCGGCCCCCACGTGGGTCCCGCGCGCCTCTCCCTTACCTTCGGGCAACCTCCCGGAGGCGGTCCCCCAGGACCCCCAGGACCAGTTCCAGGCGCTCAGGCCCCACTCGGTCCCCTTTCCCACGCGGAGATCCAGCCCGAGGGTCTCCGGCCCCTGCGCTTCACAACCCGGGGAGGGGAAGGGAACGTGGTCAAAAGAGGGTCCTGCGGGTCCTTTAATACCTGCCATTTCTGATCGTTTCAAGCAATCTCTTCATTCTTTGGACTTCAGGGATGGGAGTGGGGCGCACCCCAGCTTTCTGGGACCAGGGCGATCAGTAACTGCAGGGAACCGCGGTCCTTCCCCTTGAGCCGGGGGAAGTTTGGGGCTGTAAAGGCGGGGGACGAAAAAGATCTGTGAAGAACACCTCCTCGACGGGACTTGGAGTGGGTTTTTCTTCCCCTCTACCCTTCCCCCTGGAAGAAGTTGGTGTTCACTCCCAGGTCCGGGACGGACCGCGGACCCGCGCGCCGCGCGTGCGGACGCCTCTTCCTTCACCCCCGGCAGAGGGCGCCCTCCCCCCGCACCCGCTCCCCGCCGGGCAAACGCGCTCTGCTCCCCACCCAGCTCAGCCCCGGGCCCCGCCGCGCCCAGGCCGGGCTCCTAAGCCCGGGCGCGGGGATAATCTCACAGTCATTTCAGTCTGACTTTGGGCACAGCCTTTGATTGTCCTGTTCCTTTTGTCCCCAACTGATTTACTGTTCATTTTTATTTTAAGTGAATATTGAAAATCATTCGCATTTCCTGGAGTACTGGGTAAGAAAGGTTATGTGGCTGGATAGGAATTGAGCTCAGGAAGCTGACTCAGGATCCACACTCCCACCAGGGCTCACCCATAGAGTGAATAATCTTATGTATCAATACAATAATTTCCTTACAACTTGCAAAGGGTTTTCCCATGTACAGCTTGACTGATTTTGTCGGTGAATCTCTTTCCTCTTTGCCTGAAAAGGTTGATTCATTTGTTTATTTCTCAACCAGGATTTTATTGAGCACTGAAGTGCTTCAGGTGTCAGGGTGAGGAAGACAGGCTTGGGTCCTGATTTTGGTGGAGCTAGTGCTCTAGTAGAGGAGACATATTGAACAAAGAAGTGCAGGAAACATGAATTTGTTGTAAAGGGGATGTATGCTACAAAGAAGCAGCAGAGGCTGCTGGGAGAGGGGCCAGCCTGGAGTCAGCCAATGTCCTCACCTGAATCTTAGCCACAGCTTTCCTCCAAGTTCACCCTGATGCTGAATTCCCTTCTCTTCCTGCTGTAAATGGATGCAAATCAGGACCCCCCAGGAGTGCATGAGTCAGTGTTTTCAAGGCTGCATGTCCCCAGGTGAGGTAAACAGAGTCAGTCTTCCTGGAGTCGCCTCCCTACTCATTTACACTCCTGGGATGAATGCGCTTGGCAAGGCATTAACTATTGTGCATGATGAAATTCACATTGCAAATTTCTTCTGTGACCCGATGATTAACTAGGTCTGAAAACAAGAAAACAGTTCTGGGTACTGCATCCTCCTCCTCCGCTTCAGTGTTTACTGAGCACCTACTAGGTATAGGGCTGTGCATTCAGTGCCAAGGATCCAAAACAACACTAGAGACAAAAGGAGGAATATGCTAAAAGCTGAGGGGTGGTACAGAATCATGGCCCTCAGAGTTTGGGATTTTATCAACAGCTGAAAAAGAGAGCTCTCTTAGTTACAAGGTTAAAAGAGGTCTAAGATAACAGTGTCTTAAATAAGATTAAAAAAAAAAAAAAAGTTTCTCTCTACCAGGAAAGGTAGGTGCTGGAGGTAGGCGCTCCTGGGTTGATAAGGATGCTCTGCTCCAAGAAGGCCTCAGGGACGCAGAGACTCTTTCTGCCTTATTTCTCTGCTGTGTTTGACCTCTATTCTTAAGGTCATGGTCCTCTCAAGGTCCAAAATGGTTGCCCCGGTTCCAGTCATCACTTCCAGTAGGAAGGAGGAAAAGATAAGAGAGGCAGAGGGTAGGGAATGGGTCATTTACAAAGAAGGCTCCCAGGTTAAGACTCACGCACTTTACAAGTTATTGGACGGAACTTAGTCACATGGCCCTCACAGTTGCAGGGAAGGTGGATATGCAGTTCTTATTTTGCGGAGCTGTGTGCCCAGCTAATAACTGGAAATTCTGTTACTGGCAGCCTTTGCCATCAAGCCTGACTTAGGGTGTCAACATCTAATTTTGCCAGTAAATATGAAATGCCCTGACAAATCTCCTTCTGCAATATATCACAAATCCACCCTCACTGCCACAGGCTTTTGTAATTTCTCACCTTGCATTAATCCAACAGCCTCTCTCTGTTGCCAGGGTGATCAGTCCAAGATGTAAATTTAATCATATCAGCCGTCTGCTTAAAATGTCTTGGTGGATCCCTATTGCCTTGAAAGAAAATGTAAACTCTTTAATAAGACCGAAAGCCCTGTTGTCCCACCGTTGTCTTCTGCAGCTGGATCTCTCACGACTTCCCCACGTGCACCCAACAGTCCGGGCATACTAGATAGAGGCAGTGGCCAGGATGTTCCCTTGCTACCTCCTCTTCTTGGAATAGTTTCTCCTCCAATCTTGGCATCTGGCCAGTTTCTACAGAACTTGGCTGAGGTTAATCCTCATTGGGAAACAAACCTTTGCCAAGTCTGTGTCCCACGCCTCTGACATCTCCTTCTCCCTCCTCCCCCACCCCTTACCTCCACGCACAAAGCCAGACCTATTCAAAGAACTGGATGCTGTTGCCTGGGTAACAGTGAGTACCAGCCAATGGTTGAAGCACCAGCCGCATTTGCAGTGGGGCTTCTGGTCGTGGATTTCTGGTTGGCACTGTTGGCCACACCCTCTCTCGAAAGACTCTCCCTCTCCTTGGTCATGCCTCTCCCCTGGCCCTCCGTGCCCTTTCTCTCTGTTTCTTCTTATTCTGCTCACCCTGAAATGTTGATGTGTCTAGAGATAGGGTTTTGGTCTTCTCTTCTTATTCCACAGACATTCCCCAAGATTCTTCATTCCCCTTTATGACTTCACGTGCCACCCATCGAGTTCTAAATCTCGATTTCCAAATTAGATTTCTCTTCAGAGCTTTGGACGTGAATGTCAAACTATCTACTGAAGACATGGATTAGGGAGGGGCGTTTCCCAAAAAGGAAGTGATGCAGCTTCACCCTCCCACCCCTAGCCCCACCCGCACCCCAAAGTATCGTTGCCTACTGCAGGCCAGGAGTCTGGAAGATGACCCTCTGCCTTTGCTTGCCCCTTGGTGCAGGGTGTGCTCCCCATCTAGAAAGGGCCACCAGCCAAGATTTTCCCTCTCAGCACATCTAGTCTCAGGGCTTCATGTAATTTCCCTCAAGAGCTCTCTTGGAGACAGAAACCTTCCTCCTCCTTTTTCCCCAAGGGAAGTGTGAAGCAACAGAATACTCAGGACAGAAGAGCTGTCAGCAAGTCAGGGACAGCTCCGGATAAAGGCATCCAGATGTCCCCCCGGGCTGCCACCTCCAGCAGGGCTCCTGCCACGGGAGAGCATTGGGTTTCAGGCTTTGAGGGAGGTCCTGCTGAGTGAAGGAGAGGCGAGGCTGAGCTTTCTGCAGCCTGTGATCTTCCCAGAAGAAAGAAGGGAGAAAGGGGAGACTTACACGCTGCTTTCTCCACACAGCCGCTGCCCTCTGAGTACTCCTTTAAATATGTAATTTGTAATTCAGGTCATTTTCCTGCTCATCATCTACCTCCAGCTTCCTGTACCTGGTCAGAATCCTTCCTCAAGCCTGCACGGTCCTCCTTCCTCCACCATCGTGTTCTGCCACAGTTGTCTGCCTTCCTTCCACTGCTTGAACACAGCAAGCTCTTTCTAGATGTAGACCTGCCCATTTGCAGTTTCCTCTTCCTGGAAGGCCCTCCCTGCGGCTCCCTATGGCTTGCTCCCGTTAGCTGTGGATCTCCGCTCCAGGCTCTCCTCCTAAGAGCAGCCTTCCCCGATGGCCTGGTCAACAGTGACTCTCCCACTCCTGGCCCCTAGCCACCCCCTGTCACATCTCCTCCATTATGTCCCTGGTAGGACTTGCACGCTCCGAAGTCATCTTGTTTATTTGCTTGTTTGCTGTTCCTAAGTGTATAACCTCCTTCCCCACCTTGCTCACTTTTGTAGTGACTACAAGGCTGCCTGGCCCCCGTATAGTGGGTGCTCTACAAATATGTGATAAATGAGTGGAAATAGGAAAGAAGGAGAACTATCACCAAACTCCACCAGACACTGTTATTCAATGAATTGTTGTTTGGTTTATCGAGGCCTTTTACTGACTTGGGTAAATATAATATGGCAACGAGGTTGGCATGTTCCATAACAGATAGGCCATAAATGCAAGTATTTACATCAACTCTTGGAACCCACACCTCATCCCACATACACCACATGCTCCGGGAATGAAAAATCAACTTTTCTTGAGAGAGTCTCCATATCTCACTTGCCTGAATCAGCTTCAAGGCAAACCTGCTGTCATGATTTGGGGCTGATTTGGGTTATATGGAAATTATCTCTAAGGGTGTAAAACTGTTGATGAATGCATCTGTGTCCTTTGTATAAGGCTCGTGTTCCTGCTGGGTATGTGGGTGTTCAATGGACATTTCTGAAACACTGCTGATAAACCCAGGTTTGACCAAAGGTTACCTCCAGAGAGGTTACCTTTCCTTCTTTCTTTCTGGCAGTTTTCTCTTTGTGATCGCAGAAGATCTCCCAAGCTATATGGGCAAGAAGCACTGGCTAGCTCACTGGTGCTGAGAGAAATTGGCCCCCATCATCCTCAAGACTTTACGTTGCATGTTGTAAAATTTAAAAACTCTCAGGGAAGTTTTCTTTTAAAAATATATCTGATTTCCCCCCCCCCCCTTCATTTTTCCCTTCCTACTATCTTCTCTCTCTCTCTCTTTTTTTTTTTAAACATATAATGTATTATTTGTTTCAGAGGTACAGGGGGATGGGTTAGCCTGGTGATGGGTATTAAAGAGGGCAATTGAATGGAGCACTGGGTGTTATATGCAAACAATGAATCATGGAACACTACCTCAAAAACTAATGATGTAATGTATGATGATTAACATAACATAATAAAATAAAAATTTAAAAAATATATCTGAAACAACCGAAATGTCCATTGACAGAGGAATGAATAAACAAAACATGGCATGTACTCCTAGAGGAATATTATTCGGCCTTTAAGAAGAATAAAGTTCTCACACACGCTATGGCGTGGGTAAACTTTGAAGACATTACACTAGGTAAAACAAGACAGATACAAAAGAATAAATATTGCACAATTCTGCTTATGTGAGATGCTCAGAATGGTCAAGTTCATAGAGACAGAAAGTAGAGAGTGGTTACCAGGGGCTGGGGGACAGTGGGAAATGGGAGCTTACTGTTGGATGTTGAGTTGGGGGTGATGGGAAGGCCTGGAGACCGATGCTGGTGCTGGGAGCCTAACAGCATGAATGTACTTAATGCTACGAAGCTGTAACTTTAAAATGGTTAAAATGGTAAATTTTATGTCATGTATATTTTACCACCACAAAAAAATGTATGTCAGAATGTGTTTTTCAATGTGTCTTTGACTTGTCTACTGTTACTCCAACAGATTTCAGAAATTGTACTTGAATTGCTTTTTATTTTATTTTTAAAAAGATTTTATTTATCTATCTTACAGAAAGAGTGAGAGACAGAGCAGGGAGGAGGAGGCAGAGGGAGAGAGAGAAGCTGAGCAGGGAGCCCGACATGGCACTCGATCCCAGGACCCTGGGATCATGACCTGAGCCGAAGGCAGACGCTTAACTGACTGAGCCACCCAGGCGCCCCTGGAACTGCTTTTTAAATATATGCTGTGAATTTGTTTACTTCAGAGGTCCAGTCGGTCCCAAAACAAGCTCAGGAAGAGGTATGTATGTGCACATGAATGTGTGTGTGTGTGTGTGTGTGTGTGTGTGTGTGTGTGTGTGTGTTGAGTATGAGGGGATCTAGGTCATAACCGTGTGTATAGAAAGAACCGAGGTGTTAGAAACTGAGGTGGAGAAGTCACCCAGCTGCTGGCTTCTCTCTTTGCTTCCCCTGAATAGAGATTTTGTAGAAAATGGTACATGTCCTATTTCACAAAATTCAAAGTCTAAGGCATAGATGTACCTAACTTTATAAGTTTCAAGTCTAAAGGTAAAAGCAGAGGTATGAGCATTTGTCACCCAGATGACTGTGGAAGTGAATTCATTCATTTCAGAAATATTTATGAGCACATGATGTGTCAGGCTCTGGGGACAGAAAATGTATTCAGCATAACCCCTCACATTCCTATAAGCAGGACTGGCTCCATAATTTGTGGGGCCCAGCACAAAATGCAAAAGCAGAGCCTGTTAGAACAGTATGAAGAATTTCCAGGTGATGACAGGAGAGCACTAAGCCAAGCACGGGGCTCTTCCAGGCGCAGCAGTGGGGGTGGGGAAGGGTCAGCCACCTGCAGAGGGCTGGGGCCCATGCGGCCACAGGTAACAGGGGGTCAGTCTGTGGACAGCATCAGCAAGGCCCTGAGAATAGGGGCTTCTCATTGTCGTGTTACACTGCACCTCACTTTGGTTTCAGTAAATCTCCTTTACCTTTTTTTTAAAGATTTTTTAAAATTTATTTATTTTATTTTTTATTTATTTGACAGAGAGAGAGAGACAGCGAGAGAGGGAACACAAGCAGGAGGAGTGAGAACGGGAGAAGCAGGCTTCCCGCGGAGCAGGGAGCCCGATGTGGGGCTCGATCCCAGGACCCTGGGACCATGACCTGAGCCGAAGGCAGACGCTTAATGACTGAGCCACCCAGGCGCCCCTCACCTTTACCTTTTAACATGAACTTGAACACCTGTCCATAGCACAGTTCAGTAAACGTTCTTATGCTGTTATTGTCCATTCAAACAGATTAGAATCTTGTAGTATTTGATTTTTGGATCTCCATCTCTACTCACCCCCACAGTCAGCAGCATGCTGGGTAAATATATAGGTACTCAATATATACTCATTAAAAGATTCAGTGATTGATTCTCGAGCAAAATATAGGTAGCATAGGATGATTATGGAAGCTGATTTTCTACTAGGATAAGGATGATTATGACAACTATGATTTATACCATCTATATACTAGGCACTGAATTAGGGCTTAATAGAAATTTTCTGATTTAATATTCTTACAAATAAGCTTTTAAAATAGGTAGTTTTGTCTATTTAGAGATGAGAAACTGAGGTTCAGAGAGATGAGGAACTTCCTCAATGTCACACAAGTGGTCAGTGATGGAATAAGGATTCACACCTAACTTCCAAGCTCTTGAAATACCCACTCAGTTGCTAAGCTCTGTTCCCCATCCCCCAGCCCCCCACATGCCTCTACACTTTCTAAAATCTGATGAAAAAACCAGAAACTGTTCTAAAAATTGCAGAGCAGAAGTTTTCTCCCTTGATGTCATTTGGAATGGATATTTTAATTTCTGAACATAGGATAGAAAATATTTGGGAAGGGGCGCCTGGGTGGGTCAGTCAGTTAAACATCTCCCTTTGGCTCTGGTCATGATCTCGGGGTCCTGGGATCAAGTCCTGCATCATCAGGCTCCCTGCTCAGCGGGGAGCCTGCTTCTCCCTCTCCCTCTGCCGCTCCCCTCCACTCGTTCTCTCTCTCTCTCTTAAATAAATAAAATCTTTAAAAAGAAAGAAAGAAAGAAAGAAAGAAAATATTTGGGAAGATAGTGTATCAGTACACCTGATTAGTAAAGTACTCCAACTCCAAATCAATTTAATTTATTGAGCCACTCCTAAGTGTAAGACACTGTGCTACATGCTGAGGGGAATACAAGATAAATGGAGAAACTGCCCTCAGAGCGAAGGGTAAGACAAGCACACAGATGGATAGAGAACAGAATGGGAAATGGTGTTTCCACGTGAACACCCAAAGAAAGTGTGTCTGCCTGGAGCGACAGGGGAGGTTTGGGAAGAAGGTAGCATTTAGGGGTGGCCTAGAAGGTGGGTAGGATTCTGCGAGAAGGAGCTGGGGGCTGTCCCAGCAGAGGAGAGAGACGTGTGTTTGGAGAACACATGCAGCCTCATCTCGGCGCAGAGGGTAAGTGCCTGCGGGCAGGTGAAGCTCAGAAAGTTCAGTCAATACTACTCCACAGAGGGCCTCGGACCAGCACTGGGGCACTAGTACTCCATTCAGTAAGGCCAGCCTCCGACAAGTTTCAACCAAGAGACAAACAAGATTAAAACTGGGCACTGGGAGACTGAAGCTGGCAGGCGTGGGGGAGAGAGCTGGAGGTCAGGAGCCAGGGTGGAAGACCTGAGGCCAATCCGGGTGACAGACGGCAATGGCCTGAACTTGGGTGGGCTAAGGCGGTGTTTTAGAGACTCTTCACAGGATTTTTTTTTTTTTTTCGTAAAAATGAAGACAAAAGAAAAAAAAAACCATGAAGCAGAGATTACGTATATGAAAATCCCTCCTGGTTTTATGGAGTTTCTGGAAGCAAGACCAAGTCAAGATAGCATCGTGGCCTGAGGATATTTGCCTACACTTCTTGTTGGCTCCTGCGGGATCTAGATCTCCTTGACTCCCCGGCAGCAGCCTGGCCTGTCAGGAAGACAGCGTTGCACAACCAGGCAGAACCCACTGCGTTAAACCTCTGCACTTATGTGGCTTCTTCTGGCACATTCCACCCTGCCTGGGCAGCTGGACAGTTTGAAATGCACAAGTATTTTAAGTAGAAATCATTTATGGTGGGTAGAAAACCAAATCAACCAAACCTGTGAGTCACACCTGTTTTAGAACTCTTTGACACTTCAGGCACCCAAACAAACCCACCCCGGGGCAACACTGGGCCGGAAGCAGTTTCTTAAGATCCCGAGGTCCTGGGAGAGGCACCAGAAGGGCCCCGTCCTTGGCCTCCTCTGGCTCTCATAACTGCAGGTGTGTCGTTACAGGGGACGGCGCGGTGACAAGGCATGGGCGTTTGGGGCCAAGGAGGAGAAAAGGCAGAGCAAAATACGACCCACCAGTATAGCCAAGAGTAATTAAAATACTGTTTTGTTTGTGAAATGCTAGCAGATTGGCAAACACCACGCCGATCAGGAGAGCATGTGGAGCCCAGGAGGCTGGCATTCTCCCCCTGCCTAATCCGCTAATGCATTCTGGACCTATGGCGACCACAGCGCTGTCTGCAGCCCGTCTCTTACCCCAAGAAGGGAAAATGCAGCAAATTCAGGAAAAGCAATCCTTCAAAATGTCAACCTCTACTCCAGGCTGCATGATGCTTTTGGGAGAGGGGACGCGGAAAAACAGCCCTTGGGCACAGGCTGGGGGACTCTGACAGAGGCAATTTGGATCAGTAGACGCTGATGTGTCCCAGCTATTCAGCCAAGAGTTACAAAGCTGGTCAGCTTCTTGGGTGTAAAAAAGGAGCCCCGGGGCCGCTGACAGATGGAGATGGTGTGGTGGATGCAGGAGGTCCAGATTGGGCTTTCCTCCTCAGGGTCTTCCACACGGCCTCCAAAATTAGATTCTTTCTCTTTGTCTTCAGCAGTCTGTTGGGAGGGAAGCTTGCGTGCTCCACTCCTCGTGATTCCTACAGAATAGGGGACCCCTCCCCAAAGGGCTGAGACCCTTCTTTCTTGTTTTCCTTGGGAAGATGGGGAGAGTGCATGAAGCTGATCTTGCTGAGCACCTCCTGCCTGCCCGCAGGCTCCACGCAGGGTCCTCCCCGCCACTCTGCCAGAGTCCTGCACCTGACGGCCACACTGTTGTGCACTCTGGGACCAGTTCACGATTTCAGTTCAGGGGGAAGGGAAGCCGGTCCTGTTGCCCTTGGAGCCCAGCCGAGTCTTCAAACCAGCCTTCTCAGCAAGAACACCATTCATGCGATCTTTGATTCTCATGGATTATTTCTCCATTGGTTCTGAACCCAGAAGGGAGGAGAAAAGTGATTCCATAACACCCTCAAATCCCCAGTGCCATGGAGAAATCCGGGAAGTGAAACTCTAAGTGTGAGTGTCAATAACATCTTCCTTGTTTCCCTTGCCTTGAGTTGCTATTAAAGAGCCAGATCAGAATGTAGCACTGAGAGCACCTGTTCTTGACACAACGTTGTGCAGCATAGCAGGCTGGAAAGGCTTACAATATATGAACGTATGAACGTCCTCGGAATAGGGAAGCCTGGTGGACTTAAGGCAAGTCCAGTCGGCTCTGGAGAGAACAGCGCCCCCTCATTCTTTAGGAAGAGACAGTGCTTTAGCCCCCTACCCCCCACCCCTATCACTTACTGTTAGCAGTGGTCCCTCACACTGGGGCCCCCTGGGACAGGTGCACTCATGGTCTGAGAGGCCTTTACCTTGCCCAGAGTGACGCAGAGCATTGTCTTCACCTGGTTTATTGGGCTGGGCCAAGGGCCTGTCCGGGTCACCCTCCTGTGTAGGGATGTCTGGCAGTCAGAGCCCCCTGCTGTGAAGGGTTATCCTGAAAATCACAGACGCCAAGAGCTCACGTGGGAAGTCAGAGGGAACCTCTGAGGACAGCATCTTTAATCTTGGGGCAAAAATCACTCACCCCTCCTAGCTCTCCCATTATAAGTTTTCTGGTCCTTTTTCCCCATGATGTGCCAATCTGTGGCACAGGGGAGGGGCTGAAATGAAGACAAGACTGAAAAATGTCACAGTGAGATGAGCTATATAAATTATGGCTTTAAAAAAAAAACTTTCCATCTTGGATGGTCTGTTGACTTTAGGGAGATTTAAAAAAAAAAAAAAAATCTACCAAGGGACAGGGATCTGGCTATGGCTTTGTGGTGATTTAATTACCCCAAGTGACTGGAGCCCTTAGCTTTGAGGGGCAGCTTTGGAACCAGTTCTGCCATAGAGAGGAAAGGACACAGGCTTTGGGGCTGAACAGACCTGGATTCAAGTCCAGGTTTACCACTTACTAACTCAGCAAATTACTTAAACTTTTTGAACATCAGTTTTCTTGTCTGTAAAATGGGGATAAGAATATCCATACCTTAATCAGTTTATGATTAGAATCAAATGAATAACATACCCAAGTTCTTAGTACAGTGTCTAGTACACAATAAGCATTCAATTAACTATTTCTTATTATCGTTTCCATAAAAAATTATATCCCTTCTCCATTAATACTTGTAACTGACAATTGTAAGTGCTGATTATCTGCTAGGTTGCTAAGCAACAGTGACTCCTGGGTTTCTGTATATCAGATTTTAAGAGGGGCTAGGGAATTTGTCTTTCAGCCCCATTTCCATATTTAGCCAAATATTGAGAAACATCAGCACACTGCCCTTACACAGACTCTATGTTCATTTTGGGGTACTTCATGAGAGAAGATGATGGAGATTATTGAGGGGCCTAAAATTCTTTACAGAGATCATCTCCATCACCGTGCTTTAACCTAACAAGAAGTTGATTTCTCCCTCACTTCAGTCTCTTCTGAGTAATCCTGGGTGGGCAGCCATCTATGTAACATAGGAACTGAAGTTCCTTTTACCTAAGCTTTGACCCTCCTCTAAGGGCTTCAAAATTTTCTCCTTTCAGCTGCTGGTTGGGGAAGGAGTTGGTCGGGGGGTGGTGGGGTGGGGTTACCTGCTCCTCCCCTGCTCTGATCAGTCCCACTCACATTCCACTGGTGAGCAGGAGACACATGTGGCCACAAGGGGACTGGAAACGCAGTTTCCTACTGATGGGCAGCCAGGTGCCTCGACCGGGGATAGGCACCCAGCCAGCTGCCTCTGCCACAAGAATTGTCCCTATTCACAGCTGGAGAAACTGAGTTAGCGAGCTTAACTGACTAGTCCAAGGGCAGAACCAACTGGGGGGGTTAACTGTAGAGCTTGCCATTTTAATGATCATTCCAAACTGCTTCAGTCAGCAGGCACTGACGATGGGGGAAAGAAGAGAAGGAATTAGGAGAAAATGTCCCTCTGGCTCTTCTCTCTCCTGTTTGTGGGCACTCGCCAGATGGAGCTCTGAGTGCCACACATTCTCATTTCTGTCAGGTTTGCCGTTGAATTCCCAGGATGCAGAAAAACAGACCTGCAGCACTCCATAATCTATTGTGAAGGTGTCTCATCCACTTATTGCTTCACGGCAAGCCCATTTATTTTGATTCTGCCAGACAGGTGAGTTGGTTCTTTTTTTTTTTTTAAAGATTTATTTATTTATTTACTTATTTACTTATTTATTTATTTATTTGAGAGGGCAGGGAGAGGCAGAGGGAGAGGGAGAGAGAGAATCCAAGCAGACACCCTGCTGAGCGGGGAGCCCTACGTGGGGCTCGATCCCACAACCCCGAGATCGTGACCTGAGCTGAAATCAAGATTCAGATGCTTAACCTACTGAGCCACCCAGGCTCACCAAGTTGGTTCTATTTTTCAGTGTCCCTAGAGAGGCGGTCAGATGCTTCCTCCATGACCCACTCTACTGTTTCAGTGTTCTGTTCCCACGGTAGACGCTGGGGTGCACCACCAGCTCCCCTTCACTGGGCCAGTGCATCCATCCCTCAGCAGCTGTAAGGGTTAGCTGCTATCCAATGTCAGCTACACCCTTTCTCGAGAATTGTCCTTGGCCAGCGAGACCCTCCTCACTCAGAATCACTTGGAAGATGATAGTTTCCTCTCTTTTTCAGGGGTGGTCTGCACCAGTGACAGACTGAATAACAAGCCTGGGCCCCTGGCCTTGAAGTGGCATATTCCTTGATGTTATTCAGGCTCCAGAGCTCCCTCTGGGGTCAGGGTGAGGCTAGACTTGCTCTGAGCCCACATCTTTGTCTTCTTCCCTGGCTCTCACCTGCTTCCCTAACTTCTGAAATCTCTTCTCCTGAAGAGATCCTTCTCCTGAAATCTCTCACATAAGAATACCAGTCTCTGCTTCTAGGGAACCAGCTCCAAAACAGTACCCAACTAGGAAATTCTTATTCTCCTAATCACAGGCTATCCTTCGGGGTTATAGAAAACAGCTGCTCACTCTTTGCAACTACCTCTCCTTCTCAAGACTTTGTCAATGCCGGCTTCTCTCCCACCTCTATTCCCCAGTTAAACAATTCTAGCTCTGTTAACCACCATGGTTTCATCTTAATGTCAACACCACTGCCCAGGACACAGGAATCTAGAATTGAACCCATTTGGCAGGTAATGGGATAACAGAGGGATTATTCCATAGTGCATCATTACTACAACTAACCATAATAAAGATGAATGGTTTCACCATCTCAAAGGACTTTCCCATGGGCATATCATTTAGCCATCATAACTCTGTGGGAGGAAGTTCTATTTCTTTTTTAAATGAGGAAACGTAAGTAAATAGAGGTTAAGTGGGTTACTTAAATTAATGAAGCAAGCTAAAGGCATAACTATCACGGCGAAGACCAGAAAGAGGGTTTCTGAGCTCCAGGCCTGGCCTCATTTGATGACCTTCATCCCTGCCCTGATCTATGACCTTGTATGGCTCATTTTATGATGTTGTATCAGTGAGGAACTACGTTTGGCTGACAGTAAAAGAGATCCCCAGGATGGTGGTTTGAACACCCAAAGCTTTATGCTTTCACAAAAAAGGAGGTCTGGGAGGGAAGCAGCCTGGGGGTGTGGGCAGCTTTACAAAGTCACCAGAGACTTGGATTCTTTCAACTTTGTTCCCCACTCTCTGAACTATGACCTTCGTTTTCTTGGTTCAAGATGGTTGATGGAGCCCGAACCATCTTAGGTGAGTTCCAGGCAGCAGAATGGAGGAAGGAAAGAAGAGAAGCTTTCTTTTTCCCTTTAGGGAGATTTCTGGGAGGTGTCACACAGCACTTCTGTTCTCTTCCCATTGGCTAGAACAAAAAGCGCACACGACCCCACCTAGAGGCTAATAAAGCTTAAACCTGAGAGCCATTCATTGCTGGGATCTCTTTCCAATGTTAATGCCCAAGTTGTATCTCTAACTTTGTATTATTTTCAGTCATCTTCAGGTATAATTTATGAAGCCATTACTGTGCGTACATCACTATCCCAGGTATAGAAAGATGACCAAACGCAGGGATGGGGATCGGTTAGAATCACAAGGGGCTCTTGGCATAGACCTCAGGGACTCGAGTGTGTGTCTCTAGGCAGATACACTGTGTTTCCTCTTCCTTCGACCCTCCAGCTGATTCACTGTGAGTAATGACGGTGTCACACACGTGTAGATGCAAAAACAAAGATTGAGAATCCCAGATCTAAGAGGGCATTTCTGTCACAGCTCGTGTATTTTAGAAAACCTGCATATCCCATTTGGCGAGTTGTGCCCCACTTCTGAAAAAGAACAAAGCAGAACCTTCTTCACTGTGATCAAACGACAGTAAAGATGGTAAATGGAAGTTCAGAAGAGAGAATCTCGGTTGAAGAAGACTATTGCAACTTAGCACAAAACTTAGCTCTGAGCTTCTTGGCTGTCTTCATCAAAAAGAAAGTTTACACGGTTCCATTCCCATGACTATCTAGCAAGAGAGGCCTGGCAGTTCAGTAAGAGAAACGAGGGCTTTCCTCAGCATGGAACTCTGAGATTTATTGGGGCAGATTTGTGTTAGAGACATCAAATCCTAAAACATATGATGCATAATAATAATTCTGCAGAAAGTGTGGAGGTGGTGTTCAGATAGTTATGTCTTATATCAGGTCTGGAAAAGTCTAGAGTTAGATTTTTAAACACCAAGTTTTGTTGGCTCTAAGACACCATTGTTAATAGCTACACCACTATTTTATGTATCACTAAGAAAGGGAAAACACTGCCAAATAATGACTTCCCATAGAATATAAGATGCATTCTAATTTACAAGATGTTAAAATGTGAAAAAAGTACATCTTAATACCAGTCATATATGGTACCCATTTAATGAATACGTTTCTTCAAGGAGATAAAGTAATATAATAAAGAATGTAGGCTCTCTCATGACATAATATAACACTGAGGTAGAATTTAAAGAATGTTCATTTGAGACATTCCGCCAACTAGGAAGAGATGTTTAGCACCACAGAGAAAAAAAAAAAAATCTGGGAATACTATACCTAGCTCTGGATCAAACTCTCTGAAGAAGCTTCTAGAGGTCTGAGTTGACATGATTTCACCAGCTATGATTCTTGGGCCCAGAGGATTATAGGGTTGGCCACAGGACTAGGTGTGGGGCCCTAAATCAGGCTGGGGGATGTTGTCATTCCCCCCTAATTTGTGTGGGATCTTAGATTACTTAACTATTTCTCTGAAAAAATACCTATTATATCTCATAGGGTATTGAAAAGATCAAATAAATTAGTTACCTAGAAAAACTTGGTGAAAGGAGGGAGCAGGAAGGAAAATCAAACTGCTCGTATACAATATAATACTTATTACAACAACATCCACCATCAAGGAGTGTTTTTCTCTGTGCCAAGCATATATATATATATATATTATATTAATATTAATATATAACATATATATCTCCAGTGAACATACAGATCCAACAAAGTATACATATATAATTATTTCAAGATATTATTTGCCTTTTTCCCCACGTCATTTTTACACTGATGTTGCAAAAGCAATGGCGGGTAGATTGCTGGTGGCTTAGCATGAATCATGGTACCAAAAGTACTCCCTGTTTTCTTCACCACCACACAGAGTAATACAAAAGCATTTTACTTAAGAATGTCCCTGAAGCGGGGCACCTGGGTGGCTCAGTTGGTTGGGTGACTGACTTCAGCTCAGGTCATGATCCTGGAGTCCCGGGATCGAGTCCCGCATCGGGCTCCCTGCTCAGCAGGGAGTCTGCTTCTCCCTCTGACCCTCCCCCCTCTCATGCTCTCTCGCTCTCATTCTCTCTCTCAAATAAATAAATAAAATCTTAAAAAAAAAAAAAAAAAGAATGTCCCTGAAGCAGTAAAAGTTATTAATTTTATTACTTCTCGCCCCTTGACTTGGGAAGTATGCAAGAAGCGTTTCTACTCCGTAGCAGATGCTGGTTGTCCCAAGGAAAAGCATTTGTTCAACTGTTTGAGTTGCAAGCTGAACTAGCCAGTTCTTTGGTACAACACCACTGTTACTTAAAACAAGTGATGAACGAACTATACTTATCCAGGCTTAGGTATTTGATAGAAATATTTTCAAAAAATGAAGTGAGTTAAGCATATCTAGGAAAACAACTGGCCGTGTTTGCTGCCAATAATAAAATTTAAGCTTTCAAAAGGAATTAGAATGAGATTGGTAGTGATATTAATAAATGTGATATTTTTATATTGTACAATGAAATGTGTCAACACGTGGAAGATCTACATAACTCAGTGAACTCATATTTTCCAAATGACTAATGCATAGGTTACAAAGTTTGAAGTACAAGATTTTAATGTAGTCAAGTATGGAAAATTCCTTGATATGTAGTCAGATTCCACATTGCAACTAACCTTTAAGAAACTGCTACTTGTCAAATTTTGGAGCAATATCAAAGAAAAATATTCACAATTATCTGAAAAAGTTGTTAACATAATTTTCCCTTTCCAAACTATATATCTGTATGAGCTGGATTTTCTATACATTCTTCAACTAAAAGAACATATCACAAGAGACTGAGTGCAGAAGCAGATTTGAGAATATAGCTTTCCTCTATTAGTTTTCTTAGGCTAGACATTGAAGAGATTTGCAAAATGGAAAATGATGCAGTTCTTCCCACTAAATTTTTCTTTGGAAATTATAGTTATTTTTCATAAAAATATTTCCTTTTCACCTATAATGAATTTACTATTATTATTCTTAAGTGAATGCTTTTTAAAATGTCATAGTTTTAATTTCTAATATGGTAACCATTGGTAGATACAACACAAAAACAAAAACTCTTTAGGGTCTTTGATATTTTTTAATATTGTAAAAGGGTCCTGAGCCAAAAAAAGTTTGAGAACCCTGAGTCAGGACATTGTCATGTGATTCCATCTTGGCCAGTAGGACCTGAGAAAAGTCTATATGGACTGGAGTGGTCTTCTTATAGTTGAGACAGCCGTCTTACAACCATGAGGTGGCAAGCTGAGCATTAAAGCCAAATAGCTGGTAACTCAGGTCCCACCCAACACCAAAGCCCAAGTGTTGACTATTACAATCTATCGTTGCTCACTGTAAGAATGGCAGGTAAATGCCTCAAGAACCTGACAGGTAACAAAGGTCCATATAGATCATCTCTAACAGCTAGCATTGCAATGGCCTATAGGAGTGGAGTTAGAGCACGTGGGAGCCATGGGATCATCAGCCTCAGTGGACTGGCCTACAGTTTTAGGAACATTTGGAGAGGGGCTGTAGTGGCTTGAATAGTGTCCTTTCCCCTTCTCCGCCTCTCCCACCAACCAACTTAGGTCCATCTGGAATCTCGGCATGTGACCTTACTTGGGACTAAGGTCTTTGCAGATGTAATTAATTACCTAAAATGAAGTTGTACTGAATTGGGGGGGGGAGCTTAAGTCCAATGACTGGTGTCTACAGATATGGGGAGGAGAAGGAGGCAGAGATGACAGCAGTGCCGCTACAAGCCTGGGAAGGCAAGGATTTCCAGGGGACACCAGAAGCTAGGAAGGGGCAAGGAAAGATTCTCCCTGAGAGAATTCAAAGGGAGCCCTGCCCTGTTGACCTCTTGAGGTCACAGTTGTAGCCCCTAGAAATGTGAGAGAATGAATTTCTGTTGAATGAAGCCACATGGTTTATGGCATTGGGTGATGGCAGCCCTACGAAGTGAGTATGAGATTCAAAAGAATCTTCATGGTCATTAAGATTAGGAAGACAAGCTGTCTGAGAATCTAAAGCCTAGAACCAGAGGACAAAAACCCACTTTTTGTCCTTGAGTCCAAGCTTGACGTGCTTTTCATAAAGGAAAGTAAGCAGCTGCTTCCTATGCCTACACTGGAAAGAATGGGAGGAGGCCGCTTGGCAAGCTTTCCACCGGGAGGCCGGTTCTGCTTTTAGTTCTGCCTCTTGGTTGCAGTTCTGTTGGGCCGTTGGGCTGTAAGCAGGCATCTTCACCATCTGGTACTTTAGTTTTCTCATCTGTTACATAAGGGGGGTTGGACCAGATGGGCTATAAGATGTCATCTAGCTCTAGATGGTTTATTTACAGTGAGGAAAATTTGCTGGATGGAAGAGAGAGGTTGTAATGTTCTAGTGGCTTATAAGTAATATGGCTTTTCTCTTTGGAACTATGTGAATAGGGTCAATCAAGATGCAGCTTACGGAGTCAACTACAGGCTGTATAATATCCCTTCAAAACGGGAATTGCCAAATTCAAATGCCTTCAGGAACCAGAGAGTAACATAAGTAAGTCAAACACACTGGGTATGATAAAAGAGGAGCGGTGGGGACCATGGCAAAGACTGGGTGTGTTAACTTGGGGGACGTGGGGGCTGTGGGAAATGAGAGGGCCCCTTTGTCCTTACCGGGAGGCAATCTTGCTCAGTTCTGGCCATTGTTGCTAAACGGCAATGGGCCTGGAGTGCCAAATCCCCAGATTTTTCAAAGGAAGCCAGGATTTTAATGTGAAGTCTCTCAAAGTCTAAACATTTTAGTAACTGAATTACAATTTAAAAAACAACACTGCTGGACCAACAAAACACTTCTTTGACTCGATATGGTCCCTCGAGATACCCATTTATAATCTTTGCTTTAGGACCTTGGATTCATTGTTTACTAAAACTAATAAACAGCTAATGAAATACCCCAGCATTTTAACATCCCTTGTTTGCTCATTTATATGGGGAAAAAAATTATTTTAGGGGGTGTCTTAAGAACACATGATATTATCTCCCTCTTGTGGTTAAGGAACCAAAAGGAAACAAGTTTCCATTATTTGAAAGAGCTGCAAGCACAATTTAGATTTAAGACTTAGATTTCCTGACTCTACCTGGTGTTCCTTCCATTACCTCCTTCTGCCATTCATACTGAGGAGAAGGTACCAGGCAAAAGCTATGTGCATCGACATGTCCACACGCACGTGGATTGCAGTACTGGAAGCAGCCCAAAGGTATAGATATTATCTTAAGAGCAATGGTAGGTTGTATCTGAACCTTGTTATGTAGCAGGAAATGAAAATGATTGAGAAATTTGGTGTTCATTCAAGTTATCTTGTAATTACAGGATGTGGTTGAAATTGTGAGGACCAAAATATTAGAAGAAGTAGAAAAGGTCATATGAAATAGTAATTGGAAAACGACCAGAAAAGCAAAAGGGAAGATATCAAAAGGGATTTCAGAGGTGATTATGTATGGTTATTATTACTCACAGATGACAATATCTGAATGGGTTCATCTTATGTGTCCACTTGACTGGTTCAAGGGATGCCCAGATAGCTGGTAATACTACTTCTAGGCATGTCTGTAAGGGTGTTTCTGGAGAAGATGAGCATTTGAATCAGTAGACTGAGTAAAGAAGATTGCCCACCCCAATTAGGTAGGCACCTTCCAAATGGCTGAGGGCCTGAATAGAACAAAAAGGTGGAGGAAGGGTGAATTCGATATCTGCCTGAGCTGAGATGTCCATCTTATCCTGCCCTCACACCTGGTTCTCAGGCCCTTGGACTTGGTCTGGGACTTACACCATTGGTTCCCCTGGTTCTCTGGCACTTCAGGTTTGAGCCAGAACAATACCCCCAGCTTTCCCGGGCCTCCAGCTTATAGATAGTGGATCGTGGGACTTCTCAGCCTCCGTAATCACGTGGGTCAATTCCTCATATCATAATAAATCAATCTCTGTGTGTGTGTGTGTATTATATATATAATACACACACACACATACATGCTAACATACCATCCTTCCATTCATTTGCTAAATAACTGCTGTTTGGACACTATTATGATCCAGGTAATATATAAGCAACAGAGAGACAACAGTAAGCAAGACAGACATGGTTCCTTTTCTCCCAAAACTTCCTGTATGGTGGAGGAAACAGACACATAAATTAGCAGGAAAGTATAGACCTTAAATATCGAAGTCCAAAAGATGAATTAGCATTTACACACGCTCACCTGCCAAGTATTTGACTAAGTATTATCTTGTTCACTTTGTCACAGTTTGCTTCTCAGTGGAAATACTAGCAGGTGTGCATCATAATCCTCTGCTTAGAAATGTAAACATGGATTTGAGGAATGAGGCTAAGACTGACCTCTTAAAAATTAGCATTAGCATAACTGAAAAAGAAGTAAGAAGACCTAGGTTCTTGTCTCTCCTACTTAATAACCGTGTGAGCTTCGGCAGGTCACTTGCCTCCCTGAACCTCAGCTCCTTTTCTTTAAGCAAGAGTCTCAGCCTATCTTTCAAGACTGTTAGGGTGAGTTAATGATGTAACCAATAGTGCCCTAGAAATGCCTCTGTATCTGGTTAACTTTATTATTATGACTTCCATGCTTCTAAAACGTATTAAAAGGATATTTTGGATACAAAGAGTGAATCAACGTAAACTATAGACCAGAGTTAATAATAATGTGTCAATATTAGTTTGTCAGTTGTAACAAATGCCTTTGGATATGCAAGATGCTAATAACAGGGAAAATTGTGTGTGAAGAGGGGGAGAGGAAAATATGGGAACTCTGAGTACTTTCTGCTCAAGTTTTCTGTAAATCTAGAAATGCTCTAAAAAAACAGGGTCCGTGCATTAAAAAAAGATCAAAAAATTCCTTAGTATCACCAGTCTGTTAAATTTATAATCTGCCAAGGAAAGGTGTATTTTGTTAAAGACTAAACTGAACTTGTTTACCCTGTGAGTCTGCTAAGAGAAGATTTTTTTCAGATAGAACAAAAGTGAGCTTTGGTCCAGCCTCCCTGATAAATCATAGATCACACATCACTGGGGTCAGGTAAGTGTGATCCCCTATACTTGCCAACAGAAGGCACCCACCTTTTGTGACCTGACATGGAACTGCATACCTGTCAGTTTCTCCCACTATCAGAACTTCCTGGTAATTTCACGTAGACTAGCAAGGGTGGTCAATATCTGAGAACTTGCTTTTCCTCCTGTCTGAAATCCTGCTTCTAATCTTCAGAACGTGCACAGCACTATTTAAACCAAAGTAGTTTTTCCCCTTTATTTGAACTCACTTTGGGAGTAGAGAAGCTTTGCTTTTCTAATATAGGAAAAAGGCAGTGGGAAGGAAAAGTTCTTAAGTGTTTCCCACAGGATACATGCTTGGTTGCAAAGTTTTTTTTGGTTTTTGTTTGCAATGTTTTTTTGTTTTTTTTTTTTTAAGATTTTATTTATTTGACAGAGACACAGCGAGAGAGGGAACACAAGCAGGGGGAGTGGGAGAGGGAGAGAAGCAGGCTTCCTGCCAAGCAGTGAGCCGGACGCGGGGCTCGATCCCAGGACTCCGGGATCATGACCTGAGCCGAAGGCAGACGCTTAACGACTGAGCCACCCAGGCGCCCCTGTTTGCAATGTTTTTAGAGTGTTTTCCTAATGCTTTCAACTGCTGAGATGAGTTAATAAAAAGGAGATTACTGTGTAATGCCAAGTCTCAGTTGTCTGGAATTAACTTCCTCCTCGATCCAGGTATGAACAAAATAAAGATTAAACTGTACTGTTTTAGAGTAGGGGTCAAAACAAAGTTTGGCATCACCAGAAGAGGCAGGAAAGTCAAATCTGAGCCTCCCCGGGAAGTCCCCAAAAAAGGCCCCCCCTTTAACTTAATAAATTGCACAGTGTAGAGAGAGCACAACAAAATGAGACCTCTCTCTTTCCCACATCTTAGTTTCAGTGTCTTCTTGTTGATATCATTCCCTGCCACTACCCATCCTTCCACTCATCATATCCCAGGACTGCTTGTTCAGAGCAAAGCCCAGTGACAGCCCAGTGAAATCTCCCTGGGTTTTTATTTGAAAGGAATATTTGGTCTTGCAAACTTATTGGATGGCAAGATCAGGGACTCTAGGTGACCCATTACGCAAAAGCATGTCCCCTAAGTTCATTTCTGAGACCTCTTTCTGACTCTTCTCTCTTGTCAAGTCCACTCCTATTACTCACAAGAGTTATGTTCTATAAAGTCACCGTGAACACTGAATTAGTGACTCCTGAACCACTTCTTCTGGGGGAAATACAGGGTTAGGTTCCTGGGAGTCTCTGGCCACATCAATACATAATCAATACATAATCAATCAATACCTAACCTAGTCTCACATGGGTTTCTGTTCAAAGACGCCTTATTTAAAATATACTGTTGATTCATTAACATTGAACTCATGGCCAACAGCACCATAATTCAAGCCTGAAAGAAGCGTATCTAACATGTGTTTTCTCCCTAAGGCATATCGCAGCCTTCTTGCACTCAGGAACCCTAGACACCACTTTAGCATCACGCAGGGGGGCAATTTTAAACACTGACATAACCAATAAAAAAGCACACAAATGCAAGCCCCATAACAGTCTGAGAGCATCTACAGTATGAGAATGGAAGCAGGAAGGCTGAGCACTGCCTTGCTCAACCTCAGCTGGGAATACGTGCATACGTGCATTGGGGAACTCAAACGTTTCACTGTTCTGAGCATGTGCACGTTCAAGAATGACCAGGACAGCACTGCAAGTATTGCTTCTAGAATTACAAATAAATCTGATGAAGCAGGAGAATTCGCAAATCTGGAATCCAAGAATAATAGAGCTCCACGGTACTTTCAATTCTTCCTTTCTCCCCTTCTTCCAGCTCAGCAGCATCTCAATATTCTCATTCTTCTTATGTTAAAAAAAAACTCCTACTTCCTTTTAGCTTGAGGAATGTCTCTCTCTGCTCTTCTTCTCAAAGTTCTTGCGAGAATGTCAAGTCCTCATCTTGAGAGAGAGGTCCCCATTTGCGCTCTCTACCTGTTATCTCCTGCTTCTTGCCATATCCCTCGGCTTTTTCACCCCCCACACTCTACTGAAACTGCTCTTACCAAAGTTGGTAATGGCTTTCATTTTGTGAAGTCCATGTCCTCATCTCCTTCGGCCTCAACGAAGCATTCAGGACCACGAGCCAGTCCCATCCTCCAAGCACTCACTTCCTGGATTCTGGGCACCATGCTGCCCTGGTCCTTCCCCTCTTGGGGTGATTAGCCTCAGTCTCCCTTTTTTGACTGTCCTCTCTTCCTCTGCCTGACCTTAGGTCATCGACCATCTTCTCCTCCTGCCCTTTACTCTCCTTAGGTGATCTCATCACTTCCATAGTTTCAAGTAGACCACCCATGGGCTGATGATTCTCACATCTTCGTTTTCATCCCAAATCTCTCCCCTGAACTCCAGACACACATCGAACTGCCAACTGCACGTTACTGCTTGAAGATCCCATAGGACTTCAACGTGTTCAAGTCAATGTGTCTAAAGGTAAGACGTCACTGGCCACTCAAACTGCTGGTTCTGGTATTTCCTAGAAGGCAAACCTGGAAGACAGGTTTTGTCTCCCCTCCCCTTATTCTACCACACAGCCTGCAGCTCTTTGCTCCAATATCTCTAAATCTATCCACCCCTGATCACGCCATTGCCAGTACATTGGCTCCATCATCTATAATCTTCCATGAGAATTATTGCGGTAGCCTCCTAGTTTGTCTTTTGATTTTTATCTTGTCCCTCTTCAATTGCTCCCCAGAGAGTGATCTTTCTAAAGTTCAAATCTTATTACAAAATTGTCCTGCTTAAAGTCTTTCAATAGCTCCTCACTGTCCCAGTCTAAAATTCTAACTCCTTATCATGGTTCTTAAGCTGCTCATGATCTGAACGGCACTTAGATCTCCAGCCAGACCTCTCAACATCTCACCCTTCCAGGTCTGGCCCTACATATTATGCTTGTAAGGAGTCTCTGCAGTTCCCTAAAAACACTACTTGTTCTTGACCGTAAACTTTCAGAAGAGCTGGTGCCCCCTAAAACTCTCATATCCCTATCCCTTCCTCTGGGAAACAACCACTCAGCCATCTTAGAGGTCACTTTCTCCAGGAAGCCCTCCCTGGTGCCCCCTCCCCTAGATCTACATTTAGGTCTCTTATGTACATTTCATCACACCCTACCTACCCTAATTGTAGTATGTATCCCGCTGTCTTTAATGGAAATCTACCATGTCTCTTTACACCACTAGACTGGACATTCCCTGAGGATAGGGAATAGATCTTGTTTATCATTAGGTTCCTTGTTCCTAGAAAAGGGCTTGGTACATAATAGGCACTCAATAATTATGGGTTGAATGAATCAGTGATTGTATCTGGCTCTTATTTTAGGCTACTTTCTCTTGTAACTCCTTAAAAGAAACTGAAAAAAACACGGAGCATCTGGGTATCTCAGTTGGTTAAGTGGCTGATTCTTGATTTGGGTTCAAGTCATGATCTCGGGGTCATGGGATCGAGCCCTGCATCAGGCTCCACACTTGGCATGGTGTCTGCTTGAGATTCTCTCTACCGCCCTCTGTCCCTTACCCCACTCAAGTACTTTCTCAATAAATAAATAAATAAAATCTTAAACTGAATAACACAATGAAAGCATATTAAAAATTACTGTCCTTCATGTCAAGTCTTCTAAGTGGGTGGTTCCTCCACCTTGCCTCACTTTTTTTTTCCAAACTAAAAATAACCATGATAGGATGCTAATGGCTAACTTGCTGAGCACTTGACATGCCAGGCACTTTATTATGCTCTTTGCGTGTATAAAGCATTTTTTGCTTACAACAACCCTACAGGTAGGTGTTATTCCTGTCCCTATTTTATAGGTGAAGAAGAACAGTCATTTGCCCAAGATCACAAGTCTAATGGGTGGTAGAATGCGTATCACTTTTCATAATTCAACAGAAACGAAATAGGTAGAAAACGATGTTTATTCTTGGGAAAATGTAAGAACTTGAAATTTTCTTTAAGCTCAGAAATTGACCTGTTGGCTGTATTTGGACTGTGAATGAAATGTTGGGGAACCTGTATTTCTGGGCCTTTTAGGTGTCTTGATGATTCCTACCCCTTTTCCCTTTCCCTGGGGGAATTCTTACAATGGTGGAGCTGACTTTTGGGGGTTGGGGGTAAACCCAATTGTGTTGGGAATATGACGAGATGCTCAGAACAGGCAGGTGCAAGGCCCCTCCAAAGACCAGCTGGCTAGGGAGTCCTGCTGCCACTGCCCTTCTGTACCAGCCTTTGCTAGTTTGCTTTCCCCTCACCTCAGTCCCTCGCCCTGTAGAAATGTATTTGGGCACAGCTAGCTCTGTCTCTCTTCTCACGTCTCCTTTCATGATTTCACTTCCTGCCTCACAAGACCTCTGGCCATAATCATAAGAGTAAGCCTTGTTTACTGAGCACTTACTATGTGCCAGCCACTGTACCAAGCATTTTGCTTTTAATTAATGCACTTAATCCTCACAACTACCCTATAGAAGTAAGTAAGATGATCCCATTTTAGAGATGGGGAAACCAAGCTTCAGACAAGCGAAGTCAGTTACACTACATCTATATTAGTTCCTATTGGTGCTCTAACAAATGACCATAAACCTAGTGGCTTAAAACAATACAAGTTTATTTATTCTGATGGATCTGGAAGTCAGAAGTCCAAAATCAGTCTCGGTGGGCTAGAGTTAAGGTATTGGCCGAACTGTTCCTTCTGGAGGCTCTAGGAGAGGAACTGTTTCCTCTGTCTTCTTCCTCTTCTGGACGCTGCCACATCCTTGGATCCCTTTCTCACACCATTCCAGCCTCTGATTCTGTCATCACATCTTCTCTGACTGACTCCCCTGCCTCCCTTATAGGACCCTTGTGATTACCTCAGGGAGACCCTGATAATTCAGGATAATCTCCCCATCTCAAGATCTTTAACTTAATCGCACCTGCAAAGTCCCTTTTTCCATGTCAGGTAACCTATTTATAGGATCCAGCAATTAGGATGTGGAGCTCTTTGGTGGTCTATTATTCACCCTACCACAGTGTCACAAAGTATAACTGTAACTTTCCACTATTGAGCCTACATCCTTCAAGAGTGATTTTTCTTTAGTGAAGCCCTCCCAACTTACTATTACATAGTGCATCCTAGTTTCGAGGGGCCACCTGTTCCTGCTCGCATCTCTTCTGCAGCTAGGAGGAATTCTCAGTGCTGGCTATGTACTAGAATCACCTGGAGAACTTTTAAAACCTACCTAAGCCAGGATCCACCCCACGTCACTTAAAATCAGAATTTCTAGAGGTGGGGCTTGAGCACTTGGCCAGCTTGAGCCTGTGTCCAGGTGATTCTAATATGTAGCGAGCCCTGAGAACCCCCACAGTAGAAAGAAGCGCTGGCCAACTCTGAGTGGGAAGCTGAGTCCAAGAAGGAAAGCTTATCTATGAAGATAGATGGCAAGAAAATGAACGTTGAAGTCATTTATCCCTGGCTTGGCATCCTTGCTTGTGCTGTGTCTTAGCTGCATGGCCTTGGGTGGATTACTTGATGTGTCTGGTCTCAGTAGCGTGTTTGTTTCAATACTAATGGCTCCCATGGGTTGTGCAATGACAACGGAGATCATGAATGAAAGCCCTTGGCTGAATGCTGGCAGGCCCCCAATAGAGGGCGGTGTGGCCTTCTTTGCAATCTACCCCTTCCTGCCTTGCAAGGAGGTTCTCTGAATAGTAGAACTCCCTTGTCTCTAATTTCCCAGCTCAGAGAAGACTGAATTTGCCTATTTTGGTTATGTCTGATTTCCATTTCCTTCTTGTGTTGTTTTCCATCTTCAGTCCTGGGGGCTTTTTGCATTTCTTGATGAGGCTGAGTCCAGGGGGGCAGCAAGGAAAGCCTTCTTTGATCTTCCAGTCTGCTTTCCCAAGGTCAAGATGTTCCTGCGTCTCTTGGTTGATGTCAAGCAAGCAAGCTGTACACTGAAAAGAGTGAGTTCCGCCCTCGAAGGGAATTGCTCCCTGTAAGTGGTTGGGGGCGGAGAGCTGAGAATTTCCCTTTGGGCTGAGGATACAATGAGAAGTTGAAAAGATGGCAGTGGTGGGGAAATGTTTTTAATGGAAAGAGTTTACAGGGCTAGAAGGAATGGGCCAGACTGCTTCCTACGGAGGATTTGCTAAAGTGGGATAGTCCCTGGTGCTCCTCTCCCCTCCTCTGCTGCTTCTCATTCTTGAAGATATGAGAAAGGGCAGACAAGATGGAGATGACTCAGCAATTGGAACCGAGCATGTTTGGCCGGCCCGTGATGCCCCTGACCTCTGTGTCGGGTTAACAGCGTTAATGGAAAGCGTTCCCGGACTGAATGAGGGAGCCGGGCCCTGGCGGGGTCACTTTCCACTGGGGACTGCCAAAAGTGATGTCACCAGGGGCCTTCATTTGCTCTCAACCTCTCATTCCTTTAGGTGCAGAATCATGGAATAATCCTACAGGGCTCGTTTTGCCATTCATTCAGGTGGTATCTTATTTTCAGAGAGCCCATGATGTTACCCAACTCCGTTTTTAAAGATGATTTCCAAGTCCCAGCCCTTGCTAATGAGTCAACAGGCATTGAGCAAGTACCTGCTGTGGCTGAACATCGTGCTAGGTGGTGAGGGTGATAACCAAGGACACCCAGGCATGGTGCCTGCCACAGAATGTAATTGGGAATGTGACAGTCACATGCACAGAATAACATGAGGAAGATGACTGTTAGGACCTTGGGGAGCTGTGGGGGATCACTGAGGTCTCTAGTGGTCCTGGAAGACAGCCTGGAGAGGTGAGCCCTAAGAATCATGGGTAGAACTTAGATGGAGAGAAGAAGGGCATTCCAGATGGGGAGATGCCATGGGCCAGGGCCCCCACAGTGGGTCCAGAGCAATTATGATGATGATAATACCAAAAACAATGTAAACCAGCTATCTGTTGGAGTATCCTGGTCCGCAATATCTAGACAACCTCAACACATGCACACATTTGGCACCATTCTCAAGGTTTCTGTGTCTCCTGGGAGGAGACTGCTCTCTAAATTCACCCCAGGCTCTGGGCTCCACTTTGGCACGCAGTGCGTCTGCTCCACTCTCCCTTCTAGTGGCCAATGAAAGGCTGGAGCCTCAGGGCAGCGGAGTGCTGCGCATGCGCCTGTAGTCCTCCGCAGGGCGCGTGCACGGGCACATGCATGTGTGGAGTCCCTGGAGAGAAGTCCCTAGTCACCTCACGTCGGACCACAGGATGGGAGCAGCAAAGGAGCTGTGGCTGACACACAAGGAACAAACCCCCCCCCCCCCCAAGAGCTGCTGGTCCTTCCTGCAACCTGCCTGCCCTTTTCCTCTGCCACGTGCTCAATGCATGCCAAATGGATTCTGCAGCATCTAGGTGTCCACAAAGCTTATGTCTCCGGAGGAGATGAAGAGATGCCCAGCTGAAAACTTAAGGACTGGCAGCTGAATTGATGGGCCTATTAGATGGTTAAAAGACGGAGGGTTTAGAAACCCCCATGCCCATCTGGCTTGTGAAAGCATCTGGGTCCTGCCGAGTCAGTGTGCTGCTAAAACTTTTGGGCCTGCCCTCAACCCGGACCGGCTGTCCTCTGGGCACTTGCCCAGATCCATGGCGCAGGTGTGATGGCTCATTTGGCCACCATGATGGAATGGCTGCGGGAGAAGGGCCGGTTCTGAAATGCTGGCATAAAAGGGGCGAGTTCGGGCGCCTGGGTGGCTCAGTTGGTTAAGCGATTGCCTTCGGCTCAGGTCATGATCCTGGAGTCCCTGGATCGAGTCCCGCATCGGGTTCCCTGCTCGGCAGGGAGCCTGCTTCTCCCTCTGACCCTCCCCCCTCTCATGTGCTCTCTCTCTCTCATTCTCTCTGTCTCAAATAAATAAATAAAATCTTTAAAAAAAAAAAAGGGGGGGCGAGTCCTTGATTTTGTGGTACTTAGCAAAGTACCGAGAAAAGCCAAGGCTGAGTGTTCTGGGGGCATAAGAAGCATCTGGAAAGAACACTGGAAATTCATCTTTAAAAAAAAAAAAAAATTCTACATTAAAAATTTCCCTTCAGAAGGGAAGTGTGTAACAATTCACATTGCCTATTAAAAATCCTGACAAGTGGCCTCACCCAGCTGTTTTTTTTTTTTTAAGATTTTATTTATTTATTTGACAGAGAGACACACAGAGAGAGAGGGAACACAAGCAGGGGGAGTGGGAGAGGGAGAAGCAGGCTCCCCGCGGAGCAGGGAGCCCGATGTGGGGCTCCATCCCAGGACCCTGGGATCATGACCTGAGCCGAAGGCAGATGCTTAACGACTGAGCCACCCAGGCACCCCTCACCCAGCTGTTTTTAATGGAACTCTATGTCCCACCCATTGAGAAGATTCAAACACGATGAATTAGGTCCATCATTTATATTGTAGGTTAGCACCTATATCTGAATGCCGAGAATCTTTGGGCGCTTAATTATCCTTTAGCCCTTTTTCTATTCCATCAAAGTTAACTCCTGGACCAATGGGTCTAAGCTTTCTTGTGTTTAAGAATTGCGTGGTTGGTGGAGGCTTGGGCTGGACTGGGCCGCAGAATTCAGCATTTTATTAAGAACCCCAGACAATCCTAATGAAGGAATTCCACAGACCATGATTTGAGATAGAGCAGAAGACGATTGGGATGATGGTTTATGCACCTGAACCTGAAGATTGTATTTCATGACCTATGACATCTGACATCTGACATTCACCCGCTTTCTCTAATCTGATTCTCTATGAGGTGCAGGGGCAGATATTATTCTTATTTTATGGCAAAGACTCTAAAGCTCAGAGCGGCTGCGATTTGTGATTCACAGCTGGGAAGCACACAAGGGGGGAGACTCCTCGCGCAGTGCTCTTTCTGTGAGGCTCTGCCCCCCCACCTTCAGCCCATGTGGCCCGCTGTGTGCTGCATCAGCATTTCTTCCCATCTCTTTGTCTATGTACTAAATGGTGAAAGGAGGGAGAGGAAAAGGTTCTCCGTACTGATATGTTAGAACTAAATCTTTCGGGGCACCTGGGTGGCTCAGTCGTTAAGCGTCTGCCTTCGGCTCAGGTCATGATCCCGGGGTCCTGGGATTGAGCCCGGCATCAGGCTTCCTGCTCAGCGGGAAGCCTGCTTCTCCCTCTCCCACTCCCCCTGCTTGTGTTCCCTCTCTCGCTGTGTCTCTCTCTGTCAAATCAATCAATCAATCAATCAATCAATCCTAAAAAAAAAAAGGAATTAAATCTTTAGCCAGAGCGAGGCTGTGCTTGATAAATGTTCAAATGTCCAGTCTGTCCAACCCAATGCTTTAAGCCGGGAGAGAAGAAGGGTCTAGAGCACGTTGTTCCTGCCTGGAAGGTGGCAATACCAAAAAAAATCACTCAAAGATCTGCCTGCCCCTTATCACCAAGCACACAGAGAACTGGTCCCCCATTCCAGAACTCCCTCTGGCTCTTAGGAAAGAGTCTCTCGGTTGAAGAAAACTTTTCTTCAATGAGATCCAGTATAATTAAAATGTTTGAAAGTGGAATGCTACTCCCAAGAATGACCAACTGACCAGACGCTGTCCAGAAAGCAGGAAAAGAGAACGTGGGGGGAAGAACAAAGCGCTGGGGGCAATTCCGGCTGTGGTGAAACAATAGTAACAGTTGCCACTACGGACCAATTCCTGGGCACCAGGCGCTGTGCTCCTCACAATAACGCATGTCCTGTGCCTCAGTGTCTCCCCTCTACAGAGCAAAGATGTCAAGGCCTTTGGCCTAGGCCACGCTGCTAACGAGCACCGGAAGCGGGATGCTAACCCAGGCCTGGCAGCTCCCTCACCCGAGCCCTGGAGTTTCGACTTCCGAGAGGCCTCGATTGTGAGATGGAAATGAGATCATTAACATGAATGTGTCACATAAACCATGTTAACCAGCTTTAGCTCAGGTCCCAAACCTGGGAGCAATCCTTGATTCTTCTCTTCCTCTCACACCCCACTTCCAATCCTTCCACAAATCCTCTTGACTCTCCCTCAAAATATATCCCTAATCCAACGAATTCTCCCCTTGCCAGCACCCCCATCCGCTCCTCCATTGTCCCTGGCCTGGATGATTCTAGAACCTCCTGTCTGGTCCCCCAGCCTCCACCCTCGGTCTCTGTGGTCTTTCCTCAACATAGTGGCCACAGGGCTTCTGTTCAAATATAGCTCGGCTCTCGGAACTCCTCTGCTCAAAACTCTGCAGTAGCTCACCATTTCATGGAGAGTAAAAGTCAGGTGCCCCTAGCGGCCAGCGAGTTCTGTGCCCTTGTCCCCCATGACCCGACACTCCTCTTCCTTCCTGGGTTTCATCTTCCCCTCACTTGCTCCACTCCGGTGTGTGCTTAGGGGTGAGGGGGAGGTGGACAGTCCTGGAGCACTCCCACCTCAGAGCGAGAAGGAGACATCTAACCACACCTGCTGCGGAGAGCACCCTCCCACCCACCACCCACCAAACCTCGTGGTCTCCTCCCTCCCTCCTGCTCAAATATCTCCTTCTCAGGGAGGTCTTCTTCAGTGGCCCTGTTTAAAACTGCACCCCCTCACAACACTCCCTGCTCCCCTCATTTTATTTTTCCAGATCGGAGATATGTGTCTATGTGTTTTTAAAACCGTGGCAGAACAAGCACGCCACCTGACTATTTTTAAATAGTCAGAGCTCAGTGTCATTTCAGTGCATCCACACTGTTGTGCAACCATCACCACCCTCCATCTCCAGAATGCTTTTCATCTTGCACAAGCTTAACAGTCCTCATTAAACAAACGCCCTTTCCCTTCCCTCAGCCTCTGGCAACCACCATTGTATTTTTTGTCTCTATGAATTTGCCTACACTCGGGATCTCTTGTAAGTGGAATCATATGGTACTTGTCTTTCTGTGACTGGCTTTTCTCACTTAGCATAATGTCCTCAGAGTTCATCCATGTTGTAGTGTGGGTCAGAATTTCCTTCGTTTTAAAGGCTGAATAATAACCTGTTGTGTGTATATGTCAATTAAAACAGACTCATGATGATCCAGGAAATAGCAATGCCAGCCACCACTCATGGACACATGCCACTATGTGCCAGGTACTGTGACAAAGCATCCCAGTCAACAAGCTGGTGGTATTCTTTCTCTCTCTCTCTTTTTTAAGTAGGCTCTATGCCCAGCGTGGAGCCCAACGTGGGGCTTGAACTCACGACCCTGAGATCAAGACCTGAGCTGAGATCAAGACCTGAGCTGAGATCAAGAGTCGGACGCTTAACCGACTGAGCCACCCACGTGCCCCAAGCCGGTGCTATTCTCATTTTATAGGTGATAAAAGTGAGGCTTTAAAAGTTCAGTTTACCCATCCCTTACCATACAGCTGGTAGCAGCAAAGCCAGTACTCATGTCTCCGCGCTCTGAGACAGGTCAGCAAACTACAGCCTGGGGGCCAGATCTTGCCTGTTTCTGTACATCCCGTGAGCTAATAGTAGTTTTTACAATTTTAAAGGGTTTAAACAAATACCCACCCCACACATACACACACACACAAAGGAAGAATAATTTGCAACAAAGACCATATGTAGAGTGCAATGCCTGAAATTTTTCCTGTCCGGCCCCTTACAAAACACAATTCGTCTGTCAGTGACCTGTCCTTTATCAAGGAGAGAGAGCATTTACTATCTCACCTTCCTTGACACATTCTAACCCTCAGGTCTGTATTTCTAAATATCCCCCAAGAGATCTGATGCTTGTTTTGCTCCTGTTGACAACACCCAAGTGTGGGCTTTCTCCCAAAAACCCCAGGGGGCTCTCCGTGCCCCTGCTGAGGATGAAGAATATGGAGTCATCAGTTTCTGTTTGCTTCTCTTTTCATTGGCTTTCAGGGTTCATGGAAAATTTTCAGGTGCTGAAGATTTCTGAAAGCCTAATCACTTAAGGAGAGAGTGGTTTGTAAAATTAGTCTTATGACTTGAGTGTCGTATTTTTGCTAAATAGTAAACAGGCAGGCATTTAAATAATGTCCCGCTTTTCCAGGATCATATTTCTAGGAATGCCAACCACCCAGCACCTAGAACTGCACTTTGAAGTCAGAGGAAAGTGTCTCTGGGGGCAGAGTTGTAGTTTACTCGAAGCGGGGACAGACAAGGACACATTCTTGGACCTTGATCTAAGCCACGAGTGTTCATAGGGAGCAGCTTAGCAGCAGGGCGAAATGACAGCGGGAATGGGCAGAGCTGCCAGAGAAGCAGACAGACCGGCTAAGCAGACTCCGGCTGAGGCCACGGAGTGTGGAGCCCGTGTCCCCAGGCATCCCAGGGGCACCCAAGCGAGGGAATCACACAGAATGACTGATGCCCGCCATGAACGGGGAGCACAGGGAGAAAAGAATAATTGGTGTTTGTACAGCATGCAATAAGAAGGCAAAGTTAAAATAAAAATGCATCTGTAGGTCTCAGTTGGGTCCCAACTTAAAAATGGGATCCTCATGAATCAATTATGTGCATTCTGCATGGGGACATTGAAAAGGAGACGAGAATAAAAAAGGCTGATGAAGGTACTGAAATAAATAAGGAAACTGGTATCAATGGACCTCAGATATCAGGGAATTTGTTCAAGGTCACCAATTTAGTTACTGACAAAACCATAGTTCTCTTGACTTTCAGGTTAGTATTGTTCATTTTTTTCCCCAAAGTCGGGGTCAGCAAACTCCAGCCTGCAGGCCAAATTCAGCCTACCACCTGATTTGTAAATAAAGTTTTATTGGAACCCGGCCCCGCCCTTTAGTTTACTGTTGGCCCTGCTGCTTTTGTGAGTAGTTACAACAATGATGTAAGGCCCGCAAAGCCTAACATATTTGACTCTCTGGCCATTTACAGAAAAAGTTTGTCAACTCTTGTCCTATACCATAGATCCAGATTTTAGTTCTGGCTCCTCTATGTACTTCACATTTCCGAATATTATTTTCTTATCTATAAAATAGACCTGATGATATGTATGATCAGTTTAAGGATCCATTTGGAAATGTATGTAAAATGCCCATTGTAGCTTCTGGCATGTGGCTGAGGCTCAAAGGATGATGTAGGTGACAGAAACCCAATTTTATCGCTAATAAGGAGGGGAAGTCACTGGCTCATGCAGGTGGAAAGGAGAGTGGGGTGACTCGGAGGACCAAAGTGGGAGAATGAGCACCTGGGCCTCTGGGACCAGAGCAGGAAGTTGAGGTCACCAGGACTCACTTGCTAACTCTCTTTCTCTCTCTGTGTTGTCCCTTGATCCCTGTCTCTCTGTCTCTCTCCTTCTTTCCCTCTCTGCCGGGCTTCATTTGCAGACTGTCACCTCATGGAAGAGACCATGGCTACAGAAGTCTAAATTCATATCTTCCACCCCCCCCCCAAACAACAACAACAAAATCTCTCTTTTCTCCCAGTTTTCAAATATCAATACCACAGGTGTTCTTCAGTTGGTCCAGTTTAGGTCATGTCATAGGTCTACCCTTTGACCAATCCCTGATGGCTAATGGTCCACCAAGATTTGTGCTCCTTTTCCAAATTACAGACCTCTTTCTGGGGAAGACAGCAGCCCAGACAAGGGCTTCCTTTCCTAGCCCCATTAGTCACATGGCCTCGTCTTTGCTAATTCTTATCAGAGGAATGTGAACAAAACTAATATGTGTAACTCCCCAGCCATGGAGGTTATGAAACACTGCACCTTTTCCACCCCTTTGGTCCCCTTCAATCAGTAGATATTAATGCCTAGGGATATCTTGGGAATATTTGTTGAAGGAGACACTGACCGTTGATCCCTGAATGACTGTGTGGAGTAAAACCACCTCCTTTCCCAATCTGATCCTGATGCCTCTGGACTGTTTATGTGAGCAAAAAACAAACTTCTATGGTAGTTGAGCCATTATACATTTTGGGGCCTGTTATGGCAATTGACCTACCCGAACTAAAACAAGTACTGTGATTGGCCTGGCCTGGCCTCGAGCCCATTCTTGTGACACAATGGAAAACAGGCAGAATCTGTTACCAGAAGAAAGGGGAGAGAAGAAACATGTAGGAAATATGATAAATGAACAAGGAAATAACTAGTATAATCTACAACAATTAGTAACTATTTTGTGATTTATTACCACTAATAAAACGTTTGCAATGTTGCATCATCATAAATAGGGGCTTAATTTGAGCCCACGATCTGAATGAAACGGTTTCATCAGTCTTATAAGCTTTCTCAAGTTCCCTCTTAAGGGAAGGATTCTATCTTAGAATAAACAGAAGACCTGCTCCAAGGGCTCAGAAGCAATGCTGTTGGGAGTGTTTGCCCGCCATGCCCTACTGATCCCTTTGCTGGGGAGCAGCAAGGGATTGTTAATGGACTTTCTTAGGACCCCAAACATCCTGAGGCTTCTCTCATGGTCTTTATTCCACAGGCAGGACCAGGGGTTCTGAAGACCCAAGGGCTTTTAGATGGTGTGTGGACATCAGGTGGTACATTGAAATTCAATTCTGTTACTACCTCGAGGAATTAGCATCAGACACCACAGGTTTCAGGGCACAGTCCCCAAAAAGATGCCCCCACTTCAGTTTCGAGACCATCTGCACTTCTAATCAATAAACTACAGGGGCGCCTGGGTGGCACAGTTGGTTAAGCATCCCACTCCTGGTTTTGGCTCAGGTCATGATCTCAGGGTCATGAGATCAAGCCCCACATTGGGCTCCGTGCTCAGAGCAGAGTCTGCTTGAGATTCTCTCTCTCCCTTTCTCCCTGCCCCTCCCCCCTGTTCTCTCTCTTTCTCTCTCAATAAATACATAAATATTTTAAAAAATACAAATCTGGGGGTTCTCAGAACCCCTCACCTTTGATTGTTTGCTAGAATGACTCACAGAACTCAGGAAAGTACTGTACTTATAATTTTAGTTTTATTATAAAGGGCGAGTCAGGACCCATCAAAAGAAGAGACACATAGAGCAATCTCTGAGAGATCTTTTGTGCCTTCTCCCTGTAGCATCAGGGCACATCATCCTTTTGACATATCAATGCATTCATCAAGCACACTGGAAGCTCCACCAAGGATCCATGTTCAGAGTTTCTATTGGGGTTTCAGTATATGGCCATGATTGATTGAATCATTGGCCATGGGATTAAACTCAATCTCTAGCTTTCCTCCTCTCCCCAGAGGCTGGACTGGTTCATAGCCCCAAACTTCTAATTACACAGTTGATCTTTCTGGTGACCAGCTCCCATTCTGAATAATCTTATCTTTCAGTTCCAACTCAGGTGTGATCCAAGAGGCTCATGAGTAACAAAGACATTTTCATCACATGGGGAATTCCAAGGACTTTGGATCTCCCTCCCAGGAACCAGGGACAAAGACAAGCCAAATTCTTTATTGTACAAAAGGTGGGTTATCTATACAAAGGGTTTTTTGTTTGTTTGTTTGTTTGTAATTAGAGTTGGGTAAATTAAAGTCTGTTTTCTATTTAATCAGGTGAATTAATGCTAGGAAATAAAACAAGGGATTATAATGAGGGTATTGCTATTGGAAAGTTGCCAATGGAGTTAACACACTGTTTTCTATCAGAGATCAAGCTATTCCAGTGAAACCAGAACAGAGTCTTCTGTACCTTTCCTATACATGAACATGAAGTCCTCCACTAAGCAGTCTTCCATCTAAGCAGGAATACCATTTGAGCACTTTGATTTTCATAAGGGAATGTGAACTCCACCACAACCAACATGCGAAATAAGCATTATAATCATCCTCATTTTATACATAAGTAACTTACCTGATGTCACACAGCTCAGAAGTGGTGGAGCCTGAATTCAGACCCAGATGTCTGTCTCCTTTAACCACTGCACTTGAGCTCATTCCTGCAAAGAGTCCAGTGGGATGGAGACGAGGTTTAGGGAAGGGGAAGGGACGGGATGTGGTATCTATTTATTCATCTACATGTTCTAAGTGCTCTTGGGTGGAAGGTTTCATATCTACACCACACACCTCAGAAACTACCTTCACTAAATTATGTTTTAATGTTGTTGCCTGACTATTACAATGCTGGTACAAAAAAAAGCCGAAAGTCCTTGTCTGAATTCTTGGTGAAACCATTGTAGAAGACACTGAATGATCCAATGGACAGCTGTGCCCTATAGACTGCGCCCTATGGAAGGTTCTCTGAGTTTTCTACAAGGTAAAAATCTTCTGTCTCCTAAAAAATTGCTTCAAATCTGCCTCTCAGGTTCCATTGTTTCAAACAATCTCATTGTTTGTATCTACTGCCATGTTGCCCAAAATTTTAAATACAATTTTATGCTCTAGTAGAGCAATTATAGTGACTCTGATGGTCAGAACATTTGCTTTGTTCTTTATTTTTGCTTAATCCCACTTTATCTGTTTTTATTCTCATTTTATTGAAATCCTATTTTGGGCACATTACTTAAACCCTCGTGTTATTTTAGACTAGAGTAAAAACAAACATTCTTGATATTTGGTGATTATTAGAAATCCCATCTATGAATGACCAAATTTTATATTAATAAGATAAAATCAACATTAAAATCATATCAAACTTAGTATAATCTTTGTCCAATTATTTTAATTGCATTTTAGGATCTTTCCATAATTCCAGAATATTATTATTAATATGAATTATTACCTATCACATCAATATCAATTAATATCAACTGTATAGAAGTAGAGATACACCAGTTAAATATTTCTAATTGATAATGATGTTGATGTAATAGAAAGGATGAATATTTGTATACTGATTCATTCAGTAAAGATCGAATACTTCTATGTACCAGATAAAGGAAGTTTATATTCTAAGGGGATGTTGTTACGGTCTGGATTATGTCCCCACCCCTGCCCCCATTCTCATGTTGAAGTCCTAACCCATAGTAGCTCAGAATGTGATCTTATTTGGAGAAAGACAGTCTTTCCAGAGGTATTTAAGTACAAATGAGGTTGTTAGAGTGGGCCCTAAAACAATATGACTGGTGTCCTTAGAAACGGGAAATTCAGACAGAGGCACACATAAAGGGAGGACATTATAAACAGGCACGGGGACAAGAAAGCCATCTACAAGCCAAGGAGAAGACTTAGAACAGATTTGCCATCACAGCCTCAGAAAGAACCAACTCTGCCAACACCTTCATTTTGGACTTCCAGCCTCCAGCACGGTTAGACAATATATTTCTGTTGCTTAAGCCACCCAGCCTGTGGGCCTTTGTTACAGCAGCCCCAGCAAACTAAAACAGGGGAAAGGGCTCTGAGGTGAGGAAGAAGCTAATCAGTTCAAGGAACACAAAAGCAGCCCGTTCAGCTGGAGCCCAGTGGGTGAGGGAGAGAGAGGAGAGCAAGGTGAAGCGGATGTGTGTAAACATTTACTTGAGTCCAAAGCCGGGCCAGTGAACGTGGTCTGGGATAAGCTATTGTAAGAAAGGGACCTTACAAATATCATGGCTTAAGTAGGAGAAAAGTTTGTTTTTCTTCCATCCAATGGAGCAAAGGAAGATGAGAGGTCTCGAGTGGGTAGAATTGGATGCTGCCGGATAAATCGGCCATTTTCAATGCATGGCTTCCTTCTCTGGTCCCAGGTCGTTCTTCCAGTCGGTGCCATGCCCCAGCCAGTGACAGGAGGAGGAAGAAAAAAATGGAAGTGTGAAGCTTCTGTACCAAGACATGTGGTTTGGAAGTTGGACACAGGGTTTCTGCTCTCCACCCCTGGCCAGAGCTCAGCTGGGTGACTACACCTGTTGCTAGGATGGGGCGTTGCTAGCTACCACTCTAGGAGTCCTATGTTTGAGAATTCCTTGCTAACTTGGAAAGTTGTGTTTCTAAAGGTAAGAAAGAGGGGCGCCTGGGTGGCTCAGTTGGTTAAGCAGCTGACTCTTGATTTCGGCTCAGGTCATGCTCTCAGGGTCCTAGGATCGAATCCTGCATCGAGCCCAGCATCAGGCTCCGTGCTCAGTGGGGAGTCTGCTTGAGGATTCTCTCTCTCTCTCTCCCTCTGCCCCTTCCCCTGTTCTCTCTCTCTCTCCCTCTCTCTCTAAAATAAATAAATAAATCTTTAAAAAGAAGAAAAGAGAAGAAAGAAAGAATAGCCTCCAGGGAACAGCTAGCAATTTCTGTCCCAGCCTAACCTTAGTTAGCTGTAAGGCCGGACATCTTAACCTCTTCCTTCAAGACTCCAAGATGGTAGAGGTGACATTCAAAGGGGACTGTCACTCATCTTCTATCATCTCTCCAATAATTTTCCAAGAATGGCTCTTCGAACAAGATCGGTGACCAGACAGCAGGGGCCAAGCCTTGTTGCTCTCATTTCCAGCACAGCCCTGGAAAATCTCTCTGCCTCCCTTGCAATGACCCCTCCCTAGTCACCATGTTTTCTGCCATTTGGGCCTCGTCTTGTATCGTTCGTGCCTGGGAGCCGCCAGAGGCAAGCAGTTTATGTGTTTGGCATGCTCTGCAGCTCTCCAGCACTCTGAACCTTGTCTGCGTGTCAGAAGCATTTATTAATATCAGTGCTAATAATAGTACCTAGCAGGGGTGGGCTGGCTGGAACTTGTAAGACAGCAGCGTTTCCCATTACTGGGCTTTCCTTGTTTACTGGAACACGACAGGCGGGGATAAATTCAGACTTGCTTTTTCAGTTCTCTTACTTGGGTTACTGATCCCATTACTAGATTACTAGAAGTCTGACTTTGCCGGCATCCATAGAAACACGCAGCAAATCCAGGCCATAGGGTGTTCTCATGGTCCATTTGTATGGGCTGAAATGGACAAGTCTGGTTTCTGGGAAACATAGTGTCCAACTCTGTAGCCCGAGGTCGTCTCAAAATGGGGTGGCCATAAAGGCTGAGTACGAGGCTGAATCTTGCCTGCCTCCTCGGTTGCAAAATGGAAAAGGATGAGCAGAGAAAGCAAAATGACCCACCTTTGAGATCTGTACCCCTCTCTCTCATTCTTTGACTTTAAAAATCTTGTCTGTCTAGAGCAGTCTACACTGATATAAATTGCTGACCTTACTGAACCTGGGTTGATGTCAAGAACTCTGCAGGGAGCTTTCCATGCATTCTCCCTTTTGAAGCTCACCAGCAACTTGTTGCCGTAGGTGCTGGTATCCCCATTTCACAGATGAGGAAATGGAGGCTCCGAGAAGTTAAGGTTATGTGTTCAAGGGAGGGACAGAGCCAGCTTTTGAACCCCATTCTTTGTGACCCCAGAGCCTGCAGGGGTAACCCCAGTACCCTACTGCTTGTTCACACGGGCAGTGGAGAGTTTCTACACAATCTCCAGGTGCTCCTCCCCACCACGTTCCCCACCACGGCCGTCTGTGCTGTGGAAAGCAAATGACACCCAGCTGGGGGAAACCCCTGCCTTTCCCCTGAAATAAGCTGATCCAGACCTGCTGTCACCTCCTCTCCCCCTTTGCAGGTCTCTGTCACCCCACCTGATTCCTGACACACCAGGTTGCTGGTTTTCTCCCTGGGGAGCTACTGGGTTCTGCAAAGTACTATGTCCCCGTCTTCTCCTTCAGAGCTTCAGCTGCAGTACAGGGTCAACTCAGCCTTGGTTGGCCGGCCTCAGACAAGCCCCCCCTGCCCCGGGTATAGGACACTGGGCTCCAGGCTCTGAAATAGGGATTCACAACGAACGATTAGAGTCCTGCTCATTTATTGGCGGGGTTTCCTATAGTCCTCCCACGAGAAACTAAGTCTGCAAAAACACCACCTTGCAAAACCCGTCACATGGGAAGAGACGCTTGGCCAGAGAACGTGGTGGAAATGAAGGGCTTCAGCCTGGGATTCAAGGGAGGCTATCTTTCTCTGAGCACCCCTGTCATTTAGGGCCCATGTTAGACTCCTCTGCCTGCCTGATCTCAGGTAAGCCTCAAACTCACTCGGTGACGTAGGCTGTCTAACTGATATTTTACCCATGAGGCCACTGAGGCGAGCTTCTCTCAAAGGCTATTTGGCCTATACATGGACTATTCAGTCTCTAATTCCAATGTTTTTTCCTTATCTCTGTTACCAATTTATAACCTTACAGGGAAAAATTCTTGGCCTCATGTTCATGTTTAAAATGCAGGGATTAAAATGAACTCTTGGGACTTCATCAAGATAAAAAGCTTTTGCACAGCAAAGGAAACAGTCAACAAAACCAAAAGACAACCGACAGAATGGGAGAAGATATTTGCAAATGACATATCAGATAAAGGGCTAGTATCCAAGATCTATAAAGAACTTATCAAACTCAATACCCAAAGAACAAATAATCCAGTCAAGAAATGGACAGAAGACATGAACAGACATTTCTGCAAAGAAGACATCCAAATGGCCAACAGACACATGAAAAAGTGTTCAACATCGCTTGGCATCAGGGAAATCCAAATCAAAACCTCAATGAGATACCACCTCACACCAGTCAGAATGGCTAAAATTAACAAGTCAGGAAACGACAGATGTTGGCAAGGAGGCGGAGAAAGGGGAACCCTCCTACACTGTTGGTGGGAATGCAAGCTGGTGTAGCCACTCTGGAAAACGGTATGGAGGTTCCTCAAAAAGTTGAAAATAGAGCTACCCTATGACCCAGCAATTGCACTACTGGGTATTTACCCCAAAGATACAAAGGTAGTGATCTGAAGGGGCACATGCACCCCAATGTTTATAGCAGCAATGTCCACAATAGCCAAACTATGGAAAGAGCCTAGATGTCCATCAAAAGATAAATGGATAAAGATGTGGTGTATATATATAAAATGGAATATTATGCAGCCATCAAAAAATGAAATCTTGCCATTTGCAACAACGTGGATGGAACTAGAGGGTATTATGCTAAGTGAAATAAGTCGATCAGAGAAAGATAAGTATCATATGATCTCACTGATATAAGGATTTTGAGAAACAAGACAGAGGATCATAGGGGAAGGGAGGGAAAAATGAAACAAGATGAAACCAGAGAGGGAGACAAACCATAAGAGACTCTTAATCTCAGGAAACAAACTGAGGGTTGCTGGAGTGGTGGGGGGTGGGAGGGATGGGGTGGCTGGGTGATGGACATTGCGGAGGGTATGTGCTATGGTGAGTGCTGTGAATTGTGCAAGACTGTTGAATCACAGACCTGTACCTCTGAAACAAATAATACATTATATGTTAATAAAAAATTAAAAAATTAAATGCCGGGATTAGATCAGACCAGTGTTTCCCAAGTGTGCTCTAAGGGGGTCATACAGCCACAGGTGATGAAGCCGCTCAGCCTTGGATCTGGGCCTCAATTTTTAAAATCACTTAAGTATTTAGTAAATTTATTGAGCAACTACTATGTGTTGGGCATTGTTCTAGCTGAAAAGGGATAAGTCAAGAACAAAGTCTCCGACCTCAGGGAAGCTTCAGCAGGGGTTGGAGGAGAAACAGAAACATACAAGTAAGAAGATAATGTCAGTGTTAAAGCCAATGAGGGAAATAATTAAGGTGCCGTTACAGAAACCAAGAGGGGCACTTTAATTAGGGTGGCCAGGGAAAGCTTCTTTGAGTTAAAACTTGAAAAGAGAGGAGCTGGGTCAGGAGCATTCCAGGCAGAGGAAATAGCAAGTGCCAAGGTCCTGAGGCAGGACACGGCTTGGGCCAGTCAGGAAGTAGACATAAGCTCTTTATTGCTGATGCATAGTGGCTGAGGGGGAAAGTGGACGATGGAAAGAGAAAAGAAATCACACAGGACCTGTAAGGACTTGGGAGTAAGGAGCAAGGGATAACTTTAATAATTACTAATAATGCATTTACTAATAAAATGACCAATAATTTGCAAAACCTGTACCCACCACAGAGGCAGAAAATGCAGGTTCTCACTCTCACAGCTTCCCTTGTAGGTGGCAATGTCATGTGTAAATTAAACCAGAGGGGAACTCTCCTGGGCAAATTCTGGGCAGATATAATCTTTGTGACAAAAGAAAGAGATAAGCAGACAAGCTGCATCTCCTTCTTCCTACATCTGAATGCACTTTTGTCAAGACATGTTGTACAGAGCCTTGGCAGCCATCTCGTGATAATGAGGAAGAGTGCCAAGAGATTCTCAGAGAAGGCCTGACATGGTTGAGCCACTGCTCTTGCTTGGAATCACCTCCCTGTGGACCACTTGTTATGTGAGAAAAGTAAATCTCTTTAATTTAAGCCCATCATAGTTGGATACTTTGTTATGGGCAGTTGGGAACATTCTTTTTCTTTCTTTTTTTTTTTTTTTTTTGATGTAGTGTTCCATGATTCATTGTTTGCGTATAACACCCAGTGCTCCATGCAGTATGTGCCCTCTTTAATACCCATCACGAGGCTAACCCATCCCCCCACCCCCCTCCCCTCTAGAACCCTCAGTTTGTTTCTCAGAGTCCATAGTCTCTCATGGTTCGTCTCCCCCTCCGATTTCCCCCCCTTCATTTTACCCTTCCTACTATCTTCTTTTTTTTAATATATAATGTATTATTTGTTTCAGGGGTACAGGTCTGTGATTCAACAGTCTTACACAATTCACAGCACTCACCATAGCACATACCCTCCCCAATGTCTATCACCCAGCCACCCCATCCCTCCCACACCCAAAGATACAAATGTAGGGATCCGAAGGGGTACGTGCACCCCGATGTTTATAGCAGCAATGTCCACAATAGCCAAACTATGGAAAGAGCCAAGATGTCCATCGACAGATGAATGGATAAAGAAGATGTGGTATGTATGTATGTATATATATATATATATATATATATATATATATATATATATATATACCATGGAATATTATGCAGCCATCAAAAGGAATGAAATCTTGCTATTTGCAACGACGTGGATGGAACTGGAGGTATTATGCTGAGTGAAATAAGTCAATCAGAGAAAGACATGTATCATATGATCTCACTGATATAAGGAATTCTTAATCTCGTGAACATTCTAATACATCTCTGCTCCCGTTCACTTCCTTCCATTACCCTCACCTTTGGAAAGAATCAGAAACCTCTCTCCACCTGCTCAGTGATGTCCACAATGCCTCCAACAGAAGACAAGACCTTGCATTTCTAGGCTTACCTAAGGTCTAGCTTGCCCGGGATTCTTCTGGGACAGTTCTGGTTTATTTCTGTTGTTCTGGTGTAATTTTATTTTTTTATTTTTATTTTTTTAAAGATTGATTTATTTATGTCAGAGAGAGAGAGTGGGAGGGCGGGGCAAAGGGAGAGAGAGAGTCTTAAGCAGACTCTGCACTGAGTGCAGATCCTGATGTGGGGCTGGATCCCACGACCCTGAGATCTTGACCTGAGCCAAAACCAAGAGGCAGACGTTTAACCGACTGCAGCACCCAGGTGCCCCTGTTCTGCTGTAACTTCAAAGAGCACCAAAAATATTCCTGGATGGATGATAAATTATATGGCCACTCTATTCCTTTTTCAAAAAGAAAAGGCTTATTAAGTGTGAATACCACTGCAAGGGAGAGAGCAAGCACCTAGCTTTCCATTCACAATAAAGGGGTAAATGGCTCACACCAGGGTTTTAGACTGGGGGGGGGGTTCCCCAGAGTGGGGAGAGGGCCCAGAAATAAGAAACTGGGAGCTCTAAAGGCAAACTTCACCCACTTCCTAGATTTTCCAGCAATCTACTCTGCTGCTGAGAACATACAAAGCTTTTGTTGCTATGTTGTTATTCTTTCTTTATTTTTTCTCCACAAGCCCGATCCACCTTCCACCGGCGCCAGGGGCTCACTGGAGCCCACCTCTTGTCAAAGGAGTCTAGGAGTCTCAAACTCTCACTTGTGTTCTTTTGTCCAAACCCAGTAACTCCCTGTTTCTCTGAAATCTTTCCAAGGTCCCCACAAGATTGACACAGATGTTATGTGAAGTGATAAAGTCCCTCTCACTCATGCTATTTCAAGTCTGTTTTTGCCAGACCTTTCAGACCCCTCAAAACTTCAGAGTGCACGCCATCCCCGCTCCCTCCTTTTCATGCCCATTTCCTGACCCCAAATAGCTGAAAATCAGGCCTGCCTCCCCCTCCCCCATCCAGTGGAGCAGGCTTGGCCGGTCTCCTGTGCGGGTGCAAACAAACCACCAACCGGGCAGGTTATCCATGCTGGCAACAAGTATTTAAGTGCACAGATCAGCCTTAATTTAAATTATGCAGGCCCATTATCTGTGAGAAAACCCAGCTGCCCCATACACCCTTTCCAGTGATGAGCTTTGTGCCTAGCTGTCCCTGGGGAGCTGACTCCAGGAATAGAAGGAGCCCTTGTGCTCTCAAGAGCAGCACAAAGAAGTGAGGCAGCCAGCTAGAGAGGCTGGAAACCTGCTGGGACTGAGGGCTGGCAGGGGGCCTTGGTGGGGGGGAACCACCTGATTCTTCCTGATTCTGAAGTGGAGACGGTAGAGGAGGTGAGCTTCTTTCATCTTCCTGATTCTGAAATGGAGACGATAGAGGAGGTGAGCTTCTTTCATCTGGCTTTCTGCGGCTGACAGTTCGGGCTCCCTGCAGCAGTAGGAAGCAGGAGAAATGCTCAAGGGGCTGGGGCCACCGGGGGCAGGGAGGCTGGCTGGGTTGGGAGAGGTAGCTGGGCTGTGATCTGTGATCGCCACGCAGATTTCTCATCACTCGGAACCTGATCTATGAGCAATGGATAAAGCTCCTTGGAGGAGGCACTTTAATCTTCCAAGAGAAAACCTTTTAATTCATCCAGTAATAATTATCCGTGTGCCTACCACATCCTAGGCACTGAACTAAGATTGGAGGCTATGAGAGTGAACAAAACACATTCCTGGCCTCTAAGAAGTTTTCAACTGGCTGGGAATTTCGGACAAGATAACAAGTCATTACAATAGCCAATACATGCTACTGGTAAAAAAGAAAAAAAGAATCATCCAGAAAGATGACTGTGTGCCCTTTCAATGTCATACTAAAGCATTGTCTAATAGGTCAGCCCAAAGGCCATCTGACACCCTTAATTTGGCTAACTATTACTACTGGTTAGGGTCTAGACCTTGAAAACTTAGATCTTAATTTGCAAGAAATTTATAAGTTGCAAATGGTTTTTGTCTGGTAGAGATGTAGATGATTTCTGTCCATTGGAAAAGACATCTCCTAAGGGTTACGATTTTATTGCCTACAGGACATTATATTATGTTTAGTTTTGTCTCTAGCACTCTTACATCAGCATTCTTTCTTTCACTGGGTACATACTAATCAGGTTCTCATATGTCCCTTTGATCCAGCTTTATCACCCTGCTGGTTCCCTTGTTAATGAGTTAAATAAATCTTTGGCATAGGCTCATGATGTGTTTTATGAGCTGTGTCTTTAACTTTCTGGAAATCTTAATTTACCACTACCTCAGAGGTAAGGTGTTAAGGGGTCACAGATGAGGGACACCAAACCCAGTCTTGCTGGTTTCAAGATTTCTCAGAGAGGTCATCTAAAATGAGACATGAAGGTCTGAAGGAGCTGGTTAAGCAAAGACGGAAGCAGGGTGGTGTACTCGGGAGAAGGACAGAGCTTATGCAAAGGCTGGGGAGGAATCACCTACATCAACACATCATGAAGCCCAAGAATGTGAGTGGTGAGGGGCAAGGCTGGAGAGGTAAGCAACAGCCAGATCATGGAGGACCTCAGTGCTATGCCAAAGAGCTTAGTCTTTATACAGAGGGCATGGAAGAGTCACTAAGGAATTTTTAAACAGGGACAAGACATAGCTGGATTTGACTCCTGGGTTTGCAGTTTCATAACCCAGGTGGAAATCACATTCATCTGTAGACTAATCGCAGCTTGCTGAGGTTGCTAATAAAATTCTATACAATTCTGGCTCACTCCAGTTTGCTCTATAACTAGAATTAAAAGACGTATCGGTGAACAGATTCATGGAGAGATTTCTATCCTCTATACTTTAGCTGGAATGCCCAACAATGGATATTTACCATTTATAAGGTTTTCTTTCTCTATTCTGGTCAAAAGTAAAAATAGAAAAACAGACGTGCCAAAAAAGCAAGGCTGACATATTTCAAAATAAAACTCAAAGCCACGGACAAATCAGAGCTGAAGGAAGAGCCTGCAGAGACCAGCTATTAGATGAAATTGCTTTGGTCAGAAAGGTTGCTGCTTCCTTCAAGTTTCCTGGGCCAGATGTTTCCATTTCAGCAATAAATTATAAAGCAATTTTGCATTTTAGCACAAGGGAACATTTATCTGGCTGTGATGTAGCTTGCCAAGGACTTTTCAGCAACCATAGCACTTTTGTTTCTTGTCTTGTTTCATCTTTACAAAAGCCTATGAGGCAGAGAGGAGGAGTGCTATCAGGCCCATTTCACAGAAGGAGAAGCCAAGGTCCAGAGAGTTCAGCGATTTGCCCGGTTATCACTGCAAGTTAAAGCCGGAGGCTGGAAGAGGGAGACTGCGTTGCCAGGACCCTGACACCACCATGGGCATTTGACCTGGTAGGTGTTTAAGAAATGCAGCAAAGGAACAATTCCGTTCTTTCCATCTTAATATGTATTAAGTATGTAATTATACTTCTATGTGTTTATTCGCTTGTTTATTAAGGTCACTAAATTATAAGTTCTGTTGGGGCAGTTTTCTACTGCTGTATAACAAACAGCCCTCAAATTCAGTGGTTCGAAACCAATGATTTGTTTCTCATGATTCTGTGAGTCAGGAATTTGGGCAGGACTCACAAGAATTTGGTTGGTTCTTACGTTCCACATGGTTTCAGCAAGGCTCATTCAAAGGCACTGTGCTGGTGGTTGGGTTGGACTCTGTGATGGTTAATTTAATCTGCCAACTTGGCTGGACTGTGGTGCCCAGACCTTTGGTGAAACATTATTCTGCTGTTTCTATGAAGGTATTTTTGGGTGAGATCAACATTTCAATCAGTGGACTTTGAGTAAAGCAGACTGCCCTCTATAATGTGGGTGGGCCTCATCCAATCAGTCAAAAGCCTAAATAGAACAAAACGCTGACCTTCCCCAAGCAAGATGGAATTGTCCACCATGTGGCATTTGACCTTGAACTGCAACATCTGCACTTCCCTGGGTCTCTAGTCTGCTGGCCCACTCTGCAGATTTGGACTTGCCAGGTTCCATAATCATGTGAGCCAATTCCTTAAATCAATCTCTTGATTTAACACACACACACACACACACATCTCTGTCTACACACACGTGTGTGCGTGCATGTACGCATATGCCATTGGTTCTGTTTCTCTGGAGAACCCTAATACAGATTGAAAGATCCATAAGACTTTCCCCAGATGTCTGGTGCCTTGGTGCCCCTCGATGTGGCCACGCTCTCGTTACATGGCTAGCTTGGGCTTCCTCACAGCAGGGTGGGGGTCAGGGTGGCCAGGGTGGTCAGACTAATTACATGGCCGCTGAGATGTAAGAAACGTGAAAGCTGCCGGTCTTCAGCCTTGGGCTTTGAAATCTCAGAATATCTCTTCTACTGTATTTTACTGAGCAGAGCAAGCATCACTGACAGCCCAGGTTCAAGGTGAGGGTAAATAGGCTCTACCTATATATGAGAAGGTTGACAGAATCTCATTGCAAAAGATGTGAGGGTTGAAAGATATTATTGCAGCCATTTTTGGAAACAATCTGCCACAGATAGGAACCATGTTTTGTTCCTAACAACCTCGAGTTGTTAGCAATATTAAATACTAACAACGTATACAAAGAGCAGAGCACAAAAAATATTCCTTGAAAAAAAAATGTGTTTATGTATGTATGTACATATAGATGGATGGATGGATGGATGGACAGACGGATGGACGGACGGACGGACAACATGCCCAGTATGCATGGTAGTGGCTCCAAAGGCCCACTCTGGCTTCATATCCTCAATATCTATTTGGTCATTTAGAAGCAAAATAGGACTGCGGTCAAGAGCTTGAGATTCAGAGTGAGACTGCAGGGCTCCATCTCCAAGCTCCACCACTTATAAACTGTGTGATCTTGGTACGTTATTACTCTCTCTGTGCTTCAGTGTCCTCACCTATGAGAAGCTTTCATTAATAACACCTCTTAAGACTGAATGCAAGTGAGATAGGAGGAGTCAAGGGCATAGTACAGGCTTAGCAACGTTTCTTTTTTTAAAGATTTTATTTATTTATTTGAGAGAGAGAGAGACACAGCAAGAGAGGGAACGCAAGCAGGGGGAGGGGGAGAGGGAGAAGCAGGCTTCCCGCCGAGCAGAGAGCCCGATGTGGGGCTCGATCCCAGGACCCTGGGACCATGACCTGAGCCAAAGGCAGACGCTTAACGACTGAGACACCCAGGCGCCCCTTAGCAAATTTTAATAATAAATTATTCCATAGATTATAAATAATTATTAATGTTATTAGATTTGTACCCGTGTTTCTGTGTTACTTACTTTGGTAGATAGCTCGTCCTCTCTGTCCAGGCATTGTCTTTCTGTCTCTCTGAACACTGTATTCCATCTGTGATCACAGTCTCTCACAGCCAGCCACCACCCTGCCACATTCTTCGGAGTTGTGTATCAGTGGGCTTGGGCATTTGGAGAGATACAAATAACAGTTGGCGTTGCTCCTTGTCATCGTTTCCTCTGACAGATGCTTGGGTACTCATACAGCTTCTCACCCGCTCCCACCCCCTGTGGCCTGCTTCCTGGAGCTGCTTGCAGGCAGACATTATGTGGTGGTGGCGGCAGCTGGCTGTCGGCCAGGACCTCTGTGGGGCTACTGCACGGACCCTGCATCCTAGATGGCTCCGTCAGTTGCCTGAGGAACATGAAGTGCTCCTGGAAGTTGGTCTGGTTTCGTGGTAAGCAGCTTGCCTGCAGTCCTGAGCTGCAAACCTTCGGCTCTTTGCTGGTGCCATACTCTATCTTTCAGGACTCCAAGGGCACTCTGGCTTTCCGGATTAGGCACTGAAGCCAATATGAATGAGTTTGGCTTTCAACCTTGGCTTGGGCTTGGATGCCCTATGCCTGGGTTTAGTTGGCTTCTATATTCCATTATGTCAGACAAAGGCTCTATCAGTCATTTGTTGGCTCCTATGGTTGTTTCTTTCATCTGGATTATAAAGAGCTATGAGATTTTGACAATCCATTATTTGATTTATGGTAAGTAGCTCCCGAATCACCAAGATTCCCATGTTCATCAGGGTAAGACTCTAAGGTTACCTCCTCTCTGGAACGTAAGGTGCTTGGTAGTAGGGCTACCATATATGGTTGTTTAGGTTGGGCACTGCACAAGGGTGCCCATCCAAGTGGGCTGAAGTCCAGCCCATGCTCGGCTTACCAACCCATGCACCCTTGCCCAGACTGAAGGAGCAACTTTTTCTAATTTGCTGAAGTTGTGATACCAGTGTTCAAGAGCCCTGCTTGGTAAGATATGTTGAAGAGTTTACTCTGTACAGGAAGTAGAAAATTATGTGCAGCGTGTCTACTCTCAAAAGGAGACATTTGATATAAAATAGCTCAATTCAGAGTTATAAAGACCTCTTTCTACCTTTCAACCTCACTGCCAGTGCATCCCTGGAAAACCTGGATAGCATGCATTTTTCCCAGTTTGTCCCAGAATGAGTCTCCGTTTCCTTTCTCTGCCATAAATACTTCCTGGTGGGCTTGGTGACTCAGGATTAGTGCCTAATGGGTTTTAAAAAAGCCAAGCCTGTGAAATTCACTATGTCCTTCACGAGGACCTGAGGTTTTGTGAAGTGTCACGATGTCGCTCACAGGAGCAAGGCAGCCCAAATTCCTAGTTCTTCCCGAGAGACGGCTGTTCGGTCAAATGGATGGTGGGGTGAGCCCTGCATCTGCAGCCTGCTGTCTCCTCCTTTCTTCAGAGTTTCACATTCATTCATTTATGCAGCAGGTATTTATTGCAGGAGGGAGGCAGGCCAGTTTGGTATCATGCAACCTGAGTTCATATATGGGCAAATTATTTAACTCTTCTGTGCCTTAGTTTTCTCTTCTGTAAAATGGTGGTAATGATAGTCCCTACCTCATGGGGTTGTTGTGACGATTACATGAATTAATTTGGGTGACCTAGGCCCAACACAGTGCAAGCCTTCAATAGCTATTAGCTCTTTTTTTTTTTTTCAGTTTAAGGATTTTATTTATTTATTTGACAGAATGAGAGAGAGAGAGAGCACAGCAGGGGGAGCAGGAGAGGGAGAAGCAGACTCCCCACTGAGCAGGGAGCCTGATGCAGGACTCGATCCCAGGACCCCAGGATCAGGACCTGAGCCAAAGGCAGACGCTTAACGACTGAGCCGCTCAGGAGTCCCTACTTAATAGCTCTTATTTATGAGTACCTGCAATGTGCCAGGCTTGGGGCAATCACTGAGGGGATCCAGACAGCCATGTAATGCAGTCCAGATCTGCCGTGAGCTCACTGTCTAGTAGGGGCCATAGACAGGGAACTCGATCACTGTGCTACAGGGCAGAATATCAAAGGTTCACAAACTTCAGTGAACATAAGAAGCACCTGCACTAGCCATCAGGGAAATACAAATCAAAATGAAAACGAGATATCACTTTGCATCCACTAGGATGGCTAGAATACAAAAAGGCAGGTAATTACAAGTGTTGGTGAGGATGGAGAGAGATCTGAATCATACTCTGTGGGTGGGAGTGTAAAATGGGGCAGCCACTGCGGAAAATGGTCTGACGGTTCCTCAGGAAGTTGGACATAGAATTACCATGTGATGCAGCAATTACGTTTCTAGGCATAGAGCCAGGAGACATGAAGAAAATGTCGGCACAAAAACTGGTACCCAGTATTCGCAGGAGTATTATTTATAATAGGCAATATTAGAAGTGGTAGGACAACCCAAATATCCGTTATTTGTTGAATGGGAAAATAAAATGTGGCATATCCATATCATGGAATATTACTCAGGCATAAACAGAACCTCAGTGCCAAACACACTACAACATGGATGAAACTTGAAAACGTGATGCTAAGTGAAAGAAGCCAGTCCCAAAGGACCACATACTGTGTGATTTCATTTCTACAAAAAGTCCCGAGGGGGTAAGTCTACAGAAATGGAGACGGACGAGTGACCGCACAGGGCTGGGCGGGGGCGGTGGGGATAGGTAGGTGTGAACTAAAGGACAGAGTGTCTTTCCAGAACGATCACAGCGTTCTGAAATTGCCTGTGGGGAAGGTGGTGCGCAACTGGGAATATGCTAAAAGGTATCGAATTGCACACTTTAAATGGGCGAATGGGTTAGCATGTAACTTCTATATCAATAGAACTTTTTTTTTTTTAGGTACCTGAAGTGTTTGCTAAAAATGCATTTTTTCGGTACCCTCCTTTCAAGTCTGGGGTAAGGCTATATAATAAACCTTGATTCCTCCAGTCTGTTATATTGGCAGTTGAGACACATGATTTGCTCAGTGTGAATCATGAACAGCTTCCCGGATGAGGTTGTGCTGGCACTGGACCTTACAGGTTAAGGCTAATGGGGGAAGAGAGGCTTTCCAGGAGCAGAGAACAGCACAAATCATGTTACTGGGTTAGAGTCTCTGACCGAACTTCTGCGGTGTCTCCTTGGGTCTGAATATCACTGAGGGAAGGAATCAGGAGAAAGAAAAACATGTGTCTTCTTACCGAATGGCTCCTTTTTCTTCTTTAACCCGCTGAACTGCTGCTATCAAGGTATTTTTAGACAGTTCACACAAACGAATAAGCCAGGGCAGGAGAGTGTTGGAGAGGGGACGGAAGGGGCAAGGCAGTGGCCAGGCGAGTGACAGCAGTTCTCCTAGAGCTGAGCTCTATGATAGCTTCTGTGTTTGAAGCTGTCACCACTGAGTTAGAAATGGGCCAAAAGGTAGCTATTAACAATCCACTGAAGGTCTGAGTTTAATGCCTAAATGGGTTTTTTTGGAGCTGGCCCTGGGAGTTTACCCTGCAGAAGTCTTTTATGTGGCTCACTCTTCATGTGACCTCAGGATCAATAGTTTTGCCTTGAAAAAGGGGTGAAATACCAGTCTCAAACAGTTCCCCTAGTGGGCTGGGAAAGGGGAAAGGTGACCTGAAGAGCTACATCTCATACATACTAGGTAGAACCAATGAAATCTGCAGAATTCACAGGACGAGGGAGGGAAAGGGGCAGGAGTGTGGGGCCCAAGAAAGCTTCTAGAAAGAGAGGAGGAAATATAATATCCAAGTCTCACTTTGGAGGTTAAAGTGAAATCCTATTCAGATGAATATTAGCTCCAGAATTAAAGTGAATTTTGAGATATAAAGACTAGTGTTTTTCCCCACAGTCCTTGGTAACCAAGGTGACCAATTTGTCTTGGAATGTCCGGGACTTTCCTGGTTTTCAAACTGAAAATTTCATGTCCCAGGAATCTTGTCTGTCCTGGCAAACTTAAACAGTTGGCCACTCTATTGGTAGCAAAGTCATCCCAATCTCTATGCCTCCGAGAAGAGATGATCCCATAAAACACAGAGAACAAGAGAGTCAGTTCTGGCTTTTGAGATTCAAAACCTAGGCTTAGACATGAGGCAGGATGGTTCTAAGATTGAAAGATCTTAAAAGTGCAAGGGTTCTCCACCAGCCAGATAAAGATTCTAAGATGAGGAGGATGGGAAGGCCAGACAAGGAAGAGACCCTAGACCACTGTTGTCTGATAGAACTTTCTGGGATGATGGAAGTATTCTAGAATAAAAACTGCGCTCTCCAATATGATAGCCAGGAGGCACATATGGCTCCCAAGCACTTGAGATGTGGCTAGTATAATTCATTTAGCATATTTTACCAATTTAAATTTGAATGACCAAACGTGGCTAGTGGCTAATATATTGGACAGCTTAGTCTTAGAGACTACTGGGACCTTTCTTCTGAATGGAGTCATGGGAAGAAGGGAATCGGTTGATGCTGAATGATGGAATCTCCAGATAGGAATGGAGAATCAAGAGCAAAAAGGGCCTGAGCTTCATTGCCCGGGGGTGGGAAGACTCCAGAAGTCCCTAAGCCAATAAGGCATGAGAAAAGAAGGTATATCTGTGCAATGAGTCAAGACAGACAGGTCCAAGGCAACCTCATAGAGGTTTCTGGGGTCCTAGGATGACCTGAGCATTAGTGTTTCTTGTGCGCTGTGGAGTAACCCAGGCATGACACATGGAGTTGGCAGATCTGCAGATGCTCGGGGTTGGGAACAAGTGAGGGCACAGCTGTGACCCAAATAGCACAAAGACTAAATGATATGCAAAATCATCTCAGTGGATGCCACCATAGACAAGGAAAAATGTGGAAGGACAGATGCCTACCCTCTCACCCCCGTCATTTTGGATCCACATCAGCTCCCTGGAACTTACAAAGATCCTGGGAGAGCCTATGAATTGACTGAGATTAAGTTTCTGTTATCAGAAGGAAAGGGGGATTTAACAAGTCATTAAGTTCAGATACAGGAAAATAAAGTTAAATTTCTTGCACAACTAGGTGTCTGGACTGTAGAGGCTTCTACCCTCGACACTATCACATACTGCTGTTTCCTTTTGCATGGTATTGTGCTAAGTACATGACAAACATTATCTAAGTTTATAACACTCTTGAAGGAAGTAGTGTTATTACCTCCATCTTACAGATTAGGTGACTGACGCTCAGAGAGCCAAGGCTGGTAAATGTTGAAGCCAAGATTTCTTCCTAGATTTACCTGCCCCCCAAAATACTTAGCCTCTATCCAGTCTGGAATCCATTTCTTTGTCTACTTTGGATCCTGTTTTCTTCTAGAAACAATACCCCTCTTCTTCTGGAGATGTCTCACTTTACTCCACATATGTGCTTTGAGTGGAGGCTGCCAACCAGGATAACTATCTCCCAGGCAAGATGAAGAAAAAATCATGAAAAGGATTTAAACCCCATTTCCGTTTCTTTTTGGACACACAGCAAGACCCTATTTTCTAGCCTCCATTGTAGTGAAATGGGCCATGTGAATGAGTTCTAGCCAATGGAATGTGGGAATGTGGGAAGATGTGATTTGTGCTATTCTCTAAGGGGGTGGAGAAGTGAGAAAGAGAGAGAGAGAGACCGATTGGGAGGTGTAAGGAAGCAAAAACATAAACCAGTTTTGGGAGTGATGTCTAGGAATGGATGTGGATATAGACCCTGATACACAGTACTGACCAAATGCAAATAGAACAGAAGATCTACCACATTTAAGCCAAAGAAATCAAAAATCTGAATTTAAAAGAAAAAAGTCTTTGACTGTTGAAGTTGTAAAATCATCTCAGCCTCTAAACTTGCTCCAGGAGGAATCCAGGTCCCAAAGCTCCAAGAAGAGTGTACTTGTCAGCATCTAGTTCGGACATGCCAGAGAGAGTGACAGACAAGGCAGTGTTCCCAGAGACCAGAAATAGATCAAATCAAGAAACTTCAGAATTGCTGTGGGCAAGGACCACTACTTCCCTTCTTTCCTTCATTGAATGGGAGATTTAATTTTGGATATCCTGTTCCTACCCCACTGATGTGGAGGGAGTAGAGGGAGGGAAGACAACTTGTCTTCTAGTTCATAGTTCATAGGTCACCAGGTCACAGGGAGCCACATGTGGACCTGATGAGGACTGCACAACATCACCGAGACCCTAGCCCTGGAGCTGGTTGCAGTCATTGGATGGTCTTTGGGTTGTCTCACTTGGGATGAGGTCTGTGCTTTCTGTGTGTGGGACATAATGTGACATGGATGAACAGATGGGGAACACATGGATGGCAGAGACGGTGTTATGTGCTCAAGAACACATCTTCCTTTTCCTCCTGGTCACCTAGCAAGACTACAGTTCCCAGTTTTCTTTTAATTTGGTGGAGCCACACGACTGAGTTCTAGTCAATGGAATGTGTGTTGGCAGCGAGGGGAAGTACAGTGGAGAGGCCCAAAGGGTGGGGTTGAGCCGCTATTTGTGTAATTCAAAGGGACAAGTTAGTAGACAGAATGAGGAAGGGTCCTCTGTTCTTAGACTTAGGCCAGCTCTTGGTGAGAGTCACTCCCATAGAGTTTTCTAGATGGGGCTGCCGCTGCGGTTGTGCAGATTATGTAGTTACTATACCAAGGGGCCTGGCTGATAGGGTAAGTGAAGGCTAAATTCTAGCCCAAGCTCCACTTACCTAACCTTGTGTCCTGGCACTAGGTTTCATCTACCTGTGGCAAGATTACTCATGTCTCTGCACAGAGCACCTTCTCCTCACTAAGCCGTGTACCTCTAGGGCTTTGCCTGCTAGAGGGACGCATAGGTTTTCCTCCTCTCCTGGGAGGCTCCTCTTTTTTAAAAAAATTTTTACTTATTTATTTTTAAAAGATTTTATTTATTTATTTGAGAGAGAGAGAACACAAGCAGGGGGAAGGGCAGAGGGAGAGGGAGAAGCAGACTTCCCACTGAGCAGGGAGCCCAACACAGGGTTCAATCCCAGGACCCTGAGATCTTGAGATCATGATCTGAGCCGAAGGCAGATGCTTAACCGACTGAGCCCCCCAGGCGTCCCGAGGCTCCTCTCTCTAATTTGCACAGAGGAATATATGGGCTGGACCAGTGGTTCTGTTTTGGCAGTTTGGAATCAGCTGGGGCCTGCCATGTCAGGCTTTCTGACCACGTCCCCACAGTGATCTTGCTTTTGCAGGTGGTGGAAACAGGAGACTTCGGCTGCTTGAGTAGCTATTATTTGAAACCAAAAAAAGTATAGCCTTATTTTCAGAATGTTGAGTGGTATTGTCTGCTCCTCTCCCCCTCTTCTTCCTACCATGTATGGTAGGCTCACAGGAAACCGGAGGTGCTCTTTGACTGTTCTGACAGCTCTCGGGATGACCAAGAGCTGCTGAAAACTTGTGCTCATCTTTGTTAGGAACATTTTTCTTCTTGCCTCCTTGATTTGGTATTTCTAGTAAACCTCCTCGTTAAAGCAATATTAAGCAAACTCATAAATATGTATATAGTCTTCTTAATTATCTGTTGATAGATATGGACCTTGATACATTTACATAATGAGCTTTTAAAACATGCAGATGCATTTTACAATTAGACGGAGGCGGGGGCTGGTGAGGGGGAGCTTGGAAGGAAAAAAACAAGCTTACTCCTGGCAATGACTAAGGCGCCTGTTTAAAGAAAGCCTGAAGTTGAAAAAAGCTAATTGGTACTGTTAAGGAACTTTGTTCCTCCCCACAGGTTTCAGATAATATCAGGAATGTTATGAAGTTAGAAGCAAAGCCAAGTGAAATGGAATTACATCCTGTTCCAAATGCTGACAGAGAAGCTAGTAGATGAGAACAAAGGTGGTAACGCAGTCAAGCCTTGGAAGCCATAACTGCTTTGGTGAAGCACATTCTGGGCCCGTGGGGGGGCAACACTCCCCCACCGTGAAATTAGGTCTGGCCATGAAAGGTGAGCAGAGGTGACGTTAGCCACTTCAGGGCAAAAATATTTAAAAGCCACTTGGCAATTTTCAATGTTCTTGTCATTTTGCTGTGAGTCTGGAGACATTCCAAATGGCGGTGCTTCCGTCAGCCTGTGTCCTGAGTGGGATCCCTCGTCTCACGCCTAAAAGATAGCATGGCCTTTCCACTTCGACTGCGCTGATGTTTCTCCTCTGCTTCAGTGGAGGCTCCTGGGGGTTCTACAAGTTGATGTTCCAAATAAGTAAATGCAGTAAATATATCTGATCCATCTGAAGGGCAGTTATGAAGGTGAGTGGTGATTTGATAAATTCATTCTGTTAAAAAAAATTGAGCTACCTTAGATAAAAATTGTGATGTAAATCCTTACTTGATAATAATATCCTGACAGAGGAGAAAATGAGAAAGCAGTGATACCAAAAGAGTCCTAAATTAGAATATGGTTTTCATTAACAGAAGCAACAGAGAAGGGGCTATGATTTTAGGACCCTTAAGAAGTCCCCAGAGTGAGAAATTATTTCTGTCCTTGCAACGTAAAGGTGATAAAAGGAACAGACTTTTTAAAAATGTATGTTCCACACACTTTTCTCAATGCTTTGTTTATGTAACTCATGTATTCATCACAAACCCTGTGAGGTATCCTCAGTTTACACATGAGGAACCTGAGGCACAGAAAGGTCAGTAGGTTGACCAAGATTTTGACTGGGTTTTGAGCATAGGCAGCTCCGTTCCAGAATTCACACTGGTAACAGTACTGGAATTGGAGGAGCTTCCATGTCTACAAAATGTGGGCAGAATGAAGGGAGTACAGATTCGAAAGCCAAAAGATGGGCAGAGAGATGGGTGAGTTACAAGACAAATGATTGTTAAAGGATCATTTTCAAAATAACATACCATTGTGACTCTCATCCAAATAAAAAAAGAAACATATGCCAAAGATTTTATTTAACCATGAATTAATGAGGGAACCAGCAAGGTGTTACAAGCTTTCTTTCAAAGTACCACATATCTATATGGTCCAATAAGGAATTTGGAAAATGCATTTACAAATGGATGTAAGTCTAGCAGAAGGAGTGACATACAGATCGATACCAACTGCATCCCACTGGACACAACTTGCACTTCTATGACAAGGATCGCCGACATTACTATCGGTACTCTACAAGTTCCCTTCTACCTCTGCAGGATTGTAGAAAGCCTAGTCAAAGACAGAGATGCACACACCTATGGAATCTGATGATCCCTGGACACTCCATGGAACGGATATTCAGTAATTTCTTTTTTCCATTTCAAAATCTCACACCATTTTTCTCTCCAATATTTTTTTGGCTTTGTAGGTACGTTGGATTTTTTTCACCTCTTTGAGTAAGGATCTGGGAAGAAAGAGATGGGATCTTTATCGCTCCTGTCATCTAACTGAAAAGGTCATCTCTAACGTATGGTCCTTTTTGATAAACATTTAAGAAGACAAACCCTCATGTTCTCCTTTAATATTATTTAAGGTTTCAAATCAAATGTCTTCACCAATGGCACACTGAACAATGCTCCACTCCATTCTGTTATACCCCCATGTCATTCCTTCCTCTCCTACATTGAAAAGCACGGGCCTAGAAAGGTGGACATGGGAGGAAAACATTGAGGACGTGATAGTTATTTTTGAATCCCTTCAAGGGCTGCTCGTGGAAAAGAGAAGAGATTTCTTTTGGAGTTCCAAAGGGTAATGTTAACCAAGAGGTGGAAACTACAGAGACGCAGTTTTTGCTCAACAAAGGAAATGCTGTTTTGCTTCCAGAAATCTTTCCATCAAAGAGTTGGGCTGCCTTTTTAGATAAGACATCCCTCCCCATCACCTGAGTGGCTAGCAGAGGCTGTACCTCTTCTGTTGGGATGCTTCTGGGGTTAGTGCTGCCCTCAGATGCTTAGAAGGGAAAGATGGACTTTGTGCTGGCACCCGAGCTTTAAAACAATGGAATGTTTTCCAGCTTTAGAGCTCTCAAGCTTTAGCACGCATAAGAATCATGAGAGAGCTTAGAAAACACCCAGATACTTGCCACCCTACTCTCTACTTCGAAAGATTCAGATCCAGTTGGTCTGGGTAGGGCCTGGGATTCCACATTTCTAAGCAGCTCCCAGTGATGCTGATGCATCCCCCCCAGGACTATACTCTGGGTGGCCCTTCTACAGACCTTCCTTCTGCTGCATTCATCCTGACATGGTACAATGTCTATGGGCTAAGAGGATGTGCCCATCCAGAGCTTAGACTCCTCCCTTTTTTTTTTTTTTTTAAGATTTGTTTATTTATTTTGGTGGGGGGAAGGGGCAGAGGGGAGAGGGAGAGAGTCCCAAGCAGACTCCATGTTGAGCGTGGAGCCCTATGCGGGGCTCGATCTCACTATCCTAGATCACGACCTGAGCCGAAACCAAGAGTCAGATGCCCCTAGACTCCTCACTTTCTACCCCACTCTTAGGGTACTTCCCAGAACTCCCTGACCAAAGACCCTCAGCTTCCTTCCTGGGCCTACATAGGATTCTTCTCTTGATTTGGTCACCTGAGGAGACTCTGTTTTTAACTCAGAGATGGGGATATGGAGATGGTGAGGGTTGAACTGCATCCACCAAAACATATGTGGAAGTTCGAAACCCTGCTACCTGTGATTGTGATCTTATTTGAAAAAAGGGTCTTTGCAGATGTAATCTTGTAAGACATAAAGTTAAGATGAGATCATTAAGGTCTACCCTCATCCAATATGACTGATGTTCTTGTAAGAAGGGGGACATTTGGACACAGACACATGCAGAGAGGAGAGTGCCTCGTGAAGACACAGACACGCAGGGAGAGCACTGGGTGATGACAGAGGCAGAGAATGGAATGACACTGCTGCAAACCGAGGGATGTTGGGACTGATGGCCATCAGCAGAAGCTGAAAGAGGCAAGAAAGGATTCTCCCTTATAGGCTTCAGGGACTCGGTCTTGCCGACACCTTGGCTTTGGAGTCCTAGCCTCCAGCACTGTGAGACAGTAAGTATGTGTGGTTTTAAGCCACCCTGTTGTGGGACTTAGGTTCAGTGGGCACAGGAAATAAGTACAGGACTTTGGTTCCACAGAGGAGCTTTTCTAGAAGGCAGAGCTGGTTGACTGCAGAGTAGACTCCCTTTGGAGAGGACAGGGCAGGGAGCGAGGAAGGGTTTTTCGTGCCCCAAAATGTGTTGAAAAAGAACAGACAGGGACTAGAAGTGAGAGAAAACCACGGTTGAGAGGAAAGTTTGGATTTGCCATGAGATGGAGGAGACATGAAGGTTAAAAGCAGATGAGAAGGTAAAGAAAAAAGAGAAATCAATTCCATGGCAGCAGGAAACAGAAACGGCCTCTAGTTAGTTAGGTAACTAGGAGCTAGTTACCCTGTGCCTGAGCCTGACATTGCTGTTGGGTTTCCTGGGTTCACGGGGACGACATGCACACACATGTGTGCACACATGTATACATACACAACAAAAAACCTATGTTTTGTTTTTGTTCTCCACTGTTTACTTTATGGTCCCAGGTTTATAATCACACAAGCATCTTGTTAGGACCAGACCAAAAGACCAAACATCAAATGTCTCACTCACACTGTGCTTGTTGATTATGTTATAAAAGATCCGTTCTCTCCTTCTACCAAAAGGGTCCTAACAGAGTGGCTAGGGGCATCAGGAATGAACTTTTAGATGAATAGTTACCTGGCTTGCTTTTGTTATTCTTGTCTATTTTCTAATAGCTCATGAGCCCTTCTGTCCCTCACCTCTGGACATGTAATCACACTTAAACACCAGCAGACACAATTCCCCACGAGTTGCACTTCCAACTTCCTCCCAAATCCAGAAAATTCCACCCTGGTTCCCTAAACCCCTAGATTCTTCCAAAAGTGCACGGGGAGCCCAGGAATCAGTGTTGTTTACAAAGGAAGGTCTGGCTTGCCAGTCACAGTTTGGGCAATAAAGGGTTTTGAAAGAGAAATTGGAGGAACCTGAGTGTCTTCTCTCCTTGTCCCTTGCATCAAATGGACGAGACAAGCAGATGTAATTTTAAAGGATCTTTCATGGGTATGATTCTTTCTGGCACTGTACAGATGGAGGGGAACAGAATTCATGAAAGACAAAGGAGCAGTCAGGGAAGGGATGTGGTGGAGACAACTCTGTAGGGAATCAGAGCCAGAAGAACTGTGGAAAGAATAAGAGGAGTCAGGTGTTTGGGGCTGAGCCTGGGCTGATTCTGTTTCTTGAGTCTTTTTACATCACCCACAGTTCTTTTTTTTTTTTTTTAATATTTTATTTATTTATTTGACAGAGAGAGAGAGAGAGAGAGCACAAGCAGGGGAAGTGGCAGGCAGAGGGAAAAGCAGGCTTCCCGCCGAGCAGGGAGCCCAATGCGGGGCTCGATACCAGGACCCTGGGATCATGACCTGAGCTGAAGGCAGCCACTTAACTGACTGAGCCACCCAGGCGCCCCCATCACCTGCAATTCTTGAGAATAGAATTCCTATCCAGAGCACCAAACTTTTAGGATGACACTTTGTTTCTCAAATGCTTCCTCTCCAAGGAGAGGGAGAAGTAGAGTTTTAGAAGGATTTTTGGTGAAAGGGTAAAACCTATATCGCAAATCTCTCTCCTGCCCAGAAGCAGATGCTAAATCTCCATAAACTGAGGACCTTTCCCCAACCCCTAGGCTGTATCTAAGTTTGGGGGCTTCCAAAGTGCTGAAATATGAAGGTTAAGTGGGGAAGTGGCTATCCTCCATCTCCACCTGTCTGTGCTCACATCTACTAATACGCCCTCCTTCCCGTGTGGCGTCCTATCAAGAGTCTACTCAGACAGCCACCTGTCTGTCTGCCTAGGCACCTCCCTCAGCTGTGTCTGCTGTTCATAGGCCAGGCTTGCTCTGTGTTTCCCCCTCCCCCAGCCCTGAAGTTAGGTGCGTGTCTCTCTGTCCTCTGATCCCCCAAACCCACCTGGAATTTCTATCCCCAGAACTGGGATGGGGACAGCAAGTCAGGAAGCAGAGCCCCTTCTCAAGGACACAAGTATCTTAGGTCTTAATGCTTTCCTTCTTTGTCAGCCTCAAACTCAGAGTGATGACTTTGACAGTGAGTTGACTTGCCCCCACCCCAACTGAGAACATTAGTAAGAAATGAACCTTTATGATCATAATTCATTAGGGTTTGGGGATGGCCATTACTGAAGCAAAATCTAGCCTATCCTCACCAGTATTTCAAAACGGGTCCACATTCTTTTGACTTATTGTCAATTCCTTTACCTTGGCGTACACGTGTTGTACTGCAATTTAAGACCAAATGGTTTTCATACAGGCTTCGCTTCTTAATACTGTCTCTTGGTGCCACAGAAACAAAAACAGATCTCTTTCTGCATTATTGTTTGCCTGAAGGCCCAATTTGGATTGTGGTAAGGGAGGATGTCTCAGATGAGGGCTGTCATTTCTCGGCCTTTGAGGGATCCTGCTCCAGTGGGTTGAGTAATTTGTTAGAGAATAAAGTGGTGGGGATGAGATGAAATGTCACCAGCAAGCAGGAAACATGCTCACATGGTTTCTTCTTGTGTATCTGGCAAGACTTTTAATTGTTTCTAAAGAACTCAGCCGACTGATGTTAACCATGTGGAACTGTTAATACATGGGGTAACAGAATAATACAGTTGGATCATGTTTCTTTAGTTGTCTGTAAAATGGCATGTAATTTGCAAACCAAAAATGGTGCTTAAGGCAACAATCACAGCAAAGTTCTTCATTTGGCATGTCTCAAATTTTTCCCCAAATGATTCCAAATGGATGGCACTCTTTAAAATACTTCATTTTAATGACAGTCCTTTAAAACCATTGTAATTATAATTATTTTTCATAAATTTAATCCTCTGCCTAATTCTATTGATTATGGGTCCCTCTTCCCCTCCCACACTCCATATTATGTAACATATTTTTTTTCCAGGGACTGCTATTTGGTCACCATTTCAGCGGATGTGACATGTACCTGCTCTGGGCAGCAGGATGATTCTGGTATCTCTATATAAACTTTCTAGAAGGTATTCTTTTAGCTTGGTTTTATGAAGATTTTATTTAGGGATAAGGATTAAACCTACATAATGGGAGGAAATATATATATATATATTTAAGTTATGGTTAAACAAAATATGCTGTGTACAATAGAGAGCAACTAACACATGGCTTTAGATAAACAGTGGGATTCTGGCACTAATGACCAGCCTCTTCCTGAATTACACTGGGGACAGATTCTCTCCAGGAGGGCCTGGAATGAAGTTTCAGCCTTGCTTTTGCTCTAGCAGTTCTTCTTTTATGGTCCTGGGTCTATTTCTCTGACTCTTGTTAGGCACTTTTAATTCTGTAGTGGTCCAAGTCTGTCATCATGAGTGTCTGGATGGGCATGTATTTGGGTTAAGTCTGCTGAATAATGACAGAGGGCTTCTGTCTGTCTGTCTCTGTGTCTCTCTCTGCAATGGTTCAAAGTTTTGGTTTTAACACAACAGAGACCGAGAGACTTTCAATCTCACGGACTGACACAGACTTTCTACTGCTTGGCTCTTTCTATTCCTACAGCATGAATCAGTGGGGCCTCTCAAATTATGGCAACATACTCTTTAAAAAGCAAGCATACTCTACATTATGGCCTCTCCCACTTCAATGTACTTAAGAGACCCTGGGGTGCTTGTTAAAAATACAGATTTCCAGGTTCTACCTCAGATTCCTGAATCAGAATATCTGAGAGTTGAGCTCAGGACTCTACACTTTTATTTTTTAAAGATTTTATTTATTTATCTGAGAGAGAGAGAGAGAGCATGAGTGGGAGGAGGGGCAGAGGGAGAGGCAGAGGAACAAGCAGACTCACTGCTGAGCCGGGAGCCTGATATGGGGCTCGATCCCAGGACCCTAAGATCATGACCTGAGCCAAAGTCAGACGCTTAACTGACTGAGCCACGCTCCAGAACCCTACATTTTAAAACAAATTTTTGAGATAATTCTGAGGCTGTTGGTCAGATGACCCCCTCTGTGAAAAACACTACTTATAAAATGCCTTCCCCTGCGATGTAAAGATTATAGAGGATTTCTCAGCTTTGGTTGGGGAATGAATATATCCTGGCTTCAGTGACACTCAAAAAGCTTTTTTTTTTCTTAGATGGTTTTCTTGCTCCAACTTTCAAGTGTACTTCCCTAAGTTCTTGCTGCTCAACTGCGGATTGTATCCACTTAGCCCAAGCAACAGTGACAACGCTCCTGCCCACAGGGACAGGGTTTGGACAAGCCATGAAACATGTTGTGCTTGTCCCACCTGAATTGTGTCTGGGAAAGCCAACCTTTGATAGATTATGGTGGTAATTTGAAAGCTCTTCCACTGCAACACACTTGTAAAGTTGGATAAAATAAAATAAATGTTTTCTCAAATGCAAAGGTGAGAATGAATAAAGGAGAAATCCTTGGGGGTCCAAAACAAAAAGTTGAAATCCTAAGCTCAGAAGGTATTTGCCAATCTCACAACCAAGGAACAAGGTTTCAGTGGCTCTGTGGGGAAGAAAACAAGATCTTACCTCTGCAAAAGTCAGGGATGGGACTGAGAAAGCTATGTAAATCAGGAACCCTTAAATGCACACGCTCGGTGAAAAGAGTAAGCTAGAAAAATTTTCCCCATAATGGAAGATGAGAAATAAATGTGTCTGTCTTGGTAAAAGTTCTGAGTGAGTAAAAACATCTCCTCAAAGTTAGTGACTATAGATCTGTTAGGGCATGGGTTTGGATTCACATTTATACGACCTCATCCTGGAAATTCCAAAGATAAAAACTGATATAAAGTGACCGCAGGCTTATAATACTCCTAGGCATGTAGCAAAGGAGAAAAAAAAAAGTCCTTCATAGAGGGATAAACTTTCAATCCAAGATTCAGAGGATTCCCATAGATAAACATCAATTACATTTGTGTTTGCAATCTAAAATTGCAAGCATGTTATAAGCAAGCCACAGTCAGCAAAAACCATAAGTAGTAGGAGGACCATACCCCTCAAGACATTCAGGAAGTGGAATTATCAGATATAGGATTTAGAAATTAATTTAAAATATTTAAAGAAAATAGAAGGTGGAATTGAAAGCACAAGAAAGTAACATAACACTATCAAAAAAGATGAGGATGGGGGCGCGTGGGTGGCTCAGTTGGTTAAGCGTCTGACTCTTGATTTCAGCTCAGGTCATGACCTCAAGGATCCTGAGATCAAGCCCCATGTCAGGCTCTGCGCTGAGCGTAGAGCCTGCTTAAGATTCTCTCTCTCCTTCTCCCTCTGCCCACCCCCCACTCATGTATGCTCTCTCGGGGAAAAAAAAATGCCTAGGAGGATTTAGAAAAGAACCAAACAGAACTTCTAGAAAGAAAAACAAAATGGCCGAAACAAACCCTCAGTGATGAGGTAACTGCAGAGAAGACAAAGCTGGAGTGAGAATGAGTAATCTAGAAAATAGGGCTGAAGAAATTACTCAGAACATGAAACAGAGAAAAAAAGACACGGAAAGCACAGATGAGAGCCAGTTCTTCCATGATGGTTCTAGACTTTCACTTTCCCGCCCTTAGTTGACACTGAGGAGATGCCATGGCCTCAGTAGATAAGAAAACAAATAACTATGACTTAGTATGAAAAAGGCACTATGGTTAAGATATGTAAAAGAACCAAGGGAGGAATATGAGTGGATTTTTTTTGTTCCCAGCTGAACCCCAGTACCTAAAACAATAGCTAGCACATAATATTTGCTCAAATCATGTTGAATAAATAGTATTAAGACCAGAGATCTAGGAATGCTTGTCCTACTAACTCTACTTCCTCAACAAAGTTCTTGATGAAGCTCTAACAACAAGGAGCCATGTGCTAATAAAAAAAAAAAGATAATTAAGGTGCTACTTCACTTTTGGTGGGGACCGTTGCTGATACTCTGGCTAGACAGCCCTGGTCTAAGCAGAGCTGGAGCGATCTGAATAGTATGAAAGCTAAGTATGTGTCTCGATTTCTCTAAAACTGAACCCTAATTTGGGGTCATGATATTGGAAATGACACATATGCAATGAAATGGAAACTTACACCATACATGGATAATATCATTAAATCTACAATTTTATGAGATAGAAAGTTCGTTTTCCCTAAAAATGAGAAAACTGAAGCTCTAATAGGATAATTAACTCACCCAAGGTCACATGACATGTAAAATGGCAGAAGCAAGCTACAAACCCAAGTGATCTGACTCATGCTATTTACACCCGGGCCTATGACCTTTGAATATGCTGGAACACACTCACTGGTGCTTCCTAGTGAATATGACCCAATCACTGTCCCCAAATCTAACTAGATTACTCTCCTCTCACCTTGGGGGAAAAAGTGGGGAGAGGTACAGGCGGAAGGAAGAAAATGTTCCCTTCCACCTGGGCAGCAGAGGGGTTGCTGCATACAGGAACATAGTGTGGGAGTAGTGGGAAACGTTTCATAGAGAAGGTGGCTTTTAGGTGGATTGGATTCTCTACGGATGAACAGGGGCTTGTTGGGGAAGAGCCCTGGAGATAGACACAGCAGCATATGCACTGGCAAAGGTCTGTGTAGGGCTTTAGTGATGAGTCTGATGTAGCCGGAAAACAAGGTATGTGAGGAGGAAAATAGGAGGTTAAATTAGAAAGGCTGGTTGGGGTTGGACTGTGTGATAGGCCTTAGAAGCCATAGGAGTTTGGATTGCTTAGAGTTGGCAGGGCCTATTTGGATGGCTAGTGACACAGGCAGAGTGGGGACCACAAGATCTGTTAGTTCCTCTCATAAACATGGCTTCTGTCATGACGTCACAGCCCCAGAGGCCCTGCTGTCAACAGTAAGGTTCTACACCTTACTACACAGACCGTGGTTGCCTTGGACTTCAAATCCCCACCTGATTCTGGAGGCCTCGTACCTGAAACCAGTCATTTTTGTGAAAGGCAACAAAAAGGAGTGTCGTATATTCTCATGTTCTCCAGCCAGAATTACATGCTCAAGGGGCCTGCACCCCAGCCTGAAATTCTATCATTTGAAGCCTTTTGTTCTTAGGAACTTAATCCTGGTGAAAATGCAAGGATGTCTAGAGCGGTGGTTCTCAACTCTTGCTTGCATGTTGGCATCACCTGCGGAACATTATGACACGTGGGTATCACTGCCAGAGTCTGACTTAACGGGTCTGAGGTATACCCTGGGCATCAGAACTTCTTAGTGTTGCCCAGTTAATTCTAAGGTGCGGCCACACGTGAGAAGCACGGCCCTTGAAGGGAGAGCACGTTCCGCCATGAGGGTGGTTGGGGACACAGAGGGATGAAGAACACTGACAGTCACTTAAACATGGCAAAACAGCTTCACGGTTTCTCTGAGAGCTGCCCCTGGCTATGGTGGTTTGGTAGATGTCTTGTCAGTACTTTTTTCTGAGATCAGATAAAGCACATTCATCTTCTTAGCTGCTAGCCAAAAGCTGTAAGAAATTAAAGGGAATGATGCTTGTGGAGAGAAGCATGGCATTCTGGAAACAATTGTTCCCACCATTAGTTTAATCCTGAAAACACAACCACAAGATTCCATCCTTCATTTTCACTGTGTCACTGCTTTGGAGACGACCGAAGGAGAAGGTTAGGCTGAGCAATGAATGAGAATGACATATTAACAATCATTTATAAGTCATAAAATGTCTTTAAGCATATTAGCTCTCTGATGCCCACCATAGCCATTAAGATAAGCATCTTTTTTGCCATTTTACCAGTGAGGGTACTGAAGTGTGGAAAGCTTAAGTGATTATGTCCAAAGTCACACAGCTCACAAGTATGCAACCTCAAGTTAAGTCAAGACCTCTAGATCTCAGCACTATTGCAAAGACCAGAGTTCAAGGTTGGAAGGTGGACCGCCCATGGCACCTGACTGGGTATACCAACTTATACTTCCATGGATCCCTATCAGTGATTCACACTCATCCCACTAATACTCATTCTTTGCCCAGACAGGGGGTGGAGAAGATAAAGAATATGCTGAGTTGTGATGTATCACCTACCTCTGGCATATCACCCTGACCTTCCCTGGTCCTTCTCCTAGGGTCCCTATTTCAGGCACCAGTACCTCTGTCCCCCCAAGAGTCATCCTGGATGGACACCTCTCACATGTAAGCACTTCATGACCAATATATTGTCTTTTTGCCTTTTTCTCAGCTATACCGACTCCCCATATCCATTACCGACACTATGCATGTTGAAGTGATCGTCATGTCATAGCTGAACTGCAACAGTCATCTGCTAAATGGTCTCCCTTAGGAGAGGGGAGACTCTGCCCTCTCTGCTGCATATCTTTTATAGCTTAACAGACCTCCAATTCAACCTAATTAGAGGCAGAGAATCTTGGGGACCTTGGGTTTCTACCTCTCCACAAACATTTTGCTCACACAGTTCCCCTCCATTCTTCCTCATTACTTGGAAGAGTCATGGATTTGAAACTAAAATAACTGGGCCATGTCTTTGATCAGGTCATGTAACAGTATCTTCTAAAATTCTTTGACACTTATCAGATACCTACTACCTTCCAGTTCTTGTGCAGATAAATAAAATACTTAACTTTATATTGTTTCCTTTGTCTTGCTTCACTATTAAGAATTACTATAGTGGCACCTGGGTGGCTCAGTTGGTTAAGCATCTGACTCTTGGTTTTGGCTCAAGTCA